>NC_137787.1:147313216-148035716 GCF_963383645.1 Muscardinus avellanarius | reverse complement strand
AAATTGTAAGAATAGGATATAGAAGCAGAACTTAGGGAATTGACCTTTAATTTAAAAATGGAGACTATACATGAGTTAATGTTGCCTTTGAAATCTTTTTCCCCCTGCTCCCTCCTCAAATCATAGTGGTGCTAATTCCCAAGCAAAAAAGCAAAAAGAAAAAGGTCCAGGAAATCAGAAACATTGAATTTAGGATAGACACACTGCAGAGAGGAACAGCATGTAACCTGTCTGATTTAGTGGCTAATGCACATAGCCAAAATAGCATTTCTGTAGTTCAAAATGAGATATTTTCACATTGTCAAAAATTTTAAAAATATTCTTCCCATACCAATTTTGAAAAAATTACTTGGGGATGTAGTTCAGCAAAACCAAGAAGGGAACCAAGACACGAGGAGAAATGAGAAACAATGAAGCTGACGAGGAATGAATTGAAAGAAATTCCAGTACAAAATCTATGTGGCAGCCAAAGGACACAAAAAACTAGCCCAAGTTTAAGTAAGAAGTCAGAGGACTCCATACTGAACATCTTCAAGAAGAAACTAAGGGTCCGTCACACAAAACCTGGACATTTGAAGTAATTAGGTTGAAGTCATATAAATCTTGTTAAGAGAGATAAAGAGACAAACTTGGGGGGAGAGGGAGCCTATATAAGAAAGTCAAGTATTATATGTTAAAGAACTAAAACATAGCAAAATTTGAGGGTCTATAAAGTTTAAGAAAAAGAGATTTAACATTATCTTCATGGTTTTAATATTATCTTTGGAAAAATTTAGAAATTATATTTCCTTTTAATAAGACTGATCATAACCTATCATTCTTTAACAAATAAGAATTCTTGGTATTCTGGAATAAAAGCTCTTGAAGGTAAGAACAGTGTTTGTCTTGTTCACTGTGTTCTCTAATGCTTATGCTGACATGTGGGCTATCATAGACACTCAACAACTGATGGACAACTGACTGACTTTGGCAGCTAATATTTATTTTCTTATCAAATAGCTACTCCGTGCCAGCTCTACTCCTACCCCAGGTTGTCTTTTAAAGTTGACTCAGAGCACTAATAATTTTAAACCACAGATTTAGCCAGCTCTGGAACCTTTAGAGACCTTTGTGTGAGACAATAAATACCGTTGACTAACTGTTTTTCAGTATTTTTAGAACCTCAGTGGAAGGCCTCTTAACTAATACAGAATTTGTTGCCAGAAGCAGGCTGCTGGAAGTTACGGGTACTAAAATGTACAATTTGTGAAGGAGTCCTTAAGATGGAGGAGAGAGAGACTGCCTGTTTTCTTGGCTGGGCACTTGATGGGCCCTGTCTTGTGAGAGTGAAACATATTATCAAACTGTAAATGCTTATACATGGGATTCAGGATTCAGACTATTTGCTAAAACGAGTTAAAATGCTAAAATATGCCAAGAAAAATAAGAGTATGAGATGTTTAGATTTATCTTATAATAAAGAGACCAACACAGTCTGCAGGTAGCCTGCCCTAAGGCAGAGCATGAGGAAAATGCACTTTGCTAAGAGAGGCTTTTCCTGGTTGAGGCTTGCAGCACAAGTGAATGTGAATGCCTTTAGAAAATCCGTTGTGACCATTGGCAGAGACAGATGGACCCCACCAAAGTTCAGTTGAAATGCCCAAACTGATGATGCTGCGCATGCACCGAGAGCGCATAAAAAGCTTTGCTATTTGCATAATTGAAGTCTCTTGGGAAAGCAGGGCAGGCTTCTGGAGCAGGTACAAGGTAGCTATGGGCAAGGAGAGCTAACTGGCCTGACATTTATAGAGGTCAGGGGCTGGGGCTGGGGTGAGGGGTTATACAGAGCAAGGGGCTTGCATTGTTGGGCTCTTCCGCTGGCCCAAGGGAAGGGGTGCCCTAACTTTCTTATCAGCTTTTCCAGATGTAAGACACAAAGAGAAAAGGGAGGGTTGACACTTAAAAATGCCAGCAATAAAACATTTTAAAATGTTTTGATGACTTCTTGTTACAAAAGCCAATCATTTTTTTTTCTAATTCTACATAAGGTGGAACAGGGGCAGGGAAAAATTAGACTTAGCAGAACCTAAGATGATAAGACTGGGTCCCTAGTCTCTCTTAAGAATTCTGTGCTTCACAGAGGGGAAATCTCATCAGGCCGCGCTGATGAGCTGGAGACTGGATGGGCTTTCCTCTCCTTTGAGGAGCTTTGAGGAGCCATGGAGTGTTTTCTGTGTAGGACTTGAGTAATTTCTAGCATCCCTAATGTGGGGAAAAGCCTTTGTATGGATGTTGGGTAGCAAAGACAGACAGTTTTTTAACTTACTTGTCATTTATTCCCTCCTTTATTCCTTTCAAGAATACCCAAATTATGTCCAGGTATTAGAATATATTACATCAGCTTCACTCCCACCCAGAAAATGAATGATTAGTTAAAGCCAATCAGGGAAACGATTTTCTTTCTCAGTGATTAGTTTAAGTGCTGGCATATAGTACAGTCCTGGTCAATGAGGTATAAAAGAAAATTTTAGGAGACTTATGAGCAAAAAATTTCCTTACCTTTTAAGAGGGACATGGAAAATGACTTGTTTCTTTCTGGCCTTGTATGTTGCTTAACAGATTATGATTTCTGAAGTTCCTATAGTTAGATTGCAACTCTGAGGGGAAAGCCATGAGAATTATAGAAAATCATGCCCAAAGGCTAAATGTCCTTTAAATTCAAAATAACTACATAGCCTACTTATTATGTGAGACAATAAACTCTTTATTGTTTAAAAGACTTTTAGCTGGTGTCAAAAGACAAAATTACCACAAATTTAGTTATAGATCTAATTGGCTTTATTTGCAATTCATGAATCAGAGAAGACTCAGTTTCATAAAATAGAATGAGTGTTTTTTTTCCCCTAACCCCCAGGCAAAAACAGAGCAGTGAGTTTTGTAAAGTGAGAATAAACAGAATAATAGGGGAAAGGCTGATCGGTTGACCTCAGGTTGTTTGGGGGTAGGACTGAAGCTGAATTTCCTTATGTAGACTCAGGTAGACTGGAACTTTTTTTTTTTTTTCAGAAAAAAGAGATGTGTTGGGCTCATCTTTTTAAGAATTATAGGAACAAAAGAAACATGTTTCAAAAGCAAGGAACAGGCTTTATTTGGGATAAAGTCTGGGAAGGAGCAACTGACCAGGGGGGAAGAACCCAGAGCCAGAGGCCCGCTTCCTTACAAACTTGGGGCATTTTATGGGGCTTAGGAAGGGATAGAGTGCAGGAACCATAGTATATCTGGTTGATTGGTAAGCTTGATACCAGGCCAGATTTGGTAAACTTATGGACTGGGGGTAATGGGCTGGTTAGGGGCATTACTTCCTTTTCTTGCATTGTTTCTTGGTTTCTTTGTTCTCAATCCTCTCTAGCAAGACCTACCACATCCACACATCTGTCTCTTTAAAATTTCAGTTTGATTAGGTGGCATTTGGCATGAGTGGCTCCATTTTGATTTGGTCTGATCTTCCAGGGTCTAGGTCTTCAGGATCTTCCAGGTCTGATCTTCAGGAGCTCAGTCCAAAATAATGGGCTTTCATAATTTTTCTTTAATGCTAGATATTCTACTGCTGATAGCCTGTGGCAATCAAATATTGATATTTTGATATTATCATAATCTTGTCAATGCTATTTGTGTCTTTGAATATTTGGAATCAACATCTAGAAATAACACAGAATAGTTATTAGCTATGTTTAATGGCCCAGACTAGAGGCTGCTGGGGTCCCAGATAACTGGATTCAGTCTCCACCCACATAAAAAATAAGAGAAAACAATAAAAATAAAATTCAATTGTAGTTTGGCCAAACCTGGGAAGATAGTTAATCTGTCTTTGTATATTCTATAGAAACATTAAAATTTATATTACATATAAATTAAATTATATTACATATGCAGAAATATATAATATCACATATTTATATAAATTTTATATATGCAGAAATATATATGTATATGTATATACATATATGTATGTGTATATATATACAAACATATATATATCTGTGTGTGTGTGTATATATATATATATATATATATATATATACACACACACACAGATTCAGCCAGGCTGTGCTAGATAGAGATATGTTTTGTTGGCACCAATCTAAGGGCAGGAACATAGCTTCTTGATTTTCATTTTCAGCATGAGGAAGCAGGGATAAAGAAAATATAGGTTACTGGGAAATGGGGACGAAAAAATTAACTTGGAGCTACTAATTTCAAAGGATCTCAATATTTTTGTAAAACACAAATATTGTAAGCCTTGGCAATGGTTTCCCAAGGTTGATGGATTAAGAACCAGAAGCTTCAGTATGTTGTTTTCAGCCGGCTTTAAGCCTCAGCCTGTAGTCTTCATGTCTTTCACCTTGCTCTCCCGTGCACTTCTGCCGCTGCCATCACAACACATCATAGCCAGCCTGCTGACTCAGAGGCACAGAAAGCATGGGTCCTGGTACCTTCATCGGCCTTGTCATTCAAAACACACGTCAGGTGGAGGTCCATCTGCCTCTGCAGATGAACACAAAGCACCTCGTATAAGTGAGCAAGCAGAGCCACCTCCCCAGTGACAACCATTTCGGGTGTCTGCTGGGGAACTGGTTCCAGGACCCTTCCCTCTCCTCAGATACCAAAACCCATGGATGCTCAAGAGCTTTTTATAAAATGGCATCGTATTTGCACAGAAGCCATACCTAATCCCTCATATACTTTAAATCACCTCCAGGTTACATATAATACCTAATACAGTGTAAATGTGCCTAAATAGTTGCTCTCCGATATTGTTTAGAGAATAACAACAAGAAAAAAGTTTACACTTGTTCAGTAAAGATACAATTTAAATAATATTTTCATGTACCTGTAATCCTAGTACTTGGAAGGCTGAGATGGGAGGATCACGAGTTTGAGGTCAGCTTCAGCAATGTAGCAAGACTCTCAGTAACCTAGTAAGACTCTCTTTCAAAAAAATAAAAATAAAAAAGGGCTAGGGGTTTAGCTCAAAGGTATAATGCCCTAGTTCAATCTCATATACGCATAGATATAAATATACATCTGAAGATGTGGGACCCATAGATATGGAGGACCAACTGAACTCCAGAAGCATAAACAATAAACACTAGGAGTGTATGTCATTGCAATCTTAGTTATTTGTTCTGCAGCGCTGGTATGCCAAATCTAATACCACAATAATACAGGCTGTTAAATTCTCTTCTTTCTAGGTACATAGCATTCTTTTTCCTGGATCTCTTGAAATTAAGCATATCGATACGATTTGCTTGAACAGTATAATGTAAGTAGGAGTAATATGTGTATCTTCTGGGTGTAGGCATATAATCGCCTATGAAAGACAAGGAAGCTCTTTTTTCCTTGAAGGGGTGATGATAGTGCTAGGATGCATTCAAATGGAACAAAGTAAACAGAAACTACCCTTAAAGCTGTGTCGATGCACTACACGAGCTAAGTAAATATGTATTGTGTTAAGGCACTGAGCGTTGAACACTGCTTGTTCCCATGGTATAATGAAGCTGTCCTGACAGATGCAGGTTATCTTAGTGGGCTTCATTGAAAAGGTGACATTTGTGCTTGGACTGAACATTGAAGGGGTTATCTGTGTGATATCCAGAGGAAAAATGTTCCAGAGAGAGAAAACAGAAAATTCAAAGGCCATGAGACAGGGATGTGCCTGGTGTGTTCAAGAAGACATGTGTCTCAAAGGGTGGTAGAAGCAGAGGGTAAGTTGGAGTGGAGAGGGTGGAGGAAGGGCTGCAGATCTCATGAAACCTTGTGGTTCATCCTTGAGATTTTGACTTTTAATCTGAATAAAATATCAAGGACTCCCAGGAGCTTGTGCAAAGGAATAATACTGTCAGACTTAGGTTTCAACAGTGCATAGAATGTGTTACGGTAAGGTATAGCCGCAGGTTCTTGTTCTGAGCTATGTGTAGAAAATACTAGCCCGAACTCTTGCTGTAAGATTAAACAGGTTTCTTATTACAAAAATGGAAAGATAGGATAGAGTTAATAAAGCCCTATACCAGAGATAGTATGGGGAGGGGGTGACTTGAAAGGAAGTCCCCTGAGGTTTTTCTGGATCCAGGACATTTTATACCAAGTCTTCTGACCAGACTAGATCTGTCCTTTCTCCGGGGCAGGTCTTTTGATATGGGGATTCTTTCCTGTAGACCTGCCCTGTCTCCATCACAGATCCCCAGCCTTTGTTACACAACAAAATGTGTTAGTTGATTATTAGAGTCTGGGATCTCTTGGAGGCTCATGGCATCCTCCCACATCCTTGGGAAGTTCCTTTATCTTTAAAATGTAAAAGATGCTGGGCTTCCTCTTTAGCCTTCCTCCCACATCCTTGGGGAAGTTTCCTTCACTTAGAAATGTAAAAGATTCTGGTCTTCCTCTGTTCTCTTGCAAGTCCCCACCAGGAACTCTGCAGCCCTTTCCCTGAAGCTTCTGACTTTCTAACACTGATGTTATTGATACGTTTTGAAACCATTTCCCAATACTGGTACAGAATGTACTGCAGTGATTGCAGTGATAAAACCAAGGATAGAAATTGTAGTTAGATCTTCTAGCACAGATTACCAAATTTACTGGCTTACTGCCCATTTTTAGAAAAATTACTCAGAAACCCCTGGGTACTTCCATTGTCCATTATTTTTGTGTGTGTGGTGGTGGTACTGGGGTTCCTGGAAACCCTTCTACCTCCGGGCTACACTCCCAGACCTATTTTATACTTTTTTTTATAAAATTTGGAAACAGGGTCTCTTAAGCCAGCTGGCTTCGAACCTGCGTGATTCTCCTGTCTCTGCCTCCCAAGCTCGGGGATTACAAGCCTGCGCCACCACACCTGGCTACTGTCCTCTACTTTTATTTAGTGTCCCCTGCAAATTTTACCTGAGGCTACTACTACTCCCTGAATCCATTTTAGAGTTTTTCTAGGGAGTGGCATCGCTGACTTTGGGAATCCATGCTAGAGGAACAAAACCAACAGTGTGTGTGTGTGTGTGTGTGTGTGTGTGATTTTAAAAGGGGATTTATTGTGTTGGCTTACACAATCAGGAGCTGAATAGTCCCACAATGGCCATCTGCACACCAGAGAACTGTAGCAACAAGTAGCTGCTCAGTTCAAGAAGCTGAGGCCTTAGGACAATGGTGCAGCCTCAGTCCAAGGCTGAAGGACTGGATGCTCTCTGGAGAGTGGGCTACCTTGAGTCCACATTCTGAGGCTGGAGAAGCTGGAGTCTAATGTCCATGGGTGATGACAGCAGTAAGAAACATATTACTCAAGAAGAATTGAGCTTGTACACAGTAGGAACCTTCCTCCTTCTCCCACTTGCACTCCATCTGCCCCCCCCCCCCCGGGCTACTGAATGGTACACCCACATTCAGGGAGGGTCTCCTCCCTCAGTTTACATGCCAATCTTCTCTGGAAACACCTTCAGCCCAGAAGTGTGTTTTACTAATTTCCCAAGTGTCTCTCAGCCCAATGAAGTTGACCATCAAGATTAACCATCGTAGCTATGAGGGGCTGAGAGTGCTGTCTGGGAATAGGTAGCAGTTGTGAAAGTGGTAGGAGTGGTTGGATTCTTTACTATTTTGAAAGTAGAGTTTACAAGATTTTTTTTTTTTTTTTTGGCAGACTGGATGTGAAATGTGAGAGAAAAAAAGAAAAAGAAAAAAGAAAAGCATCTTCTAAGGTTGTTGGCCAGATGAAAAAGAAACATGAAAGTGGATCATGAAGGTGTTAAAAAGTCAGGCAGAGAAATCTGGATCTTGTAGATTTGGGTTTGTAAATAGTATGATCTAGGGATTGTGAAGTGAGAAAATCGATGTTGGAGAAAGATGATTACCTGGTGGCTTAGAGAGTGATGAAAGATCACTGGAGTGATGATGGATCCCATGATAGATCATGGAATCACTGATATAGGAAAGGTCCTGGTTAACTTCTAGGAATATTAACTTCCAAGAATGGCTCCAACTAAGTGGGACAAAGGAAAGGGGGAGAAGGAAAGTCAAGAAGAAGACAATGAGGGAGGAGAAAGATGGTGGAAAGGTACATTCTATTTGGGATTAGGATTTACTTTGCAGTGATGGACAGCATTGTCGTACCCATCCAGGTGGCTCAGGGAAAGATCTGTTATACCCTTCCTTTAAGCAGAGAATGCAAAGTGTCTTGGAAATGTGTGAAAAAAAGAAAGAAAAATCAGACCCACTATAGAGCTTTGTTCTTTTTTTTTTGGTTTCATGCTGCTTTAGTTTAGATAATGTTTTAAAGTAAGTATTGGAACAGAAGGATATACAGAGTCACTGTTTTAAACTAGACTAGGCTTGAAATAAATTGACTATGCTTAGCAAATAAAAAATAAATGGAACTAATCCACCGATAAAAATATGCTTTGACCTTATCAGAGCAGTGATAATAATAATCCCTTGCCTTTGTAGAGTACTATATAGTAAAAATAAAACAGAAATAAAATGGTGCCTAAAGATTTCAAAATGGTGAGATATATTTATAGTGAAAGCCACATTTTATTCTAGATATAAATATTAATTTAAAATTTTATGAAAAGAACAACAACAATGATAACAAAATAACAACAACAACAAAAAAATACAGATTGAGCATCCCTACATTGGAAGTTTTAAGTGCTCCAAAACACTAACTTTGTGAGTGTTGGTACAATACCACAAGTGAAAAATTCCATACAGTGATACTTTGCTTCATGCACAAAATCATTTTAAAATGTTGTATAAAATAATTTTCAGGTTGTGTGTGTGTGTGTGTTTATGTAAGGTATATTGAAATGTAAATGAACTTACTGTTTACATTTGGGTCCCATCCCCAAGATATTTCCTTATATATATAAAAATATTCCAAAATCTGAGGAAAAAAGTGAAATCTGAAACATCTCTGTTCCCAGTTTGGATAAAGGATGTTCAAGCTGTATATACAAATATAAATATAATACTTCTCTTAAGCTCCTCACTCATTGCTGGACCTCTGTCCTGCTGGTTAAGTAAAGCAATTGGAATTAGCAAGTAACCTGTCTTTTTGTTGTAAGTGTAATCAGTATCTCATGAGTTCATCCATAAAATTCCATCCAAACTTTGTGATGACCTCAAGGCCCCAGTGGCCTGTGCCCTACGCGAATGTTGCATCAGGTTCAGTGAAATCTCCAGGGATCCAGCCTCCGGGGGCTTGAGCAGGGTGGAGAAAGGCATGAAATGGAGTGTGAATGGATGGGTGGCCCAGGAGTGGAGCTCAGTCAGCACACTTTTCTTTAGTTTTTTGTTTAATTATCACTTCTCAAATAGGTCTTTCTTGACCATACTGTCTATGAAGGTTGCTCTTAATACTTTCAACATCTCTTTTTTCTCACTCTAATTACAGGTGTATTTATTAAAATGCTCATTCCTCCCAGTAGATAGTATGCATCATAAAGACAGGGAGATGATGCTTTGTTCACTACTGGAAAATTGGTGCCAGGCACACAGCAGATACTGAACTAAGTGTGGAAAGAAGAAAATAACAAAAAAGGAAAGAGGGATACAAGAGAAAATGAAAAATTATTTTTAAAAAGAGAAAGGTATGCATATATGTGTATGTATAATTTCAAACTTTTCATCTATCACTGTATAAACAAAATGGAAATGGTTAAAATTTCAAAAAAAACAGTAAAATATAGCAATCAAGTTGGGGAAATATCATAAAATAGTACATAGAGATTATTTATTTATTACCAGACATTCTTGCATGTTATTTCATTTGATCTCCATGACCGTTCTGGAAGACAGAAAGCATCATCTCATTTGTGTGTGTGTGTGTGTGTGTGTGTGTGTGTGTGTGTGTGTGTGTATGGAATCCAGGGGCATTTGACCTCCAAGCTACACCCTCTGCCCTATTTTTAATTCTTTATTTTTTAAATAGGATCTCACTAAGTTGCAAAGAGCCTCACTAAGTAGGTGAGGCTGTCCGCAAACCGCAATTCTCCAGTCTCAGCCTCCCGAATCCTGGGATTATAAGCGTGAGCCACCACGCCAGGTTCATTCTCATTTTTTATATAAGTGAACTGAGTTACCAAATGCCTTATTAATATTGCCCAGGTCCTAGGTGGCATTTAAACCCAATACACAAAAATTAATGGCTGGAGCGTCTTCCCTTAACTCTTGGTGCTCTTGGTATTGTGTAGAAAACATTCAGGATGCTGTCTACCTTTTTTTTTTTTTCTTTTCAGAAGACTCAGTGTTGTATCTCTCAGGCTTTTATCTTAAAACATAATACTTATCTTTTTGTCTACCTAAAAATGGCTTTTGTGAAAGGTAATTTAGCAAGATGCTTTGTTTACGGGGGAGAAACAAAACCAATCAAGCTATAAAGATGTTCATCCTTGAGAACAAAAGTAGACGTGTAATAGATTGAATGTTAATTGAGGCAGATGCCTGTGAGAATAATTTGAAGTCATCTGTGAGCAATAAAATGAAGGGAATGGTCTTCTCCCTGCTCAGGCACCCCTCCCCCGCACCTAATGAACTTTCCTTCTTGCAACAGCAAGGGCAGCAAACCTTCCACAATGCACGACACTTTGCTCTGTCTACAAAGATTCTTTCAAGTCATCCAAGGATTCAAAGTTTTTGTTTTTATCTTTTTTGTTTGTTTTGTCTGTGTGTGTGGTACTTGGGATTGAACCTAAGGACATTCTACTTCCAAGTTACATGCTAGCCCTATTTTATTTTCTACTTTGAAACAAGGTCTCATTAAATGATTAAATTACTGAGACTGGCCTCAAACCTGCAATCTTCCCCTCTCAACTTCCTAAATCCTGGGATTCCGGTGTGCACCACCTTGCCCAGCATGAGTCAAAGTTCTTAACATCTATGTGCCACTGCACTACTTACTTTCCTACATTGTTATTAAAGTCTTTTCATCATGCATCAAATATCCAAAGCAGTCAATGTGTTAGCTAAGAACAAACACACATCTAGTGTGAAGGCAAGGTTAAAAATTCAAATACACAGATATGTGTATATAGGGGGAGAGAGAATATGAGTAGAAGCACTAACTTTGATAAGTGGCATGCTGATGCGAATTCAGAAGAGAGCCATGTGTTGTAGCAATGGGCTTCTCAATCATTTTTCTCATTCCATTACAAATCACTTCTCACCACATTACACTAATTATTAATTATATTATCATTCTGTTTTTCCCTTAAGGCTAGTATAATTTTAACATCATAGAATTTTTTGACATAAGTTTTATCTGGTACTTTAAGCATAAGATAACTTATCATTTTCATTATAGCTTATTATTTTCATTTTTCCTTGTTAAACATTAAGAATAAATGATAAGCCAGAGAGAAGTTGGGAAAGAAAAGGGCCTTCAGATAAATATGGGGCAATACTAGTTGACTAGTGGGAGAGGATTTGGGGAGAAAAGCAGGGGGGTGAAAGGGGAGACTTGGAGGAAACAGCTCAAATAATGCTATGTTCATATATGAAGTTATCAATACCAATTTCAATACTATGTGCAGGAAGGGGAGAGATCAGGGTGGGATCCAGAGATAAACACACCAGGTTTTATTTGCATGAATGTTTTTATCATTCTGAGCCTCAAATGATATATAATTACAATGTGCCAATTTAAAAAAAGAGTAGTCCAGGCGTGGTGGTGCACACTTGTAATCCCAGCATTTGGGAGGCTGAGACAGGAGGTAGTGGTTCGAAGACAGCCTCAGCTACTTAGTGAGGCCCTTTACAAATCAGTGAGACACTGTTTCAAAATAAAGACTAAAAAGTAGGGCTGGGGGTATAGTCTAAGGTAGAATGCTCCTGGGTTTATCCCCAGTACCCCAGTACCGCAAGGAAAGAAAGAGAAAGAAAGACAGACAGACAGACAGAAAGAAAGAAAGAAAGAAAGAAAGAAAGAAAGAAAGAAAGAAAGAAAGGAAGGGATAAATGAAGGAAAAAAGGGAGGGAGGGAGGGAGGAAGGAAGGAAGAGAGAAAGAGAGAGAAAGAAAAAGAGAAAGGAAGAGAGAAAGGAAGAAAGAACAAAAGAAAGAAAAGAAAGAAAGAAAAAGGAGGAAAGGAAGGAAGAAAGAAAGCAAAGAGTAAGTGTTGTCTTGTTGCCTTGCACTGAGAACTCACAGAGTGTAATATTTGGGAAAATTTATAATATTTGGGAAAGCTACATTGATTTACTAACTGATGCTAGTGAGATAACTTGAGAATCAGAAAGTTCTGCCTTTACTTAACTTAAAATAGTTCTCACTGGGGTTTTATACTATCTCAACTTAGAAGTGTTAGTTAAAATGTATCTAGCAGTTTAAATACTAGCTGAATATTTGAAATATGATTGCTTCAATAGCAAGCCATGTCCTCTATGTAATAGGGCATCTCCACTCTATCCATTGCTATTTACCATTTCATTTGGTTTTTAGTTCTTTATGCAGATAAACAAGGAATCTTAAAAACAGATTCTGCTTCTAGTAAAGATGTACAGATTGTATTTTCCAAGAACAACTGTACTAATGTTCATATATTTTCTTCCTCCCTCTGACAGTTGTGGCTGTTGACTCCTTTCCGGGGATTTGGGCAGAGCCTTGTGACTGTTCTGACCAAGAGACCAATTGACGAAAGTGATGTTGTTTGACTTTCAATTTAGGTCATAGTAAGTGACGCAGCTTTGGCCCTGCTCTCTCCCTCTGTCTTTTTTTCTCTTGTCCTTGAAACTCAATCATGAAGAAGCCCAGACTAGTCCATGTGGAAAAACCACATGAAGATACCCACAAAGGACCCCAGCCAACAGACAGCATCAATCAGTTGACAGATGAGTGAACAAGCCTTCCATTGATTCCACCAGTGTTTGAGCTGCCCCCATCCACACCATGTGGGTAGAAATGAGCTGCTCTCATTGAGCCTTAGCTAGCCTGCAAATTCATGAGCAAAATGAGTATTCGGGAAAGAATGAGTATTTAGGATTGCTCTAAGCCAAATTTTGTTGTGGTTTGTGACACACACAGTCATAGTAACTGTTAGGATAATATTACCCATTAGGAAACATCCTTAAATTAATTGGCTAAAGGCCAATTCAGTTCAAGATGACTACGTATGTCACATTTGGTGGTTCCCTGCCTCCCCTTGGAATTTGTAACAAATACTTAGATTAATAAACTCCCAAAGAACAAACTCAAACTGTAAGAGTTTATATTAGTTTTTATGTGTGGGGATTTAGTTAACTAGTTCACATTGACCTTGCTTTTGGTCACTTACAGCCTTGTCTGTTCTCAATTCTCAGGTCTGAGGGCTTAATCTGTCCATCTATACTTAATAGTGTTTTATAACTCTTTTATCAAATTATAAGTCATTTCCAAACTCTTCTTTCTCTTTCAGGTTTTTCTTCAGATCCAAATAACTAGAATTTCATAATGCTTTCATTTTCTATTCAATTCCTTAACACATATTTATTCAGTTCCAACTATATTCCAAGTTCATTGCAGGGATGTAACAGTCAATAAGAAACGTCCAAAGTCTCTGGTCTCATAAAACTAACCATCTAGTTGAGGATGACAAAGACAAGATAGAAATGCAAATATTTAATTTAAAACTGTGATAAGAGCTATAAAGAAAAAGCACAGACCGCTGTGAGGTGCTGTAACAGAGATGTGCACTTATTGTGGTTTATTCAACAGGTTGAATCCAGTAAAGTGCAAAAAGGTAACTTATGTTCTCACCAATACCCTTTTAAACCTGCTCAGTTGAACTGTTCTTCCTTGGTCCTGGTTAAAATTTCAGGCTCATTCCAGCATTTTTTCTAGTCATTTTCAGGTATCAAATACCAAAGTAGCCTAATATCACAACCTTAATTTCTCATCTCTTTCCAGGTTTCTCTTCTTCTTGGACCATGGATCAGAAAGTTGACCCAGGTAGGGGAGGCATGGAAATCTGTGTCTCTTCTCTCTCTTTCTCCCTCTCTTTTCTTTGTGGTACTGGGGATTGAACCCAGGAGCATTCTACCTCTGAGTTTACACCCCTAGTCCTACCTTTTAGTCTTCATTTGGAAACAGGATCTAAGTTGTGGAGGGCCTCACTAAGCAGCTGAGGCTGGCCAGGAACCTGTGATCCTCCTGTCTCAGCCTCCCAAGTCCTGGGATTACAAGTGTACACCACCATGCTTGGCTAAAATCTCTTTCTTGTATCCTTTTTCCACCTCCATTGTCATGGCCTGAAGGCATTCTTAGACCCTCTAGTTTGGGCACTCTTGGAGGAAGGTAAAGAATTTCATCACTATTTCTCTCTCTGCTGATGTCTGCCACTTTGCGGGGCTAGGCTATGAGCTCAGGGAAGAGCAATGTTCCAGGTGGTGTGGACAGGGATGCCTGGACTCTTCCCTTACCGACTGTGGTTACAGCTCACATACTCCCTTGGCTTCCATGTACCTTGCTTTGTGGAATCTTAAAAAAACATCACTCCAGTTGGTGTAATACTTAGCCACAAGGAAGAATATGACATTGCTTACAGTCGTGGCAATATCCTGGTATGTGCTTTCATTTGGAAATTTTACAAATATATTAAATAAAATGGGTACTAATTCCTGAGTCTGTGTGTGTGTGTGTGTGTGTGTGTGTGTGTGTGTGTGTATGGGAGGGGTCACTGGGGACGGAACCCAGAAACATTCTACCTCTGAGCTACATACCTAGCCCTATTTTGTTATTTTATTTTGGAACAAGGTCTTCTTACATTGTGGAGAGCCTCACTAAGTCTGGGGCTTGGCCATAAATCTGCAATCCTCCTGTTTCAGCCTCCCAAATACTGGGATTACTAGCCTGCACCACCACACCCAGCTATAATCCCTGAGTCTTAACAAGCCCACCCTATCTTTATATTTATGACATCTAACTTTGCCTTCTCTTTTTCTCTAGAATATATATATTTTTTCCAAATCACTACTGACTTACTTTTTAATTGCTTTGGGGGAGGTAAATTTTCAACATTTCTTTTTAGACTCTAAATTTATACTTACTTGCTTATTTATTACTTGAGAAAACCTAGAGAATTAGATTTGTATTTCCCATCTAGAAAACACATAGTCTTCCCACAGAATTAGTCCTGCTCTTTGCTATTAATTTATCTGTGCTTCTATAGAATAGAAACAACATTTTTTCATTCTACAAACCCTAGCATTACATTTATGTTCTCTTTTATGAGTATAAGTCACAATTCTGAGGCAGTGGGATAATTTGTAGTGAAGGTTGCAAATTTTGACTAATAGTGGCACAACTTCACTACTAACAATATTCAAAATGTTCTTGGAGTCATATCCAGGGTGGTGACTGGAAAGGTTTGGGGGTGAACAAATGTAGGTTTAGATGCTGGGTAGACCACTTGGAAATATCACATTGTAAGACACTTAATAATGATAGTTGTTTTTATTATTTTTCTATTATCAATACTTAGATCAACTCTAGAAAATTATGTGTAATAATGATAATTTGAATTATATTAACTTTTCACATTAAAATGTTAATCTGGAACTGGATACTATGGTAATATTTAGCAACCAATTAGCCTAGTATAGTGCTTTTCTTTTTTTATGTTCAAATAATCATGTATTTGCTCTTGGGCTTTCAAAAGTGAATAATAATGGTATGTGGCCAAAAGCAGGGTTGAAGAAGTCTCTTCAGATGCAAAGAAAACCTCTACTTGGATCTTTCTGGTGCATAACACATTGAGGAAAAGAATTAAAGTGTTTTTCAGATTTTAGCTGAGAGGAAAAGTTTTATTAGGAAGAGAAAAGTCCTCAGCTACTTAGTGAGGACCTTTGCAATTCAGTGAGACCCTGTTTTAAAATAAAGAATAAAAAATAGGGCTGGGGGTGTAGCTCAGAGGTAGAATGCCCCTGAGTTCCACCTCCGGAACCGAAAAAAAAAAAAAAAAAAAAAAAAAGAAAGGTGAAGATACACATCTCAGAGTGAGATATGCTTTTGGAGTTTAGATTCTTTTAAAAGAAACTTAGTGAGGAGTGGGCATGGGAAAGTATGTAGGAATGGTGTCAGCTTAGTGGATTCAGTTGTTGGACTATGAATCACTGGAAGTTTATGGTGGTCTGGTTCTTTCCAGGATCTTCCGATTGACTGATGCTGTCTCCTCTATCTCGTTAATGCTTGGCATGTCCCTTTATTAGAGGTGTGGAATGTGGGATGTCCCCCAGGAAAGCTCATGTGTTGGAGATCCAGATATGTTCAGAGGTGAAATAATTGAATTGGGGCTCTAATCTCATCGGTGGATATATCTATTTGATGAATTAATTTTAATGAAATAGTGGGTGGTAATTATAAGCAGCTAGAGTGTCACTGGGAGGTGTGACCCGGGACTGTCTCTGTCCCGGATCCCCTCTCCCACCCTCTCTTTCTGCTTCTGGGCTACCCCTAGCAGGTTTTAGCCACCATGTTCTGCTCTTATGACTTTTCTGCCTCGGACCCAGCCAACCACTGACTGTGAGCTAAAATGAACTTTTTCTCCTCTAAGATGTTTTGTCAGGTATTTTGGTCATAACAATAAAAAACACTAACCAAAGCAGGAGGTTTCTTAAAACACATCACCTTTGTTTTAGCTAATCTTAAAATACATTGTGTAGGTGAGCAGTGCATGTAAGATTTAATCAAAATATGGCAATTTTCACAGAAAAATGAATTTACAGTAACTCTAAAATTTGTAGATGTCTCAAAAAAAAAAAAATTTGAGAATGACTGGCCTGGAAGAAAAATAGGTCTTAGGAGTAAGGCTGATCCTGGGGCTTTTAGATTTATAGCTGTAGTCTCTTTTCTCTCTTGTCTCCTTTCTATCATTTTTTTCTCCTATTCTATTTTAGTAACACCCTCTACAGTGAGAGTTCATCCAGTTAGAACTAAACTCTGTAAGGGAAGATGCATGCCTGGGATTTATATGTCTGGAAATGGGACCTATCTTGTCCAGATATTTGTTCACAATAACATTTGGAGAGATTGGGGTTTTATGAAAGCCATGTAAAAGGTAATCATTAAATAGAAAATTTACCCTATAAAATGTATATTTTATATGTTGTAGCATATAATTAGCAATGATTTATATAACAAGACAGGATATGGTAGTGATCTGATGTTAATTTTCAGTTTACCTTTCTATAAAGTTGGAATCTGTGTGTATTTATGAGATTTTTCTCTTCTCTGCTTTTGTTGCATTTTTCTTCTTGATCACTTATGTTCTAGTAGCCCTTTTTTTTTTTAGATGTTGCAAATTTTTCAAGGCTGATATAGTCACATGATATTTTATTTTCTTTGTTTTGTTTTGTTTTTGTGGTACTAGGGATGGAACCCAGGGGCATTCTACCTCCAAACTACATTCCCAGTCTCACTATTATTAATAACCTCATTATTATAAAGAATAATAATAAGCATTATTCTTTATTTTGAGACAGGGTCTCACTAAGTTGCAGAAGGCCTAAGTAGCTGAGGTAGGCTGCAAACCTGCAATCCTCCTGTCTCAGCCTCCCACATACTGGGAATACAAGCGTGCACCACCACACCCAGCTGAAATTTTATTTTTAATAGAATTCTTGAATAAGAATTTTTCTCATTGTTACATATAAGAGAATTTGCATCTTCCAACATGCTGTACAAACAGCTATCACTACACATGATTCCCAACTTATGATGCTGGAATTTACAATTTTTTTGACTTTACAAAGGTGACATGCATTCAGTAGAAGTCTCACTTTGAATTTTGATTTTTTTTTTCGGAGTTAGTGATGATATGCAGCGATATACTCTCACAAGGCTGGTCAGCAGCAGTAAGCCACAGTGCCCCTCAGCCACGTGACCATGAGAGGGAGCAACTGAAGCTGTACAGTGTGCCGTGTGGCTAAGCAATGGGCGCCGAAGGTTAGATGTATTAAACCCATTTGCAACTACAGTAATTTTAGCTTATGACGGGATTATCAGGTGGTAACTCTATCATCAGTCTAGAAGCATCTGTAGTCACTTATCAATCAGCTCAGCAATGTCACACTCTGCTATCTACCCTGAGCAGCTCTGTGTGATCAGCCTTCTGCCCCATGTGTCCTGTCTAAACTGTGATGAAGTGATGAGGTTCTTGCCTCCTTTCCAGCATGAGAAATATTTTTATGATTGAGGCTTCAAACTGAAAAATAGGTTCCCCTCTGAGCAGAAACATGACTGCCGCTATGCTTTCTGGTTAATTCTATTAAGGGTCTGCCAGGCTGCTCAGCTCATTTACACCCACTGTAATGTGACTTGAATTTTAAGTCTCAGTGTGTCCCAGAAAACATCCCCTGAGATACTTATTGAAAAATGATTCCAAGGTAAGGTACATCGGACAGCACTGCATTGATACAGCTCTTTTGGAAATCCTTATTGCGCATTGGGGACTTAGAGGCTCTGTAAGTCCTTCAGTAAAAGCACTTGGCTTAACCTAAAATTTCCCCAACTTTATTTGAGCTGGCAGTTTTACTTATTTTTTGTGAAATACCTATTAACCTCTTCAGAGACTTATCACCTATGAGACTCATTAGGAATGCTGGTGTAGGCTTTGAAAGTAAACAGTGCTCTCATGAAGACTCTCATCTAAACATCACAACATTTCTGGGATGTGTTCAGAGACTAGAATCTATTTTTATGAAAGAAGAAACTGATACTTTAAGTAGTTAAGTAAACAAATAAAACAACTTCCATGTTGTCAGCATCCAGATAACTGGGAGAAGCACTGATATGGCATTGTGTTTTGGAGGAATATGAATATGGTTTTCCTAAAGAGAGAATGCATTATGCTGGGAATCTTTGTGTGTATTAATGTGTGTGTTAGTGTGTGTGTGCACTTATTGATGGGTACATGGCTTGAATTGAACACAACTAAGATTCTGAAAAGATGGGGGTAGTTGAACTCAATACATGGTCTGTTGGGTGGTCAAGTTCCAAGCCCAACACTCCAGACCTATGGTCTCACAGCCTCCATCACGGGTCACCATGTTTTGTGGTCTGAGAAACAGATCTACTGGTTTGAGTTCAAGCCCAGAAACACATATTTTCTTAATACTAATCCAATACTTACAATGCTTAGGACATTTTAAGGATAGAGCCTATCTCAGTAATTTGAACATCAATCAAAGAAAACAAGCCATTGACTTCTTGGTACTTCCTTTCCTTTGATGCATGAGAACTGTGAAGGCACATTGACTTCTGCATGCCTTACAATTGGATGCAACCTGACCAGATGTCTGTGGCAGAATATCTCTTTGTGAACAGCAGCCATCAAAAGGACATTTGGTTTTAAGGTTTTTTTTCCTTGTCAGCAATCAAAGTGTCTGACTTCCTATTGCAGCTTATTAATAGGCCCAAATCTTGTTAAGTTGAAAATTTCCTCCATACAATCTTTTCAGAGTTTCTGCTGATGAAACCTCAGCAATCCAATTGTTTTTTATGACTTTAAGTGATCTTTTAGCACAGCTTCATTGCTTTCATAGCCAAAAGCTGTTCAGAATGGAGCTATTTTACCCAAACCCATGTCTGATGAATATCCTCACATGCCTATTGTATAGGATTTTTCACAAAGAGAGTCATGTTTTCATTATTTCTAACCATATTTTAATGACTCATAGGAATTGAAGAGTAAAGATTTCTGTGATACTTGCTTCTCTTCTTTAGGTTCTATATACATTTATAGATCTGGAGTATATGGTTTAGAGTACAACTAGTCCTCATAAAACATCAGGTTAAATCATGATTAGTGTGACCTTTGTGTCCATTTATCAAATGTGAAGAAATGGAGTGCATTGTTAGATTTGCCCAGGACATTCTGACTTCAATGGAATTGGGCAAATAAAAAGATCTGACACTTTTGAAAGGATTTTCTTTTGATTAGGATATTAACAAAGCATGTGTATTAATACAAAAATAAATCCGAGCCAGCCTGGCATGGTGGCACACACTTGTAATTCCAGTACTAGGGGGCTGAGATAGGAGGATTGCAGGTTCCAGGACAGCTTCAGCCAGTAGTGAAACTCTCATCAAACTAGTGAGAACTAGCTTCAAAATAAGAATAAAAAATAGACTAGGGCAGCTCAGAGGTAGAATTACTCTGAGTTCAATCCCTAGTACCGACCTGTTAGATCCAGTTAGATCCAGAGTTGCTGCCTGACCACTACCTTCTATTCCACTCACTGTTCTCATTAAACAAATCTCTTTCTTCTTTTCCATTCAAGGTCAATATCCTAAATAATTATTATTAAATATGATTTACAGCTAATTATAATTACATTTAAAATATGTTACAAATATGTTATGTGGAAAAAGGTTTACTGAGTAAATTGACTTGTCCAAGGTCACACATATATTAGGTGGCAGTGCTAAAGTAATTGTATAAATTTATAAGAGAGTAAGATGATTAGGTATAATTTTCTAAAATAAGATTATACTAAATTGTTGAAGAAAGTATTTCTTCATCACAAGTGCTATTAGTTTCTAAAATATTTCTCCAAGTTTGAAGAAAGACAAAGAGAAAAGAAAATGAGATTAGGTCATTATATAAGTATGTAATTAGTAACATATTTCAATTTTAGCATATATCAATTGAATTCTCACAATAAATGAATATTAATCCTTTTAGTCTTATCCTACTTCTCCTTTTCTCAATTTTTCAGTTTTTATGCATATATTCTGTTCTGTTATAATCTCTTTAGGTCTAAGAAATTTGATAAATGGATTCTATTATTGACTATAAGATCTTTTCCTATGATTTCTTCACTTCTAATTTTCTTTACAATTTTAATTTATTTATGGTTGAAAAGGTATACTCAGAATTTTTTTTCCATCTGAGTCTCATGATTTCTCTCATCTTTTATAATTTCTGTTTAATATGTCTATACTTGACTCAAAGGACAACATGGTTAGGTATAAAATTTCTGTTTTTCTTTTTCTATTCTATCTCTTTTCTGAGTTCTTCCAGCTTACTTTCTATATTCTGTTACTTTACCATCCTTCCCTGAGTTCTTTAACTTTCCCTTGAGCTATTAAATACGAAAAAACAATGTATTAAATTTCTTTTTTTTTTTTTTTTTTGGAGTACTGGGGGTGGAATCCAGGGGCTTTGCTACCTCCAGGCTATACTCCCAGACCTATTTTCTATTTTATTTGGAAACAGGGTCTAAGTTGCTGAGAGCCTCACTAAGTGCTGAGGCTTATTTTCGAACCTGTGCAATCCTTTTGCATCAGCCTCCCAAGTGCTGAGATTGCAGGTGTGCGCCATCTCACCTGGCTCTTAAACTTCTTTTAAACAGTTTGTCTCAAATATGTACATTCGTCACCATGACAAATTCCAGGTACTTCCAGGACAGCCTCCACCCTTGTCATACAATTTCACATTTAATGAGATATAATAGCTGGGTAGCTGTATTTGTCCTCTACCATCTATTGTGGACATGAGCCAACTTGCGTCATTTGGCTTGAGCAGAGAGAAGCAAGTCCCTCTCCTCCACTGTGGCAGTGAGAGTGAGGGTGTGAATGAGCAAGTGGGGAAAAGGAAATGTCACCAATGTCCATCACTTTCTCCCGGTGGCAGTCTTCCTTTCACTTGAATCTCTGCTTCATGAGTAGTAAGAATATATATATATTAAATTTCTTTTTTTTTTTGGCGGGTCTGGGGATGGAACCCAGGGGTATTTGACCTCCAAGCCACACCCCCTGCCCTATTTTTTATTTTGTTTTTATTTTTGTTTTTATTTCTTTATTTTTTATTTTTTAAATTTATTTTTATTGGTGCACTGTAATCATACATCACATTGGAATACAAGACTTGAGAGGATATACAAGCACACATCATCCAATTAGCCCTCATCCAGTCCCCATCCCATTCCTTCCCCCTCCCTCGATCCAATGCTTGTTTGGTGATTAACTTTGATACATATGTTTATGTACCTCCTGCTTTTTAAAGAGGCTCCATCCTCCCCTATTTTATACCCTCTAATTGGTCACCTTAATTGATTCACTATAGGGCCCTTTCTATAGCTCGACCACTTCCTGTTGCCTCTTTCCTCCTAATTATTGCTGATTAGGGGAAGCATCAGGTTTTAATTTTCTGCGATATTTCTCTGTGCATGCCGTGTTGCAAATACCGATCCCACTCTTGACGGCCCCAGGTGTGGCCTGGCTACCCGGTGGACTGATCCAGATCTCGCTGGCTCAAGCAGCGGCCTTGCCTCATGGGAGGCCCCAATTCTGGTCTCTCTGGCCTTGACACTGGCCTAACCCCTCAGCTGGCTCGGATCCCGGCCTCGGAGGCCCCGGCACCGGCCTTCCTCACGGCAGGCTCTGATGCTAGCCGATGGCCCCGGCATTGGC
Source organism: Muscardinus avellanarius (assembly GCF_963383645.1). Lineage (NCBI taxonomy): Eukaryota > Metazoa > Chordata > Mammalia > Rodentia > Gliridae > Muscardinus > Muscardinus avellanarius. Next base: position 148,013,309 of record NC_137787.1, on the reverse strand, counting down.
CAAACCCCTTGTCAGTCTCCGATCCAGGCCTCGGAGGCCTCAGTAGCGGCCTTGCTTCACAGAAGGCTCCAATGCCGGCCGCTGGCCCCGGCACTGGCTTAACCCCTCGGCAGGTTCTGATCCCGGCCTCTGAGACCCCGGCACCAGCCTTGCCTCACAGCAGGCTCCGATCCCGGCCTCACTGGCCCCAGCACAGGTCTAACCCCTCGGCAGGCTCTGATCCCGGCCTCAGAGGCCTCAATAGCGGCCTTGTTTCACGGAAGGCTCCGATGCCGGCCGCTGGCCCCGGCACCGGCCTAACCCCTCGGCAGGCTCCGATCCCAGCCTCAGAGGCCTCAATAACGGCCTTGCCTCATGGAAGGCTCTGATGCCGGCCGCTGGTCCCGGCACAGGACTAACCCCTTGGCAGACTCCAATTACAGCCTCGGAGGCCCCGGCACCAGCCTTGCCTCGTGGCAGGCTCCAATGCAGGCCACTGGTCCCGGCACTGGCCTAACCCCTCAGCAGGTTCCGATTCTGGCCTCGGAGGCCCCAGCACCGGCCTTGTCTCACGGCAGGCTCTGATGCTGGCCTCACTAGCCCCGGCACTATCCTAACCCCTCAGCAGGCTCTGATCCCAGCCTTGGAGGCCCCAGCACCGGCCTTGCCTCATGGCAGGCTTCAATCCCGGCCTCACTGGCCCCAGCACCAGCCTAACCCCTCAGCAGGCTCCGATCCCAGCCTTGGAGGCCTCAATAGCGGCCTTGCCCAACGGAAGGCTCCTATGCTGGCTGTTGGCCCCGGCTCTGGTCTAACCACTCGGCAGGCTCCGATCCCAGCCTCTAAGGCCCCAGCACCGGCCTTGCCTCATGGCAGGCTCCAATCCTGGCCTTGTTGGCCCCGGCACCAGCCTAACCCCTCAGCAGGCTCCGATCCCGGCCTCAAAGGCCCCAGCACCGGCCTTGCCTCACGGCATGATCTGATCCTGGCTTCACTGGCCCCAGCACCGGCCTAACCACTTGGCAGGCTTCCATCCCGGCCTCGGAGGCTCCAGCACCGGCCTTGCCTCATGACAGGCTCCAATCCCAGCTTTGCTCTGTCCGTCGCCGGCCTCACCCCTTGGCAGGCTCTAATCCGAGCACTCTCTTTGCCCAACCATTTGTCCCATGTTCTCGAGGGTGCGTGGTGGTAGCATTCTGCCTCTGGGGTCATTACTTCAAAGGTTCCAGGTGTAATGCATCAGAACTCTGCCTCCCCTGAGTACTGGCCACTGCCATTGCCACTGCTTCCACCATTTAAAATCTTTCCCAAGCTCTTTTTCCACTCTGAATGTTGTCCAGTATTCCTAAGTATGTGCGACGGTAGCATTTGACCTTTGGTGTAATATCTCCAAAAAAAATAAAATAAAATAAGGTTGGTAGGCTCAGATTTCTGCTTCTCTTGGATACGAGTCTCCACCGCCAACATGGAGACTGCTTTCAGCACCGCCTTTCTCCTTGGTCTCCGCTAAAGTCTCTCTCCTTACAGGTGATGTCCAAGATTCTTAACAATGTAGAGAAGAAGCAGTCCTCCTTAGTGGTGAATTTTTCCAATAATTCCAGTTCATTTGGATAAGTTTTGTATGCATCTCCAGTATCCTGGCATCCACCATGGCTTCCTTGACACCTGTCCTATATTTTCTTTTTTTCTTTTTCTTTTCCTTTTTTATAGGGTCCTTCCGGGTGGAAAGAGGGTTGCCTAGGGGTGGCCCACCAGCGCCTGCCTACCCGCCCAGGGTTGGGGCCAGAGGCCCGGGCCACAGGGTCCTACCAGGTGGGGAGGGGTTCATCTAGGGGTGCCCCACCAGCGCCTGCCCACCCGCCCAGGTCGGGCCCAGAGGTCCGGAACACAGGGTCCTTCCGGGTGGAAGGGGGGTCGCCGAAGGGTGCCCCGCCAGCGCCTGCCTACCCGCCCAGGGTTGGGGCCAGAGGCCTCTATTTTTTATTTTGAAACCAGGTCTCACTGAGTTGCAAAGGGCCTAAGTAGCTGAGGCTGTCCTCAAACCATGATCCTCTGGTCTCAGCCCCCGAATGCTGGGATTACAAGCATGCGCCCCCCACGCCCGGCTCAAATAGTAAGAATATAAAGCCAAATCTGCCTCATCTTTTGCAAATTGTACATTAGTCACCAACATCTCACTTTGGGAATGTTCAGGAATTAGTCTTTGCTAAATGTTTGAGAATTAGTCTCTGTAAAACTGAGTCACAAATTTTCCCATGTTGACAATATGTCCCAAACAGAACTCCAAATATTATCTCATTCTTTTATTTGCTTGAGTATAAAATTTTGGTGTATTCATTACTTCTCTTTCTCTCACTACACTTATTAATTTGCCAGCAATTTCTGTTGGCTCTATTTTCATGAGTATATTAGTGCCCTAGGGATACTGAAACATAATATCACAGAGTTCTGGAGGATAGAAGGCTAAAATCAAAGTGTTGGCAGGCCCCTGCTCTCTTTGTGAGATCTAGTTAAGAATTATCCTTGCTTCTTACTTGTCTTTGTTGGTTGCTGGCAATCCTAAATGTTCTTTTTCTTATAGACATGTCACTCCTACCTCTGCCTCCGTTTTCACATGTGTTTGTTTTTCTGTCTGTTTTTCTGTTTTCTGTTGTTGTTGTTGTTGTTATATTGGGAATGGAACCCAGAAGCCTTCTACCTCTGAGCCACACTACCAGACCTATTTTTTTATATTTTATTTGGAAACGGTCTCACTAAATTGCTGAGAGCCTCACTAAGTAGCTGAGGCTGGCTTTGAACCTGCACGATCCTCCTGTCTCAGCCTCCCAAGAGCGGGGGTTACAGGCGTGCACTACCACACCTGGCTTGTCTCTGTTTTTATAGACCTTCTTATAAGAGCAAAAACCACTACTCAGAATTACAACCAGTCTTTGACATTTCCAATAATTCCAATCATTATTGTTCATTTTTCTAATTTATTTTCTATATTTCCTCTCAATACTATTGGAATTTAAACTCCCATAAGAGAACTGATTACTTCTACTCAGTACTATATTGCTAGTATCTAAAAATGCACTTGGCACACAGTAGGTACTCAATAGATATGTCTCAAACAAATGAATGCCCATGTTACACATATTGGTGGCAACAGAAAAGAGGATGTATCGCATCTCATGAGAGACAGAACAGACATTTTGTTTTCAAAGCCCATTTGAAACTTCCCAGCAGCTGCCGTGTTTGCTCAAGGTTGAACTCCCATCTTCGCTCTGAAGCTTTTCTCCTGGCTCTGTGGGGAACATGGATTTGTGAATTAGAGGACAAGTTCCTATTGCCTACAATGGCAAAGGACCTTTTCTATGAAAACAAGTTATACCTAATTATAATTAAGAGGGGGAGTTTTCATCCTCAGGGGAGCTAGGATGCTATTGTCCCAAACAAGGAGTATTCACCCCTAGAATTCAGCACATTAATGAGAGGACCTGAGATAGCAGTGGGTAGAGATTGTCATTATTTGATGAGTAAAGAAGTTGCTAGTAGTTATATGTAATTCACTTCTGGTTATCTCAAGGGCAGGATGAAGGAGGAAAAAACAAGATCAATTAGATAAGCAGAGGGCAAATTAGCCATTTAATCAAGTACCTACACCATGAAGCACACAGTTCTTCTAGGAGACACCATTATCTTTAATGGAGTTCTTTAGAGCATCTTCAATTTTTCTAATGAAGACAGAAAGGCCCATCTTTAGTAAAGTGCTTCTCTTTGCTTGTTTGACCACAGGATTATTTATTCCATCTGGTCCCCTAGGGAGCTGATATTCTCTCCCCTTTGATCCTCATAGAATTATATAGAGAGGGAATCTGTCCAAATTATTTAATCAAATTATTCTTGCTCTGGCCGATATAAGTGCCTAAATATCCTCACTTAATACTTCTCCCTCTAATGATATTCACTTATCTAAAATTACCCCTTAATTGATAAGATATATGAGCAAAAATACTATTAGGCAAAATGTTAAATGAACTCAAACCATTTAAAATGTTTTCATGCCAACCCTCAAATTTACTTAATCTTCAGTGAGATAGGATTTAATCTTCACCATGACTAGCCTGAAATGGCAAAGGGAAGCAGGTTGAAAAGGAGGGGGCAAATAAAGAGAGGAAAATCTTTTGGGCCATGAGTGTCCTCGCTATCAAAAACTGTATGGTTTTACTTGGTTCCTGCATTGAACAGTTAGAAGAAACAACACCCCACTACATTTGGAAATAGTGGCATTATACATAGTAGTGAGTCAATTGATGATTGGATAAGTTATGAGAAATGCATTATTAGACAATTTTGTTGTTGTATGAATGTCATAGAGTGTACTTATCAAATTAAGAAGGCCTCGATGTCATCAAGTGATATAATCTCATGAGGCTCAGAAAAATGCTTTGACCAGCCTTCCAAGGATTCTGATGTCTGCTAGAGATTGAGAACTACTGATCTAAATCAATTCAGCTCTACAAGTCTTAGACGAGAAGGTAACAACTACCTGGAGCTACTCACGTGTGTGTGTTGAGGATCTCGTACTTCATTCTCTAATCTTGCCTGTTACCTCCACTGCCATTTGATCAAATTCATATTGATAACTCTCTCCTTGAGAGTAATTTTGCTAAAATAGTATCAGACTTGTATCATGTTTCTTCTTTAGCCATTATAAAAACTATCTATTTTACAGCCGGGCTTGGTGGGGTACGTTTGTAATCCCCACGCTTGGGAGGCAGAGACAGGAGGATCGCACAGATTCGAAGCCAGCCGCGCTGGCTTGAGAGACCCTTTTTCCAAATAAAAAAGTATAAAATTAGGAGTGTAGCCCAGAGGTAGAAGGATTTCCAGGAACCCCAGTACCACACACACACACACACACACACACACACACACACACACACACAGACTTGGTTAGGAAACAGTGAATTTTCTGCTGTGTCTAAAACATTTGGTGTGTGGTATAGAGATGGTGAGCTATGAAACTGGAATGACTAGCAAGATCGGGCTTGCTTAAATGGCGATTTGGATGCCATGGTAAGGTGTTTTTTAAGTGCAAAATTTGAGAACAACAAAGTACAGAGTATAGGAGCCATTTTGGAGGTAACATTACTTAGTAATCAAATGGTATGAAATGAAAGGAGTGTCTAGCTTAAGCAACTGAGTTTGATGTTATCCCCCAGTTGAGGAACAACAAAGGAATCAGTTTGAGCATAGAAGAAGTTGATATGTTCAATTTAAATATATCAGGTTGTAGGTGCCTATGAAATGTTTCTAGATAGAGATGTCTGGTGAGAAATTCAGTGTGAGGCATAGAAGCCAGGTGAAATGAGGAAGTACAGACCTAAGATTAATAAAAATAAAAATGTTGCAGTGGATCAATAAAAAAAAGTTTGGCCTGCTGCCACATTTGGAAATGATGCTTCACCCAAGGAGAAAATGTAGAACACAGAGAGAAAAAGACCCACGTGGAAATTGACAAAAAGGGAAAGGGACAGAGATATAAACCAGTGGAAAAGGTTGTGGAATGGTGATCAGACAGGTGGTCAAGACATGTAAAGTGGGGAAATTGGATGTCAAGTTAGTGCACAATTTTCAGAAGGGGGAAGAACTCCTGTACCATATTTATCCAGCATCTACCTGGACTGGAGTCCAGTCATTCATCTGTGACCAAAGACCTTCTGTTGATTTCTGTAAATAACCCAAGGTCCTTCTCTATCTATGCCGTTGCTCTTCATCAGCAGGGTGCTGACCAAAGTAATATTGTAGAACCACAAAATAATAATTATGAGCATATTAGTACTAATCAGGTTAACAGATGTTTTCACTAATTCAAAACAACTTTGTTGTGAGAAGCTTAAACGATGCAACCTTTTAAAATTTAATTTTGTCCTATAATGCAGTGACAAAAATCAGGATCATGGCCAAGTAAGCCTTGCGAGAGCTGCCTTGGTAGACAAGAGGGCAGGTGACTCTGCTTCTAGGCACTACTAAAATATGTAAATAAATTTTAGGTGTAGATTAAATAGCTTCTTTGCAATCCTGTTTGCAGGACTGTATGCAGTCTTCTGTCTTTACTTAGGATATCCTGTCCCAAGGATAGTAAAACACTCAGCCTCATTTGGAGAGCCATGGTTTTTATTGATTATACTACTTCATGATGTTTTGTGATTTAGCAAATATTTTCTGCTTCCTTATGTCTATATGACTCCCTCACTCCTTCTTCCTGTTTTAGTGCTTGTATATCCTCTCTAGTTCTTTCTAGCTCCCCTCTGAGATTTAGACAGACCATTTCCTTGATTCTGATGGCAACATTTTCCATTAAATAACTGTACACGTGTTGGCCCTCATGCGTCTGGGTGATTGGCGGATAACTTGTTCAGAGGTTTGGAAACAGCTAAAAGTGACACTCAAGGATTCCAAAACAACTTGGTTGGGAAATCAATCTTTGGCTGGGGAAAAATGACTCTCTCCCTTTGCCAGGCAATTGCATTCTAATTTATCATTTATTGGGGAAGAAGAATGCATTTTGAGAATCACCTCAGACTAAAACTGATTACAGATATTAAGCAATGTCTCTGAGAGCCATTTGTCACCGCCTGTGAAAGCAGAGTGCCTGCAGAGGGCGGGAGCTGATGAGTCCCTGCATGTGCGATTGCATTGCCATAATTGTTAGTATCATAAACAATGGTATATGACGAGCGAGAACAGATTAAAGAGAATGAAGTGTTTTGTGCTGTCTCCTCTAGAAAGAAAAAACAAGACCTTATTTCACTGTGATGTTAACTATTGATTGAAATTTTGTTTGTGTATAGTTCATAATGGTTATGATCGCTCAAGAGAAGTATTCATGGCTTATTCATTTCAAAAGCAACCATAAATGATGGCTTAAACTGTTCCAACTTTGTGCTGTTGCTTCTGAAATGAAATGAAAACTTCTTTGTCAATATTAAAAAAGAGAAAAAAAATCAAGAGAGCTGAACAAGTGTTATGTACTCAGGACCCTGAAGACCTCAGATCTGGATAAAATGACACCAGGAGCCAAGTGCTGTTAGAATTGATGAGACAGGGCAACTGTTAGCAGTGAGTTTTTTCCTACCACAGCTTGGCATTTGCCATTTAAAAAAAATCTATTTTATATTTATTTCAGTTCATGTTTTATTGTGCTGGCCTATAAATATCTCAAAACAGAGATTGTGTCTTGTAAATTTTGGCTATTCCCTTAGCACCTAGCCTTGTAATGTATGATATGTTGAAAAAAGACAATTCATTGATGAATGAATGAATACCCTGAATCACTACACTTACTGCAGGTCATCTCCATTTCCTTGATTCTGTAAAAACCCAAAAACTAGATTAGTAGGTGCTGAGCTAGAATGGTTCTTAAAGTAAAAATGTAAGACTGAAAAGAGATCTGGCAACAAGAATGTAAATGAAGGCAAAACTTTCAGAGCACAAGAGATATGAACAGATCCTGCTATCTAGAGACTTGGAGGTACATGAAGGATGGAAGACAAGGCCTAGGTCCCCCGAGGTAGGTACCTAGAAGTGATACCCTCACATCAAGCTGTGACCCTGAAGGGGCAATTATCTCAATGCAAGTTTGTTCTAGAAAGCAATCCACATTCTAGATGGGAAATAAGGCTTCACTGGAAGGCTCTCTCTTAAATAAGTTTGGGGTTCAACTTCATAGTACCCACAAGATCCCAAGCCGAGACACTTGACTCAAGGAGTCCTGGGTGAGTGGGACTTTGGAACCCTGTTAATCCTTAAGGATCCAGAATCCATGTACAGCTTGAAACTGTTGTAGATACATGATTGTCAACCAGATACTTACCATATTACATTTTCTTTCAAATCCAGGGCAAAATAAAGAGATTTCAAGTAAACAAAGTTACAAGCTTTTGCTCAAAGAACATCTAAAAGACAAATTTCAAGAAAACCATTATTCCCTCTGCCACATAAAGCCAGATATAACAAGAAATATTGAGAAAATAAATAGAAAAACATGTAGGTAAATATTTTAAAATGCTATGTAATGTAAATACTATTCAGTTTGTTGAGAAAATACAAAATAATGAGGCAAAACAAACATGCTATACAACCATAACATGTAATATGTATGGGAATAGACACTTTGATTTAAAATATCCTAGCTTTATGGGTTATTATAGAAGAGAATAGACAAACTGATAAACTTTGTACTTTAAATATATATATTAAAGGCCAGGCATGGTAGCACACCTGTAATTCTAGCATTTGGGAGGCTGAGACAGGAGGATCTCGGTTTGCAGACAGACTCAGCTACTTAGTGATGCCCTTTGCAACTCAGGGAAACCCTGTTTCAAAATAAAGAATAAAAATAGGACTGGGGGTGTAACTCGGAGATAGAATCCCTCTGGGTTCCATCCCTAGCTCAGCAAAAAAAAATTAAAATTAATTAATTAAATTTAGAATGATTCTATTAAGTAAATGGACAATAACTTGTTAACAATATAAAGGAGAGGCATACTAAAAATCAGTCCTTTCCAAGAGAAGGAATGAAAGAAGAAAATGAAGGAGCATAGTCAAAGCAGAGTACATAGCATAAAGGAATTAAAGAAATGAATTCAAACCTATCAATAGAATATTAATCTCACCAGGTACATGATAGAGACTGTGAGTTTAGAATTTTGAAAATCCACAAATAGCCCAACCCTACAACACATGCACACACACACACACACACACACACACACACACACACACACACCTACACCTGTATAAGACACATAATATTTGAAAATAAACCAATGGTCAAGCAGGTAAAATTACTGAACATATAAGAACATTATGTTAAGTGAGATCAGCCAAGCACAGAAGGAGAAGGTACATATGTTTCCTCTAATATGCCTAAAATAGGGAACACAGAGGATACCAGTGGGACTCCAGATAATGGAGGGGAAATATCAGCAAAGTTTGAATGGAAAGATAGGAGAGGAGGAAGGCTGAACTTGATTAATGAGGGTCTACATCCGAATATGTGTAAAATTATGAATATGGCATGGTTACCCTGGACAACCATTGGTGGAAGGGGGGAAGGGAAAATGGGGGTGGGGGGAGAGGACACCAAATATAGTTTAAATGTATACCATTTATGTTCAATAAAAAATTTGTTTAAAAAATAAATAAAATAAAATAAAATAGCTAAAAAAAGAATAAGCTTGGCTTTATTATGCCTATCACACATTGAAATTTAAAATTCATTTTTAGATGAAAAGTCAGATTCCTGCCAGATTCATAATTATTATGCCAAGTGGCTTGGCTTCATGTGCCTTCAGAAATCTGGAATTTGGGACTGAGGAATTGCCAAGATATAATGTACACATAGATCTCACTGGTCTCTTCCAACATGTCCAAGCGCCACACCCATCAGAACTTTCTCTCGAGTATTCCCTTGTAGGTAGATCACCATGTTCGTACTGTACTTCCCTGATGCTCTGGCTTAGCCGACTAGACCTAGGATACATCTCTGCCATCCATGAGCGGCCAGGGCCCCTCCAGGTGACTTGTGCAAGACCTCTGAACAGCAAGGGCTCACTGTGTGCCTAAGAACCAGCGGGCTTGTTCAGGTTCTCACTGGGGGAGTGCGAATGGAAGAGCTATGAAGTTAGCTTGGCACAGAGTGACAGGTGGAGAGTGAGCATGAAAACAGGGTGCCGGAGCCACGAGGCACCAAGCCATGGATGAGTAGAAAGTGTGACGAGTAGGGAGCATGAGGACAGAAAAGGGGATGGAAGAATAAAATTGATATCCACACAGCAAAAAGAAGCAAAGGAAGGAAAAGCTAATATAGGGAGTGAAGCAGAAGCTTGGCAGAAATAAAATAGCCGTTTTGTCCTCAAGCTATTGTCAAACCATCAGAGCGGGTTCATTATGCTGCCGGTGATGAATGGTGTCCCAATTCTCCATGATCCCTGGCTCTGTGCTTTTTGAGACAGCATCCAGTTGTTCCCGTTCCCCTTTGTATGCCATTAACCAAAGTAATTCGAGCCTAATTCTACTCTTTGCATCTGAAAAAGCCCCACGAATATTATATCCTCCAGATGAGACAAAGACTACAGACAAAATTATAATTAAAATATGAAGCCAGACTAGGGGTAGTGGCTTCCATCTGTCTTGCCAGTATTTGGGAGGATGAGACAGGAAGATTTTAGATTCAAGACCAACCTCAGCAATTTAGCGAGACTCTCAGAAAACTTATCAAGATCCTGATTCAAAACAAAAAATAAAAAGGGCTTGGGGTATAGCCTGGAGGCAGAATGCCCTTGGGATCAATCTCCAGAAACACAACACACACACACACACACACACACACACACACACACACACACACAGTTTTGCTGTGAAACATGGTCATTTAATAATATTTTTCACTCACATGCTGTATGCCAGGCAGTGTGCTTTGATGTTTCATTTATGAGCAAAAGACATAGTCTTGAAGACAGTTCTGAAAGGCTGAGAGCCTGTTTTAATTTGAGGCTTGAGTCACAGGCAGCTACTTTTGTGGCTGGACTACCCAAAAGATAATTAGATTGTTTGTCCAGGGACCTTTCAGATAAACATGATCGTTGCATTTAGAAGTAATAGCCACAGAAGAGAGTTGCCCTGGCAACCTTACTTTATGTCCTAATGGAGTTGTTTTTCCATCTCACATTATATAATTGATATCCTTTTGTCCCTACAGAGTAGTCAAGAGCAATTTGCCCATGACTGCTTGTCTGATGACCTGTGATCAGTGTTTCTATTACCAGGATGTGATGGAGAAGAGGAAATGGCATGTTGCTTTCCCAGTTTGCCAGGGTTTCCTCTCCTCTGCGTCCACCTTGTCTATTATTTGAACACACGTGCACACTTTGCATTCCACTTTACATAGTGTCATCTCTGAATCAAGCTTAGTTCTTATCAGACAAAAAGCATTATGGCGTTGTCTTGCTTAGCTGAATTCCCCTTAACAGTGGAAGAAAATTATTTGAATTTACTCACAACGTTTAAAAGAAATTTCATTCTTCTGTGGCAATAAATGGCTTACCTGTCCCTGATGGCGCAGCACATCTTCATTAGGAGCCATTCCATTGTTTGCATGCTTCATTACATTTTGGGGTACAACTGCTGTGTACTGTTTTCCAAGGTGAGCACAGAGCCAGGAGCACTGATCTCCCTAGAAGTTATCATAATAAAACCAAAGCTAGAGAATGCTGTTAGCAACCCTAAATATTTACTCATAATCATTTCAATGATAATTTCTAATGGTAGCAACTGAAAAAAAGAGGATGGAGTTTGACAAGACAAGGGCTGAACTTCCAGCTTTTCCTGTTCCTAGAAATGGGACCTAGGCACTCCCTGAAGTGTCCTTCTCTGTCAGGAGTTGATGACATCTCCCCGATCCCCAGGAAGGCTAGATTGAAACTCATAAGCCAGAACCCATGTGTCCCAGTATTGGGAATGGCCTACGGAGGGAATGTGCAATTCAAATGAAAATTCCTCTATAAAAATAAGTCATTAGGAGACTTCCCGGAAGATGGCGACCGAGAAAAGCGGGGCTTAAGAGCCCCGCTAACAACCAATCTCCATTACCACAAAATCAGCGCCTTTCATAGCCAGAAAACACCATCACCAGAGAAACAAAAAAATCACCAGGCTCCAGAGAGAAAGTGGACTGAGAACAGAGCTCAGAGCCACAGAGGAGATACACCGGCCTCACGCCCGAGGACGCGGCAGCAGCGCCATACTGCCAGCGGCAGCGGCAAATTCACTGGAAGGCTACAGCAAGCCGAGGTGAGCCGCTGCGGAACAGCCAGGTGGGATTTTTCAGCGCAGGGAACATCTAAAGCTCCCAGTGGCTGAGCTCAGCACACGCTGCAAGGACTCAGAGTGGAATTAAAAAGCTAGAAGAAATAAGCCAGCCTCACGGCCGAGGGCGTGACAGCGGCGCCATATTGCCAACGGCGGCAGCAGCAGCAAATTCAACGAGTCCAGTACAGCTACATCTGCGAACTTAAGAACAGTGAGTCAAATTGCGGGCCACAGAGGAGAAATCCCAGTACTGTACTTCCTGGGACTTGACCCAGTGGGGGAGGGGCGGTGGCAGAGATATCATACCATAGGAGAACGTGCAACCTGGCACCCCCCATAGTTTAAAGCAGCCTCTATCGACTCCCTGGGTCGGAGACTCTGTGATACAACCCAGTAAAGGAGTAGTGGGGTCTGAGATACTATAGACTCGAGATCCAGAGCACCTTAAGTGAAGTCGTAGTGACCCAAGGGAAGAACCCAGAGAAGGCACAAACTCCCGAAATCATGGGAAAGAGGAATAACACTGGAGCAATGAATGCCCACAACCGCACAACATCAGAACCCAATAAAACAGAAAATCAGAGATTTCTATAAGATCAAATCAGGAAAATAACTGTAGAAATAATAGAGGTGCTTCGAAAAGAACTCAGAGACAGCCAAAAAGAGATAAAGGATGCAATTAATGAAGTAAAGGCCTCAATTCAAAGCACAAACAACCGATTAGACCACATGGAGAACAGAATCTCGCTCTTAGAAGATGATAATTCCAAAAATGAATGCATAGTTTCTAATCTAGAAAAAAATATCCAACAGCAGGAATCTGACATTGAAGAAATATGGGCCCATTTTAAGAGAGCTAACCTAAGAACAATTGGAATAGAGGAAGGAAAAGAAAGTGATACCAAAGGGATCAACAATTTCTTCAAGGAAGTAATAGCAGAAAATTTTCCAAACATAGAGCAAGAGGTTGATACACAGGTCCAGGAAACTTATAGAACTCCCTTTAGACAGGATCAGAGAAGAGGAATCCCACGCCACATAATTGTCAAAATGACCAATGTGGAAGCCAAGCAGAAAATCTTAAAGGCAACAAAAACAAAGGGCCAAGTGACATTCAGAGGCAAACTAATTAGAATCACTCCAGACTTCTCAAACCAAGTCATGAGAGCCAGAAGGGCTTGGAGTAACATATTCCAAACTCTGAAAGAAAACAACTTCCAGCCAAAAATTTCCTACCCAGCAAAACCTTCTATCAAATTGATGGAGAAATAAGAAGCTTCCACGACAAACAGAAACTGAAGGAATTTATGTCTTCAAAACCAGCACTAGAGAAAATACTCAAAGAGATTAACTACAAAGAAGAAATAGGTAACACACACCAGAACCAGAGAAACAAGAGTTTCCATCCAACAGACAACTAAGATTGGTTATCTGTGGAGATTCATTATTTATGTTAGTCTTTTACCCATCTCTAAATTGTATTGTTTGCCTTTATTGTTGTTAATTTTTAGGATTTCTAGTTGGAATATTAATATACCTTCAGATATAGCATTTGGAAATATTTTATCCAATTCTATTAGTAACTTTTAACTTTGTTTACATTGTCTTTGGATATACTATATTTTTTTTATTTTTTAGGGAGTGTGTTTACCCTTCTGTTGCCTGTGCCATTGAAATCATATCCAGGAAATCACTGCCAATTTCAATGTTGTGAGGTTTTATGACCCAGATTTTCTTCTAAAAGTTTATAGTCTTAAGATTTATATTTAGGTCTTTTATCTATTTTGAGTTAATACTTGTATATGGAATTAGGTAAGGGTACAATTTTATTCTTTTCCATGTAATTATTATTTTTCAACAATATTTAGTTAAAAGATTAATATTTCCACCACCAAATGTTCGTGGAAATCTTGTCAAAAATAACTTGACAATATAGGGAAGAATTTAGCTCTAGGCTTGTATTTAACTCCAATGGTTTATATATCTGCCTTTAGAACAGTATTACACTGTTTCAATTATTGTAGCTTTATATGGTTTGAAATCAGAAAATATATATCTTCTAGCTTTGTTCTTTTTCAAGATCGTTTTGGGTATCTAGAATCCATATTCCATATTAGGATAGATTTTTTTTTCTGAAAAATAAATATATGAATATATGATAGTTTCACCTAAAAAAATAGAAAAAAATATTCTCTGGTAAGAAAGAAAGCAAAAAGAAATATTGAAATGTTATCTTTAAGTCATCAATAGCTTGGTATCAGACAAATGAAACTGTTATGTGAGATTATCATTTTTAATTTTGGATAAATTGCTATAATACTAGATGTTAACCACTAAGCCAAGCATGGGAAGGAGGGATGGGGAGGGAATGGGGTGGGGATCGGGTGGGGGCTGACTGGGCGATGTGTGCATGTATGTCTACAAAAGTTTGTATCCCACTATGATGTATGAATACAGTGCACCAATAAAAAAAAATTTTGGATCATAAAAAAAAAATAGGTCATTAGGATAGTGAATACTGTGGCCAGAGGGCTGGCTTTGTTCCTAGTAATAATTAGTATTTTGGATGATGGTGGTGGTGTAGAGTGGAGCTATAGACCTAGTGAGAAGTGTTCACAGTCAAACACTCAAAATGAGCCAGACATGGTGGTGCTCCTATACTTGGGAGGCTGAGACAGGAGGGTCGCAGGTTTGAGGACAGCCTCAGCAAGTAGTGAGACTCTCATTACCTAAGGGAGACACTCTTTCAAAATCAAAGTAAACAGGACTGGGGGTTGTAGCTCAGAGGTAGAATGTCCATGAACTCCATCCCCAGTGCCACACTCACAAAAAAAAAAAAAAATCCCAAATGCCCCAGAAACAAAATTATAGGTGTCAGCTCCTTCAAAACCCCACACTTAGCTGGGCGTGGTGGCTCACATTTGTAATCCCCGTGCTTGGGAGGCTGAGACAGGAGGATCACATGGGTTTGAAGCCAGCCTCAGCTACTGAGTGAGGCTCTCAACAACTTAGTGAGACCCTGTTTCCAAATAAAATAGAAAATAGGTCTGGGGGTATAGCCCAGAGGCAGAAAGCCTTTTGGTTCCACCCCACCCCCACCCCAGGGCCACCAAATAAATAAATAAATAAATAAATAAATAAATAAATAAGAAACCCCACATTTACATAAATATTCCTACTCATGAAATTTTCAAATTGAATTTGGGGTGACCATTCAGTTTTAGTCATTTCATCTCTATTTTTGAAGTAGAGCAAAAAGAGCAGAATTTTACAAGATGAAGTAATAGCAATTTAATCTACATCTTAAAGATGAATCCAAGGTAACGAGTTAGATTCATTTTTTCCCCATTTCCTTTCTGCTCTCATTTATGGTAGTAATTCACATACTTTGCATCTTGAAAGAAATAATTACAGTAATCAGAATTTGACTTTTTATGAGCTATAAATTGTGAGAAGCCATTTATTTCTACTGGCATCAATATAATTTAAACTAATAAGTATCCTTAATCTACCAATTACATAACATAATCTAATGATACAGATCTATACTCTCCCCTGCTCAATCAATGTTAAATGTGCAGGAGTTGGTAATAGAGACTCTACCCAGATTTGAGTGAAGAATGTATAAAAACCCTAAGAAATGATGAATTTTAAAAAGTATATATTTTAGAAAAAAATAAATGAAAAGGAAGTGTTTTGTTTTTCCTAGCACTCCCCCCCCCCAGATTATGGTATAGTTTGGGGGGGGGGGTTGTGACTTTAAGATGCAGAGAAATACTAGAATGCTGACCCAGGGAAAATATTCCAAAAAACAAGGACCCAGAGCTTGGAGTGAGCTTGCTACCCTCTTCTAGTTCTGTAAGGTGGAGAGGTACTTAATCCCTTGGTCAAAGAAGAAGCTTGATACATATATATATATATATATATATATATATATATATATATATATATATTATTTATTTATTTGTGGTACTGGGGGTAGAACCCAGGGTGGGGGTTCTACCTCCAAGCAACACCCCTGGCCTAATTTTTATTCTTTATTTTGAAACAGGGTCTCACTGAGTTGCAAAGGGCCTCACTAAGTAGCTGAGGCTGTCCACAAACCGCGATCCTCCTGTCTCAGCCTCCCAAACGCTGGGGATTACAAGCATGTGCCACCATGCCTGGCTGGAGCTTAATATTTGAATCCTATTTCTCACCTATAAAGTTATTTCCCATAATATTCCATAAAATTTATTTGAAATACAAAATGTTAGCTGGGAGTGGTGACATATTCTTGTAATCCCAGTATTTGGGAGGCTGAGACAGGAGAATTGCAGGTTTTACAGCCAGTCTCAGCTATTTAGTGAGGCCCTCTGGAACTCAGTGCGGCCCTATTTCAAAAATAAAGAATAAAAATAGGCTGAAGGTGTAGCTTGGAGGTAGAATGCCCCTGGGTTCAATTCCTAGTACTGAAAAAAAATACTTTAAAGTTTATTTTCAATTCCTTATCTCTCCATTAGAAATATTTTAGAACATGCATTCATGATTAAAAAGAAACATATTGCTCTGATATATATTTTTTCCATGCACTTCAATTTCGATTACTTTCCAATACAAGGGCAAAGGTTTCAGAATAGACTGCAAATGAAGAGAAGAAAAGAGGTCTTTATACCAGCTGGAGAGGAGTTTCCTGAGGCCACTCTAGAGCTTATGGTCCTGGACAGAGGTGTAACATCTTCTTTCAATTGCTGAGAAGGCAACTTCAGACTCATTTTCTGTAAAATAAATCTTAGGTGACCTCTGAAGTCGCAGGGTTCTAAGTGTTCCTGAATGCTAGCCTTTGCTTTCGCCCTTGCTTATATGCCTTTGAATGAGCCACCTGGATTTTTCTCTGTCTAGCTACCTTTTTACTGTGAAATAGCTTTCTCTGAGGGACAAATGCTCAAATACTTAGAAACAGGCGAAAAAGAGATAGCGGGTGTCCTTCACCCTGGGTAGGCTGGACATTGTCTAGCAGATCTTCAGAGAATTATTGGATTTTATAGAGGTTGCACTTTGAGTTGGTTTCTGGGCTATTTAGGAACTATGTAGAAGCAGAATTAAGCTATAGAAAATCAAGAGTAATGCACATGATTCTTATCCATAGCAATATAAATTCTTTTATTTGGTAAATATATATATATATATATATATATATATTTTCTGATTTATCCAAAAGATGATTTCAAACATTACATTTTATTGCCTTATAAGATATTTTGCATTTGTTAGCATATTATTTCAACATTCCTGACTGTCCAATGTTCAGATTCTTCAAATTTTCTAATAAAAACTTTATTATTATTTGATTTTTATTAATTTTACTTATTTTATGTCATTTATTTTATATTCCTATTATTAAAGTTTTATTGGTTTACTATTATTTAGTTATATTGTTATTTATTATTGTAAGTTATCTGTTAAAGAAATAAAACATTTGACTTGAGTTCAATTTATATAGGAGTCATGATTTTTATCATTTGCAAATTATTCTTGAGCAGCAATATAGCTAATTAAATGCATTTGCATATGTGCACGCACATGTGTAAACATGAACACACATGTGTGAGCACATGCACGCACACATATGTGTGCACATACTTGTCTGTGTATGGTTGGGAGTGAAAGAGCAATTCCTACAAACTTCCTTGATCATTTGTTAACATTTATAACCAGAAATAAGCAACAATCCCCACTGGGCTTTTGCCCTCTCCACATTACATCAGTGTATTGTGTCTAATTTAGAAAGTTCATCATAGCCTAGGTGGATTGCTTTGCAGCTTTACCGGGTTCAAGAGAGATCACAGAAGCTGCCATTTAATGTAATTACAGAATAATGATTACCATGTGTAAAAGAATATTGCAAGCATAAAGAAGCGAGCACAAAACCCGTCTTCATGCTAGATGGAGGTTATGAAATGGCTAATTGGCTCGATCGTCATTCCCTCCCACGCAAGGTGTTCAGTCCTTGACCCTCTTTCTCGCCTGGGTGAGGTCGGGTTAGCGGGGGCATTCTCAGTGGGGGAAGCCTTGGTGAGAGATACTGATACAAAATAGCTGCTGTTATCTGAATTTGAGGAATCTGAGAGAAAGAATTGTCATTTCAATGTGGAAATTTTGCTGCTCATATCAAATAATGTAATTCCAATTCAGTACAAGTCCTTCAGGATTGAGCTGCTGTTTCTGCTTCGGGCTTTCAAGTAAATGGATATGAGACCATTACTGCCTGTATTTTGGAATCAGATACGTGGTGACTTCAGCTAAGCTAACGGCAATCTGGCGAGAGGGACTATTCAATCCCAACTGGAGAGAGGTGTAGCTGAGTCTCTCTTAAATTAGTCCAATCTCCATTTCTCCTTAAAATGTGTTAATTCTGTGTATATTTCAGATCATCTTTATTCACAGTCTGCATCATCTGGGGGTAGACATGAATTACAAACGAACCTCCCAAACCACTAGCCATTTTCAGCTAATAGCTTTTCTATTCACATACTAGGTATTTAAAAGCCAACTCTTACTGAAATAGAAACCTAATAAGACAATTTCCAGTAGGGAAAGAGTGGTAAGTGAGAAGGTAGGCAAGCAATACAGTTTATTTTCTTGTGCAGTGGCTATGATAGGCTTTAAAATAATATATTATAATAATATATAATGCAAAACCCTAAATAAAGGGATTTGTGGAATCAAATTTTTTTTCTTTTTCTTTTGGTGGTACTGGGGGTGGAACCCAGGGGTTTTTCTACCTCCGGGCTACACTCCCAGACCTATTTTATACTTTATTTAGAAACAGGGTCTCACTAAGTTGCTGAGAGCCTCACTAAGTAGCTGAGGCTGGCTTTGAACCTGTGCGATCCTCCTGCCTCAGCCTCCCAAGTGCTGAGATTACAAGCTTGCGCCAACACGCCCGGTGGAATCAAGATTTTTGATCAAGTAAAAATACTTTTTCTTTCACATATTGTTTTGAAGACTTAGAACATGATATTTATTTTATATTTGGATAAATTAGAGGATAGAACTTCCTTTTGTTTGGTTACTGAGAATTTACAGTGTGTTGGGTTATTATCAAACACAGTGATCATTGAACATTGATCACCCGGGAGACAGAAGAATAGGAATTTCGGAAGAACTTAGGGCCTCATAAAATAGCCGGTCCTCTAGAGTCATAAAGTGTGTAACCCAGGCAATCCTGGATATTGCTAAACTCCAGCAGAATGAAAATGTCATCCTATTTGGGAATGGGCAGCTCTCAGCACTTCCTGTGTTGAATGCTTTAATCCAGTCTATAGCCTTTACTAGCAACATGGAGGGCTGGCCCATACTCACTCCTAAGGAGATAAATGATGGAGGCAAACATCTCTAGGGCAAAGAGCATTCGCATCCTAATGCAGTTAATAATTTGCTCCAGGCAGCACCAGAAACAGTGAACAAAGAGCCTCGATCTCTATTTTTCTCCCTTAAAACTGTAAAAATATGACACAGAGGCTTATGTGGTGGGGACGTGTCTCCATTTCTCCTTAAAAATATATTAAAACCATGAGTATCCCAGGCAATCTTTATTCATAACTTTCTGAATTGCATGTACACCTCCCAAATCTGGGCAGACTCAGTGTATAATCTAGAAAGGGCTGGGTGAACACTCAGCACCATGCAATGGTATCATTAACAGTTTGGGCTCTGGTTTGGAAACTAGGGTAGGGTGGAGCTTAGGAAGCTATGTCTCTAATCATTAACTTATTGCAAGAACTCTTGCCCTGCATTCCAGTCTCCTTGTAATAAAGTTCTTTCTTATATCCCTTGCAGGGAAAGAATTTGTATTCTTAGCAAAGACTGTTTGCAGCTTTCTGTCAATCATCATCCCTCTGAGACAATCACCCATCAGCTCATCCCTGGAATTAAAAACAACATCAACAACATCATCTACCTCCCTGATGGAAAATTTTGTTGTCATTTTGTTGCTTTGTCCTCAAATAGAAAATGGAAAATGAGGGAGGGGGAAGGTGAGAAAGGGAGTTTTATTTGACTTGCAATTAGATAGATTCCTCCTAATGGAGGCTGTACATATTCTGTCTTTTTCTTTCCTTTTTTGACATCTCTGCAAGATTGACTCCAGCTGTTGCAGAATATAATTATGGGCTTCTCCTCAGTGATATAGGATATTGATTTGCCTTCTTCAGGTAGTAAATTCTTAGTGACAGGAATTATCTTTTGTCAATTTCTTTTGTGCAATGCCTACCACATAAAATATTTTTGGCTATGTTTTTATTTAAATCATTTTGATAAGATGATTTAGAACAAGTTGTTAAGCTTTTCAGTTTTACTGTCTATGATAAAGAACACATAAACTTATCCATATTATAGAAATTTTGGTTATAATTATTTATGCAAACTGATTAGTACATACTGCCTGGTAGGTAGTAGATTATCAATAGACAGTAGTTGTATAGTCAGCATTATGACTAATGTAAATTCAAAGTGCAAGGAGCCTTAAGAGGTTATGGTCTAATGCCATGTATTCATCTAAGAATAAGGAGGGCCTTTCAGGGTAATTTAAGACCCGGACTTACATTCTGCGGGGGGGGGGGGGAGGGAGCAGCTTAGGGGGAGAATAGCAATGAAAACGAATCATTTCAATTTATTAGAGTCTAGTAGATGTCCTTTATCTTCATCTCATTTAGTCTTCAAAATAACACTAAAAAATAGTTATTTTCCACATTCTTTGTTAGTAAGTTGAGGCCCAGATAGCCGAGTAATGAGGAGAGCCACTGTGAATCCAAGTATGTCTACCCCCAAGCCCTAATATCTTTCCTCAACTGTTGAATGAAAGAGACCCATCCAAGACTTCTTTACTTGGGATCCCCAAACAAATAGAGAAATGACAATAATCTCCCCATGTTTATTTGTACTATACTAACTATGATGATACATTTCACTGCCAAGACACTAATGTCTCAGCTCACCAATGGAAGACAGCAGCATCTGCCATCAAAGGAGGAAAAGCTCCCACCATGAAAGATGGAGGACAGCTGCAATAGCAAATGGTCCTCCAGGTAAGCCAATTCCTGCCCTTCTGCCCACATCAGAGTCTGCTGGAGTAAGATCTTTCGCATTATGGCTGCTTTCGTGGTCTCTTTGTTGCTAAATTTTGACTGCACCAAGACACACACTCCGATACTCTTAAAACTATATGGTCAAGCTCACCAAGTGCTGTGTGCACGAGTGTCGCTATCACTGTGAACTGCATTATGATGTGAGACTACGATGCACCAATAAAAAGTATTAAGAGATAAAGTTTATCAACACAGCAAAAAATAAATAAAAATAAAACAAAAAACAAAAAGTGTATGTGATTTTCTATTGGAAGATTATACACATAAATTTAAGCATTTTGCGGATAGAAAAATAGTACCTGTGTGCTGGGTTCGTCTTCCCAACTGGATTAGCATTTTGTTGAGGGCAGGGACTATGCCTTACTCATCTCTATAGACACCTCTCTTCTACATGCTATCATAGTGCTTAGTACATGGGAGTAATAAAAAAAAATGGTGATTGGATCACTAGCATATTTTACCAGGAAAATTTCATAGTTAAAAAGAATTGTTTCTCCCCTTTTGTCTTTCAGTCTTTGTGTTGTTTCACTACCTCACTCTGGGGAATCTCTATGTTCCACTCAGGACACATCTAAAAGCAATGTGGTGTTTTATGGTCCCCAGATGTCCTGCTTTATTTGTTTATTGGGCTCAATGGGGTTTCTCTTATTTCTTAACATGCATCAATTGTTGACATAACACTGCAGATTCTCATTGATTACAAATTGGCAATATTTCATAACTTGAGCTTTGGCTTTTAAAATTTTTTATTTTGGTCAGTAAACGGGTACCCATAAATAAAAAGTTAAATGCAAAAAGGAAAACAACAAATATCCTCTCTCCTATTTTGCTCTTTAAAATTTCCAGTTGCCTTCCACAGGAGCACCACTGTCATTTACTCTGCTTACCATTCCAGAGGATGCACATTGTCTTAGTTTGTTCAGGTTTATACTATAACAAAATACCTTAGACAGGATAAGCTATGAAAAAAATTACTTCCTTACAATTTCACAAGCTGAGAGGTCTAAAATCTGCCATCAGAAGATTTGGTGTCTGATATGAAGCATGCTTTCTGCTTCCAAGATGGCTTCTTTTTACTCTGTCATGGCTGAGCTGCAAAAAGGGACAAACTTTCTCCGTCAAGCCCTTTTATAAGGGCACTGATTTTTCATAGCCTAAACACTTTGTAAAGAAGTTATCTCTTACTACTGTCACATTGGGGATTAAGTTTCAACATGAATTTTGGAGTGATATCTTTACTCTCTAACACATCTGACAGCACACATCCTTATTTTTGGCAAAAAAATACTTTGGAAAGATTTTCTTAACTTTTTTTTACTTAGCAATACATTTTAGTGATCATTTATTAGCAGTCAGATCTGCTTTGATATATTAATGTTTGCATAACATTTCATTCCATTCTACTTCTAAAACCTCAGATGTGATTTCTCTCTTTTAGGATATTTAGGCTACTTCTAATCTTTTGATATTATCACATGTTGCTATTAATATTCATTGTATATGTGTAATGGCAGACACTTAGAAGTGCCTACATGATCAAAGGATATTTGCATATGTAATTTTAATAAATATTGATAAATTATTTTTGAAAATAACTGTACCCATTTATTCCCATATTAGGAATATATGAGATTGTCTTGGTGTGAGAGTGTGTTATCAAAAAGAGTTTTATCTTTGCCAGTCTCATGGATTAAAAATAGTTTCATTGTGTGTTATTCTATCATATTTTAAGTAAAATTGGGAGCCTTTTCAGATGTTTAGAGCCATACGTAGTTTTTTTTTAATCTGTAAACTGTCAGAACACTACAGCCAGTTTCCTCCAGTTATTTCTTTTTTCTATTGTTTATAGAAGCTTTTTATATATTAAGGAAATCCATTTCTTATGTGATGAGTCATAAATATTTTGTTTTATTTTTTATTTTGCTTGTGGAATCTTTTTCTATGTAGTACTTTCAATTTTTATTTAAAGTTACTCTTTATTTTATATAGTAAAATTTTCTATCCCTTTTTTCAACATTTCATGTCATGATAGGGAATCTTCACCCATTCTAAAATTATAAAACAAAAAAATATAAAAATTCTCATTTTTTAAGAGTTTTATGTTACCTAGGCTTTGAGATGAGATTTTTTTCACATGTAATTTTAATAGCTTAGTCTTTTAGAACTAGCGTCCCTTTTGTTGTTTTTTCTTTTATATTAGTTTTGGTATTGATGTTATTATTTTTAATATTAGGAGAAAAGCAATGTAGGCATATACCTGTCTAGCCACATCCTAATTCTCTACTAAATCACATCTCTTGAAAGGGTTTCATACACCATCTCTATTTCCTCTACTTCATATATTTGTGTACATAAACTTTTTACTATGTGATGCTTCATATATACTAAATAAGATTTGATAAGTAGAAGAATTTCAAAGGAAAAAGTGAATATGTGAGTACCTGCCACCTAGCTTAAGAAGTAGAATGTTATCAGTACACAGACACTCTGGTATCTGCTTTCTCAGTTACACTCCTTCTCTTCCCCACTCCCCAGGGGTGGCCATGATCCTTATTTCTTACAACCGAGTTCTTTCTTTTATTATTAAGTGTTACTCCACTTGCACAATTCTCAGGATTAGCTTCCTGGACATAAGCCCAATGCAGTTGCCCGGGTTGGTGCTCAGAAGGGGCCCTGTGATTGGTGTTTAATGCTTTCTGGTTGCCTTCTTGAGAGTACTACTAATTTTATCCTATCCTTCACGTTTTGTGAATACAGGTAAAAGGACCAAGGAACATGCTCCAGGCTCAGGGCCTCAACTTATGCCACCTACATCCCTGGGATGAAGTAATGACACCTGCTCCCCTGCCCTACCCCAGTAGTTGCTGCTACCCTGGCAGAAATCTGGATGTGGGAGAGGGGAGGGCCAATGGCTTTTATCAATGTCGTTTTTCATTTCCACTGTACAATCCAATACTCCATTCTTTTCTTCTTTCTTGCTTATTAGGATGCCCTGATTTCACCCTTTCTCTTCTTTATAGATCCTCATTCCTTATATAACTTCATTCAGTTTGAATGCTTAGAATATTATTTATATTCAGCAATTTTAAAATTTCTATCTCCAAAAACACCAACCTGTTTTCTAAACTCCACACTTAAATACCAATCTGCTCCCGATTGTCTCTACTTGGGTGTGGTCAGCAGCTAAAACTTCACAAAATGGAACCCTGGATTCCCACCCTTGTGCCAAATCTGATTCCTCCCCTCACATTCCTGTTTTGAAAATAACCAATCACACAATTGTTTGGTAAACAATTTTGGAATTATTGTCGACACCTCTCTCAAATTCTACTGGCTTTACCTTCAGTATATATTCACAATCTAACCTCCAATCACCACTTCAACTGCTACACCCAGCATGAATGTAGATAAAAATGAAAGAGGTCTTTAGGGATGAGGCTAAGGCATGTCCTCAGATCCTATCCTTGCAGTTACACTGCATCTCCATGTGCTGCATTTTTCTCACCTGCAAAGTGGAGATTATCATAGTAAATTCCTCACAGAGCTTTGATAGGATTAAGTATGTTCATATATGTGAAACACTTAAAATAGTTCTTCATACCCCTTTATCATCATCACTTAATAATTATTATCCCTGTTTCCACTTCTACAGATTTCTTACGATCTATACTTTATAAAGCAGCCAAGGGGATTCTTTACAGCATTAACATGTCACTCAGTCTCCAGGGTCCTGAATGGCTTACAGACACTCTTAGAATAAAATCCAAAGTCATTACCATGGTGTGTCTAGTTCTGTGTTGCTAGCCCCTGCTTATATCTCTGATATCATATTCTATTACTCTTCCCTTAGAGCGAGGTGCCTGGCTAACCTCTTTGTTTTCTTCAAGCTCAGCAAGCATGCAGCTCCTGCAGAGCCTTTGCATTTGGTGTTATCTCTATATGAAATGCCCATCTCTGGGTATCCTCATGGCTCTTTCCATGACTGCATTCAGGTCTGAGCTGTGACATAGTAAAAAAAGACTTCCTTGATCTGGTTACCTAAAGCAGCCGTTTCTCTTAGTTCTCACTCTTTTCCAACTTTATTTCTTTTTAATGACACTCATATTTTCCTACCATTATTATGTTTTCATTGTTTTGAGTTTCATTGCTTGTCTTGCTCACTAGAATGTAAGCTCCAGGAAGTCAGACCTCCGTCTTGCCTATTACTAGATTTCCCAAGCCTTAGATAGTGACTCCCCAATAATAGGAATTCAATAAATATTTGTTTAATAAATAGGTGAATCTCATCTCCTGCAGCTCTTCAGTGTGAGTCTTCTTTTGGTAGATGGGTCACTTGCTGTCTCCTGAGTCCTCCTTACTCATGCCTTCTCTTCTACCATTGATGGAAAGCTCTTCCCAAACACTCCTCTAAATACTACCTATTTTTTGAAGGCCCATTCAAGACCTACCTATTCCATGAAACTTTCCACAATCAAAACTAGACCAAAATCTATACCTTCAGGATACCTACATTTCCATCCACCATATATGTACTTCCATATCTACCCTTCATTTCTGCACTTGCAAACTATATGTGCAGGTTAAATACTTCATGCCTTTGATTTTAAGCCCATTCAGAAAGAATCCTGTGTCCTTCATTTGCCAAAATTTCCAAAGTATCCCATATGTTTGCTTGCAATGAATACTTATCAAATGAATGAATGCAATTAAAAGGTGCCCTACTCATATGAATAGTGAACTTCCAACAAATCAATTCTCAGTGTTAGATTTATTTCAGAATTTGAGAAGGCTGTTACTAAGATGTAAATTTTCTATCTAGTAAATTTATTTTCATTTTTCATAGCCCAAATCATATTTCAAATCTTCTATCTCATCCATCCATCTATTTATACTGGTAATATTATTAGTTGCAATTTAACTGGGTGCTCTCCTCAAGACCCCGTTGCATAGATGAAGAACCTGGGTCACAGAGTGGGTAAGCTCTTATTCTACAAGGATAATAGAAACATGAATAAGTAATTATAAGACAATGTGATGTATTAAATAGAGAAATTTATGGACTGTCCTAAGAAAAATGAAGATAAAGCATCCAACTCTACACACTAATTGGTAGGGTGGTACGGTCAGTGAGGAGTCACAAGTAAAGGTTACATCAATTAAACTTTGATGAATGAATGGAGATTATTTAGACAGGTGAGAAAGCCAAGAAAATAGCAGGTAGAAAGGTTCAGCAGCATGATATTAGAAAGAGCCATTCCAATGTAATACTGGCATATAACTTTCTAACTGCTCCCATCATTCTTTGTAATGCTTCTATCACCAATGCTTAGTGTACCATATTGTGACTGTAAGTTCAGAAGTCTGTTTCCATGACTAGATAAGGGTCTTTTCATTTACATAAATGCTCTTGTGCCTACCATGATGCCTGACCCTGAGTTCACATCCCAACTTCTGGCTAGGTAGGTGGGTCCTTCTGGCTGGGTGGGTGCACTGAAACACCAATATTGGTTTGGCCCTTTTCAAGTCATCTCCCTTTAAATAGGCATGTCTCAGAGAAAGCCACAGCATGATAGACAGGAAGGAAGACATTATCAGACATGCAATAGGACTGGGCAAGTTCTGGGCCCTTGGACCACACTAAACCAGGTACGAGGCAATAGTTCCTTCATTAATCTGGACTTTTGTATATGGCAAATAATAATCATAACATGCAGATTGAGGAACAATAATATATGATACCTGAATTTGAAGATGCCATGAGGATAAAATATACTTATTCTATGAAAAGAAGAGAATTAAAAATGTCCTAGTTCCCTAATTAAAGTTTCTTTCTATTTTCTAGTTCCTTTCCTTTCTCGCTGCAGGATGACTGCTGGCAAGAGCTGCCCTCCACTGCCAGTTTCTGCACAAAGTCAAGAATTCGACATTATAATCATGCATTGTTTCCATAGCAAGCGCTCCCACAGCTCCAAGCAAAACAGCACTTTCTAGATCCTGCCAGAGTGTGTGAGGCAGAGGAAGATTAATTAGCTGCTCACTAATTGACAGTATTTCCCACCACATCTGCTTGTGCCTGATGTGAGTTTAAATGTCTTTATTTAAATGCCTGAAGCTGATTGGAACATGTATAAAATTGAATGTCCCTTTCTGAACCCCAGAGATGACCGGACTGGGATTGCCTCTTTTTAGACAGTAGATGTATAAGGGAGAGGCTCGGTGAGCCTGGGTGTGGGTGGTGAATCTTTGGGAGGCAATGAAGAGCTATGATTTTAGGAATTCAGGGCAGAGTTAAGAGTTCAAAGCAGTAGGAAACCTAAAATACAGCTCTCTTTCTTCAGTAACCTGTCATGTGGCTGGGAAACCACACCACCTCTTTGGACTACTCTTCTTGCTCCGGTGTTAGATGAGACCAGTGCTTTCCTGTGTTTTACAGAGTTCTAGTGGGTCCAGATCTATTAGAGGTCCCCTACAATTTGCAACAGTGCCATTTAAAAGCCCCCCCACCAAAGTAGTACTTTCTGCAATGATGGAAATTGTATACAATCACGCAATCCAACTTGGATGCTTGATATATAGCTAGTGTGACTGGGAAATTAAATTTTAATTTATTTAAATTTAAATAGACCCCATGTGTTAAGTGACAACCATATTGGACCAAGCAACTCTGGAAGGTGTGAGCTGGAGTGTTAAGTGGACAGAACTCAGAATGCCTCCAACTCTTTCAATCAGATTCCCTCTGCTTTTCTTTTCTTTTTTCCTTTTTTTTTTTTTTTTTTTTTTTTTTGGTGCCGGAGATTGAACCCAGGGACATTCTACTTCTGAGCTATACCCTCAGCCCGATTTTTATTCTTTCTTTATTTTGAAACAGGTTTCTCACTAAGTTGCAGAGGGCCTTACTAAGTAGCCAAGGTTGGCCAAGAACCTCCAAACGCCCTGTCTCCGCCTCCCAAGTACTGGGATTACAAGTGTGCACCACCACACCTGGTTCCTTCTGTTTTTCCCTCTTCTCAATAATGTACTTTCATGACAGTTTCCTTCAAAGGGCTCCATAGCTATGGCACATTTAAAAATAAGAATCTCCAAGATTCATAAACTCTAATCCTTTTACTCTCTTGAGTGTGGAGGGAAAAGGAGTCAGCCTGACTATTGTCACATCTCACTGCCTGGCATGGGAGAAGCTGTCGATGCAACTGACGTGTCATCTGAACTGAGGAGCATCCTGGCCCCTATGCCAGGGCAAAGGCTTCCTTGATACTGGCAGTTGCTCTGCTCTTGTTCCTGGGAGCTGCTTATGACCGCTGGAGCTTCTGTAGGTCCTGTATACACAGACCATGGAGAGAAAAGGGGCCAGAGGCCAGAAAAAATCTGGTTAATTATTTCATCCTGTCTCCATTCCTGCACAGCTAGGAAGAAAAGACTGAAGATTTCCCAGATAAAAATGCTCAGAGCTCTGTCAAAGCCTGACATATGATGACTGTGCCTGAGGGTTGGGACCCAGTGTGTGTACCTGCTGCTAGCAGAGGGTGGGCTGAGGTGGATCCTCAAGCAGGGACCAGGAGTTGCACATGGTAAGGTATCAGGGGGACTATGTCAGAGTGTGAGTCTTAAGATATAAGCCCAGGTAGGTTGTCATCCATCGATATGACTCTCCCCTAAGAAAAACAAAATTTGTGAAATGACCAGGAAATGGAATTTAGAGCATTTCACTTCTCAGAACCACCTATAAAGTAAAAGCCACACGATGTAAAACTTGCCTCATAGAAAAATCCTGTATCTCTGTGAACTTTGGAGAGAATAGTTTCTAGAGCAGTCAAGCAGGTAAGGGGTTATAGGAAAGGAACGAGAAACGCATTCAGAGAGGTGAAAGCTCACACAGCCTTTCAATTTTATTTCCCCAGACTCCCTTCAAAGCCTTCCTTCAGAAAGAGGTAAGTAACCACCAGAAACCTTCTGTAAAAGGAAATGGCTATGATTTTCCATCTTTCTCAGCCACAGTAAAACAAACAGTCAAGGATGTTTAAGTCAATATTTTAACCAAAGAATACAGCTGTGGGAAACCATCTTCCTGTGTGTGTTTTCTCATCTTCTCATTCTCACTTCGAGCCTACACTATTGACATTAGTTTTGTCTTTTCTCATGTGCTTGAGTTAGGACTTTTTAAAAAATAGGTACTGTGGCATTTTGAGGAGAATTTGCCCCAAAGTGTAATTTGCTATAGTTTTTCTTGGCTTCTGACATTTTTAGTTGTCTTTGGTTACAGGTCTAACATGTCAACTTGCTTTTACCATGCAAAATAATTAAGGAAATACTCTTCTTAAGACATTAAATTATACTCAGGAGCATGTACATTTTCTTTCTCCTGTTCTCTGGGCTTCCCTCACCCAAGATGGCCATCTACATCCCTGTTACACACACAGCAAATGGCCACCCTTCTCATTCACTTTGTTCCACCACATTGAATATAATGTTCTTTGAAAACAGTTAAACAGAAAGATAAAGTCTGAGAAGTTATCCTGTTGTTTGGTTCGAAAAAGCATCACAGTCTTGCCAATTTGCTTTCTACCTTTTTACCCAACCACCAGGCTCAGGGGGCTGTAGAAAATTCCTTAGGGATTTTTTTTTTCTTTTCAGAAACAAAAGGTCAGCTATCTCCCTTCCTCATCACCAACCACAGGAACTATCCCACAGAGATGTCTAGTGATTCTCCCCTGGGCTCAGTTGCCCTTGGCTGAGCACTGCCTCCCAATTCTTTGGTTTAGTTTCTGACATGCCACTTGCTCAGGGTGTGTCTCCACTGCACTTGCATCTCTAGAGTAACCATAACACGTCTTTATTCAGTTCACTGTTGAATCCAGGAAACTGTAGCAACCGTGGAGATGTAGTTTTAAAGGAAAATTTCAACAGGAAGTGGAATCATCCACGAAGCTCTCATTTCATCGTTAGCCTATGGGTACCTTGTAGCTTGCACTTCATTCTACCTGAATGTCTGGCACTGGCTCAGGTTCATGATGAATGAAAGCTGTATGCCAAGGACATACAAGCTATAAAGTAAGGCAAGGTTTGCAAATCAGAAGACTTGACTTAGCTTCTTTGTGACCCAGGCATAAATCTGAGTAAGGTTTCTGCCTAGGTCACATTTAAGCTATGAAGACTTTCTTTTTGGAGTGGCTTCTCAAGTTCAATAACATAGCCCACTTTGTCTACGGTGCCCATCATTGACTGTATTTGGCAGCCTTGGGCTTGTTCTTTCAGGGATGGACATTTTTGTAAGGGTGAGACTGGAAAGGCTCTGTTGTAAACCAGGGGCTCTGAACAGTGGTAACTCAGGGAGCTTCCTGTGCCGAGCCCCTTGTGTGGGTTGCACTGGAGATTGTTCCCATTGGTGGCTCAGTGTGAGAGGCCTGGCAAGCTGCAAACTTAGCCTGCTGGTCCCCATCAGTCAATAGCTACACTTCCCTGCAGCAGCTGTTCTTTGAGCATGTCCATCTCAGCTCTGCCTGAAATCCCACATGCCAAAGGCAGGGTGGTGTATTGTCTTGTTTCTGAGTTCACTATTCCTAAAAGATGTAAGATAATTGTCCAGTTGGCCAGGAAGAGATCCTAGACTGATTGCAAGTTAAAATCTCTGCCAGAGCTTTCAAACACCCGTGGTAATAATTATATGTCAAGTCTGGGGTTACCCTTTAAAGACTTTTCTTTTGTAGTGTGCCTGTCTCTTTATTTTTGGCTGGAGCCCATAATAAATTCATCATGTGGAGCTGGGTCACAACTTAGTAAAAGCAATTTAGTGCTAAAGGGTCCACATGGCTCATTACCTTCCACTGTGTGTAGACCTCTGGTTTAATAAATTTACCTCATGGAGAAGGAATCATTTCTGAGAAAAGATGGTGACCCCATTGGCCTGGCAGCACCTCTTTATGTCCCTTACTCACTGGAGCACTCTTACTCTCTACCAACTATACAAATAAACTTCTCAGAATCATTTTTTATGATTGACTGAAATGATAAACTTAAAAGCTATTGAGTTTTTTTTTTAGTGAAAGGAGAAAGCTCAGGTTAGAAAAATGAGAAACTTATTTTTTCCCCATTCTATAAAATTACTTATATCCTCATGGGACTCAACAGATGATTTTGCTTGATACCTGTCTACAGTCACATGAAATTCATTTCCCCAGTTGTTTACAAGGAAGTGATTAATGATGAGCCAGAAAGCCACTGCTCAGGACGTCTGTTTTTTTATGACCGTGGCCTACTTTTCTGAAAATGGACTCAGAGGAGTCTCATTCAAAATGCCTGCAAGTGAAAGTAATTTCTCTGATTATTCCAGACCCGAGGACTGAAGAAAGGGAGACTTCATGAGCTTCAGAAGCTGAGATAGAAGTTTAGATTAAATATGATGAAAAAGTAGTTAAGCACTGGAACATTCAATTAAAACCACAACACACAACAAACCCCAGCAAGTGTGTGTAAGAAGACTCAGAAAGACAACAGGAGGGTGACTGGGTAATGATGTAAATACAGGCGGAATAACGACTCACTCTGACTCTGTGAGGCACAAGTTAGAGGCACACAAATAAGTAAGGAAAAGAGCTACAGCAACTTGCAATTAAGAAAAAGCAAGCTGCTTGGGAGACAGCACTGGGCTGTGGTTTGTTATGTTAACACTTACCACCGTAATAGCATAACAGCGTATGCCTTTCTACTTTGCAAAATGCCATCCCATTGATAGATGTGCATTGTTTATTTTTAAAGAAGTCTGTGTTGCTTCTCCATGGAAGCAATACCTCTGCTCATGATTATTTAGCTGCTTGGGACATGTGTAGGTGTAAACAAGAAGCAACACTTCCAAGGACAGGCTGCGTCCCTGGCCCTCTCCTTGCTGTAGGACATCCCAGTGTTTCCCCCCTGTCGATTGAGGGAGCTCCCCTGATGAACTCTTGTTCCTTTTCTCCCACTATTCCATGACATAAGGGCATAAGCAAGTACAGAATATGCCTGATACAGACCTTGTATTCCGTTTATCCAACGTTGGCCTCATGTATTAGGGGCAGGGGTGGCAGCCTTCAATGTCCTGCTGCAAATGGACAACTTGGGAGCCCAGGGGAGTCTACATGGAGCCCCAACATGAACACAGAACATAGTAAGATCCAGAGTTGGGTGTTGCAGCCAGAAGGAGATATGGAAGTTCAGAGGGGGAGGTAGAGGAAGGGGATTTGTATGAATGAAAATGACCAAGGAATGCTTCCTGGAAACAGAGAGCACAGGGAGTAAGTTGGTGGCTTTCAGAACCAGCCCTATTTATGTTTGAGCCCAGCCAGATGACACTGAATGAGTAATTTAATGTCTTTAAGCTTTGATGCTCTCATTTTTTAAGATGGGGAATATGATGCTTATCCTACCATGCTCTAAGGGTAAAACAAAATAACACACAATGTGCTTAGCACAGTGTTTGGCACATAGTGGTTACTCAATGGGGCTTGAGCTGGATATTGAAATTTAAGTAAGATTAGGATAGATGGCCAAAGGATCATCTTCCAAGCAGAGGGAAGACAGCATTTTGGAAAGTAGAAAGGCATACGCTGTAATTGCACATACATGTGTTTATTTTTAACATGCTTTTTTGTGTGCGGGGGGGTCGGGGACACTAGGGATTGAACCCAGGGACATTCTACCTCTGGGATACACCCCCAGCCCTACTTTATTATTTTTCTTTTGAAACAAGAGTCACACTAAGTAGCAGAGGGCCTCACTAAGTTGCTGAGGCTAACCAAAAACTTGCAATCCTCTTGTCTCATCCTCCCACATACTGGGACTACAAGCATGTGCCACTACACCTGGCTAAGAAGTACCTTTTTAAAGACCAAATGACTGGGGGCAGCAAGAAGACCACGTTTCTGTAATGCTGAAATGATCCCTGAGTAAATTTGCAGCAAGTATAATGAGTAAGGTCAGGAATAATATGGTGTTGGGGGACAAGCAAGTTAATTTGACATCCACTACAATCCTTTACTGGATGCCGACCTTACATCACCACAATGGCTCATGAGACAGACCTACAGAGGTCAATGTTCTGAGACTGTTTTCATACATGTATAACCCCAAAGATAAATGCTGCCTTCATCTTTTAATCCAAAGTACCCCAATATGACAAAACCAGGAAGGATTATACATTGAGTAATGCATTTTATTTCTGAGGAATGATGTCATTTCTAAGGAAATGTCTCAGTGTTTCTTAAGAAAATGAATTGGTCTTGTTAAAATGGTTTCTTCAATCATTCTTTTAATAAGTCATTTACTGATTATTTATTATCTACAAAAGTATGCTGGAAATGTAATAATAAGTAAGAAAACCTTGGTTTCTTCTCTTTTTTTATTTTAGGGTCCAATTGGCTACAGAACATAAATTAAATGATTATGCAAATAAAAATTTATGAATTGTGAAAAAGACCATGAAGGACAAATTACATGGAGAGCTAAGAATGTGTGTGGGATCTGATCTGATGGGGCACGGGATGGACATGTGAGAGGAAGTGACATGTGGGCAGAGAGTTAAAGGATGCAGAGGAATTCAGCATGGTGGTTGTGTAGAAAGTGGTCCAGACAGACAGAAACACCACTGCAAAGGCCTCAAAGCAGAAGAAAACCACAATGGGCCAAAATATTGAAAGATGGCTGTAGAAGAGGCCCAGGGATCTGGGGATGGGGTGGAGCTGAAAATGCATTCATTCTGGGGCATAAAAGCCATATTAAAGGTTTGTGACATTTCATGAAAGCCTGGAAAAATGAACTGAAGAGAAACAAGAATAAAAATGTGAAGTCCAAGCATTTCCAGAGTCCTGTGGGGCAATGATGAAGCTGGGAAGTGGGTGATGTGCTGGAGATGATCAGAGATGAGGAGCCTTGAGAGAGATTGAGGTCGTAGAATCAGAAAGACATGGGGATAGACTGCTGTAGACGAGAAAGAAGATGTTGAGAGAGGAAACTGTGACAAGCAAGGAGAAAATCTGGAGGCTAGATAGTCAGAGGGAACTGGGGACCCCCAATTTTTTTTCCCTTGGGTGCAGCAGAGAAAGCAAGGAAGGGAGGAATTTAGAATCTAAAGGGAAGTTACTGCCTTCCTCTGCTAACAGGTTAAGTGCTTAGGAAGTGCTGGGAAATTCTGGAAGCCTGGCAGTGAGAATAGCCAGCAGGGCCTGTCCACAAATAGAGGCAGAGAGAACTGCCTTGGAAGCCCCAAGAAGTGGTGAGTTCATGGAGGAAATGTCCCTTGAGAGGCTAAGAGTTGACCACTAGACAAATCCAAAATAGACAAAGAATGACAGAGGAAGGCTGTAGGCTGGTTTTCAATTCTGAGAGCAAAAAGTCCCTCCTGTGCCAGAATTGTCCTCACCTCGCCTTGTACCCAGTAGTTCTGATTCTTCAAGAGGGGACAAACTACTGAAAGCTCCTTGGTAGCTGCTAACAATTATATACTTTATTTATAAAGCTGTACTTGCAAGCTTTCAAAGCCCTGAGTTGGAAACCCTTACAGGCAGGTGAAGATTTCCCCGAACTCACAAAGAAAATCATGAGGAAAGGATGATGTTTCCTGTCTCTCCATATGCAAAGGGCCAAGCATGACCAAGTGAATAAGCACAGTTCTGGTGTAGCTTAGACTGACAAGCACACTGCAGAAGACCTCAGACAAGAAGTCTATCAACAGGTGAATAGGACGAAATTAAAAATATCTCCCATTACTCTGTGTAAATGTGTGACACTATAAAATCTGGGAAAACAGGGTAATGAAGGATGATTTCAGCCCTGTTGTCATTTCTTACTTATTTTCCTCTGACCTGAAATAAAACTGAAGAGCCAAGGACCAGCTCCCAGAGCTGTGATGCTCCTTAATTGGCAGGGATTGATTTTCCCTCTCTCCTGATGATCAAAGGAACTGCATCATCAGCTGATGGCTGCCAGTCTTGCCCTGCCCTCCATCCTCCTATGATGCAGGGGTTTCAGAACAGATGCTCCATTGCACAGGGAGCAGGGCCAGGCGTGGAGGCCAGTGGAGGCTGGGGGCAAACTAGAAAGAGGCTCATCTCCCTGCCTGTCCTCCAACCTAAGCTTTGTTTCCAAGCACTGAGTTCGGGCCATCTCAAATTCCCAGACAACCCAGTGTAAAATGCTGCCTACAATGATAAGAGCCGATCTCTGGAGGGCCAGTTTATATACTTACTGAGTGTCATTCTTCCAAGCTCTGACTGTCCCCATCAGCTGCATATTTTATAACTCTTCCATCCTTCATTCTGGGGTCTTTTTATCCACTCATCAATCTCTTCTTTCCTCAGTCAGCAGTACCATATCACCCACATAGGAAACATTCATTAAAGACCCAATGATGAGAAACGCAAATTAAAACAACACTGAAATTATCATTTATGGCAATCAAGTTGGCAAAAAATTTTTTAAAGTTAACACTCAGTGTTATCGAGTTTCTAGGAAAATAGGTATTGCCTTATGCTGCTGGCAGGTATATAAATTGCTCAATCTTTCTAGAAGGTAATAGAGCAATTTTATCTCATGTCTTGAAGATATTCATATCATTTGACTCAGCAGTTACACTTCGAGAGTCTATGCTCAGAGTCTCAGATTAATTCTCACAGGGATTTCATGAGGTAGTTATTATTATTATATTCACTTACCAATGAGAAAACCAAACTCAGAAAGAGTAACTTGTTGAAGGTTGCACTGTAAGTATGTGGTGAGAAAGGAACCTAAATCTCAAATATGATTCTCAACTCCCAAATAAGGCTAAAGGCTGTGGGGTTATACTTTAATGTAAGAATTTTCATCAAAGCTTTACTTATGTAATGGGCAAAATCTGAAAATAACCTAGCTATTCAATAATAGGGAACAGATTCTAAATATTATAGTATAATCATACAGTGAAAAATATACATATTCTTAAAAATGGCACCGTAGGAGAATAATGATGTAGAAATATGTTCATTATAGACAGTTTTGTGAAAATGAGGCCATAAAGATGTACAACATAATCTCAAGTTTATAAGCAATTATTATATATGCAAATAAAAAGATCAGAATAATATGCATCAAATGTTAATAGTACTAATCTCTTACTGCTGAAATTACGAGAATCTCTATTATTTTCATCCCTACCTGCATTTTCTCCATTTTCTATAATGTACATGTGTTTTTCTTAGTAAATTACTAAAAACAAAGAAGTCCTTCCTTTAGCCTGAGTGGTCTCTAGATGTATAATAAAAAATAACACCTGTACTTATTGACCATTTACTAACTGCCCAGCCAATAGGCTTTTAGAGGATAATTCATATACTTCTTACCACAACCCTAATAGGCCCATGTTGTAAATAAGAGAGTTAAGGTTCCAAGACTTTACATAACTTGCAAAAAAATGATGTGGTTGATAAATGTTAGAGCAGGGTCTCTAACCCTTTTGATTCCAGAGCCTATAATTTAAAGGCTAAGAGAGAGACAGGCGCGGTGGTGCACACTTGTAATCCCCGCGCTTGGGAGGCGGAAACAGGAGGATCGGGCAGGTTCAAAGCCAGCCATGCTGGCTTAAGAGACCCTGATTCCAAATAAAACTATAAAATAGGTCTAGGAGTGCAGCCCAGAGGTAGAAGGGTTTCCAGGAACCCAAGGACCACCAAAAAAAAAAGAAAAAAAGAAAAAAAAAAGAAAAAAGAAAAAGAAAAAAAGAAAAGAAAAGAAAAAAAAAGGCTGAAAGAGAAAAGACCCTAAAGCCTCTGGGTTAGGGTTGAGATTCTAACTGATCTACCTGCTAGCTATATGAGGAGGTAGTTCTTCCTTGTACTTCAGTTGCCTCTTATGTAAATTGAATAATGGTATCTACCATATCATGATGAGATTAAATTAATGAATTATGCGAGACATTTAAAATAGTATACAGCATTTAGTCCCCAAAGGGTTAGGATCAGTTAAAAAAAAAAAAAAAAGAAAAAAAAACAACCCTCCTGGTTGGTGCTGGGAGGTGGTGTGGCGTGGCTGAGTGAGCAGAGCGCTCAACACATCTGGAACTGCAATCAGTTCTGACCAGTTAGCTGGGTGACCTTGAGCAAGTTACCTGATTCCTTTGCTCCTCTCCTTCATTATCTTTGGTGTCAAGTGCCCAGGATGCAGTAATTACTAATGATGACAACTGTCCTCATCCTTCTATCAGCCCATCCCTATTTTTCTTCCACACAATGTGGGGCTGTCACTGGTCAGGAAGTCCTCTTTGGCTCATGCTTCGCTGAGGGGCTACTGTTAAAATCCATACAGGGCTGCTTAAATGCAGTGACAAATGTCCTGTGCTCCTGATCTTTCTCAGAAAAGGAATCTGCTTTAAATCTGAAGCAGGAAAAGATGCTCACCAATTTAGCACCTTTTTTCTCTACTTATAACAACAACAGCAGCAACAACAAAATCTTCAGCTGTGCCAGAGTAAGAGACCCAAAAATGTTTTGCTTCTTTTAATAGTACGTGTGTGTGTGTGTGTGTGTGTGTGTATTCCATCTGCCTGCCATTTGCCTCCAGAGCCTGTAAGCATCACAATTCCCAGAGCAGCCTCAGAAGAGAGAGAAGAAGCAGTTTAGTAGCTACAAGGGTTTGCGACTGTGCAGTGTGGGAAAATAAACATCAGCCGCCATTAAGGTGTCTGCAAGCTCCCCAGGGAGAGGGAGGGGAAAGGAAGAGGCAGGAAAGATGTTTTTGTCTCACAGAGTAGCTGCACTCATTGCAAAAAGCAAGTTTTTTTTTTTCTTTTAGAATTAGAAGCCTCTAATGTTTGCTACTTTTCCACCCACTGTTCCTGTGTTCTCTATCCTGGCTGTGCCAGAACACATATTTTCTTGTTGCTGTTGTTCCCTAGACCACCCAGAAGGTGTTACTTGGAGCAGCACCTTGTCCAGCCCTCAGGGAGCACCCTGCCCTGAAAACAGCTCTAGGTGGTAGTAGCTGGGAGGATGTGACCTGGTCCAAGATCAGCCCTGCCTGAAATGGTGGTGGAAGAACCACCTCAGTTCCACACTCTGGGTTTACTTGGGGCTGGTGCCAGGGCCCCAGCTCAGCATGGAAGGGACTCTGTCTTGGGAGTAGAGTGGCCTGCATCCATTCCGGTCAAGGTTTCATGAAGCCTGAGTCAGTTCTGCAGGGAAAGGTAGTCTAAAGCCTATATACAGATCTTCCTTGGTCAGACCCAACCTTCCAACTGAAATCTTTCAAGATTTGATTTCAAGGAAGATTAATGACCTAGAGAGTATAGGACATCATCTGAGGGCTGCAGAAAGAATAAAAATGGCTGAAATAAAGATGGATTCATCAGCAAAATGTGTCCTGGATAAGAAGAAACCAAAGAAGTTTTGGGACAGGAGCCTAGAGGTTAAGTCCTGTGGGCTGTACCCAGTTCGCTGCCTGTTCTTATGCAGCCTATGAACCAAAAATAGTTTTCATATTTTTAGATGGTTAGAAAAAAATCAAAAGAATATTTTGTAATTTGTGAAAACGGTGTGTAATTAAAATAGTAATGCCTATAAGTAATAATTTTCTTAGAACACAGCCTTTTACATTCACTTACAAGTAATCTGTGGGTGATTTCATGTTACAACAGACTAAGGAGCTGCAACAGAATCCACAGGGCTCACAAAGCCTAAAATATTTACTACCTGGCACTTTACAGGAAATGTTTGCTGACCCCTGTTCTAGGGCAGCAGTTTTCAAACTTCAGTGTGCATTAGAAATCACCCAGAGGGCTTGTTAAATCAGATAGCAGGCCCCATCACAGAGTTTCTGCTTCAGTGGGTTTGAAGAGGGGTCTAAAATTTACATTTCTAATGAATTCCCAGGTGATGCTGATGCTGTCAGGCCAGGGTCTACACTGAGTACCAGTGTTCAAGAGAAACAGGAAATGTGATGACCCCACAGGACAGAAGGGAAATAGAGAATGAAGGGAGGTGGAGATGGCTTCCAGTGGGATGTCAGAGCCTGAAAAGTAGGTGAATAGCACATGGGGCTTTAATGGAAAGGGGACACTGTTGATTAAAATATGCGGGCTGGCCGGGCGTGGTGGTGCACACTTGTAATCCCAGCATTCGGGAGGCTGAGACAGGAGGATCGCGGTTTGTGGACAGCCTCAGCTACTTAGTGAGGCCCTCTGCAACTCAGTGAGATCCTGCTTCAAAATAAAGAATAAAAAAATAGGGCAGGGGGTGTAGCTCAGAGGTAGAATGCCCCTGGGTTCCATCCCTAGACCCGCAAAAAAAAAAAAAAAAAAAAAGAGAGAGAGAGACTAAAATATAGGCCTTGGGATGTAGCTCGGAGGTAGTAATGCCCTGCATTTCATCCCCAGTACCACAAAAAATAAAATAAAATAAATTAAAATAAAATATTATATAATAATATATAATATAATATGCAGGCTGGAGGAAAGCAAATTCCCTTGAAGCTTATTGCTTCACTTGCCTTTTAACAATCTTACTCCTCTAATAGTGAAGTGAAAGAACTATTATGAAGCAACTAGCCTGAAAATGAACCCACTGGGCGAGGTTATTTGAGTTCATTGGGAACTTTCCTCTTTCTTCTCTCCCCCTCCCCCTTCTCCTCCTCCCCCTTCTTTCTTTTCATTTGTGGGTGTGGTGATAGAGGTTGAACAGAGGGGTTCTGCACCTCTGATCTGTACCCCCAACCCTATATTATTTTGTGCTGGCCTCAAACCTGCAATCCTCTTTTCTCAACCTCCCAAGGATAGAGATTACTGGCTTGCCTGACTCATTGGGAATTTCTTATAGTTTGTTCTCACAGGCAAAGAAACTGATTCCTTGTTTGGGTTATCTATTGATACATAGGGAACCAAATCAAAACTTGGTGGCTAGAGACTCAATCACTGATTTTTCTGAGGACTAGCTAGTGAGAAGCTCCCTGATGGCCTTGCCAATGGCTACCTGTGTAGCTACTTCCAGCCACTGGTCCAGGAGGGGCACTTGCTTAGCTGGGATCTCAGGGCCTCTCTGTGACCTCTCCATGTGTCTTTCCAACAGAGTAGCCAGACTTTTTACCTGGTGCACAGAAGCAGAAGCTGCCAAGCCTTTTCAAGGTTCAGGCCCAGTGACACTTCTATGGTCCCTACAGCCTATTAGTCAAAGAGAGTCATGACCATTTCAGATTCCAGTGGCAAGGACCTCACAGGTACAAACCCAGAGAGGCCACCAGGGTCATGGACTAGAGCAACATTTGTCTAGGAAAGAGTCCCACCAAACAAAAGGAAGTAGGAAAATGAGAAGACTTCCCTGGGGGAATAGATGGCTCTGCTGTGATGAAACTAAAATTTATGATAGTTTTTTAAGTGGTTTCCTGGGCCTGTAAGCACTAGAAGCTTTTCAAGAGCATTTTCCTTTTTTACTTCTTACTTGTTTCTACACGAGTTCTAGAACAGCAAAATTTTTCTAATTTGACAAAATCCACCTAGTTACTGGCAATTACCTTAATTGTCCATTCATTAAAATCTCACTAAAGAGGTGAAATAAGATCTCCTTGAAGCACAATTGGTGGGGTTTTGTCTCTGTTGTTTTCTTTTCATTTTAACATGAGCATACTGTTAAGCCTCCTTTTCAATGTTCTGCAGTTAGCACTAAGGCCTTGCATTTGGGTAGAAGGGAAGATCTGAAATGATTATTCTTTCCTAGCCATTCCTTTATTTCCCCCCACATTTATTCATTTGGAATTATAAAAAGAGCTTTTAAAAATACGTTGTAATGTATATTGTGTTTTCATTTAAAATATGAGCACATACAACTCTAGATTATTCTTTTTGATGGTTCCATAGTATTTTATTACATTACTTAGCTAATCTTCAATTGTAAGAAAATTAAAAACATATGCTCACACAAAAATTTGTACATGAATATTCATAGCAGTATTATTCATAATAGCCCAAAAGTAGAAACAACGCTAATGACCAACCAACTGACGAATGGATGAATAAAATGTGGCATATCCATATGATGCAATATTATTTAACAATAAAAATAAATTAAGTACTGATATTTGCTACAACACGGATGAATCTTGAAAACATTATGCTAAGCAAAATAAGCCAGACACAAAAATTCACATGTTTGATGATCCCATTTATATGAAATGCAAATTCATAGAAACAGAAGGTAGGGTCTCTTTCCTTGATTCTTTTTTTTTTTTTGTCTGATACCAAGCTTTTGATGACTTAAAGATAACATTTCAATATTTGTTTTTGCTTTCTTTCTCGCCAGAGAATATTTTTTTCTGTTTTTTAGGTGAAACGATCATACATTTATTTATTTATTTTTCAGAAAAAATCTATCCTAATATGAAATATTGACTCTAGATACACAAAACGATCTTGAAAAAGAAAAAAGCTAGAAGATGTATATTTTTTTATTTCAAACCTTATAAAGCTACAATAATTGAAACAGTGTAGTACTGTTATAAAGGCAGATATATAAACCATTGGAGTTAAATAAAAGCCGAGAGATAAATTCTTCCATATATTGTCAAGTTAATTTTGACAAGGTTTCCAAGAACATTTGGTGAAGGAAATAATAATCTTTTCACTAAATATTGTTGAAAAATAATTACATGAAAAAGAATAAAATTGGACCCTTACCTAACACTATATACAAATATTAACTCAAAATAGATAAAAACTCTAAATATAAATCTTAATACTATAAACTTTTAGAAGAAAATCTGGGTCATAAAACCTCACAACATTGAAATTGGCAGTGATTTCTTGGTTATGACTTCAATGGCACAGGCAACAGAAGGGTAAACAAACTCCCTAAAAAATAAAAAAAATAAATTGTATATCCAAAGACAATGTAAACAGAGTTAAAAGTTACTGATAGAATGGGATAAAATATTTCCAAATGCTATATCTGAAGGTATATTAATATTCCAACTAGAAATCCTAAAAATTAGCAACAATAAAAGCAAACAATACAATTTAGAAATAGGTAAAAGACCAACATAAATAATGAATCTCCACAGATAACCAATCTTAGTTGTCTGTTGGATGGAAAATCTTGTTTCTCTGGTTCTGGTGTGTGTTACCTATTTCTTCTTTGTAGTTAATCTCTTTGAGTATTTTCTTTAGTGCTGGTTTTGAAGACATAAATTCCTTCAGTTTCTGTTTGTCATGGAAGCTTCTTATTTCCCCATCTAATTTGATAGATAGTTTTGCTGGGTAGGAAATTTTTGGCTGGAAGTTGTTTTCTTTCAGCATTTGGAATATGTTACTCCAAGCCCTTCTGGCTCTCATGACTTGGTTTGAGAAGTCTGGAATGATTCTAATTGGTTTGCCTCTGAATGTCACTTGGCCCTTTGCTTTTGTTGCCTTTAAGATTCTCTGCTTGGCTTCCACATTGGTCATTTTGACAATTATGTGGCGTGGGGATCCTCTTCTCCGATCCTGTCTAAAGGGAGTTCTTTAAGTTTCCTGGACCTGTGTATCGACCTCTTGCTCTATGTTTGGAAAATTTTCTGCTATTACTTCCTTGAAGAGATTGTTGATCCCTTTGGTTTCACCTTCTTTTCCTCCTCTATTCCAATTATTCTTAGGTTAGCTCTCTTAAAATGGGCCCATATTTCTTCACTGTCAGATTCCTGCTGTCAGATTTTTTTTTTCTAAATTAGAAACTATGCATTCATTTTTGGAGTGATCATCTTCTAGGAGCGAGATTCTATTCTCTATGTGGTCTAATCAGTTGTTCGTACTTTGAATTAAGGCCTTTACTTCATTGATTGCATCCTTTATCTCTTTTTGGCTCTCTCTGAATTCCTTTTGAAACACCTCTATTATTTCTACAGTTATTTTCCTGATTTGATCTTATAGAAATCTCTGAATTCCTGTTTTATTGGGTTCTGATGTTGTGGGGTTGTGGGCATTCATTGCTCCATTGCTATTCCTCTTTCCCATGATTTCGGAAATTTGTGCCTTCTCTGGGTTCTTCCCTGGGTCACTATGATTTCAGTTAAGGTGCTCTGGATCTCGAGTCTCTGGTATATCAGTCACCACTACTCCTTTACTGGGTTGTATCACAAAGTCTCAGAACGAGTGAGTCAATCGAGGCTGCTTTAGGCCATTGGGGGTGCCAGGTTAGGCGTTATCCTATGGGGAGTTGTGACTATGGTGTGATATCTCTGCCACCACCACTCCCCCACTGGGTTAAGTCCCTGGGAGTGCAGTACTGGGATTTCTCCTCTAGGGGCTGCAATTTGACTCACTGTTGTTGAGTGCGCTGATGGACCTGTAGTAGACTTGGTGAAATCGCTGCTGCTGCTTGCAATATGGCACCACTGCCACACCCTTGGCCGTGAGGCTGGTGTATTTCTTCTCTGGTTTTGCGCTCCGCTCTGAGTCCCTGCAGGGTGTGCTGAGCCCAGCCCCTGGGATCTTTAGATGTTCCCTGCGCCAAAAAATCTGCCGAATTCTGCCCAGCTGTTTCGCAGCCGCTCACCTCGACTCTTTGTCTGCCGCTCCTCTCTGGAGCCTGGTGGGCTGTTGAGTATGTTGGTCTGGTGCCGTCCAGTGAGCTCGCTGCTGCAGCTGGCAGTATGGCACTGCTGCTGCATCCTCGGCCATGAGGCCAGCGTATCTCCTCTCTGGTCTGAGCTTCGTTCTGAGTTCCCCTCCTCTCTGGGGCCTGGTGCTGCAAGGGAAGATGGCGCCTGCTCTGCGCTGTGGCTCTGGCCGCAGCACTGCGGTCTGGTTTCTTTCTGGTGTCTCGTTTTCCAGCCCACTTTTTCTCTGTCTCTTGTATTTACATTTTTTGTTTCTCTGCTGATGGTGTTTCTGGCTATGAAAGGCACTGATTTTATGGTAATAAAGATTGGTTGTTAGCGGTGCTCGTAAGCGCTGCTTTTCTCTGTCACCATCTTC
Source organism: Muscardinus avellanarius (assembly GCF_963383645.1). Taxonomy (NCBI): domain Eukaryota; kingdom Metazoa; phylum Chordata; class Mammalia; order Rodentia; family Gliridae; genus Muscardinus; species Muscardinus avellanarius. The sequence goes on along the minus strand of NC_137787.1, from coordinate 147,969,410 downwards.
CCACTCCTTCATTCTTAAATATTCTCCACCATCGGCTCCTGCAGGACCACTCTCTTCTGGGTTCTGCCTTAAGCATGCCATCCCCCTGACCTCTAAACATCATGGTTGTCCATGATTCTTGGAGTCTCTCATTCCACATGCTCCTTGCAGACCGCTTAACTGCTGTGACAAATTGGCTGACACTACAACTTCCAGATTTATTCTTCCACCCTTCACCTCCTCCTGAGCCCCAGATCCTCTTGCCATTTACCTACAGAGCATTTCTTTTGAAACATGTCACAGCCCACATTTTATAAACTAGAATCCATCATCTCCTAAAACATTCCATGTCTCTAGGCTTTCATAAGTGTTGCCCCCATCTGAAATGTGCTTCCCACTCCTCTGTCGTGGGAGCTCTTAATCATTTGTCAAGCATAAGCTTAAGTTTTATTTCCTTCATAAAGCCCACACACAGCACTTGGTCTATAATTAGTTGCCTTCTGGGACCATAAGCACATATACCTTTTTGCCCATTCGTCAAATTGTATTTAGCTATTTTTCTAAAGGTTGCTATATTCTCTTATTTTCTTATATCCAGAACTTAGAGAGGTTGCCATGAGTGTTTGTTATGAATGGGAGAGAAGAATAAATGACAGTTACCACTTTTATTGTGCTCACTGGATACCTGGCACTGTCTAAGTGTTCTGTTTGTATTAACTCACCGAATCTCTATATAAACCACTTGAGGAAGGGGCATTGTTATGCCAACTTTTAAAATGAATGAACTAAAATAAAGAAAATTTGAGTAACTTCCCCAAAGTAACACGGGTACCAAATGACAAAGCTGGTATTAGAACCCAGACATTCTGGTAATAGAGTGTATCTTCTTAACTACTATGGTATATTGCCATTGAAAGGAGACTTGGGTATTCCATTTCTTTTTCCCAAGCCCATTGAATTCCACTATTGCTAAAGGAAGACAATTAATTTTCTCTTTGATTTTGTCTATATTAAATAACTTTCTTCAAAGTAATTGTTAAGAGTTTATTGTTTATTTGCCAAAGGATTAGTCAATTGATTGTATGGCCTTCACTGTACCTCTTACAAAGATAAACATTAGCCTCATGGGAATTCATTCACAAATGTTTACTGAGAACTTCCTCTGTGCTAGAGAGACAGTCTTAGGCATTGAGGATAGATGAAAGGAAATGAATACTATCTTCTTATGCAGAATTTAGAAATAATGACATTTATCTTTCCCATACATATTTGTTGATATATCACCCAGAGTCCATCTGCCAATTAACATCTGGCTAGATAAGAATTGAGGTGCTATTTGTCTTAGGGATCTCCATCAAAAGAAAACCAACAGGACAGGAGATAGATATAGATACCTGCCTATGTCAATAAACACACACACACACACACACACACACACACACACACACCCCACAGGAAATAGAGATTTTAGGGATTGGACTCACATAGTTGTGGGTCACACAATTTCAGGTCTGAAATTTGTAGGAAGGTTGGTAGGCTGGAAACTAAGCGTTGATATTATAGTCCGCAACCCCAAAGCCACAGGGTCAACCAGCAGGCTAGGAGCTTAGATAGGATTTCTGTAGTCTGGAGGCAAAATTTCTTCCTCAGAAAGCCTCAGTCTTTGCCATTAAGGTTTTCATTTGAATGAATGAGGCCCATCCACATTATGGAGAGGAATCTGCTTTACATGAAGTCTAGTGATTGGAAACATTAATCACATCTGAAAGAAACCTTCATAAAAACATTTAGTGTTTGACCACAAAACAGGGCAATGTAGCAAAACTGACATATACAACTAGCCAGCACATTGCCCGTTAGCTATCCCTGAGCAAGGATGGGAAGGGAAAGTATCAGAAGCAGTGAAAACAATTCCCTCCAACTAACAACAAATGTTAACTTTGAAGCTATTTTGTATGCCATGGCTTTAATTTCCTAAAAACACTTCCCTTTTCTTTTTCTCATTTTGAAGAATTAGGGATTAGACCCAGAAACATTCTACCACCAAGTTACACTCCCAGCTAAATTGCTGAGACTGGCCTTGAACCTGTGATCCTCCTGTCTTAGCCTCCCAAGTACTGAGATTGCCACCACACCTGGGCCTAAGAACATTCTTCAGGCTTCGGTACTTTATCTTATTTTCATGTTGGCAAATGTACTACAGTATCTCTCTTCAGTGTTCCCATATGCTCCCTTTTCTGATCAAACAATTGCTTCTGCCTTTCTGCCTCCTGGAGCAATGACTTTCCTGTTTCACGTCACAGGCAGCTTCCTCAAAACACCTGTCCTACACTACGTTTTTGTGACTGGTTTTTTACCTCTATGCTTTTCCGATGTGTACATTTCATGGAATTATAAATTTTAGAACTTGAAGGAGACTTGTGACCAATCCAATCAAATTTCTTCAATTACCAATGAGGAAGTTGAATGTAGTAACTCTTTTGAATTTAAGGTGAAATTAGGTCGACTCTGTCATCTCAAGGATTTTAGACATGGTAAAAAGGAGAGAATTTACATTGTGTTTTCGTAAATAAAACAGCCTGATAGAAGAAATTGCAGAGTGCTCTAGATATAACTAGTGAAACTTGGCCAAGATGTATGTGTGTGTGTGTGTGTGTGTGTGTGTGTGTGTGTGTGTGTGTGTGAGAGAGAGAGAGAGAGAGAGAGAGAGAGAGAGAGAGAGAGACAGACTAGGGATTAAACCCTGGGGTGTTCAACTTCTGAGTTCTACCCCCAGCCCTATTTTTTAAATTTTTCTTTTGAAACAGGGTCTTGCTAGGTTGATAAGGGTCTCACTACCTGCTGAGGATGTCCTCAAACCTTCTATCCTCCTGTCTCAGCCTCCCAAGTACTTGGATTACAGGTGTGAAGCACCACACCCAGCTGACCTAGATTTTTTACCTTCTGGATCCTCAGTTTCTTGATTTTAAGTAGCTTAAATCAATGCTTCCTGGACTTTAACATGCATAAAAATCACCTGGCCATCTTGTAAGCCCAAGCCTATAACTCAATAGGTCTGGGGTGAGATTTCGCATTTCTAGGCAGCTTCCAGCTGATGTTTATTTTCTTAATTCATGGTTTAGCTTTTGAGTAAAAGGGAATAGAGAATCTCCAAGCCTACTTTGAGCTTTTGAACCCTATCATGTGATAATTCTAGGACTGGGATTGCAGTGACAAAGAATGTATGAATGGACAGTAGGAGAAAAATATTCACTTTTACCTATGCTTCTCTGCATACTTTCCTTCAGAGCATTTTCTTCTACATAGGTTAGCCATATATTCTGGTTTGCCTGAAAAAGTCTTGGTTTATGTCTATTTCCCATTGTGATGAATAATAGAGAAACTTTTGCTCTCAAAAGTGCTCTTGTTTGAACAATAAATTATATGGTCACCCATCTTCTGTGTTTCTCTTGCTTATTATCTATGTTCACAGAATACAGAATGCATTAGGTTTCCACTGTTTGCATATTTCAAGCCAAGGAATAAAGTATCTCCCAGATAGTTTTCCTACACAGTATGTCAGAACCCTATGATTTATGAAGCTCTATTTTTTTTTTCCCTTACCAACAGCATACTCAGTGCAGGGATTTTTGGCCAGGGCTTCTTGCATTCAGCCCTCCCAAGATGTAGGACCCTGGGAAAAACAGCATGCTGTTTGTTTTGTGGTGACTGGCAGAAAAACTCACTCAGAAGACACAAAGCTAAGTGGAAATACCTCATGGGTGATTTTCCGCTTCTTATTTTCATAGAATCGTCGTCTGGTTATACAGTTTCCAAGTTCAGGGGCAAGTTCAGGGGCAACCTTAGGAAGTGAGCTTCTATGTTCACCACCTAAATAAAAGAGTTCTTCATATTGCTAGCAGTGGAATACTCACCCCATACTGCAAGCCCACCCCCTACCATTCTTCCTGTCTACCTCTGTCTTAGTGTTTTTTAAAGGATCTCCTTTAAGAGAATACCTTCTAATCAGGCATGGTGGCACATGTCTGTAATCCCAGTACTTGGGAGGTTGAGACAGAAGGTTTGCAGGTTTGAGGTCAGCCTCAACAACTTAGCAAGGCCCTTGGTAACTTAATGAGATCCTGCTTCAAAATAAAACAAAAGGGCTGGGGGTGTAGCTCAGAGGTAGAATGCTCCTGGATTGAATTATTAGCTATCACCTTCTATTATTAAGCTATGACCTTTATTTACTTTTTCATTCCTTTAATAATTATGTGCTAGGTGCTTAATATGTGCCAAGAAAATACATACCTGATTAGTTTCACAACTAAAATTAAGAGCTGGACACAGATTTAATCTGTAGATCTTAGTCCTCAACTGAAAGAAGGTGGGAGACACTGAAGGGTATTAATGGAATATTGGACAGGTTACAAATGTGACCTTTTTTTCCCTCCAGTGTATGTAGAACATACGAGCCTATGAGGAAAGAGGAATGTGTAATAATATCAGTTATAAGAGACAAGCTCACCTCTTCCCAGTTTGGCTCATCCACGGATTGTATCAGGTCACGGTGGCCACTTCGACCACCTCAACACCTGGGCTAGTCATCATGCCATCACCGTGACAAGATACCTGAAAGAATCAACTTGAAAGAAGGGCAGGTTTAATTTGGTTCATGGTTTCAGAAGTTCGAGCCCATACACAATCAGTGAGCTCCATTGTTGTGGGGTCTGTGATGAGGCAGTATATCGTGGTGGGGAGAGCTTGGTGGAGTGAAGCTGCTCACCTCAAGGTGGCCAGGAAGGAGAGAGAGCGACTGGGCCCCCAGTATTCCCTTCAAGGGCTCACTCTCAGTGACCTCTATTCTACAAGGCCCCACCTCCTGAAGATCCCACCACCTCAAAATAGCGCCAGAGGCTGATGACATCTCTTTGGGGGTCATCTCAGATGCAAACTATAACATCCCTAACCTCGGTGTCCAAATCTCTCTGCACCTCCATATTTTTCTACTGTACTTACCTTATAATATGGTATATAATTCAACTGTTTGTGATGTTTATTGCCTTCCTTTCTCCATTAGGATGTGCGCTCCATAAATTTGTTAAAAAAATGGCCTAGACCTGAAAAATGATATCAGACAGGCAAAAACTCCAGGATGAACTGAAACATGCCAACAGTGTCAGGACAATAGAAAAGGATTGTTGAACTGAGAGCGGCAAGAAGAATAGGAAACAGGCACATAGAGGGTTGGGGAATGCGGAGTACAATTTAACAGATGACAGCAGAATTACTCAACTCCTATTTTGCTCCTGCCTTCTCCAATAAGAGAAACAAAACACAAACTTGAAAGGGTAGGGCAGAGCCAGGGATTGCGATTCAGAGCACCCGCTTTGCAGGCGCTCACATCTCCAGCCTCAGCTGACTGGCATCTCAGGCACCGGAGGTGCTTTTGATCAACATCAGAACAACCGCAGGCAGTCTGCAACGAGAGCAAACGCGGCAGAGGTTTTTTCAAAAAAGCATCCCGATTTTCAGAATGGAGTAACAATGAACTACAAATTATTTATTCTAAGAATGCTGCCAATTTCTGACACAAAGCTTAGAAAATGCCAAGCGCAGCCCTGAATCTTTATGTGGATGTACAGAGACATCAGTTAAGTTGATCTCAAGTCATTCGTCAGTATTTAGGGCAACACAGATGTCCAGTAAGCCAAGCATCCCCCTAGCCTGTACCATCCTAGAGATCAGAGTTCATGTTCTTATTCATCGTCACAGAATCAGAGATCTGTTAAGTACAATTTGGGTGTGACCTTCTTCTAACTGAGCAATGGCCCCATAGAAGGAAGTTAGTTCAGTATAATCTGGAGCTGGTGAGCTCATGCTGGCTCCAACTGATCATAATCCTCTTTCCGAAATGCTCATAAACTTCCTTGGAAGTTGAGGTTTCTGTTAAGAATCAATATCACACACATAAGAGTTTCAGGTTATGCGAACATTTGGAAGTAGATAATAATATATAAAATAATGTAATCCAAAATCAAAATTATGTTGATAGCTGGCATGGTGGTGAACTCCTGTAATCCCAGTGCTTGAGAGGCTGAGGAAGGAGGATTATAGGTTCACAGTCAGCCTTAGCAACTTAGTGAGGCCCTCTGCAAGAAAGAGTGAGATCCTCTTTCTTTTTATTTTTATTTTTTTGTGGTACTGGGGATGGAACCCAGGGGCATTCTACCTTCGAGCTACACCTCCCCAGCTCTATTTTTTATTCTTTATTTTGAAACAGGGTCTCACTGAGGTGCAAAGGGCCTCACTAAGTAGCTGAGGCTGTCCTTGAACCATTATCCTCCTGTCTCAGCCTCCCGAATGCTGGGATTACAAGCATGCACCACCATGCCCGGCTGTGAGATCCTCTTTCAAAATAAAAGAATAAAATTGAGATGAATAAAATCTGAGCTCAGAGGTAGACTGCCTTTGGGTTCCATCCCTGATATGGAAAAAAAATAATTCCTTTGACAGGAGCCAGTCATGGTGGTGCATACTTGTAATCACAGAACTTTAGAGGCTGAGACAGGATGATTGCAGATTCGAGGCCAGCCTCAGCAACATATCAAGACTCTCAGCAGCCTAGAGAGATCCTTTTCCAAACAAACAAACAAAAAAAAGAAGGGATAGGGGTATAGTTCAGAAGTAGAACACTCCTGGGTTCAATCCCTAGTACCATATATATGTACACAAAAAAGTTACTTTGATGGGGTTGAATCCAAATATAAAATCAATAAGATAAAATTTAGGGGGGGCTAAAAGCAACAAAATTTTTCCATGACAGGATGAGAATGATTATTCCTACAAGGTTCACTGGCCATGGTTTGGTTGATTATAGGCTGAATGTGACTGAACATGGCTTATCCAAATGTGGCTTCCACCAATGTGCTCTAAAGGGGCATAAAAATGACAACAGTAGCAAGACCATGGATGGAACCAGGCGCAGGAGAGTCTGCTCTGGTCACTCACGTGGTGTAGAGCACAGGGTGAAATGTTTTGGCAAGCTAATGCAGCCTTGAGAGTACAATGAGACTTAGGAATTTATAAACCACAGGGAGACTGGCTCTAATTAGCCTTAACCAAGAGCCCTGTCAGTTCATGGCTGGTCAGGTGCTAACACTAAATTAGAGGCCTAGGGTGACAGCGGCGGTTCACAGTGAGGTGGGAATGAAGAGGAGAGTGTGGGAGGCAAGGCGGAGACTACAAATTCATCTTCATCATCTGCTCACAGGTAGAATGCCCCTGAGTGGTTCAATCCCCAGTAAAACGCGTGCGCGCGCGCACACACACACACACACACACACACACACACACACACACAAAGATAAAAAATAAAACCTGCCTAAAGTTGCATGGTAAGAAGTAAAAGTTAGCAAATTCATGAATTGCGATTCAAATACTGGAGAGGTTAACCTCTGGGCTTTATTGTCCCTATTGACATGTCTCAAATTGTCCACAAGCATTTTGAAAGGGCTAATGGTGATGCCCACCGGGTCTAATTGCCAATGTGAGAAGGAGTAGGAGGCTGGAATTCTGAAAATTGTGCCAATAGTTAAGGTGTGGAATCCTGGGCAGAAGATGGAGGGACAACCATGAGGCAACATCTTAAAAGACTTCCACGTCAGCTGCACAGGGCGACCTGTTTGGAAATGATCACTAGGTCCAGATGCAATAACACAGGAAGGACAAGCAACGCTGGAGGCCTTTTCTCATTATCTGGGAGAAACAAAGCTGTGATTCACAGCTACTCTTCGTTGGATTTTATATTGCATATTGAATACCGTTTAAAAGGTTGAAGCATCAAAACAAAGAATACAAAATCAGAAGACGAAGCAAAAGTGGGAAAGAAGAAAAATAAGCAACAGGCCAGCTGTGGTTTAGACATGGTTTCAGTACATCCTCCAAGGGTTCATGTGTTGAAATGTAATCCTTGTTGTCAGGTATGAAGAGGGTGGAAACTTATTTCATCTTACTATGGTGTTAAGAGGTTGGTCTTTGGGGGGGGCAATCAGGATTGAACAAAATCATTAGGATGGAGCCTCCATCCTCCCTGCCATGAGTGAGGGCTGGTGGCTCTGTAGAAAGTGAGCAAGAGACGAGAGAAACACACAAGTGTACACCTTTTCTCTTATCATGTGATATCTTGTACCACTTTGGGACTCTCCCAGCAAGAAGACTATCCCAGATACAACTCCTCCATCTGCACCTCTAGACCCACCAGCTAAAACAAACCTCTACTCTTTAAAACTTACTCTGTGTGTGTGATATTGCATATCAGCAACAGAAAATGCATTAAGAAAGGCCTGATGGGAAATCCAACCCTGAAATGGATTTCAATCCACTACATCTGATATGGGCTACAAGGCACTTTCCTTAGATCATTAATGGTAATTCCAGGAAACATTTTAGTAGAAGTTCTATGAGCCAAGTGAATTTTGTGAGGTCTCTTGATTAACTAATGGCGTTCTTAGTTATATTTTATACTTACCACAGTGGCTGTTTTCCCAACCCTGCTTATGTTACTTTACTTGTTATCATGAGTGCATGCTTTAATTAAATATTACATAAACTGCCAGGCATGGTGGTGCACACTTGTAATCCCTGCGCTTGGGAGGCAGAGACAGGAGGATCACGCTGGTTCGAAGCCAGCCTCACTGGCTTAAGAGACCCTGTTTCCAAATAAAAATATAAAATAGGTCTGGGAGTGTAGCCCAGAGGTAGAAGGGTTTCCAGGAACCCCAGTACCACCACACAAACAAAAAATACATATATATATATATATTTACATAAACTGATTACAAGGGTAGTTTCTACAAAAACTAAGTTGGATGACCAAGAAGAATTAATAAATAAGTCACTAAATGTGCTGCCTAGTTAGATGAAGATAACATAATTACGAAAGAAGAAAATAATAATTAAAAATTAGTAGGACCCCTTATCCTTCTGTTTCACAAGTATCACCCAAGATCTGCCTCCATTTTATAGAAACAAAACTAGAATTCATAAGTAGCATATAGAGAGTGTGTTTTATGTTTGTTAAATAAAATTCATCAGGTAAGTGATTCTAAGTCTTCATAATGAGAGTCTTATTTACATTTTGGATGTGATGGCTCATTTAGTAGGAGTGCTCAGCATCATTTAGGCTTTCTGGTCTACCCCTGGTAAAAGACATGATGACCCTCAGTCATGGAGACACAGAGCCCTGCTTTGCATAGCGCCACATGCCTCTTGAGATAAACACAATCATTTTAGTACTCTCTGACAAAAAATTACTGGTTATACTCAAATAAAAGGCCTTGGCCTTATCTCAAAATATTAGAAAATAGGTTTATACTTACATGTTTTAAGTAAAAATAATATGCTTAGGACATATAAGCATTACTTTGCTATGATTCCTGTTTTAACTGCCTTCCTGTGATTCACCAGTAAACTCCTAATCCTAATAGTTTTAGTTAAGGGGTTTTCTTCTATATCTGATTACCTGAGGGCCTTCTAGAAGATGTTAATATCACAGGGGCTACACACACATAATACGAGAAGTTGTCAAAGAAACTATTTTAACATGGAAAGGCAATATTATATGACATATATACTGAGCTATCCTATTTGAGGGAATTGGGTTTCTTTTATGAGGATCTACATAGACTATTATAGAACTATCTTTTAAATAAATTGAACAAAATACAACAAAAACAATATGGTATAATAGAAACCATAAAAGCCTTAGTAGCATACAAACTTGGGCATAAATTCTGGCTCTACCTTGTCTGACATATATAAATTTGTCAAGTTACTTACTAAAGTCTCCATTTTTCCTCTATAAAACTATAATAATAATATTTATCTCAAACAGTTATGAACAATAAATAAAATAGTCTATCTTAAGTTTCCTAGCATAGTTTCTGGCATATACTAGACACATAATAAATGAGAGTTCCTTCCTCATCTTCTTCCCTGTCCCTTGAGGTACAAAATGAGGAAAAAAAAAAGATAATTATCTTCTTAAACACACTACATCCTAATGCTTTTACTTTTTAAGATATGGATAGGACCATAAAAAATTTTTCTGGCTCAAATTCCTATCTTTTAGCAGACACTGCTGACTGTTCTTGGACTCTCTGAAAACATTCACCTCTTTCTTCCCTGCTAGAAACCCTCTGTATTTGCTTAAGATTGGATAAATGTCCTTTGGCTTCCATGAAGACCAACCTGGCCTCTGATCTAAGGCTTGGCCTAAATCCAGTCTTTTTGTGGCAGATTCAATTACCTTCAGCAAATATGCACACTCTCCTTATGACTCTAAGGAAAGAATCTACTTTTATGCTTCACTGACTTTGGACTTGGAATGTGGGCAGAAGAGTGTACCAATTCCAAGCCTAGCTTCCTCCTTGGGGAGCTCCTGACCTGCACCATAAAAAGACATGCTCTGGTAGTCCAGGTCCCATAAGAATCAGATATGCAAGGAACAGCTTCCCTAGCTGACCTGACAATTTGAAGCCTAAAGCACAACTATCCCTGCTGACCTCCAGATCCACGAGAGAAATAATTATGTGTCATCGTATGCCCCTGAGATGATCTTGTGGTTGTTTGTTTAGCAGTGATAGCAATGGCTGACTGATACAGCTGCCTATGAGACATTAGATAATTTTGGCTGGGAAGCTACTGGGAAAAAATTTTTCTCTCTGGTAAGAGAAAGGTGCATAAATATAAACTCTGCTTGGGGCCATATCCTGAGTTTTAATGAAGTAGACAGCTTAATGCCATGAGGAAAAAGCCAAAGGAATCACAGGCACCAGGCCTCAAATGAACGAACCAATACCACTGAGCATCTTCCTTTATTTCCTGTAAAGTGACAAGAATAAATCTCTATTTGTTTAAACCATGACTTATTTGGCACCTTTTGTTATCTGCAGCTGAATGTAGCTGATACGTGTTAATATTGAAACCTCAAACTACTGAAGTCCAAGATTTTAACTTGTATTACATAAGCTGCTGTATTTTGGATCTTAAATATCTCTTTTCACAGGAAAGTCTCATATGTTAAAAGTTTGGTCCTCAGCTCATGACACTGTTGAAAGATCGTAGAACCTCTAGGAGGCAAGGAATAATAGAAGGAAGTTAGGTTTGGGGGAGCATGCTTAACACATAAGCTATCATTTGACAATTCCTGGGGTCATTTATGGTTTATGAGCAGATTTTTTGTCTTGTGTTTTATTTGTGACTTCACACTGTTGAGTCAGTCAATAGCTGCCTGCTAATTTAATGGATACTTGAGCATTTAGGCTATCTCTCCAAGGACTCATCTTCCCATAACTATGAGAGTGGGTTCAGAGATTCATCTTCTTCAGGGAATCCTTCTTCACTTTTGGCTGCAACTTCTTAGGTGCAACATTGCAATCTTCTTCTCTTATCAAATCTGGACTAATGAAATAAAAAAGTGAGATTTCAGTGCAAAAGTTAAAAGGAGGTGAGGCACTTTTCTGCTGCCTTCTCATTTCACAGGCTAAACTTGTGCATGAAGAAAGAGCACAGATGCTAGAAAAAGACTGAATTCAGGATCCAGTTCTACCACTTCTCATGTGTGAGAATGGAGCCAGGCATTAGTCTGGAATTCTATAACAAAATACTGTACACTGGGTAGCTTAAACAATTATCTTGCTGGGTGTGGTGGCACACACTTATAATCCCAGCGCTTGGGAGGCTGGGACAGGAGGATCACACAGGTTTGAAGCCAGCCTCAGCTACTGAGTGAGGCTCTCAGCAACTTAGTGAGACCCTGTCTCCAAATAAAGTATAGAATAGGTCTGGGAGTATAGCCTGGAAGTAGAAAAGCCCTTGGATTCCATTCCTAGTACCACACAAAAAAATGATCTCTCATAGTTCTAGAGGCCAGAAGATTGCATATGAAGATACTAACAGATTTAGTTCCTGGTGATAATCCTATTCTTGCCTTTCAGACAGCAACTTTCTTCCTGTGTCTATCGGGAAAAAGAGACAGAGCTCTGCTCTCTCCTCTTCTTGCAAGGACACTAATCCCATCATGGGGCCCCACCCTCATGACCTCATCTAAATCTATATAGCTCCTAAACTCCCTATGTTATTCAGCTTTCTCACTGTGACAAAATATAGAAGGAAACAAAGGAGAAAAGGATTATTTGAGCTCACAGTTTTAGAGGTTTCAGTTTATGGTCAACTGGCTCTATTGCTTTTAAGCCTGGTATATGGTAGAAAGGTGTGACAGTGGAAAGCTGTTCAGCTCATGGCAGCCAGGAAGGAGGGAGGGAGGGAGGGAGGGAGGGAGGGAGGGAGAGAGAGAGAGAGAGAGAGAGAGAGAGAGAGAGAGAGAGAGAGAGAGAGAGAGAGAGAGAGAGAGAGAGAGAGAGAGAGAGAGAGAGAGAGAGAGAGAGAGAGAGAGGAGGGCTGGGACAAGATATATCCTTATATCCTTCCAGGGCTGGAGACATGCTCACTTCAATTAGGCTCCAACTCCTAGTTTCCACCACCGCCCCCAATCCATTCAATTATGACTCCATCAATGGATTAATCTATTGATGAGATCAGAGCCTTCACAACCCAATAATTTCCCCAAAGCTCCACCTTTGAACAAAATTATTATTTGTGTGTGGTACTAGGGATTGAACCCAGGGGCATTTTACCTTCAAGCTACACTTCCTGCCCTATTTTATTTTGAAACAGGGTCTTGCTAAGTTGAAGAGGGCTTCACTAAATTGCTAAGGCTGGTTTTGAACCTGAAATCCTCCTGTTTCAGCCTCCCAAGTACTGGGATTACAAGCATGTGCCACAAATGCTTGGCTTTATTTTTATTATTTTTATTCCATTAGATACGGCCCATCACTGTAACCTGTCAAGGTATTTTTGTATCCTAATTCTGTCACCCACCATAATTTACATTCCACCAAGATGTCTGTCATCTAAAAACCTCATGAGCTTGCTTACCATGTCCTCATTCAGGTTCATGATAAAACTGTGAAATAGATCAAGCATGGCATGCCATCCAAACCCTATTGTCATTGATCTATTAGTCAACATCGTTTAGGATAAAATTTAAACAAGTTCCAGATTGTACTTATCTGTCCATGAGTATTTCACAAGGCATATTGTCAAGTACAGAAATATCAAATCTATAATATCTAAAAGTCCCCAAATTCTATCATTGCTCAACATCAAAAGGAAATTACACTGTCTTATTATAAGCTATCAATATTGATCTTATAAATATTTGTAAATGTGTGTTGCTAATTCACTGCTGAGTACTATATGGTATTCTTATTGAATCCTTTTTTTTAATCCTATTATATTTGGAAAATGCTTTCATGGACAAGGCCCTAAACTTCATATCTGTATCTATATCCACATCCATTGTGAATTTGGACATTCCTGGACAGGTGTGAGGGCTGAAGGAATTGGCCTCCTGGTTGCCTCTTTGCAGGAAGACTTCCAAGTAGCTTTATTAGAAAGTCTGTTTTGGTACAATAAAATGAATAAGCTCCATGATTACAACCACAGCTTTATCAACTTCCTCTTATTCAACCAAACATTATTCCAGGTGAATACTGAATGTACCCGAGGACAGAAAGACTGGAAATGTATGGATTTTGTCTGTGGAAAATGGCTAGCTAGTATAAAAGGGATCCAGAGAGGCTGCTTTTGCTAAAAAGCACTGACTGCTGGGTTGGCCATGCAGATACCCAAGGGTAACTGAAAGCAAAACACAGCTTGGCATCTCTGCCTTTATTTTGTGTCTATCTCCTTCTTTACTTTAAACATTTTGGTCAGATTCCTGCTAAGTGCTGCATGTAGACATGATAATACAAGATTTATTATTATTATCCTAACCTGTCTCCCCTCCTTCAAGACTGAGAACACCAGGACAAGAGTGGCAAAGGTGTTTTCAAGATTTGCAGGAACAGTCAACTGCCAGATTTGACAGTATCCAAAGACTTTGTCCAGCTGCTGCCCTGTTCCTTCCAGGAATATCCTCCATGTTTTTCACCACTCCCGGCTCAGTAAATCCTTTTATTTCAGAGATTTCTCAGTCTCAGGAGTTTTGGCTTAACATAGCCTTTCTACCAGTACTCTGTAGGTAAGCTACCTCTCTAATATACAATGATACTCTGCCTCTTGTTCTAGCTTACTGGATTCTATGAATTAGAGTATAGCCTCATCTTGCATCCCAATAATGGTCCTTCTTCCTCACTTATTATTGTTTATGATGTCACATTTGCATAGCTGATCCATGGAACCACTTTATTACCCAGGTTCTAGGCATCAATATGATGACATAATTTTTAAGCCAATATTTTAAGCACTTGTTCTATTGCTGTACCAATGTTTTTCTTTTCTTTTCTTTTCTTTTTTTCTTTTCTTTTCTTTTCTTTTCTTTTCTTTTCTTTTCTTTTCTTTTCTTTTCTTTTTGTGGTGCTAGGAATGGAACCCAGGGGCCTTCTATCTCTGGGCTACACTCCCAGACCTATTTATATCTTTATTTGGAAACAGAGTCTCTTAAACAAGCTGAGGCTGGCTTCAAACCTGTGCCGTCCTTCTCTCTCAGCCTCCCAAGCGTGGGGATTACAAGTGTGCACCACCACGCCCGACTGTACCAATGTTTTAACCATGGAAAAGTATATATCTTATAAGAGAAAAAATATGAGGTGGCTTAAATTTACTTACAAAAGGCCAGAGAATGGAAGATAGGGGAGAGGTTAATTCAGTAACAAGCAACAGGCCCAAAACCATTTCATGTTCTTGACTGAAGGTTAAAACTTTAAATCAAATCCTGGCATGAACCCCTAGGTGGCACTGCATCCTGCCTGCAGTCCTAGCCAGTTGAGAGGCAAAGGTTATTTCTCCCTATGGAATGCCCTCCTATCCCAAATCTGCCCCTGCTTCCTATCTATAATCCCACCTCTCTTATCTATAGCCAGTGTGGCTTCAGTGTAAACAACTTCTGCCTACTTCCTTCAAATTTTCATTATAAAATACTCTGGCAAAACTGAGCCTGGTGGTGTCCACCTGTAATCCCAGTACTTGGGAGGCTGAGACAGGAAGATCACAGGTTTGAGGACAGTATCAGCAAGTAGTGAGACTCTCATTAACCAAGTGAGACTATTTCCAAATCAGAAATAAAATTGGGCTGGGGGTATAGTTCAAAGGTAGAATACCTCTGGGTTCAATACCCAGTACCAAAAAACAAAAACAAAAACTGGATTTTTAGATCCAGCAGACTACCTAGATCAAGCTGCAGCCTTGATGCGGGGGCTGCAGGACATGTCCTGGGACCATCTTTCCTTCTCCTTAACATCTGCAATGGTTCAGTAAATCCTTTTTTTTCTTTTTTTTCTTTTTTGGTGGTACTGGGGTTCTTGGAAGCCCTTCTACCTCCGGGCTACACTCCCAGACATTTGGAAACAGGGTCTCTTAAGCCAGCGCGGCTGGTTTCGAACCTGCGTGATCCTCCTGTCTCTGCCTCCCAAGTGCAGAGATTACAAGTGTGTGCCACCACGCCCGGCTCAGTAAATCCTTTTATTTCAGAGATTTCTCAGTCTCAGGAGTTTTGGCTTAACATAGGCTTTCTACCAGTATTCTGTAGGAATTAAATATGAAGTATTTTGCTTTTAAGTTGATTTTAATTCCTTTTGAAATATTGAGATAGAGTTTGATACAAACAAACAAACAAACAAACAAACAAACACTTGTGCATTTCCAAACTGAGGATATCGTGTCTCCTTGTTCTTAATCTTAAATCATTGTCTAAAAACTGTGCCTCATTGTTTGATACAATCTCCATAGCTAATCAATTATCTTGTTTCTCTTATAAAAAAAAAAATCAAGACCTGAAAGGACCCTGTGGTCCGGGCCTCTGGCCTGACCCTGGGCGGGTGGGCAGGTGCTGGTGGGGCACCCTTTGGCGACCCCCTCCCCACCCAGAAGGACTTTGTGGTCCAGGCCTCTGGCCCTGACCCTGGGCAGGTGGGCAGGCGCTGGCGGGGCACCCCTAGGCGACCCCCTTTCCACCCAGAAGGACCCTGTAAAAAAGGAAAAGAAAAAGAAAAAAGGAAAATATCGGAGAGGGCTTAAGGAGGCCGTGGCGGATGCCAGGATACTGGAGATGCAGACAAAACTTATCCAAATGAACTGGAACTTATGGAAAAATTCACCATGAAGGAGGACTGCTGTTTCTCTATATTGTTAAGAATCTTGGACATCACCTGTAAGGAGAGAGTTTAGCGGAGACCAAGGAGGCGGTATTGAAAGCGGTCTCCGCGATGGCTGTGGAGACTTGTATTCATGAGAAGCAGAAATCGGAGCCTACCAACCTTATTTATTTATTTATTTATTTTGGAGAAATTACACCAAAGTTCGAATGCTACTGTTGCGCATGCTTAGGAACACGGACAACATTCAGAGTGGAAAAAGAGCTTGGGAAAGATTTTAAATGGTGGAGGCAGTGGCAATGGCAATGGCCAATACTCAGGGGAGGCAGAGATCTGATGCATTACACCTGGAACCTTTGAAGTAATAACCCAAGAGGCAGAATGCCACCACCACGCACCCTCGAGAATGTGGGACAAATGGTTGGGCGAAGAGGGTGCTCGGATTGGAGCCTGCTGAGGGGTGAGACCGGCGACGGACACAGCAAAGCTGGGATTGGAGCCCGTTGTGAGGCAAGGCCGGTGCTGGAGCCTCCGAGGCTGGGATTGGAGCCTGCTGAGGGGTCAGGCTGGTGCTGGGGCCAGGGAAGTTGGGATCAGATTATGCCGTGAGGCAAGGCCGGTGCTGGGGCCTTCGAGGCCGGGATCAGAGCCTGCCGAGGGGTTAGGCCGGTGCCGGGGCCAACAAGACCAGGATCAGAGCCTTCCGTGAGGCAAGGCTGCTATTGAGGCCTCTGAGGCCAGGATCGGAGCCTGCCGTGAGGCAAGGCTGGTGCTAGGGCTTCCAAGGCCTGGATCGAAGCCTGCCGAGGGGTTAGGCTGGTGCTGGGGCCAGCGGCCGGCATCGGAGCCTTCCGTGAGGCAAGGCCGCTATTGAGGCCTCCGAGGCCAGGATTGGAGCCTGCCAAGGGGTTAGGCCTTTGCCGGTGCCAGCGAGGCCGGGATTGGAGCCTGCCGTGAGGCAAGGCCGGTGCTGGGGCCTCTGAGGCCGGGATCAGAGCCTGGCGAGGGGTCAGGCTGGTGCCAGGGCCAGCGTGGCCATGATCGGAGCCTGCCATGAGGCAAGGCCGTTATTGAGGCCTCTGAGGCCAGGATCGGAGCCTGCCGAGGGGTTAGGCCGATGCCAGGCCCAGCGGCCGGCATCGGAGTCTTCCGTGAGGCAAGGCCGCTATTGAGGCCTCCGAGGCCGGGATCAGAGCCTGCCAAGGGGTTAGGCCGGTGCCGGGGCCAGCAAGGCCAGGATCGAAGCCTGCCGTGAAGCAAGGCCGGTGCTGGGGCCTCCGAGGCCAGGATCGGAGCCTGGCGAGGGGTTAGGCCGGTGCTGGGGCCAGCAGCTGGCATTGGAGCCTGCCGTGAGACAAGGCCGCTATTGAGGCCTCCGAGGCTTGATCGGAGCCTGCCGAGGGGTCAGGCCGGTGCCAGGGCCAGCGTGGCCGTGATTGGAGCCTGCCGTGAGGCAAGGCCAGTGCCGGGATTTCGGTGGCCAGGATCAAAGCCTGCCGAGGGGTTAGGCCAGTGCTGGGGCCAGCGGCCAGCATCGGAGCCTTCTGTGAAGCAAGGCCGCTACTGAGGCCTCTGAGGCCTGGATCAGAGCCTGCCGAGGGGTAGGCCGATGCCGGGTCCATCGGCTAGCATCAGAGCCTGCCATGAGGTAGGCTGGTGCTGGGGCCTCCAACGCCGGGATCGGAGCCAGCTGAGGGGTTAGGCCAGTGTCGGGGCCAGCGAGATCAGAATTGGGGCCTTCCATGAGGCAAAGCCGCTGCTTGAGCCAGCAAGGTCTGGATCAGTCTACCGGTAGCCAGGCCACACCGGGGGCGTCAAGAGTGGAATCAGTATTTGCAACGCGGCATGCACAGAGAAATATCGCAGAAAATTAAAACCAGATGCTTCCCCTAATCAGCAATAACTAGGAGGAAAGGGGCAACAGGAAGTGGTCGAGCTATAGAAAGGGCCCTATAGTGAATCAATTAAAGTGACCAATCAGAGGGTATGGAATAGGGGAGGATGGAGCCTCTTTAAAAAGCAGGAAGTACATAAACATATGTATCAAAGTTAATCACCAAACAAGCATGGGATCGAGGGAGGAGGAGGGAATGGGATGGGGACTGGATGAGGGCTAATTGGATGATGTGTGCTTGTATATCCTCTCAAGTCTTGTATTCCAATGTGATGTATGATTACAATGCACCAATAAAAATAAAAATAAATAAATAAAAACTTAAAATAAAAATAAAAATAAACTGTTAGTGATGTAGGCAAACATTGATTTTTTTTTTCTAAATCCTTCATCCTTCTGTCTGATTTCATAGATCCCAGAGACATTTTTTAAGTTCTTGTTGCTGTATGTTGGACAGTATCTATTATTGCTTAGTTTTATGCTTATCCTTCTATGCCCTTCCCTTTACCATAGAAATTGAAAAACTGCAAAAAACACTCCTAGAATTCCTTGCAGCTGGCATCCAATGGAAGGCAGAAGATGGAAGGCTGGAGGGAGGGAGTCTCTTTTTTTTTTTTCATAGCTTCTGCTTGTATCTGTGTTAGTGACAGCAGCCACTGCCACATCAGTGACAGCAGCAAGGACAGCATTAGTGGTTACAGCAACACACATCAGTGATTTGAGCAAGAACACAAGCAAGAGCACTTGGTGAATGCAGGTTCATGGATTCTGGGTAAAACCATTTTCTTTTGTGCCTTCCAGCTCTAGATGTGATAGTAGTCCAGTGTCGTAGTCAGTCCTTGGATAACCTAATCGTCCTCGTTTTACTCCTTCAACCAATTCCAATACTTCTATAATAGATTACCTGTGATCAATGTCCTATTTATCAAACACCTACATCTGTTACTATTTTCATGATTGGGCAGGAACTAAAAACATTTTTTAAATTTTTTGCAAGCTTAAGCAATTTTTATTACTGCAAAGGTAGAAGGAAGAGACAGACCATCAAAGCACTGCATTAGAGAGACACAATAGAGTGCCTTGAAAATAAGACACTGGGGTTTTGAACATAGAACAGTTTTTATTTTTTTAAATAAATTTTTATTGGTGCATGGTAGTCATACATCTTAATGGGATAAAAGACTTGTGGAGATATACATGCATACATCACCCAATCAGCCCTTACCCAATCCCTAACCCCTTCCCTCCCCCTCTCTCCTTACCATGTTTGGTTTCCTGATTGACTTTGATATGTTTAAGTACATCATGTGCATTAAAGAGTTTCCCTCTTCCCCATCCCATCCCCTCAGATAGGTCACCCTTTTTCATCTAGAGTTCCTCTTGTTACCCATTTCTCCCTAGTTTTTGCACATTAGGAAAAGCATCTGATTTCTTATTTTTTTGTGACATTTCACTGTAAATGCCATAATTTTGTTTTCCCTTATGGCTTGGCAAAATTATGTTGTGTACATATCCCATAGTTTTGTAATCTGCTCATCCATTGAAGGACATATTGGCTAGTTCCACAGCTTGGCAATGGTGAACTGTGCAGCTATAAACATGGTTGCTCATGCATTAGTTTGGTATTTTGGTTTTCAATCTTTCTGGTAGCTACACAGAGGTGGTATTGATGGATCATATGGTAAGTTCATTTTCCTTCTTCTGGGCATCTTCGATACTGCTTTCCAAAGTGGTTGCACCAACTTGCAGTCCATCAACAATGCATTAGAGCTTCTATTTCTCCACATTTGATCAATTAAAGCTTCTTTCTTCCTTGGAAGTTCTTTTAATTTTCATATTTATTCCCAGTTAACTGAAATCCTGAAAGCCAGAAGGTGAGTAACTTTGACAAGATAATCCACTCACAACCATTTTTTTTTTTAATAGAGATCACTTGGATCTGGGAATCTGCTGAGAAATGAGGTGAGGCAGCAGCAGCTTCTAGTGCTTCTTGGCCACATGGTTGCAGGGACCCACTGGCCCTTTGCTGTGGAGCAGGTCCTGGGTCCAGCTCTGCTGTGCGACAGGCTCCAGGTCCGGCCTAGCTGGCTCCAGACCTGGCCTTGCCTCGCGGCAAGCTCCAGACCTGGTCTCCTGATGTGTCAGGCTCCGGGCTCAGCCTTACTGGCTCCAGCCCCAGCCCCAGCATGCAGCAGGCTCTGGCCCCATCACCATGGGCAGGACATCTATAGAGGTTCCCATTTTTCCTTCCATACATACATATATATATACATATACATATATATATATATATATATATACATATACATATATATATATATATACACACACACACACACACACACATACATACATACATACACACACACACACACACACACACACACACATATATATATATATATATATATATATATATATATATATATATATTCTCTACTGAGAGATAAAGAACTGTTGTATGCAGAGTTGACATTTTCAGTTGAATCTTCCTTGAATGTTCTTCCTGAATAGGATGTCTTTCTATCTGCCCCTTACCTGATGCATGTGTGGGCCTGCCCATTATTTCTGGTACAGCCTTTTGGAATGATTATGAGGATTCAGTATCTCCCATTCTGTTTGACCAATAAATAATCTTTTTATCTGCTTCTGTGTGTGTGTGTGTGTGTGTGTGTGTGTGTGTGTGTGTGTATGTATGTGTATGTATATATGTTTTGGTGGTACTGGGGTTCCTGGAAACCCTTCTACCTCCAGGATATACTCCCAGACCTATTTTTATATTTTTATTTGGAAACAGGGTTTCTTAAGCCAGTGAGGCTGGCTTCGAACCTGCGCGATCCTCCTGTCTCCACCTACCAAGCATGGGGATTACAAGCATGCGCCACCATGCTTGGCGTTTCAATATTTTTTAATAAAAGAAATCAGTATGTGTCCCCTGCAGAAGTTGGGGGCCTAAGCACCTAGCAGCAATGGGTCCTATCTTTTCACCAAGAGCAGAGGCCCACAGCTTCACCACAGAGAGCGGGTTCTGCTGCTCAGACTGCACCCCAACCCTGGCATGGCGGCCTTTGTCTCCCGGGATGCATGGTGTGCTGGCCCACCCAGCAATGCAAGGCTCCATCTGATGCACCCTGAACCTTTTTCTTACATAGTATGTTGTCCAGAGTTCTGCCGCCATCTTGGTTTTCCTCCTGAGCATTTTTCTTACATAGTATGTTGTCCAGAGTTCCTGAGCATTTGGGGTAGGAGCAGTCTGTTTTCAGGGAGATTTCTCCAACAGTTCAAGGTGGGTTGGATTGGATCTGTCTGCCTCTCCTGAATACTGGCTGCCGCTGCCATCTTGGTTCATCTCTTCTCTCTTAAATTTTAGATAGGAAGTCATAGCTGGAAATGTCTTCGTATGTTGTCCCAATGAGATACTAAACCAAAATCTATTGTCCGGGATTTCTCAGAGGAATACATGTCCTATTTGGTCACTGCCAGCTGTTGCTGCTGCAGCTACAGCTGCTGCCATTTTCCACCCATAGAACAGTTTTTATAGGATTCATTATCCGCCATCCTTCTTAACCAATAGTCTTTCTATCTGCCCCTTACCTGATGCATGTGTGGGCCTGCCCATTATCTCTGGTACAAACCTTTTGGTATGATTATGAGGATTCACTATCTCCCATTCTGCTTGACCAATAGATAATCTTTTTATCTGTTCCTGACCTGATATAGGTGTGGGTCTGCCCATCATCTCTGGTATAAGCCTTTGGTATGTTCTAAATCAGAGTGTGTGTGTGCAATACCAATTGGTGTGGTGTGCCCTAGGAGACATCATATTCAGGAAGAACATTCAAGGAAGATTCAACTGAAAATGTCAATTCTGCATACAACAGTTCTGTGTCTCTCAGTAGAGAAGCACCAATCTCTCAGATCCAGTTTGAGGTATTCTGGTGCTCACTTGCTTTTACAGACTCTTTTCTGTGCCATGTTTATTTCCCAAAAGGTTCATATTCAAATTATTGACAAAAATTGCCAACCTTTTGTGTCTGTTGAGCTCTTTCTTCTTTAAGGCATGTAATTCACCCCTGTTATCTCCTTGAGTCTTTATTCCCCTTCAGCCTCCTGCAAATTTTGAATTAATGGTTTTCCTTTGGAGTTTCTGTTTCCATTTATATTTAGGAACTCTTTCTCTTTGCAGATAAGCTGATGTTTAGAAGAGGACTCCTGAGTAAGGGGGAAAAAAAGTCTATACTAAAAATGCTATGACAGAGGAAGAAATAAAGTCAACGTGGGTAATATCCTGTGCCGTAGATTCATTATCCTATGTGATTTCTAACTGTAAAAAAGGAAAGCCATCTTTCCTATCAAAGTGACAAGATCACATAGAATCTGACAGTTCCATTTGGGAACTGTAACCAAGGCATCCATTTTGTAACTTTTGTACACGTGCTTATATGTTCCACTTCTGGATGTACTGGTTTAATGATTCTTCTTTTGTAAAATATGCTCAGCAAAAACCAGCCAACTGGATTAGATTGTGAAGTCTTCCTCCAGCCAGTGGGGCATGGTGCAGTGGTGTATGTGTCAGGAGGACAAGGTCTTCGAGGACTGCCTGCCAAGTGCTTGCTTCAGTTTATAGCGGCACTCCCACCCACCTGCGCACAAGTGAATTACTTTGCTGAGTTACTTTTGGTTTCATGAGGTTTTTTGTTTTTTAACTTAGATTACCTAAAATCTGTTTCCAACATAACCAAGCTCAAATACAGAAAATATTGTATCCTCCTCCAAAAAAAATGAAATAGGAACGTTATCTGAACCATGGGATAAGTCCATAGGTTACCACAGTCAAATTCACACCCATATTTCTATGTTTAGCAATTAAATGGGAATAGGGATTACTGACCCCAGACCTGAAAAATATTCATGAGCTGGCCTTGGCGCTGATGGGTCTCTTGACCTTAGCTATGCAGTGTCTGTCTCCATGCACTTTCCTCTCTGTCTGCATACAACACAGATACCGTATATTTCAAAGTTGACCCTGGATTAGACATAAAACTGGGAGGAAGAAATATCCAACTGTGTAGCTAGCTAAATGTCATGCAGCCGCAGGGAAAGGCGTGCAGCCAAGTTTCCCCAGCTCTTTGTTTTTATCACCTGATGTTGCTTGGATATCAGTTTATCAACATACTGAATTTCTACCACCACTAGAGAAAGTCTTGCAAGAAAACTGCATTGAGTATGTCTACTAGCTTTTGAAAAGGAGGGAAACTACAGCCCAAGGTAAGTTTATTTTAAGCAAATCTGTCATTTTGTTTCAGATTTAAGTTATTTTGTAGATATTTTTCCCTGAGTTCACTAAGCATTTTAATCAAACTTTGAAAAGGATGGATTTCTTCAGCAATAGCCCCCCAAAAGCTTACATGAATTGTTGCCACCAGAAAGATCATCAGTCATTTCTTTATACTACTTGAGGACAGAAGAAATCTTTCCAGCTTTAAAGAATATATTTGTTCTTTGCTCTAACAGATCTGGAAAATGGGAGAATGGATATTGAGATGATCTGAATGTAGGATAGAGCATAGGTTTCCATCACAGGGGCTATTAAAAGTCTATATTGATTGGCATTCTTTCTTTTCTTTCTTTTTTTTTTTTTGTGGGTCTTTGGATTGCACCCAGAGGCATTTGACCTCTGAGCTACATCCCCTGTCCCACTTAAAATTCTTTATATTTTTTGAAACAGGGTCTCACTAAGTTACAGAGTGCCTCACTCTGTAGCTGAGGCTGTCTGTGAACCGCGATCCTCTGGTCTCAGCCTCCTGAATGCTGGGATTACAAGCGTGCGCCACCACGCCCGACTTTGATTGGCATTATTTCTAAGGTGTCCATTGAATTGAAGCAATATTAAGTGCATTATTTATGGTTTTAATTTTAAGTTTATATCATGGAAACAGTACACAAAAGAAGCTGACAGCTGTTTCTCATAAATTTTTATTCTGGAGGCCAGGCATAGTGGCACACACTTGTAATCCCAGCATTTGAGAGGCTTGTAATCCCAGCATTTGGAGGATCCTCCTGTCTCAACAGGAGGAGCCAGGTTTGCAGCCAGCCTCAGCTATTAATTGAGGCCCTTTGCAACTCAGTGAGACCCTGTTTCAAAATAAAGAATAAAAAAATAGGGCTAGAGGTGTAGCTTGGAGGTCGAATGCCCCCTGGGTTCCATCCCTAGTATTGCAAAATAAATAAATAAATAAACAAATAAATAAATAGAGTAAAAAATAGGGCTATGGGTGTATCTCAGAGGTAGAATATCCCTGGGTTCCATCCCCAGTACTGCAAAACAAAACAAAACAAAAAACTCTTCCGGAAGATCTGAGCTTTAAATCTGTGAAATCAGACCAATCATAATCTTACACATATTAAAAAACCTTTTTAAGGGCTAGTGATGCAGCTTTGTGGTAGAACATCTGCCTTGCATATATAAGGCCCTAGGTTCAATCCCCAGCAGGGTAAAAACAAAAGAAAACAAAAATAACCCATGCAAATGAAATCCTACATGCTTTAGTGAAAGTGAAGAGTATATACATGTAATGCCCACCCTTCCCTCCAAATATTAAAAAAAAAAATTTAGGCATTGTGTATTTGTGTGCACCAGGGTGTGCACGCACATGCGTATTCACTGGAGTGGTGTAGAGAGGAGAGAAACTGGTATAAAGTGAGTATTCTATGCTCATTATCTCAGTTAATCAAACAGCTGATGATATACAAAGAAAGGACTGAGGATAATAGATGGGAAGAAACGTAGGTCAGCCTGGTTTGAAAGCCATACGACCTCCATGACAGTTTCTCCTCTTCATTTAGCCTGTGGTATTGGTATTGCTAATGCCTGATATGCTTAGAGGAGCTGTTTCTACATTGGATCTGCTGCATTCTTACTATCATCCTGTGTACTGCTGATAAGGGCAAATGAACGAGCAGAGAGAGAAATGCTCTGGGTCCCCACACTTTGCCTTGGCAACTCTTATCCAGACATCTACTTTCCCAGATTATTTATTATTATTATTATTAATTATCTTATATGCCTCAGATGCTAAGCCTTAACTCACATGGAAAGGAGACTTATTCAGAGCAGGTACAACTCTTTCATTCTAAATCTTTGTCAGGCAAGTGGAAAGAAACATGGCCAAGTTCAATAGTTTACTTTATAGTACAGTGCTATAAAACTGCAGATCTAATGTGGGAGAAGTGGAGCAAGATACAATGATATACTCTATCGCCACTAAATATTTTTAAGGAATATTTCAGACATGAGGAGGTTTATCACACATATATATTATGCTCATCTTTATCTAAAATCAAACCCAATGTACACACACAAAAAAAAAACAAATAAAAGAAAACTAATCAGATGTAACAATGATTTTAATTTCTTCTCTAATTTTTAAAATTTCTTCAATTTTCCAAAATGATATATATTGCTTTTAGAATCAGATAAGATCATCAATGACTTGAAATTATCCAGAAATATCTGTTGTGATATGGTCCAACTCTACAAACCACCTGTTGCAAACACAGTAAAGCAGAAAGACAAGGGCTCTGAATAATTCCTTCCACTATTAGGAGTAGGACTAGGAAAAGATGCAGAACTAAGCAGTCTAGCGAGGTTCAATTCTTGAGAAACATGAGGAAATGTTCTTATTCCTTGGAAGAAATAACATATTTACTAACTTATTTACTTAGGTACATTCCCAAAATTGGTTGAACAAAATAAAATTTTATGCTATGCTTTGTTTTTCCTTACAGGTACAAGATAAAGAATGGGAGAAAACAGGAAAAGAAAACAAAGGCCTGGAAATGGCACCCGGATTCCTGGCATTTCAGTCCCTCCCTCTGCTTTAGAGACTTTATTTCTGAAGGTATAGCATATTACTCATAGATGGAGGGATCTAGTCTGTCTGTCTCTTAAGGTTTAAGAATCTTTCTTTCTTTCTTTATTTCTTTCTTTCCTTCTTTCTTTTAGTACCGGGGATTACATACAGGGGCATTCTACTTTCAAGCTACACCTCCAGCCCTTTTTATTGAAACAGGGTCTCACTAGGTTGCAAGAGCCTCACTAAATTGTTGAGGCTGGCCTCGAAGCTGCAATCTTCCTGTCTGAAACATTAGAAAGAATGCTTGACCTAATGTAAGTGTTTGTTGAAGGTGTGCAGGAGCGAATGGATAAGCACGTGGATGATCTAATCATACACTGTTCAAGTGCAGAAGCTCTGGCAAACTGTCTTGTCATCAGAACTGACCCCCATCGGTGATGGGAAACTCACTAATTTAACTGTGATTTTGAGACCAGCCTCAGCAACACAGAGAAACTCTCAGCAACCTAGTAAGCCCATGTTTCAGAACAAACAAACAAACAACTAAATAAAGGGCTGGGGTATAGCTTGGAAGTAAAACGCCACAGGCTCAATACCCAGTGCCCCCCCCCCCCCGCCCGCCACACACACATAAGATAGTACCTACTTACCTCCTTTTGGTCAAATTAGTTTCAGACATTTTCTCCCATCCCCTCCTGGAAGGATAGGCAACAGGTCAAAAATATTAGGAATGTTACCTGTTATTTCTCATGTAGGATACTTAGAGTTTACTAAAGAAAAAAAAGTAGCCATTTTTTCTTTGTAAAATAAAACCATAACTCTCAAGAATTTATCTTATATAATGAAATTTCCTACTGTGCTTTGGAGTTTTGCTCTTGAAATTAGCTTGCAATTCTCATATTATCTCATTCTCTCCACCACTTGAAAGGCTTAATTAGTTATGCAGGAATGGAACCCATTTTCTTCTTTAAATTTATTATCCTTTAAAATATCTAATTCAAAAAAACTATAAGACCAAAATAATGTCTCAAATTGTGAGGCATTTGGTTTTACTACTTTTACTCAGGGTTTATTTTCAGTATCAAGTTTAAAGTCTCTAGACCTCAATAAATAAATAAAAAAATAAATAGCAAGCTGCCTCACAGATTTCAGTTCCTCACAAAATTTCTAATAGGAAAAACAGCACCTTATTCTACTGTGTGTGTGTGTGTGTGTGTGTGTGTGTGTGTGCGTGTGTGCGAGCGTGTGTGCGTGCGTGCGTGCGTGTGTGTGTGTGTGTGTGTGTGTGTGTGTGACAGAGACAGAGAGACAGAGAGAGAAAGTCAAGGGTTGACTCCAGAGGCATTCTACCTCCGAGCTCTATTACCAGCTCATTTTTTGTTGTTGTTTTGTTCTGAAACAAGGTTTTAGTAGGTTGTTAAGAGCATCTCCAAATTGCTGAGGCTGATCTTGAACCCAAGATCCTCTTGTCCCAGCCTCCCAAGTACTGGGATTACAGGCATGAGCCACCACATCCAGTTTATTCTACTTTCATATAAAATATTTTTAGTTTTTATTATGTGGTAATCAACTATTTTTGAAATCCTGCCATTGTTTCTAATTTTCTTTACCTAGGATAAACTTATTTTATATTTATTTCTCTAGAATGTTGATGCCACAATCTCAGTGCCCCTATCTGTAAAATGAACACAGTAAATTGTGCATATCATAGGACTGTTAGAATTTGGGATGCTGTGTGTAAAAAATGCTTAGTGTGGCATATAGTGACCATTTGAGGTGTATTAGAAAGATACGAATAATTTAAGTCCCTTTTGGTAGCTCTCTACCTTGATGACAGTGGTGGCCTTCTGAATGATCTCTTCAACAGCATTCTGTCTTCCCTTGAGCTTAGTGTCCGCAGTAAGGCCAGAGTGATCTTGCTAAAGTAAGGTGGATTCTAAAGTATGACATTTGGGGTTGACTATTTTTTGCAAAGGAGTGGGAAGTTGCACTGTGCAGTGCAGGATGTGAAGTGGACTCCCTGGCCTCTACCACTGAAGGCCAGTAGTACCTGTTCCCCTCACAACTGAGATGATCAAATATTTCTCTAACTGATCATTAGAGGTCAAGATCATCTCTGTGGAAAATCTCTGCCTTAAATACAGGATTTTAATGGCTTCTCATATAAAAGTTTATCTTTAAACTTAACATAGGATAAAAGGCTGAGGGTTGTCTTCCTCTGCCTCATTCTATAGCCTTTTGGAAATCAAACTCTGTGTTCCCTTTGAACAAGATGCCTTTCTTTCTCTTCTAGTCCAATGGGTCTCAAATTTTAGCCTATATGAAGGAGAGCCACCAGAGGGCTGGGCCTCAGCCCCGAGGTCTGTGATTGAGCAGGTTGAAGACTGAGAATTTGACTGTGTGTGTGTGTGTGTGTGTGTGTGTGTGTGTGTGTGTGTGTGTGTATACCATGGTGCTGGTAATTAAACTGTGCCCTGCATGTGCTAGGGAAGTACTTTACCACTTTACCAGTGAGCTCCATCCCCAGTCCTGAAAATCTGTGTTTCTAACAGATGCTCAGGCAATAGCCAGGCACTTTGAGAACCAGTATCCTAGCCCTTCAGGAGCTCCTCCTCACCCTTAAGACTCCTTTGCTGTGGTTGTCACCTCATTTTGAAAGTCTTCCCTGACTGCTGCAGGTAGTTTTCTCTGTTTTCATATCACCTTTTAATGACTGAGGTTGACCTCTTACCATACAACCCACCGGTCATCTATCTATTGCTCTTGCTTTCTGGGAACTTTCAACAGAAACTTTCACCCAGGCTTCAAGCCCTGTTCAAATTCTCACAACCTACTTTCCTCAATAAGGATCAATAAACTCCTAAGAACTTAGAATCGCTTAGATCTCCTTCAGCACTTCAGCAAAATACCATGTCCTACTTACCTAGAATCTTCTGCTTACCTGTATCCATCGCCAGTGAAAGATTTTTTAAACAAACTAAGGAGGGAAGTGACCTGATTATCCTGTTCAAATTGCTGTGCGTTAAAAATATATGTTTAGCAAGAGAAGCATCTTATTTATTTCTGTAGAAGTTAGCTTTGAGTACATCATACTTTTAAGCTTGCAGACACTCATCAAAATCACCTGCTGTGCTCTGGCAGGATCTAACCCGAGGGCAACAGTGCTACTTTTACAGCATCATGAGAATTTATGACTCCAGGCCCCAGTGGGAAGCCCTGCAGACCCGCTATATCCACAGCCTTTGGCACCGGCAGCAGCTGGGTGAGTTTAACTACCTGACCTGAACCGGCACCTCAGGAAGTCATTGGCATGCTGCAGCTGGAAGTCAAGTTTCCAGATAAAGAATTCAGATAGAATGGCCTCTGCCAGCCTGTTTTATCAACATGGTTGGGTAATCAAGCTTAAAAATGGTTCTCTGATGAGGGAGAGCAAAGTTTTATGGGTAAATTAACAGGGTTTAAAGAAATTGGAGTATAGAACGTTATAAAATGTTAACAACTCTCTGAGATTTACAGGAGCTTGTAGAGCAGATCAGTGGTGCTGAGCTTAGGAAACTAGCGCTGGCTCAAACCACTGCTCTGTTCCTTGCTGATGTGCAATGAGAGGTTTGGTTCACTTACAAAAAAAAGTAGTTGCATTTTTTGAGCATTTGTCATATTCCAGACATTGTGCTGATAGCTTTAAATACAACGTCTCATTGTGGCCGGCAGGTATACCATACACATAGTAAATGCCATGAGGACTTCATATGAGAGCTAGCACCTCCAAAGACCATGAATTCCTGCCCCAAACCATATTGTCTCTCTTCTTCTACCAACACCTTCAGATTTTATGAAGCGCAAAGAAAATCATGACTGTGAAAAGCACATCTTAAACACCAACCTACTGAAAGGTGTCATTATTGTTAAGTCTCTTGTCTTATAGGAAATGTTTTTAGTTGCTAGTTCCTCCTATGATGTTCTTCCCTAGCTCTAATAAAGCACTTTTAAAAATTCACTTATTTGGCATTAGCACAGTTACCATTTACTGTTGTTCATGTACTTACACAAGGAAAAAACATGGTTTTCACAAATGATTTACTAAAAATAACCATGATAATGAGAGTTATCATTCATTGAGGGCTTCCTGAGTGGCAGCATTTTTCTAAGAACTTAGCATGTATTGTCTTATTTAAAACTCACACACCCTATGGGGGGGGCTCTCTTTACAACCTATACTTTACAGAAGGGCAAACCAAGACATGGATAATTAAATAGTTTGGCCAGGGTCATGCAGCTAGTAAATAGAGGAGCCAGGATTCATGGTCTGGTTCCCCTGATCATCTGAAGTCTGACAGCAGCACCATCTGGTAGTTCTGTTTTCAGAGCAAAATTGCAGAAAAGACAATAAATCCAGAAGCAGAGGTGTTCAATATTTGTAAAATCCACCTGTCACCTTATTAAAATGCAGATGTCCAGGCCTCAAAACAGAGTCAGAAATCTGCATTTTTATAAGCAGTTTTAAACTGGCCAGGCAATTCTTAGTAGGTGGTCCACATACTGTGCTTTGTGAAAAGCTGAGAGTTCAAAAATACACCTTTTTCTGGATTGAACAATGTTTTAATCTCAAAGATAAGTCATTCATGTGAAGATTCTTTATGATCCAAGTCCCTCTCAAGATGATTTGACATCTTAATCAATGACTAAATATTTATTAACTTATGGAGTGAGAAATGCAAAAGAAGGAAAATATACTCCCCCTCTTCGGGGCATGCTAACCATAAAAGGAACACTCCTATCCACTTCTGTGGTTATTTGCAGTTTTGTTTGTTTTGTAAAATGGACTTTGGTGTTTCTCTCATGTCTTCCCCAGGCTATATCACTCAGCAGGAAGCCTCAGCTTGTGCTGCCATACTTAAAGAATCAACGGAGAGAGCCTTAGCCAAGGGAGCACCTCAAAGGGCCATCCCCCGCAAGTCTTCAGCCAGGACAAGGAAATGTCTGTCTGCAACACCTAGGCCTGTGGTTGGACCCAGGACCCAAAGTGCAGGGTGCTAAGCCTCCAACTAGGAGCCTGCAGCCTCTGAATCGGCACCCTTGCCCCCGTGTCCTGCATCTAGTGGGTGCTTAGTGCATGCCTTTTGAATGACAATTAGTAAAAGAAAACCCTCTAATACAAACCCCAGGCCTAGAAATAATCTCTCATTCACATAAATTCTACCAGCAAGAACAAGTTGAAAGGATTTAAGAGCAATAGAGCCGAGAGTAAGCAAACTTCCCCGCATAGAAATTGTAGAATAAAGTGACTGTCAAAGTTTTCAAAGTGAAAGTTCTTTTTGAATTTGAACCTCTGAGAAATACCAAGAACAGAGAAAGGGACAAGTGGCCAGAGGGTGCCAGGCACTCTGCCCCAGGGTGACCATTCCCTCCAAACTACCCACCGCGCATACTAAAAATACACAAACCAACACGGCGTGAACATGGATCCTGGGGCTTCGGAGCGGGACTGTCTCAGCAACACTGCTGTGCATCTTCTTCCTCTCTGCTTAGGCATCCAGCAGTAACATTCACCTCGGCCTCAAAGCCCCTGGTTCTTGCTGGGCTCAATCACTTGGTGTCATCTTGAAATTTGCACTTATCGGCCTTCCACTGCTAGATTGACTCCACACAGCTGTAATTGTACTTGACAGAGGAAAGAGAATTCCCACACATACCTTTCTCTGGCAACCAAGCAAACTCTCTCAGAAGACTGTGAAATAGCTCTGAGGAGTTGATCCAAACCCAACCTTCCTCAGTGGTAGTAAGCAAAACACATCAGACTATGCGAATGAACAAGAAATGAAATAACATGAGTCAGTTTATTGTATACATGATATAATATTATGTTAGCTATATTTAATGACTGTTTTCATCACCAATAATTGTGTGTGTGTTAAAAATTAATCACCAGTGCTAGCATATATATAGCCAAATTAAAAAAAATGCCTCTTTCTGAATTTCACTTTTAAAAATGCTTCATCTATTCAAGTCAGCCACTGATTTGATCATGCCCAGGAAGGAATCAGTTGAGAGGGAGAGTAAACTTCCTTGACAAGGGATATAGAACATTGATATAAAAGGACCATGTTGCAGTGTAACCAGAAGGGGAAACTCATAAGGGATTATTACCTTCTCTCTATGGCCATTAACTTAAAAGAGGTAAACTATGTCAAAAGACTCTGAGAACGCTCACTGAGATCCTATCTGATTTTTCTTTGGAGAGGTAGGGGCATGGTTGTCCCACTAGTCTTACTAGAAGTCTTGGGAAGCAAAAACTGACCTCTTGAGGGGCAGGAGTCACAAAGCATTTTGGCCCCAGCAAATCTAGACCCTGACTCTATACTTGAACTAACTTTAAGTATTAACTTATGAATTGTTAGGTAGGAAGGAAGGAAGAAAAAAATCAAATGGAACTGAGGTGAGCTATAGGGTAACCCTCTTAAGGGATAGAGATTTATGGTAGCCCTAACTTAACCTACCTAACTTTCCCACTGTTTCCACCACAGGCCTTTTATCCCTCTGGACTGCTTACGTGCACTTTTATCTTAGACTTTTGTTTTTTGATGTGCACGGATACTTGCTGTGTAAGCCTAAGCTAGTGATGCAGAATATCAAGGAGGCCACTTAGGATTCTGAGCTTCAATGCTGTATAAAAAATCTCTGAAGAATTTTGTTTCCAATAGAGGCTTTGACAAGCTGAGGGGAAGGTGAATGTCACAGGTCCTTAAGAAGACAAATGGATACACATCAGCACAGGAGGTCCCACTTGTTGGCTCTCTTATCTGAAAAGATGATGGTCCCCTACTCCCTGAGCCTCACATTTAAAGCTTTTGAGGAATGTGATGGGTTTGGGTACCCAGATGCTCCCCTGGGAGGACTCTGAGAAAGATGGTAAAAAGAGAAGAGAGTACCCCTGAAAATTCTAGACAAGTCTACAGCTTTGACCTGTTGGACACTTTATTGCTTGCTCTCACAACATCAGTGAGCGTCATCCAAACCTAATGCCCCGAATCAATGATCATTTCATCTGAAATTGGTAGTGCCTAGAATAGACCCTGATATGTGATAGGCAAATAACAATGCTTACTTAAAAATAATGAAGTTTTCAAAGAATCTGCAAGTCAGATTGGCCTCTGATTTTGTGATGTTATTCTAGGGTCTCAGGAAGTCCAAACCACTGATGGAGAGTGACAGTGGTTTATCATGGTCAGGTGATGGGCACGGTTCACAGTAGGTGTGCACAATATACTGTATGCAGTTTGGTCTGAGTATATTTGTAAGCTTCAAAGTAGCACATTCTTATTGTTTTTCTTTTATCATTTTATTCTACATTAAAAGTACTTCTGAGAACCCCCTTTGCTATAGTTTGGATGTGATTTGAGTATATCTGTCCCCTAGTGGCTCATGTGTTGGGACCTTGATCCTCAATATGTTGTGTTGGAAAGTGGTGTGGAGCCTTTGGGAAGTGGAGCCGATACAGGCCTGCAATCCCAGTACTTGGGAGGGTGAGACAGGAGGACAGCCAGTTCAAAGGCAGCCTCAGCAACCTAATGAGACCCTGTTTCCAAACAAAAAATTAAAAAAGAGCGAGGGGTGTAACTCAGAGATTGAATGCCCCTGGGTTCAATTCCTAGTCCAAATAAATAAATATTGTTATAAAAGAATGACCCTGACTCCTAAAGTGCTCTAAGGCTTCCTATCTTGACATATGAGATTGACAGAAGGAAGTTCAAGGTTTAGCAGTTTACTCTCATAAAGTCTCTCCAGCCTATTTTCAGGGAAGAAAAGGGTTGAAGCAGTGAGGGAGAGGGGAAAGAAGGAACTCCTGTAGGAAGAACAGTCCCTGGACACAACTGTAGTGTGAGTTCAGTGTGTTCCCATTAACTTCTCATCTTTCCTTGTTTACATTGGTCTTCGGACTCAGTCACCAATACCCCTTCACCATCGGCAAAATCTTTATTGCACTGTACTAGCTATCTTCTGTTGTCTAATAAAGTGCTTCAGAATCTAATGGCTTAAAACAATAATATTTACCATATTGTAGTTTTTGTGGTCAGGAGTCTGCAGCGGGCTTAAGCTGGAGCTCCTGGCTGAGGGTCCCACACCACATGAATCTACAACCAAGGTATAGACTGAGGCTGTGGTTTCACCTGAAATTTCCCTGGGGAAGGAGCCACTGCCAGGCTTGCTCATGTGGTTATTGGAAGAACTGAGTTCTTTGGGACCTGGTGGCCTCAGGGGTTTGGTTCTGTTCTGGCTGGAGTCTGCCCTGAGTTTCTGCTACAAAGGCTTCTCAATAAGACAGCTCACAACTGCTGACCTGCTTCCTGAGAAATAGAAAACAGAAGAGAGAATGTACATGTCCTTAAGGTAGAAGTCAATCATTTATAAGCCAATCCTTCACTTCTGCGGATGATGATCTATTTATTAGAAATAAGTCTCTGGGTTCAGCCTGCACATGAGGACAAAGGATTACCCAGGGCAGAAATTACCCCTACAAAGCCATGCCTGTTGGGAACTCTTTCAGAAGGTGTCTAGCAAAGCCTGGAGGAAGCGAGTGGCTTGCCCAGTGGAGCAAACGCTTGTTCTTGCACAAGCCTGAGAGCAAATCCCTCCAGACGCCCCACTTGCTCGCCCCAGTCCAAGCCATGATGCTGCCATGTGCACCAAGCCACGCCTGCTGATTTCTGATCATTCAGCACAGCTCCTGCTGAGAGGCGCAGCCTCAGCGTCTCTCTAAAGGCTACTATTGTGCACTGCTTCAGAAGCCTGACCCTCTCGTGAAAGCTGCTTGCTCTGTGTTCTAATCCCTCAACATGCTATTGGGGAAAAACATCAAATGAACCTAAGGCATTTAATGATTAGTGTCTTATTTATGTATAATCTATATATTCAGAATGATAGTCATCAGAATATAAACTACACACCAGATACCCTGAGGATGCTTTAAAAATGCAAATTCTTGGGTTTCTCCTGGAACCAGTGAATAGGGAATAGAGTGAAATCATTGAGTATGATACTTAAGCTTACCGAAGGAGAAGAGCCCTTTGCATTTCAGGAGAGACTTTAGTGGCCACTAAAAAACTGAATTTATCTTGAGCAGATTTAGCAAACATTTAGGGGCAAGCTGCAGGATGCAAGAGGGTTTTTGTTGTTTGATATGTTGGTTGATAAGAAAAATATCCCCTTGATAACTCTAAATATCTCATGTAAATAAACTGCTTATAATTCTGGCTCAAAAGCCATGTGGAATCAATGGTATGTGATCCAGTACCTGAATATTCTGGGAGGATTCCTTTTCCCTACAGTTAGAATGACTAAATATGCATAACAAGTCCACCAAAATGAATCCTGTCTTGGTTTTTACTACCAGTCCCTGTTTTGTGAAGAAGGCCAGAGGAACATGTCCAAGAGTTCCTGCACCTTTTCAATTAACATGAGTTGATAATTGCATTGATACTTGTAGAGGAAACCATTATATTGGCTTCTGCTTTCCCCTCTAAATTACAGTCAGTTGCCTGAAATGTAATCAATCCCTGTTTTGGAAATCAAGCACTTATCTCCCTCTGGAGAATTATTACCTATTTTCTCTATATTTGAGTAATCATACTGCACCGGGCACACAACGAACTCAGAGCAGAAGAGGGAATTCCAGTTGAAAACCACAATTTAGGTGCAGCATCACAGGCAAATTACCAAATGTAACTGGGTCAAATACTCAGATGCTACCTGCTGAGAATCCCCAGGCATACTCTTGGCTTATATAAGGAGCATGGAGACCTGAGGGCAGTTGAGTAGTACCTACTTATACATAGAAAGTCCTAGAAAAGCAGTCCTACTTTTAAAATGATGTAATGAAGCCAGATGTGGTGACACATGCCTGTAATCCCAGTACTTTGAAGGCTGAGACAGGGGGATTGCAGATTCAAGGCCAGCCTCAGCAACTTGGCTAGGCCCTGTTTCAAAATAAAATAGGGCTGAGAGTTCTACCTCTGGTAGAACTTCCCTGGGTTCAATTCCCAGTACCAGCCACACACCCACAAACAATGGCAACAACAACAATACTGTGATGAGTTCAGAAGGACAATCAAAACAATTTGTCAGATATCATTGAAAATTGGTGTTGTTACAAAAGTCCAACTTCCTACAAGAAAACAAAATACTTGTCTATGCTATTTATTTAAATTCAGTGAGTTATTACATTGTGTTTTTCGCTGTGAACTTATGTAAGAAAGTGAGGAACAGAGCCGGGCGTGGTGGCTCACGCTTGTCATCCCAGAATTGGGGACACTGAGACAGGAGGACAGTCTCAGCTACTTAGTGAGGACCTTTGCAACTCAGGGAGACCCTGTTTCAAAATGAAGAATAAAAAATAGGGCTGGGGGTGTAGCCTGGAGGTAAAATGCCCCTGGGTTCCGTCCCCAGAGTCGGAAAAAAAAAAAAAAAGAAAGTGAGGATCAGAAGGCAAATTCTTATATTTCAGTGGGTCTGTTTTGAAGCACATCTTTAAACAGAAAGGGGTGGGGATGGTGGGGCAGGGCAGGGAGGGCTCAGAGGGATCAGGTAGCATGTAAAAGGCAGCTTGTAGGTGTGGAATGTGGCTCTGAACAGAAGGACCAGAGAACTGAAAAAGCCCAGAGTTATATGAAATGGGCTGTAACCAGGATAATGGAAATGTTAGTCAAGAAATGCACAAAAGCAGACAAGGAGTTAGTATCAAAAGAAGGGAGAATTAGATGGCTGTGATTTGGAGAAGGGGAAGGTCAGGCCTAAGGTTCAAGCTGCCCAATTTTTTTCTACAAAAAACAAAATAGAATACACGCGAACAAGGAAGCATTTTTAGAATGTAGCATAATTCTTAAGAGACTACACAATTAAAATCAGAATTTAACTTTACATGTTTTTTCAAACTTAAATGTTTATGATTAAGTATTTTATGGGGAGATGGGCTACAGCAGGTGTGTTCTTGTTCTGTTTAGTCACTTACATGTTAACATATTTGTAATAGTTGAGAGCTAGTAGGAGTAATACTTATTGACTATCATGCTTATAAGCACTTAGGTTTGGCTAGAGTACAGAGAGCACTGGATAGGAGTAGTAAGAAATAAATCTAGGAAGATATTAGAGCCTGGCCATTGAGGCAGGTTAATAAACTTTATTTGGCAGACAACAGGCAGTCACTATAATTGTTTTCTGTTTGTTTGTTTTTTACGGTACTGGGGATGAAACCCAGTGAGTGGCATTGTACTGCCGAGCTACACCCCCAGCCCTATTTTTTATTTTGTCTTTCTTTCTTTTTTTTTTTTTGTAGTACTGGGGTTCCAGAAACCCTTCTACCTCCGGGCTACACTCTCAGACCTATTTTATATTATTTATTTGGAAACAGGGTCTCTTAAGCCAGAGAGGCTGGCTTCGAACTTGCACGATCCTCTTGTCTCCGCCTCCCAAGCTCCGGGATTACAAGCGTGCACCACCAGCTAGTCTTTTTACTTTTGGGGGGGACTTTATTTATTATATTTTTATTGGTGCATTGTAATCATACATCACATTGGAATACAAGACTTGTGAGGATATACAAGCACACATCATCCAATTAGCCCTCATCCACTCCCTATCCCATTCCCTCCCCCTCCCTCGATCCCATGCTTGATTGGTGATTATCTTTGATACATCTGTTTACGGTTCCCTGGATTGCGAAGGGCCTCACTAAGTTGCTAAGGCTGTCCATGAATTGCGATCCTCTGGTCTCTGCCTCCTGAATGCTGGGATTACAAGGGTGCGCCAGAACACCCAGCACTGTAATTTTTTTTTTTAACAGAAGCTTGGCCTGAAAATACGTTAGGAGGACTGATTTCTAATACTGAACAAGATGAGTCAGAAAAGAAAAAGAAGGAATCAGAGAAGCACTTCAGTGGGGCTAGCAGAAATGAGAGGCCTGAACTTGGGAAGAAATGGGAACAGGGGAGAAATGCAAAAGACCAGATGAGAGAAGAATCACTGACTCTGGTCAGGTGGATGTATGCCATGGAGGAGGGTCGCAGGGACAGCAGGGCGATGAGAGCCCTCAGTAGGAGGGCTGATTCCTGGCAGAGCAAAATAGTGTCTGGTTTGGGATGAGTTGGGTGTGAGGACCTTGCATTTCACAGTCATTGATGGGGTGCTCCAGAGAAAGGTCAGCCATAGGGGTGGAGAGGTGAGAGGAAGTGAGCACCCACCAGCCTTGCAGCGATAAGAAAAGAGGGAAATGGGAAAGCAAGCGAAAGGGCCTGCAGGAGGAAGGGGAAGGGGAGAGTGGGCCCTGGGTTGCTGATTAGGAGGCTGTCTGAGAGCATAGAAGGCAGTTTCCAATGAGAGGCAGCACTTGGGATCTAAGGGACGATGGTTGTTTTGGGATGAAAACGCAGAGGATAGAACAGCAAAGTCAAAAAGGCTTAGTGAGCATCCACCCATGTTTGCATATTTTTCCATTTTACTCAGCCTTCCTACAAATCCCTATTTAATCCCACTTTCTCCATTCCCTTCTGCATGCTATTTTTCTTCCACCACAATGGAAGACACTTTCAGAAGTTGATACCAGCTGAACGTGTCTTGTGATAAAATTCTATCAGGCAGAGTATATTGTTATTGCAATATATTTTATTACTGTATTAGTATATGTTATAAAATACGTACTTGTGAACAATTACTGCTACAATTCCACGTGTCCAATCCATTTATGTAGGAATTTGGAGCAACAGAGTCTTTTTTAGTAAAGAAATTGAGATGACTAAAGGTGAAATTCAAGATTCTATAGCATGTGTGAAATGAAATGATCCATTTTAAAGACTGGATATAACTATGCCACCATAGATACACTTCCATTTAAGAGAAACCATCTCATGTGTAGCTGTTAAGACTACATTAAAGCTAGGGAATTAAAATCAGATGAAAATTGCTTAACAAAATGTCAACTGTTTCATCCACAAAGAACAGCAGGAAGCCTTTTTTTTTCCTTCAAAAAAGCCTTCTTTTTTGACTAATGGTTTAAAACCCATGCTAATTTCAGTAAATGCAAGGGATGATTATAGTCAGCACTTGACAGATGAGAAAATGAATGACTTAAGATGCAGACTCTCTAGTCCCTGTAGAAACGGTCACCCCAATAAAGATCTTCAGGGGGGAGGGGGAATTGAAAAGGACAATAAAAGCTGGGGCAGAACAGAGATACAGGGAACAATTTTATATGGAGGAAAAGACAAATCAATTAAAGCAGAAACCATGCTGTGTATTGTGATAAATCATATTAATAGAAATCATCCTAACAGGATTTTCAATTGAAGACACAAAGGAGATGTAAATAAATCAGGATTTTAATTGACTACCTCTGCTTTTGGATGCAATAAAACAATGTCGCACATTCACAGCTGTGTCTGTGCAACCGCAGACAAATGCTTTGCCAGGAAGCTTCTTGTGCAGCCCTGCTGAGGAGCATGGCCAAGGCAGGCCCCCAGAGAAGCGCGTGTTTTCAAAAGGGAGAGAAAAACATGGACATGGGAGCATTGCTCCTGTGACATTTGAATGGTTTTTGACATCAACAAAAGGATTCTGTTTCATAGATGCACATCAAGACATTTCATGCGTTTTCTTCCCACCCCTTCACCAGGCATTTACTGAGTGCTGGTAAGAAGGAAAGTGTGATGGTCAGCACTGAAGACTCTATGGAAGGAGATGCCTCTGCTTAGGCTGACTCTGCTGGCTACCTTATAAACACCAGGAGTTATGGCTGTAGAATGCAGACTCTGCTCCACCTCAGAGCTTGAGGAGGTGGTTTTCCTGAGTCTTTCTGCCTTTGAGGGCTCAGCTCAGCAAGAGAACCAATGAATCCTAACACACCACAGAGGAACCCACCTAAACCTGCTTATTCAGGTGGGACACAGGTCACTGTGGCAGTACAGGCAAGTGAGTTTATTCTCATCAGATAAAAGTATTATGTCATTTGACAAGTGTCACTTGATTGGAAGTATCAGTTCTACATTTTCTCCCAATACTTGCTCTTAGTTGAAGTGCTAGTACAATAGTTACGCGCACAATTATGGGGTCTGATCATCTTAGGTTGCACTCTAGGTATAATATTTAACATCTGTGTGACTGCATGTGAGGGACTCCACCTCAGTGTCTCAGTTTCTCATCTATAAGCATAGTACCTATTTTGTAAAGCTTTAGGAGAATTAGCACCGACGCCTGACATCGTACACATTCATCAATGTTAACCAACTAATTAAACTGGGCATAAATGTGTAAAAATTTCAGCAACAGAATAACTAATACTCAATATTTTTGGTGTTTTGCTATTTATGTGACACATTTATATACAATAGCATCAAAAGGTATGTTTGGTCAAATGAGTTCATAGAAAAAGTTTGTCACGGCTATCAGTAAGTAAGCTCTCCTCATCTCCTATTTCAAACCCTATTATTATTTTACAAAATGAATGACCAAAGAAAAGCAACAGGGGTGGTTGAGGCAGTGAAGAAATTGGAGATTATTCAGATGTCTATCAATAATGACATGGAGAAGTAACCAGGCTTCTGCAATGAAATACTACATACCTAGTACTGAAAATGATGAACCATAGCATGCAATGCCATGGATGAATGATAAAACAAAACAGGGAGTGAAAGAAACAAGACACAAAAGAACATATACTAAATTATTCTATTTGCAGAAAGCTCCAAGAGACAGTTTTTAGGAATGCCTAGTGACTATTACAAAAGTGAGGGTTAGGATTGCCCTGCATTGAGGAGCTAGTGACTGGAAGGGATATGTGGGTGTGTGAGGGATGTCTGGAATTCTTCCAAAATCTTATTTCTTGGTGTGTATTATGGACACTTGAGTGTAATGCTGTATATTTATGTGTTGATAATTTTTCTTTTTTGTGTTTTAGTTTACAAAAAATGATGTTAAAATCACCCCAGGTGTAGCTGGGCGTGGTGGGGCACACTTGTAATCCCTGTGCTTGGGAGGCAGAGACAGGAGGATCGTGCAGGTTCGAAGCCAGCCGTGCTGGCTTAAGAGACCCTGTTTCCAAATAAAAAATATAAAATAGGTCTGGGAGTGTAGCCAGAGGTAGACGGGCTTCCAGGAACCCCAGTACCACCAAAAAAAAAAAAAATCACCACAGGCGTAAATTTATGTTTCAAAACAAAGGAAATTTTAAAATGTATGAGAAAAGGTATTAGAAACCTAAGCCAGATATGAGTGGGAAAAATCTCTTTGTCACAGTCATCCTTAGCATTATTTTCTTTGCACATATCCTCCTAACCCTCCATTCCCTTAACCAGCTCAGTTCCCAAAACCTCCCAACCATCAGAGGTTGAAGGGAAGTTGTAAATAAATGCAAGGTACTGCGATGCACTGAGGGTATTCTCACAGCACATGTAAGGGGTCTCAATCTTCTTAGAAGTGAAGAATAAAACTGGAGAATCAAGATGATGAAATATACAGCCAAGAGATGCTCTTTTTGGGGAGAAAAATGACAGGCATATGTTCAGATTTAGAGAATTTGCCCATCTTCAATTTCAGACTCTCGATTTACTTAGCTAACCTTTTTTCAGAGATAGGAAAATGTCCTGGATAATAATAGCTCAGGACAAGTCCATTCCCATGTTCCAGATAATGGCTCATAGCAATTCTGTTGGTTTATTTGTAACATTTTCAGCATGAAAAACCTTTTATGACTTACACTTAATAGCATGGAAATACCTACCCTGTAATGTTGACCTCTTTAAGAAACCACTTAAATATATAAAAAGAAGTGAAGAAAGTAAAACAAAATTCATAAGATAAGAGGAGAAAACTATCTGTTTTATGACAATAGTCTGCAAGGCCATTGTTATTTGCTATTGCCTGCGCTGGGGACCAGAATGTCATGTAAGTACTACCTGTTTAGGTCTCTCTCTTTTCATTATAACCTGGGAGGCTTACCAACCTAAGAACTTTATGAAGAAGACAAATGGGGAACCACCAGACGCATTTTAAACTGTAGGTGTAAAACTGTGCTATACTTTGACCCTTTTGAGAGCCAGAGGGGGAAAAAAAAAGAGAGATTGTTAGAAAAAATAGTTTACCATATTGGAAACTCTCAAATATTAGTCCCAATAACTTCTGGTTTCCCATATGGTGAGCATCTGTCTTGTAGACACTGTGAATCAAACAATTGCCTCTTTCTTTGTATGGGTTATAAGGAATTTC
This sequence comes from Muscardinus avellanarius, assembly GCF_963383645.1. NCBI lineage: Eukaryota > Metazoa > Chordata > Mammalia > Rodentia > Gliridae > Muscardinus > Muscardinus avellanarius. The sequence continues at coordinate 147,927,237 of NC_137787.1, read as the reverse complement.
AATGCAAAACTGGAAGTCTGCTCTTAGAACAGGCAGGCTTTGGTTTGATTTTATACCTTATGTATATATTTTTTAAGTTTCTTAAAAAATAATAAAAATAATAAAGAGTGTAACTACCAAGCCCCCATCTGAAGCACCTTCGTTAAGTAAGTCTGTACTTCTAGTCCAGACTTTTCTAAGCAACTGACACAAAAATTCTACCAGGTAGTAGACTCCACTAGGATTTGGGGGAAGCATATCAAACACATGTCAAATTCCTCAACTTTAGCTTTTCTATATTTCCCTGTACTATCTTAATAAGTAAAGTGCCAACATGTATTTGGCTACCCATGTAAGAACCCTGGGGGGACATCTCTAATTTTTCCTTCTTCATGCAAAATTTCCTTCCAATAGCCAACATTTCCTATGACCTCAAACTCCTAGGAAGCTCTTTAATTCATTCCCCTTTGTCCTTGCCCACCTCTCATCACTGATTTTGGACACTCTCACAGGATAATCTGCACTGCCTTTCCTACATTCGTCTCTCTCCTGTCCTCTCCTCTTAATGCCCTGGGCTTCTGATGGAAGGGTGTCCATCTCAAACACTCAAATTTAGTACTGTTGTTCTTTGGTTCATCTTTTTTTTCTCAAGGTCTCCCTACTGACTACAAGAAAAAAAAAATTTTTTTGAGAATAACTTACAAGTGATCTTTTGTAATCTGAACCCCTAACCTTCACCTCTCTGTTTCTTGAACATCTGTGGTGCTCCAAACAGAAAAAACTCTCTTTTCTGTGCATACTGTCTCTGCTCACTTAAATTACCTCTCCTCTTTGGTCAGTCAGGGATATTCTCACTTATTGCCATGCCTCCACACAAACCTTGCCTCTGAGAAGCCTTCCCTGATATTCAGGAAAGCTCTGGGGCTTCCTCCCCTGTGTTCCTAGGGAAAATGACCCATATGTCCATTGTAGAAACTACCATGGTATTTTAAAATTACTTCTTTCTGGCTCTACTTCTTGTATAACAACCTCCCTTTTGTAGGCACTATGTCCCACTTTCCCTTGTATCCCAGGGGCTAGATAGATGGCATTCAGTTAATAAATTTATAAGGAAGGATGGAAGGAAGCATTATGTTTGATGGAGCCAAATGTCATCTTCAGAGGACACTTTCTAAGCAGTAGACTAAAGCAGAGGTCAGCAAATTATGGCCCACAGGTCAAATATAGCCCTTATCCTGTTTTTATAAATAGTGTTTTATTGGAAAAGAGCTATATCCATTAACTTATTATTATTATTATTATTATTATTATTATTATTATTATTGTGGTACTGGGGGTGGAACCCAGAGGCTTTCTACCTCCGGGCTATACTCCCAGACCTTTTTTTAAAAAAAATATATTTTATTTGGAAACAGGATCTCACTAAGTTGCTGAGAGCCTCACTAAGTAGCTGAGGCTGGCTTCGAACCCACGAGATCCTCCTGTCTCAGCCTCCCAAGTGTGGGGATTACAAGCGTGCGCCACCACGCCTGGCTCTTAACTTACATATTATTTAGCCTGATTTTATGTTCTAATGGCAGAGTTGAGTACATTTGGCAGAGATTGTGTGACCCAAAAAGCCTAAAATATTTGCCAACTGTCCTGTATAGTCCTGAAGTAGAGATACACAATATCAGTCACACCAAATACAGATTTACTCTCTGAGATTTCCTTTTCTAGTCTCTTGCTCCCCTAAAAGCCAGCACACCTTCTTGTAATCAAAATGTAAGTCTACTCAAGCTTGCTTAGATTTGGACTCTTCTGCTTCTCTACCTATTGACTACTATACATGCAGAGATTGCTCATTGTCCCTATGTTTACGGTAGTTCTTTTTTGTTGTTGTTGTTTGTCTTCTTTTAGCAACATGCTCCTTGAATTTTGCCTGACACAGAACTGCCCACCCATAAACCATATTGCACAGCCTCCCTTGCAGCTAGGTATGGCCATCCAATGATGCTAAGGCAAATGGAATGTGAACATGTGATACACACAGTTCAGTTTCTTTTCTTAAATGAAGATTTTGTGCTCTCACTTCTCTCCTCCTTTGGATTGTGGGTGTGGAGATGACTCAACTTGATTATTTAGACAAAGACAATCCTGTTGGGAGCAACAAGGTAGAACCTGGGCCTTTGTCAACCCCAAAGAACCTCTATTCTCCTGGACTGGCTTCAACCTAGGCTTTTTTTGTAAGAGAGGTAAATCTTTCATCTCCTTTTTAACCACTATAACTTTTGTCACTGTTAAAGCAGACAAACCAATATCCCAACTATTCAACTTGGCTTATTTTCTGTCTCGCTTTTCCTTTAATACTTGGTTTAGATTTTCTCTCCCAGGATCAAACCTCAACCCATCTCTAGTTAGATTTCTTGTCCTTTAGTTGGCAAGCTACACAGATGTTTCACAGCCTTACTTCCAACAACTTTTTCTAAACTCTCCCAAATGGTACCCTTTCTTAAAACCATTATCTGTCCATTCCCTCGTTTTTTCTTTCTATCTCTATTCTTACTTTCCCTCTCATAATGAAAGGGGGGGGGAAAAAAGAAATTTCCAGCCTTTATGATGCCATTATTATTCTCACTTTTTTTCCTTTCCCATTAGCCCAATTGGGGGAACCGAGCTGGCAAGGACACGGTCCTTTTTAAAGGGTGTAAGAAGAGGGGAGCAGAATTGGAAGACAAATTTCTCTTTGGTGCTAAAGTGGAGAAAGCTATAAATATGTTAATTTTTTTAGTTTCACAATGGCAGAAGTTAAGAATTTGGAATGTGATGAGCCTAATAATACAAAAGAGCCATTAGGTTACTGTGAAGGCCACTGGGCATTGGCTAAGTGGTATTTTAGGGAAAGTGTTCAGGTGGCAGCAAATAGAATTGGATAGTTTTGGCTAGAGGCCAGGAGATCAGTTAGGGGGTGTGAGGAAGTCCTCGTTTAGGATGACACTGTAGAAATAGAAAATAGAGAAGCATAACCACCAGATATTTAAATGAAGGGAAGACAGTTTTGGTGGTAGATTGGATATAGAAACCCCAGAGCCGTCTTCCCTTCTAATAAGATTATTTTTCTCAATATTTGGTCCTCTGCCTCCTTTGGCATTATAGAGGGTGTAAAGAATTTATAGGAGGGAATAAACTAAGTGAATATATTTCAGAGCACAGCACAGTAAAATATATGCAAATGAAATCACACGTATGCAAATTAGTGAACTTGGATGAAATGCCACTTCTTACATAAAATGGTTAACACACTTTCCAAAGGGCACGTCAGGCACGTGCTGATGAATCTAATTCTTTTCCAGTGTGAAGAGCTTCAGGTTTGGGTCACCTCAGTGGACAGTTTAAGTTTAGCCTGCTTTTAGTTTCTCTGTACAATCCCCTCCAAGTTCTGCATGACATCCAGCCTTCAGTGATTATTAAATAAATCTAATGAAATAAAAGCCTTTTCCCATCTAACTAGCATTATGCAAATTCACCCTAATCTTTTGTCTCTAGAAGCTTTGTTCATGATCCTCGGAGGAGTTGAGATTGAAATCCTCAGAAGTGGAGAGAGAGAGAGAGAGAGAGAGAGAGAGAGAGAGAGAGAGAGAGAGAGAGAGAGAGAGAGAGAGAAGAGAAGAGAAGAGAAGAGAAGAGAAGAGAAGAGAAGAGAAGAGAAGAGAAGAGAAGAGAAGAGATAAGAACTTTTCTTTTGTGCTATGTTCCTGGAAGCCAAGAGCCCTACTTGTGAACCAAAGCACTGTGGGTTAGTGGTAGGTGCTGGTTCTGCATCAGAAGACCTGGGCTCAAGTCTGGCACCACCATCTGCCAGCCACATGGAATCCAAATATTATCATGTCTCAGCTGCCCAGAGCTCTAGAAAGACAAACTGTGACAAACAATTCCAGCCTTCTTTTTATTAAGAAAAATTTAAAAGTTTTTTTTTATGTTCTTACCATAGTTAAATTTTACAATCTTTTTCGAACACCTCTCTGATGGTTCAGACTTTGTTATGAAAGTAGTTTACAGTCTCTCCTGTGTCTCACTCATTTCTACCCTTCTCTCATCTCCATGCAGCTCACCCCTTCCACTCAGTACCCTCTTTTTTCAGACACACCCCCTTTATGGCCGTTCCAACATTAAACCCATCACCATGAGTCTGTGTGCCAGCTGGAGCAAGAGGGCCTGAGTCTTTCTACATTGACCATTTTTGAGACTATCCCAAATTTTTCCCTGAGTCTTGCTTTTAGTATCTATAAGTTGCAGACACCACCTGTTTACTCCATAGGATTATTCCTAAGGCTACATGTCACATTGGAGATTAATTAATTATTTACATTTGGTACTGGGGATTGAATTCACAGGTATTCTATCTTTAAGCCATACCCATAATACACCTGTGTATTATGTTTTGAAACAGGGTCTTGATAAGTTGCTGAGGGTCTTGATAAATTGCAGAGGCTGGCCTCGAACCTGTGATATTTCTGTCTCAGCCTCTCAAGTACTGGGATTACAGGCATGTGCCTCCAAACCCTGCAAAGCCATTTTAAAATGTGTCAAATTATTCTTAAGTGGCAAGTCACCATTTAATAAACACCGTTATGAGACATGATGTTTTTTTTTCCCCCACTCCCCATAGATTTCCCCTCTCCAGGGAGAAAACTGTTCCAAGTTCTCCCATCAAAAAGAATTTGTGGGTGAAAAGAGAGCTCTGTCTGACACTTGCATCTCCTTCTATAAGTAACCCTCCCCTCTCTCCCTTTAGAGCCAAGATTTTGAAGGGTCCTGTCTATATCCATTAGGTCTCCTTCCCCACATCAGTTCATGCTCCACTGCTCCACTAATGCCACAGTGCTTCTACATCAATAGCTGGCCAACTGACCCAGCATCGCTGTGTCAATCCCCTGCCTTCCTTTGGTCTGTCTCTTCTGGCCTTGCTCTTACTTGTCCATCACATTCTCCTTCTTAGTGTCCTCTTCACTAACGCCCTTAAAATGTATTACACGATTGTAATATCTCCTAGCACATCCTGAGCACCGGCTATACATCAGACACTTGACATTTCCCATCTCACCCCCACAACACTTCTGTGAGATTTGTTTCTTTTCCTTGATTTATAGATTTAAAAAAAAAGAGAGAGAGGCTCTGGGGGGGGGGGGGTAAAAGAGCTAGCCATTATCACATAACCCATAAACCACAAAACTGGATTCAATTCTCATCCCAGCTCTCTAAGCCCCTCTGCCTCTCTCCTCTCTTCACACTTTTTGAGTTTGTATCTTGGTTTTTGCTAAGTACTCACTGTGTTAAAAATGTAGCTCACTTAACCTCTCTAAATCCCCATTTTCTCCTCTGTAAAATGAGGATGACAACAGCACAGACCTTTTAGGGGTGTGAGAATTTCATTAGATAATGCTGGTAAATTGCCTAGCAGAGTGGCTAGCATAGATGTTGCTACCACTTTTTATCAGTATGTTCAATATGATTGTCTTTTCTCTTTCCACATCTGCTCCCTGGGCAGCCTCATCTGCACACACAGCTTCTAGCAGTTCCTCCACATAAGACAGCTCCACCCTCGGCAGCCCAGACTTCTTGCCAAGCATTAGGTCTATATTTCCAGTCACTGGCTAGATTTGCTCCCTTTAATAGCCCAGCTTCATCTCAGATGTGACAGACTCTTCACAAAACTCATCTATGTCCTGCCCAAACCTATTTCTTCTCCAAATCCCTTTGGTTAGTGACTGATGGGGCCACCTGAGTCATAAGCGTGGCCTTTTTCCTTGACTCCCACCCCTCCTCCCACAATTTATCTCCTTCTGTACACTGCATCAGTCACCTAATCCTTTCCCCTAAATGTTCTCTGAGTCATCCAACATCTCCTGGGTGTCCCCAATGTCATTGCGGATTCTATTTAAAATTGTGATATTTTGTTCGTTGTAAATTTTTTGCACAAATTTTGATTTTTTAAAAAAATATTTTGCATTAAAATATTATCTTAGTTACTGGGGGAGTTTTTTTGCCTCCCTTAAATTTTGTACCTGAGATGAGCACTTAATTTGCCATTCCCTACCTCTGGTGCTGCTGCTAATTCTTTTTCCAATAATATTTTCTATTGTCTCCTGCAAGAATTATATTTCTAAAATTGATCTACTCAGAACACATATTTGCTTAAAAGCCCTTGGTTTCCCTTCCCCCCTCCCAACAAGACTTCTCAAGCTTTGTAACCCCATGGAGCCTTCGCCCCTCCCCATGGGCCCTATGATACAGATTCCTTCAGCAATAGGAATCCAGATCCTTTCTCCGGAGGTGGCCCTGCGTGCACATCTGTGCCTTTTCAAGCTTGGAGAGTGATCTTTTGGCTGTCCTTTAGTTACCTGGTATGGCTTGGAACTAGTTATACTTGCAAATAGCTAAATGTTTATGCCTTAACTGATAAGACTTAAATTTCAGCTAGATTTTATTAAAATCCGTGTACAATTTATTACACATCTCTGCAGTCTTCCATCTAATACATTCATAACTGAAAATGCTCTTGATGGCTCAACTACATCATTTTAAGAGTCACTTATAGTACTTTGCTATAATCCTGTGAAGCCAACCTCAGGAGGCATTGAAATTTATAATACAATGTTATAGTCAGAATTTTTGTGTGTCTCCCCCCAATTCATATATTTAAGTCCTCGTGCCAAATGATGATATTGGGAGTGGAAACTTTGGGGGAGGTGATTAGGTCAGGAGGGCTCTGCTATGTAAATTAGATAATTGCTCTCATAGAATAAGCCTCAGGGAGCACATTCACCCTCCTCTACCATGTGACAACACAGCGAGAAGGCACTATCTAGGAACCAGAAGGCAGGTCTTCACCTGCTGGCTCCTCATCTTAGACTTCCCAGCCTCTAGAACCCCGGGTAATATATTTCTGCTGTATATAACAACTTGGGCTATGGTATTTTGTTATAACAACCTGTATATACTAAGACAGTCAGCTTGCCCTTAAACTCAGTTATGACCTACATACAACTCATTCCCTTCTTTGTTTCTTGCCCTCTTGTTCCTCCTATCTCTGCTCTCGATGGTTGTTGGTTCTGCTTCTTACTGCTCATCCCTGAGTTCTTGACCTCTTCCCCTCCCCTTGTCCACATCTCTCCAACCTTAACTTTGCACCCTCATCATCATCTGCACTAATTCTGCCATCCCGTTACTTCTCTGTATTGATGCTGACAGGCTTCCTCTTTATCACCTTAGCCAGCCTACACCTACACTCTTCTGCCCTGCTAACTGACTCAGCCATTTTACTATGCAATCTTTGTATTTTTATCTCTTCTCATCTCCTTTTATTTCTGAGTGTCCCATCGTTCTAAGTTGTTTGAGAGATTCTGAGCAGATATCTAATAATGGCCCTGTAACCCACAGGATGGCTCTCAAGCTATCTCTATGGTGGTGTTTCTCTGCTCAGACAATCATGGGCAAGGGGTTAAAAAACAATCTTAACCTTAAGCAACTGAGGACTTGACTTAGTTCTCTTCTTCTATCCCTGTGTTCATCAGAAAATGGCAAGACTAAGTTTTTAAGTGGGGTGAGATGAAGATAAATGAAAAAATAATGTGCAGATAAAGGCAATATTGAATCACCGAATCTTACCCATGTTTGAACAAATTCACTCTAGGTTCTTTATTCTTTAGGTTCCTCTTTGAAACTGGAGAAAGCAGAGACTCAGACATTCAATCGACCTCTGAAATTCTGGGGTGCATGAAAAGGCTCTGCTGGGTAACAAGGCAATTTTTATTATCAAGAGTTTAGTTGTAGTTTCTCTATTTTAGTTGTATTTTAGTTGTATTTAGTTGTATTTATTATAGATTATTTTAGTTGTATTTAGTTGTATCTCTATTTTAGTTGTATTTTTCTCTATATAATATAATATAATAATATATATAATATATGTAATATAGTATATATAATATAATATATAATATATACTAATATATAATAATGTATAATATTATCTATATAATATAATAGTTGTATTTTTCTCTATTTTAGTTGTAGTTTCTCTATTTTGTAATTACAAAATAGAGAAAACTTGATATGCACTCTTACAAACAGGGCTCATGAGAACAATGATCAATTTCAAAATCCAATAGGCTCCTCAACAACTAACACAGACGCTGCTCACAGCAAGATCTTGAACTGCATCTTTTTCTGGTGGGTGAGATATTTAAAAACAATGGGCAGAGATTAGAACCTGGAATCTGTTTGCTCAGTTTTTTGGCCATTATATCCTTCTTACAAATAAACCAAGCAAGGGTCAGAGAAGGAGGAGAAGTACTTTTTCAATATTGAGTATGGAGTTCCTTTGTTTTGGTTTTTCCAAGCCCACACAAACAACTTTTGTACCTTGGAAGTAAAGATGAAATAAGAAAAATAGCAAGAGTCTGGGAGCCAGACAGACCCAGGCATGATGTCAGCCCCACCCTTTATTCTCTGGGTGGCCTCGGACGTGTCACTGTAATGCTGTGAACCCGATAAAGAGTTGCTAAAGCACTGTTCATTTTGGGGAGTAGTGAAGGATTGAGTTGACAGAGTCTATAGGGACCATGGTGAGGGCGTAAAAGGAGGTCAACGTGAGCTGAGTGGGATGGCACATGTCTGTAACCCCAGAACTTAGGAGGCTGAGACAGGAGGGTTGCAAGCTTGAGACCTTCAACAGCTTAGTGAGACCCTGTTTCAAAACAAAAAATAAAATCATGCTAGAGGTGTAGCTTGTAAATAGAATGCCCCTGGGTTCAATCCCCAGTATATGAGAGAGAGAGAGAGAGAGAGAGAGAGAGAGAGAGAGAGAGAGAGAGAAAGAAGAAGAAGAAGAAGAAGAAGAAGAAGAAGAAGAAGAAGAAGAAGAAGAGGAAGAGGAAGAGGAAGAGGAAGAGGAAGAAGAAGAAGAAGAAGAAGAAGAAGAAGAAGAAGAAGAAGAAGAAGAGAGAAGAGAGGAGAGAGGAGAGAAGAGAGAGAGATGTCAGCTTGAAAGGTGGGTGGAAGCTCCTGCTAGGCTTGAGTGAGGAGTTAGCTGTCTTTAGGTAGAAGAGAGGAGAAGGTGTTTCAGTGTAACTAGGAGCCCACGAGCTGGGAGCTACACAGCAGGGCAATTTCTCCTACTCTGATGTGTGTGTAATGGGAAGCTTTTGTCAATCATGGCTTAGCGTGTTTCTGAAAGTTAGAAGCAAAAACAAACCAATAGGACTGGTTGGATGTTGAAGAAGAAATTCATAAAGAACAGTTCCATATAAAACAACAACAAAAGTAACCCCTGAGGCTATGAAACCTTCTGGTGCTCCTGGTCACCCTCTTCAAAATAGCAGCTGACTGATTTGGGAAGTGCTTGGCTCTCTGCTTGTCAGGGTGAGCTGGGATTGCAGGGAGAGCCAGCTTTCTGGGAGGAAAGATGCCCTGGCCCCAGACCTTGGCTTACTCTGCTGGACCTAGGATAAGTGGCTGCACCAAGTGGAGTATAGCCCTCATTTCCTAATCCAAATTTTGAAAGAACAATGAACAAATGGTACTAACCTTTTCTTTTTTTTTTTTAACTGTCTGTGTGTGTGTGTGTGTGTGTGTGTGTGTGTGTGTGTGTGTGTTACTGAGGGTAGAACCCAGGGGCTTTTTTACCTCTGGGTTATACTCCCAGAACTATTTTATACTTTATTTGGAGACAGGGTCTCACTAAGTTGCTGAGAGCCTCACTAAGTAGCTGAGGTTGGCTTTGAACCTGTGCGATCCTCCTGTCTCAGCCTCCCAAGTGAGGGGATTACAAGCGTGTGCCACCATGCCCGGCTCTGACCTTTTTTTAAAAAAAACATAATTACATTGTTTTGGTTAAGGCAGGATTTTTAAGTAATTATTTTTTTTTAATTTTACTAGAAATTTCAATTATAATAACTGTAACGTTGGAATTGAGTTGGGGGTCGTGAAGGAGGCAAACACCAGCCAAGTTATTAAAGTCTTCTTTAATCAACTGGCACCTTCAGGAGAGAAGGTACCGATGACCGAGCAGCAGAGTCACACTGTCAGCCGAGTTATAGTAGGCAGAGTCACATGACAGAGAAGTACAGATATTTATAGCGGGGGTCTTGGGGTGGAGCTAGCGGTGTGGGAATGCTGGTCCTCTAGTGACATCTGGAGTCTCATGACCTCTGAAGTCCTCCCTGAGATGTTGGGAGTCTCTTCCCTGTCCCCGCTGCAGGGTCCCTTGGGAGAAGGGACCCAACCAATCAATAACTTTGAAGCTGGAATAAAGGTTTATTTTCTTGAAATAAAATTAAATTGTAACAACAACAACAACAAAAGAGTCTTGGGTTGTCTACTACCAAACCAGAAAGAAAGAGCAAGGGGAAGACTCCTGGCAACCCTGCAGTGAACTTTCTTTAAAGAAACCACGCAGCAAGGCTCTGAGCACAGAACAAGCCCTGCTCCCACACTTCTTCAAAGGTGAGACAGTCACTGGGGTGCCGGGGGCACAAAGACTGGTCCAAGGCCTTGACCTAGGGATCAGGCAGCTGGGGATCTGAGCAGCCCAGTAAGGAGCCTTCTCAGGGAGGGCTGACTCAATAGCGCTGACCTCTCAGGCAGCTGGCCTACTTCTGTGAGCCAGCCCCAGCAGTTTATTAACCTTCTTTGAATCTCTTCCAACCATGTGATGTCCTTGAGGTTGAAAAGCTGAAAACTGCACACAGTGCAGCCTTCTGCACAAAACACCTATGGAAACTTCTAGTTCAGAGAAGCAAAGCCAAATCATCTCCATTTGATTCTCTCTTGGGGCTTGTCCTGGGCATGTCGCTTCACAAACAACTGCCATCAACATCATTGGTTAGTTTTAGGAATTAAAATAGCTATAAAATTGATTCATCGTGTTTGAGACTAGAAGTCTTGTTGCCTAAATTGTTCTGAAAACAAATCACTTTATTTTTTGGTTGTTTTTTTTGGGGGGTTATTTGTCTTTAAATTTTTTATTGGTGCATTGTAATCATACATCTTAATGGGGTACCAGATGGTAGGGGCACACATGCGCACATCACTCATTTAGCCCTTCCTCAATTCCCAACCCATTCCCTCTCCCTCCCCCATTCTCATGTTTGGCTTACTGATTGACTTTGACATGTTGTGAATATGTTTCCTTGTGAATCTACATCATATTAGGGAATTTCCCTCTTCCCCCTTCCATCCTCCTTAGTTAGGTTGCCTTATTTGCTCATCTATAGTTTCTCCAACCAAATCACCTTATTAAAGAGTACAAACATAGCCAATGGAACTAAGCCATTTATTCAGTGTGTATTCTTGTTTTCAGTTTAATTTTTTGAGCCAGGGTCCTATTTTGAGCATCCACTGGTCCTCTGGAGCACCCCTAATAAGAAGCCATGTGAGTCCTCTCCAGGTTCTCACTACTGCCTCCCACAAAGTGTGCAATTTGGTGCTCTTAGAAAGCTGGAAAAGTGAACGGAGTGACTGAGTCTTGGAGAGGTGAACAAGTCAACCCTTTTAATTCAGTAAGTAAGCAGGGCTTGAGTTCCTATTGAGTGAGGATTGTTCTTTAACAGGAAAAATCTTAGAATTTCCTCTGATAGTTCTGCCTGCCATTTCTTAGAGGGTAGCTACAGATATTAGTGAGATAATCAGAGAATTCAAATGGGGGCATTAAATATTCTCCTTGAGAATATCAATTATATTTCCTTAGGGGTGGAAGAGGGTTTATAGCTACATTTCAGTTTTAAATGACTTTTGCAAAAATATGACATAAGAATACCCACACAAGCATATGTTACTGATTGAAATATGTAATGCAATTAAATATATGTGTGTAGCAGAGAGTGATGGTGCACTCCTGTAATACCAGTACTTGAGAGGCTGAGACAGGAAGATTGCAAGTTCGAGGCTAGCCTCAACAACTGAGCGAGGTTTCTTAGCAACTTAATGAGATCCTATTCCCAAATAAAATAGTAAAATAGGGCTGGGGGTGTAACACAGAGTTAGAATGCCCCTGGGTTCAGTCCCACACAGTGCTCCCGACTACTTATATGAACGTATATATGTGTGTGCATATGAATACATGTTTTCGTGATTGTACTCATATCTGGCCTAGTCACATGGGTGGTTAAATATTGCCATGCTCTCTCTCCACTCCACTTTATTGATCACATTGCCTCCACTGTTGCAAACATCCTGCCCTCCACCATTCTTATCCTGGCAAAGTAACCCCATTTCTTTTTTTTTTTTTTCCCCTGGCCAATATGGCCTAATCTTACCTATGTTTGTGTTCTTGAGATAATATGTTTCCCAAGTCTGTAGGGGTGAAGAAATTTTGAAGCCAAGCCTAAGAGTCATGAGGCCACCCCTAGACTGATATTGAGCTATCGTGCTGTGTCTCCTGTATGCTTTCTTAAAGCGATGACTAGGTGACCACCTGGTATGAGTCTGCATGTCAATCCAATCCCCAGACTGCCGCCGCTCTTCAGCTAAGTGGGCATTGCTCCTAAGTAAAGGGCTGCTTTGCATTGTGAAGTAACCCCATTTCTGAGCTCCACTGCCCTCTTTCAAGAAGCTTCACATATGCACACACACACACCCCTGAATACTTGACGAGAACTCCGTGGATAATGGCCTGCATACTTGCCTAGCACGTTGGTACCTACCTCTACAACAGCATATAGTATCAAATGATACCTTACCTGTGACCCAGCACTCTGGCCTTAGAGCATCAACTTCACCTGGATGGTGCAGATGTCTTTCATTGTTCTCATTCTTCACACAATGCCTGGAAAATAGGAGGGTAAGTACTGGGTGAATAAAAGAGTAGAACGCATGAATGAGTTCTTGCTCCTACCCTTTGGGGAACGGTCACCTTATATAACAACCTCTGATCCAGCTCCCAATCTGAAGCCTAAAACTGAGGCTGGTGGGTAAAGCATTTGGTCTTTCTGTTGCCTTTGGCACAAGGCAGCTACCTGACTTTAACCATCCACATTCTACCTGGATAGGAAAAAATAAGTAAGTGTGTAGTTTTTCTTTTCCTGGTGACTTTTGTAGCAGTTTGTGGCTCATTTTATCAGGTCTAGACATATTTTTTTTTTTCATGTGCTTGTGGAGTCTCAGTCCCTGTAACACAATCCTCTTCAATCATTAGTCTTTCTGGTAGAATTTGATAGGGGTCATATAAAATCCCTCTTCTCGTCTGCTAATAGCAATTTATGGACACTTACTCTGAGCAATATATGTTGCAAAAGACCAGAAAACTCTCCCCCTGGTTATGATTCAGCACTCTAACGTGATAGCACGGAAAGCAGACTGATAGTTTAATCAGCGCTATGTGATCCTTATTTGTGGTTGGCTGCCTCATCAATTTTCATTTGGGAGTTGAAATGGACTCTAAAGCAGAAATGGCATTAATTACGAGGGAAATTGGTTGCAATATGCCTTGAGGTAAAACTCTTCTGATGGGAATCTGAGATGGAAAGAAAGCCAAATTATAAAAGGATGATTTACTGGAAAAGGCAAATGTATGCATTACTGTCACCGCTTAGCCAAGAAAAAAAAAAAAGGAGCTGATAAACCAGAAAGATTGTAGAATGACTGAAAAGTGAGAAAAATCCCTAGGTCTCTCTCAAAAAGAGATTTATTCTTATGCTGAATGCATTATATTTCCCCAGATACATACGACATTTTCCAAGAGTGTGCTTCAATTAAAAGGCAAGCAGGCATTAATAATAGTTGGCAGGATCCCTATTTTCTTCTAGATTGAAATATATTTTACTAAGCACAGAATTAGGAGCATCTGGAGAAACCAGAGTTAAAATTCATTTTACCAGTTGTGATATCTGTTACTGCATCAATTTTCTTGTTATAATATCTTATTTTTCCCCTGAAGCTTTCAAAAATCTCCTTAGTTAGTAACTCATTCTTCTTATCACTGGATCTTGGTGAGGTAAAATACAGTCGCGAAGTCGAAGTAGAAATGACAATCCCCAATTTAATCTGAGAAAAGTAAGAAACAGGGATCTCAAATTAGTGCATTTTAAAAAATCTTCATTGTGCCGGTGTGGTGGCGCACGCTTGTAATCCCTGCACTTGGGAGGCTGAGACAGGAGGATCGCACAGGTTCGAAGCCAGCCTCAGCAACTAAGTGAGGCTCTCAGCAACTTAGTGAGACCCTGTTTCCAAATAAAATATAAAATAGGTCTGGGCGTATAGTCAGAATGTAGAAACACCCCTGGGCTCTACCCCCAGTACCATAAATAAATAAATAAATAAATAAATAAATAAATAAATAAATAAATCTTCACTGTATATGACACAATGGGTTATAAAGAAAAACACTGGGAGTTAATGTCCCTCCCCTATCTCAACCAGAAAGTGGTCAGCACTGTTTCTCTAAGAGCTGAATGTGTTGACCCATACCCAAGGAGAAGCAGAAGGGAAGGGGCTTCTGTGTTTCAGAGACACAATAGCACACAGCAGTGGGTAGGAACTGGGAGTTGGGCCAGGCCATCCACACCCAAATCCTGTCTCTACTGCTTACCAGCAGGCTCCTGCTGGTAAAAAAATCTCGAGGCAGGACATGCCCCTGGAAATGGAGATAAAGGGAGCAGAGCACAAGGCTTTGCTTCTCACAACACAGAGACCAGAAGCAAGAGACAGAGCAAGAGGAAGAGAGAACAAAACCCCGATCCCAACATTACTAACTTGTTTCCAGGAGAGCTAGAGGGACATTTGAAATCCAAGTTATTATATTCTGTTCCTGGGCCCCTAGGCCTCACAAGCCAACTCACAATGCAAAATGCATTTAGTCCATCTTCAAGAGTTTCCACAGTCTCAACAGTTCTGGAACAGCTCAAAAGTCCCAAAGTCCAAAGTCTTCTACTCAAGGTGAAATCTTGGTTGTGAGCGCCTGCAAAAAAAATAATAAAGTAAAAAAGTAAGTTACATGCATCCAATGTACAATGACTTCTGAATGTAAGCATCTGAATTCTAAAAAGGAGCAATAGGACCATAGAAAGAACTGAGACCAAAACAGCATCAAAATACAGTAGGGCAAGCATTTAATACTATGGCTCCATTTCTGGCATCTGGAGGTATATGGTGCTGAGATACAATCTCCAAGGAGCCTTGGCAGCCCCTCCCCTGTGGTTGATTGTAACAGGCAGCATACTGGCTTTTCCAAACTGGTTTGATGGCTCACAACTTGCAGCCTTTGCAATCTGTCCCCATTTTGGCCTGTCTATAGGAAGTCTAACACTGCTACACATTGCCTAGCTTCCTGGGCCTACTCTTAAAATCTGGGGGAAGCCTCTATGACCCCTTTTTCTCCAGAAAAGCCAGCATTACAAGAATATTGTGAGTGTTGAGATCCACTGCCAGCAGGAAAGGTAGTCACATCCTTTTCAATCACTGCTTCTGGGCCCTTTTTCCCTCAGGTCTGCACTTAGGCTTGAACTGCCCCAACAAGGTTCCTTTCTTTGTTCTTACACAAGTTATTCAACCTCCTTTCAACTGTCCTGCTTTCTTTCACAGAACCATCTCTCTGGGCCCTGGCTTTACACATAACTTTCTGGCCAAGCTACAAATCTGTAAAGTCTCTCTGCTTTGCTTTCTACTTCTGTTGGGATACTTTGCTGTTTTGAGATTTCCTCTGCCAGTTTAATCAGTCCACTGTCTTTAAATTGGACCTCTCACAAAATTTCAGGACATGGCAAAATGCCACTGAGATTTTTGCCAGACTATAACACGTGTGGCTTCTACTTCAGTTTTTTATGGAGTCCTCTTTGCCATCCCAAATCTCCTGAACAGTATCTATTGTCCATCTTTCTATCAGCATTCTAGCCCTTCCAATTTCCTCTCACAAATCAGTTTCAAAGACTCACAAAACACATATAGCACTGACCCCATTTCTCTAGTACCAATTTCTATCTTAGCATTCTAACTGCTATAATCTAATATATATAATATATATATTCCTTTTTTTTGCGATACTGGGGATAGAACCCAGGGACATTCTACCTCTGAGATACACTCCCAGCCCTAGTTTTTTTTTTTTTACTTCTTTATTTTGAAACAGGGTCTCACTGAGTTGCAAGGGGCCTCACTAAGTAGTAGCTGAGGCTGTCCACGAACTGTGATCCTCCTGTCTCGGCCTCCCAAATGCTGAGATTATAAGCATGCACCACCACACCTTGCTAGGAAGATGTAATTTAATCACAGTTTCCTGGAGGTTCTGGGTTCAGTTTATGTGAAGCTGAGATCTATTATCTCAGGGCATGGTGACAGAAAACAGAGAGATGGAGAGCACAGGGGCACTGCTCCTCACACCACAGAGGCCAGAAGCAGAGACAGAGAGCAGGGAGAGAAGAAGATCTTATGTAATCCCCAAGGCCATACACTCCCAGGTACCTCTTCTTGGCAACCAAGCCCCACTTCCAACATTGCTACCATGATTTCATGAAGGATAGGAGGGGCATTCTGAATCCAAATGATTATAGACCAAAGTCCAGTATTAAGTCATTTTATTCCCTGAAATGGACCAAGGTGGTCCCAAATAGCTAAAGCTTCTGGTCTCTGCCAGAAACAAATGTAGATCCTTCCTGCAAGAAGATAAAATTATCTCAGGCCTTGAATTATTTCTATGATTTTTCATGAGTAAATATTAGCACTCAATAAAAATCAACAAGGTACAAAGACAAGACAATGTGAAATAAAAATAAAGAGAAATACTATATAACAAAAACAGATCAACAGAGAATATAATAAAAGTTACCAGAAAGATGTTTTAAGGATGAATATATTCAAGGAGATAAAAGATGTGACTGAGAATTTCATCAGAGAACTGAAAATTGGAAATAGGAGAAATCGACTTCCGGGAAGATGGCGACCGAGAAAAGCAGGGCTTAAGAGCCCCGCTAACAACCAATCTCCATTACCACAAAATCAGCGCCTTTCATAGCCAGAAAACACCATCACCAGAGAAACAAAAAAATCACCAGGCTCCAGAGAGAAAGCGGACTGAGAACAGAGCTCAGAGCCACAGAGGAGATACACCAGCATCACGCCCGAGGACGCGGCAGCAGCGCCATACTGCCGGCGGCAGCGGCGACTTCACCAGACGGCTACAGCAAGCCGCAGGTAAAATCTAAAGCTCCCAGTGGCTGAGCTCAGCACACGCTGCAGGGATTCAGAGTAGAAATCAAAACCAAGAAGAAATACACCAGCCTCACGGCCGAGGGCGTCGCAGCAGCGCCATATTGCCACCGGTAGCAGCAGCAGAGAATTCACCGAATCCAGTACAGCTACATCTGTGTACTCAAGAACAGTGAGTCAAAATGCGGGCCACAGAGGAGAAATCCCAGTACTGTACTCCCTGGGACTTGACCCAGTGGGGGAGTGGCGGTGGTAGAGATATCACACCATAGGAGAATGTGCAACCTGGCACCCCCCACAGTCTAAAGCAGCCTCTATCGATTCTCTGGGTCGGAGACTCTGTGATACAACCCAGTAAAGGAGTAGTGGGGTCTGAGATACTACTGACTCGAGATCCAGAACACCTTAAGTGAAACCATAGTGACCCAAGGGAAGAACCCAGAGAAGGCACAAACTTCCAAAATCATAGGAAAGAGGAATAACACTGGAGCAATGAATGCCCACAACCCCACAACATCAGAACCCAATAAAACAGAAAATCAGAGATTTCTAGAAGATCAAATCAGGAAAATAACTGTAGAAATAATAGAGGTGCTTCAAAAAGAACTCAGAGAGAGCCAAAAAGAGATAAAGGATGCAATTAATGAAGTAAAGGCCTCAATTCAAAGCACAAACAACCAATTAGACCACATGGAGAACAGAATCTCGCTCTTAGAAGATGATCATTCCAAAAATGAACGCATTGTTTCTAATCTAGGAAAAAATATCCGACAGCAGGAATCTGACATTGAAGAAATATGGGCCCATTTTAAGAGAGCTAACCTAAGAATAATTGGAATAGAGGAGGGAAAAGAAAGTGAAACCAAAGGGATCAACAATCTCTTCAAGGAAGTAATAGCAGAAAATTTTCCAAACATAGAGCAAGAGGTTGATACACAGGTCCAGGAAACTTATAGAACTCCCTTTAGACAGGATCAGAGAAGAGGATCCCCACGCCACATAATTGTCAAAATGACCAATGTGGAAGCCAAGCAGAGAATCTTAAAGGCAACAAAAACAAAGGGCCAAGTGACATTCAGAGGCAAACCAATAAGAATAACTCCAGACTTCCCAAACCAAGTCATGAGAGCCAGAAGGGCTTGGAGTAACATATTCCAAACTCTGAAAGAAAACAACTTCCAGCCAAAAATTTCCAACCCAGCAAAACCTTCTATCAAATTAGATGGAGAAATAAGAAGCTTCCGTGACAAACAGAAACTGAAGGAATTTGTCTTCAAAACCAGCACTAGAGAAAATACTCAAAGAGATTAACTACAAAGAAGAAATAGGTAACACACACCAGAACCAGAGAAACAAGAGTTTCCATCCAACAGACAACTAAGATTGGTTATCTGTGGAGATTCATTACTTATGTTAGTCTTTTACCTATCTCTAAATGGTATTGTTTCCCTTTATTGTTGTTAATTTTTGGGATTTCTAGTTGGAATGTTAATATACCTTTAGATATAGCATTTGGAAATATTTTATCCCATTCTATTTGTAACTGTTAACTCTGTTTACATTGTCTTTGGACATACAATATTTTTTAGGGAGTTTGTATACTCTTCTCTTGCCTGTGCCACTGAAATCATATCCAAGAAATCACTGCCAATTTCAATGTTGTGAGGTTTTATGACCCAGATTTTCTCCTAAAAGTTTATAGTCTTAAGATTTATATTTAGGTCCTTTCTCTATTCTGAGTTAATATTTGTATATGGGATTAGGTAAGGGTCCAACTTTATTCTTTTCCATGTAATTATTATGTTTCAATAATATTTAGTTAAAAGATTATTATTTCCACCACCAAATGTTCGTGGAAACCTTGTCAAAAATAACTTGACAATATAGGGAAGAATTTAGCTCTAGGCTTTTATTTAACTCCAATGGTTTATATATCTGCCTTTAGAATAGTACTACACTGTTTCAATTATTGTAGCTTTATATGGTTTGAAATCAGAAAATATATATCTTCTAGCTTTGTTCTTTTTCAAGATCGTTTTGGGTATCGAGAGTCCATATTCCATATTAGGATAGATTTTTTTTCTGAAAAATAAATATATAAATATATGATAGTTTCACCTAAAAAAAAAATAGAAAAAAATATTCTCTGGTAAGAAAGAAAGTAAAAAGAAATATTGAAATGTTATCTTTAAGTCATCAAAATCTTGGTATCAGACAAATGAAACTGTTATGTGAGATTATCATTTTTAATTTTGGATAAATTGCTATAATACTAGATGTCAACTACTAAGCCAAGCATGGGAGGGAGGGATGGGGAGAGGAAGGGGTGGGGATCGGGTGGGGTCTGACTGGGCGATGTGTGCATGTATGTCTACAAAAGTTTGTATCCCACTATGATGTATGAATACAGTGCACCAATAAAAAAAAAATTTCAAAAAAAAAAAAAAAGGAAATAGGAGAAATCAAGTCCTGAAAAAATATAACTAAAATTAACTTAATACATTGGTTCAACAGAAAATAAGTTTAAGATGCAATTTAAGAAGGAATTAGTGAATTATGATGAGACAAGGAGTAAAAGGAAAAAAGGAGCATAAGAAAAATTAACTATTAATAGTCATAATAATCAATGTCCTAGGGTTTCTCAAATCATGTCTCTGGATTTTCTCAGACTAATAACTACTAAATGTGAGGAAACAAGCCACCACAAACAAGAGTAAACAAAACAAAATAAATAGTTATATTAGACCCATACCTACTTTATACCATAGAATAAACAAATAAAATATAAAATCATGTGTTTAATATAGCCAAAAAAATTAAAAACTAATGAAAAATACAAACTGGTAACTACATATTTTAGAAAAAAAGTTTGAAAACTAGCAAAATATACCTCTCCCCAACCAATAAAAATCATAATTTCTAAAATGCAAAAAAACTAACAGACATACTAAGGAGCGATGAAGACTGGAAAATATAACTGAAGACACTTCTGAATGTAGTACAGTGAGAAAATAAATAGAAATAAGAAAAGCAAAAAGGATTCAGAACCTGAGAGGTCGAGACATAATTTGAAAGAGGCAATAGTTAAAGAAATAATGGACAGAAGCTTTCTGTAATTAAAGACGTGAATTCATAAATATAGGAAGTATAACTAATCCAAAACAGAATTAATAAAAAGAAATCCACAACTAGACAAAACAGTAAAACTGCAGAGCATCAAAGATAAAGGGAATATTTTTAAAGTAGAAAAAAAAAAAAGGTGAATCACCTCTTTAGGAGCAATGATTCAATAGCTGATTTTTTCAACAGCAAAAATGAAAACCAGAAAACAACAGAATAATATTAAAAGAGCAAGAAAAACATCTGTCAGACTACTATAGTGCCTAGCTAAGCAAACATTAAAAACAATCAAAATAAATAATTTCTGGCCACTTCAAAGAATTAAAACAGAGGGAGAGAAAAAAAGATTGAGAGAATTTATGACCTACAGGCCCTCAATAAAGGTAATTCTGAAGATAATACTTGATTGGAAATAAAATGTTCCTAGAAGAAAGGTCTACTATATAATAGAAATGCAAAAACTTTTAAATGTATGACTGAATAATTAAACAGTCATTAATTATATAGAAAAGAAGAAATGACCAACATTAATAGAAATTAAATATTGAACAACAGTATTTAAGTGGATAAACATAAGCTTGCTTTTCTCTGATGATTCCCTATTATTATTTCATTGGAATCTCACTAAATATATAATTTTACTTGGAAAGTATTACATTCTTTATGGTATAGCATCTCCTCTTCAAGAACACTGCATATCTTTTCATTTGCTCAAGTTATCATTTTTGTGTACCTCAGGGGTCTTATAAAGTTTCCTTTGTATAGACATTGCACGTTTCTTTTTGAGTTCATTCTAGAAAATGTATCTTATTACTGTTACTGTAAATGTGGTCTTCCATTATCTTGTAATTGGTTGTTGTCTTTTTCAAGTTAGTGCCTCAGTCTAAACAATATTAACTAATAGTGGTATTAATGGGTATGCTCTTATTTATCATTTTAATGGGAATGCTTCTAGAGTTTGTCCACTGAGTATGCTGCTATTTTGTGGTTTGAGATGGACATTTCTACCACCTTAAAGAAGGATATCTGAGCTGGATATGGTGGCACACATATGTAATTCAAGTATATGAGAGATTTCTACAGGAAAATTGAGAGTTGAAGGCAAGCCTCAACAACTTAGTTAGGCCCTCAGCAGTTCAGTGAGATCTTGTTTTAAAACAAAAAATAAAATGGGGCTAGAGGTATAGCTCAGAAGTAGACTGCCCCTGAGTCCAATCCTTAGTAACACACACACACACACACACACACACACACACACACACACATGCACACACACATCTATGTATTCTTATTTAATTGAATTTTAAATAAAAATGAACGTCACATGTTAATGCCTTTTTAGAATCTACGGAAATTATTATAGTATTTCCCAATGTATATCCATTAATATATTGTAATGCATTATGATATTTTTTATACCAAACCAGCCAAGCACCACTCAAATATATTTTACATGGTCATGGTGTATTATCTTTTATGAATTTTAATTTATTTTAAAACTTAGAAGCCAGGCATAGAGGCACAAGCTTGTAATCCTAGTACTAGAGGCTGAAACAGGAGGATCAGAAGTTTGTGGCCCGCCTCAGAAACCTAGTGAGGCCCTCTGAAACTTAGTGAGACCCTGCTTCAAAATAAAAAATAAAAAGTAGGAGCTGGGTGTGGTGGCACACACTTGTAATCCCAATACTTGGTAGGCTGAGACAGGAGGATCACGTAGGTTGGAAGCCAACCTCAGCTACTTAGTGAGGTTCTCAGCAACTCAGTGAGACCCTGTTTCAAAATAGGTCATGGATATAGCATAGAGGTAGAAGTCCCCTGGGTTTCATTCCCAGTACCACACACACAAAAAAGTAGGGCTGAGAGCGTATCTCAGAGGTAGAATGCCCCCAGGTCCAGTCCCCAGTTCTACAAAAAAAAAAAAAAAAAGAAAGAAAAAGAGAAAAAAAAGAAAGAAAAAGAAAGAAAGAAAGAAAGAAAGAAAGAAAGAAAGAAAAGAAAGAAAGAAAAGTTTCTTTACTATTCACAATTGAAATGGAAATTTGTATTGATTGGCCTGTGTTAGTAGGGGCTCCCTCAGTTGAATCTGAGGACTATTCTTAATCTTCTCAGCTTTGAACTTGCCTCAAGATGCAGCTGCAACCCAGCTTGTGGTTTGTGGGGAGAGATGTAACTAGACAGTTTATTAGCTTTCAATTAAGTGAAATGGAAGTTTGTGGCTTGATTTTTGTACAGTCTTTTTCAGTATTTGGTGACAATGTAATGTTTAATTCATTAAAGAAATCTTTGGATAATTTTTTTTAATATTCTGTAATTCCAAATAACATGTTTTCTATAAAGAAAGAATTTCCTACTCCTTAATTATTTTTCCTGCCTCCAATTGCGTCCCTAGAAGAGGCAGCTAGGTAGGGTGGAGTAAAGGGGGTATAAAGAGAAATAAGGCACCAAGTATATAATAGAGAAGTTGATGTTACCCTCCCTTCCCATCTTTAGCTTCTCAGCCCAAAGCAGTATTGGCTGGGGGAGGGGAAAATCTTAAACTTTAGCTGAAGTTCAGAGTTTTTATTATTAAACTATCTGCACCTTTAAATGGATGGACTGAGACTATTCCTGTAACTTGAAGTGATGGAAGACTTTTTATAATCTAGAAGTTACTGGAAAATCTATTGGACTTAACAAGCACATGGAGTTGGCTTGAGAGGGCCACAGGAGGAAACATAAAGTTACTTTACGACTGCACCCTGCTGAGTTCATCTCTTGCTATGTGGCAGTTATACCTGCCTAGGACACGCCAGGAGGAATGATGAATAAAAGAGTCTAGGCTGTTTACGGGAGTACAAAAATGGGAGATGGGGCGATCTTGACTTCCTCACAGTGACCAGACAACAGGGCTCTGTCCTCCATTTTCATTTCAATTTTAAATCTTAGTGTAAGATATTCTATTTCAGAAAGCTTTCCCCAGCAGTACATCATCCCTCTCAAAAGAGAGAAACATCTTGACTCCCAGGTGTCAGAAAGACATGGCTGGTGGAGAATACTTATGGTTAAAGCAGTATCACCATGTCAGCCGGAGGTGCAGACATCCCTCCCAGGGGGGCTAATGTAAACGCAAAAGGACTGTAATTTCTATTGCTGCCTGATATTTATAATTCAGCAACACCTCCTGAAGAGTTACCAGAAGAACCACCAAGCAATAATTCTCTGATGACTGCAATTATTAAGGAAGAGATACTTGACCATTCAATATCTACAAGTATTTATTTATTTATTTATTTATTTATTTATTTTTAAATTTTATTTTATTGGTGCACTGTATTCATACATCATAGTGGGATACAAACTTTTGTAGACATACATGCACACATCGCTCAGTCAGCCCCCACCCAATCCCCACCCCATTCTCTCCCCATCCCTCCTTCCCATGCTTGGCTTAGTGGTTGACATCTAGTATTATAGCAATTTATCCAAAATTAAAAATGATAATCTCACATAACAGTTTCATTTGTCTGATACCAAGTGTTTGATGATTTAAAGATAGCATTTCAATATTTCTTTTTGCTTTCTTTCTTACTAGAGCATATTTTTTTCTGTTTTTTTAGGTGAAACTATCATATATTTATATATTTATTTTTCAGAAAAAAATCTATTCTAATATGGAATATGAATTCTAGATACCCAAAACGATCTTGAAAAAGAACAAAGCTAGCAGATATATATTTTCTGATTTCAAACCATATAAAGCTACAATAATTGAAACAGTGTAGTACTGTTCTAAAGGCAGATATATAGACCATTGGAGTTAAATACAAGCCTAGAGCTAAATTCTTCCCTATATTGTCAAGTTATTTTTGACAAGGTTTCCACGAACATTTGGTGGTGGAAATAATAATCTTTTAACTAAATATTGTTGAAAAATAATAATTACATGGAAAAGAATAAAATTGGACCTTTACCTAATCCCATATACAAGTATTAACTCAAAATAGATAAAAGACCTAAATATAAATCTTAAGACTATAAACTTTTAGGAGAAAATCTGGGTCATAAAACCTCACAACATTGAAATTGGCAGTGATTTCTTGGATATGATTTCAGTGGCACAGGCAAGAGAAGAGTATACAAACTCCCTAAAAAATATTGTATGTCCAAAGACAATGTAAACAGAGTTAACAGTTACAAATAGAATGGGATAAAATATTTCCAAATGCTATATCTAAAGGTATATTAACATTCCAGCTAGAAATCCTAAAAATTAACAACAATAAAGGGAAACAATACCATTTAGAGATAGGTAAAAGACTAACATAAGTAATGAATCTCCACAGATAACCAATCTTAGTTGTCTGTTGGATGGAAACTCTTGTTTCTCTGGTTCTGGTGTGTGTTACCTATTTCTTCTTTGTAGTTAATCTCTTTGAGTATTTTCTCTAGTGCTGGTTTTGAAGACAAATTCCTTCAGTTTCTGTTTGTCACGGAAGCTTCTTATTTCTCCATCTAATTTGATAGAAGGTTTTGCTGGGTTGGAAATTTTTGGCTGGAAGTTGTTTTCTTTCAGAGTTTGGAATATGTTACTCTAAGCCCTTCTGGCTCTCATGACTTGGTTTGGGAAGTCTGGAGTTATTCTTATTGGTTTGCCTCTGAATGTCACTTGGCCCTTTGTTTTTGTTGCCTTTAAGATTCTCTGCTTGGCTTCCACATTGGTCATTTTGACAATTATGTGGCGTGGGGATCCTCTTCTCTGATCCTGTCTAAAGGGAGTTCTATAAGTTTCCTGGACCTGTGTATCAACCTCTTGCTCTATGTTTGGAAAATTTTCTGCTATTACTTCCTTGAAGAGATTGTTGATCCCTTTGGTTTCACTTTCTTTTCCCTCCTCTATTCCAATTATTCTTAGGTTAGCTCTCTTAAAATGGGCCCATATTTCTTCAATGTCAGATTCCTGCTGTCGGATATTTTTTCCTAGATTAGAAACAATGCGTTCATTTTTGGAATGATCATCTTCTAAGAGCGAGATTCTGTTCTCCATGTGGTCTAATTGGTTGTTTGTGCTTTGAATTGAGGCCTTTACTTCATTAATTGCATCCTTTATCTCTTTTTGGCTCTCTCTGAGTTCTTTTCGAAGCACCTCTATTATTTCTACAGTTATTTTCCTGATTTGATCTTCTAGAAATCTCTGATTTTCTGTTTTATCAGGTTCTGATGTTGTGGGGTTGTGCACATTCATTACTCCAGTGTTATTCCTTTTTCCCATGATTTCGGAGGTTTGTGCCTTCTCTGGGTTCTTCCCTTGGGTCACTATGGTTTCACTTAAGGTGCTCTGGATCTCGAGTCTATAGTATCTCAGACCCCACTACTCCTTTACTGGGTTGTATCACAGAGTCTCCGACCCAGAGAGTCGATAGAGGCTGCTTTAGACTGTGGGGGGTGCCAGGTTGCACGTTCTCCTATGGTGTGATATCTCTGCCACCACCACTCCCTCACTGGGTCAAGTCCCAGGAGGCCCAATACTGCGATTTCTCCTCTGTGGTCGCAATTTGACTCACTGTTCTTGAGTACGCAGATGTAGCTGTACTGGACTCAATGAATTCACTGCTGCTGCCGCCGCCGGTGGCAATATGGCGCCTCTGCCACGCCCTCGGCCATGAGGCTGGCGTATTTTTTCTTCTCTGGTTTTGATTTCCACTCTGAATCCCTGCAGCGTGTGCTGAGCTCAGCCACTGGGAGCTTTAAATGCTGTCTGCGCCGAAAGATCCCGCCTGGCTGTTCCGCAGCGGCTCACCTGGCTTGCTGTAGCCGTCCGTTGAGTTCGCCGCTGCCGCCGGCAGTATGGCGCTGCTGCCGCGTCCTCGGGCGCGTGTGTCTCCTCTGTGGCCCTGAGCTCTGTTCTCAGTCCGCTTTCTCTCTGGAGCCTGGTGGGTTTTTTTGTTTTTCTGGTGATAGTGTTTTCTGGCTATGAAAGGCGCTCTTTTTGTGGTAATGGAGATTGGTTGTTAGCGGGACTCTTAAGCCCCGCTTTTCTCGTTCGCCATCTTCCCGGAAGTCTGACTCTACAAGTATTTAGTCAGCTTTGAATAGTATTTTCCAAGCTTGGTAAAGACTGTGCTATCACCAAATCATGTGCAAGAGTTGGCATGGCTAGTGAGGGAAGTATTTTTTCCTGTTTCTTCTTTACAGTTTTTCAATATTTTTTAAATCCACTCACTTATTCATTCATTCCCCCTCGTGCTCATTCCCATTCCACTTCCTCCCTCACCAAGCAACAATTTCTTCAGAGTCTATCCATTCACTTTTTATGAGTTCTAGCAAGGCATGCATTAGTTTATGTGGCCATATTTTAAATTTCCATTCATGATAGTGTGCTAGAGAGTCCATTATGTCTTTTTAAAAAACTTTTGCTTTACTGTGCTTTCATTCAGTCCATTGCTTCTAATGTCTTACAGTAATCCACAGGGTATATCCATCACTCTCCACAGTGACACACAGCCCGGTTTCCTCCAAATTCTCATCAAAACTCTGGGATGAATATCTTCACACATCACCTTATTGGCCTGTGTGATGGGTTCTTTGTGTATATACTCCAAAGACGAAATGCTGGGTGACAATTCCACATGCCCAGATCCAGAATGATGAACTGACTACACAGCGCCATACTGCTCCCCAGAACTGCTGCACCCACAACCTCCCACGAGCAGCTTATTAGTATTTCTACAGCACACACCTCACTGGGCATTGCACAGCTTTCCCAGCTTTTACTCCTTGTAAAAAGTGATAATGTATCATTATTTTAATTTGCATTTCTCTAATTGCTAATAAACTTGAGTATCTTCTCATGTTTATTCTCCTATTAAGTAAGGAGCTGATTCAAATTCTTTGCCCATTTTTCTATTGGGATTGCTGCCTTTTTTTTTTTTTAATCTGGAAAGTTTCTTACATATTTTAGGTATTAATCTTTTGTTGCTTTAGACATTCCCAGATGTTCTTTCAATCTGTCATTTGTCTGTCTTCTTTATTGAAATGAAAATTCAATTTTGATGTAATTAAATTCATCACTTTTTGCTGCATTCTTGTTTTTGTTGTTTTCTTTAATCAACTAATTTAAGATCAATCTAAGCTGGGCATGGTGGCGCACACTTGTAATACCAGCATTCGGGAGGCTGAGACCAGAGGATCACGGTTCCTGGATACCCTCAGCTTCTTAGTGAGGCCCTCTGCAACTTGGTGTGACCCCGTTTAAAAATAAAGAATAGCTGGGCGTGGTGGTGCATGCTTGTAATCCCCGTGCTTGAGAGGTTGAGACAGGAGGATAGCAGAGGTTCGAAGCCAGCCTCAGCTACTTAGTGAGGCTCTCGGCAACTTAGTGAGACCCTGTTTCCAAATAAAATATAAAATAATCTGGGAGTATAGCCTGGAGGTAGAAAGCCTCTGGGTTCCACCCCCAGTACCACAAAAAATTAATAAAGAAAGAAAGAAAGAAAGAAAGAAAGAAAGAAAGAAAGAAGGAAAATGAAAGAATGAAAGAAAGACAGACTAAAATATAGGGCAGGAGTGTAGCTCAGAGGTCAAATGTCCCTGGGTTCCATCCCCAGACCCACAAAAAAAGATTAATCTATAAATTCAAAGCAACCCCAATCAAAGTCCCAAAGTGATATTTAAATGAAATTTAATATGGTTATGTGAATGCTTACTCAGGGGAGGGGTTGGGGAGGAGGTATAAAACTAGCTAAGAAAGTTTTTGAAAAGAAGTATTTGCCACATCAGATAGCAAATATATTATAAAAATGCAGTAATAAAATTAGTGACATAATAGAACAATAGCAAAAAAAGCAAAGAAAAAACGCACATAGATTTCAAAAACAAACTCACATATATATGTTCTATTAAGTTAGTGATAAAGGTGAATTTAAGTTGTAGATATTAGTTATATGTATTTTTATATAGTAGATATATGACTATATATTTGGAAAACATATTTTTACATATTAGAACCTAAATCCCAGACAGATTGATGAGGTACACCAAAAAATACAACTGTAAATGTGCTAGGCAAATTTTAAAAGTATAATATTAGGGCATTGAAAGTCACCATAGCATCCAGATCCCATACAGAAATAAATTTACAAATTTAGGCAAATACAGATATTTAAAGTTTTGGAGAAAAGCATCACAAAGTTAAGACATAAAATGAAAACAGTCTTAAGATTAAAATCTTAAGATAAAATTAAAACAATTTTAAGTCCAATTTATAAAGAGCCACCATTCTTTTCTACTTTCAATAAGACAAACAACCCCGGAGGGGGGAAGGACAGAGGATATGAATTCTCAAAATAAAATTGTCCAGTAAACAGTTTGAAAATATTCAATTTTATTGTTTAGGGAAATTATTAGATTAGGATACTTTTTAAATTCCCCAGTGTTGTGGGGAAACAGCATTCCTAGAATTTCGGGTAGGCATATAAACTGATACAGCAACTAATACCTTTGCTGCTATTGCTTTCGCTGACCAGCTTCTCATCTCCTGAGTGTAATCCCCTAGTGTATACGTAAGGTCTTCCTGGTAGCGGCATCTGTCTTCCCTAATAAAATATAGGAATCACATGACAGACTTAGCCAACAGAACTCTCCTCCCTGGATCTCAAAGTTTAGACAAGCATCTCCTAAACAAAGGCAATTCTTATGGACTAAACTGTGTACCCTAACCCACACTCACACATGCAAATTCAAGTGTTTAAACTCTAACTTCCAGTATGCCAGAATGCAACTGTGTTTGAAGATCAGCCCTTTAAAAGGGGCATTAAGCTAAAATGAGGGCATTTGAGTGAAGTCTAATTGAATATGGCTACTGTTCTTACAAGAAAAGGATATAAGGGATATGCACAGATATGTAAAGACACCCTAAGAAAATAACCCAGGTAAGAGACCTCTGGAGAAACCAGCCCTTGACTTGGTTGTGTAGCCTCCAGGAGTGTTTATGCCATCCATGATGTGGTACTTTGCAATGGCAACCCTAGCCAACAAATACAGGAGTGTTGAACTTCATTTGCTGCAGAGCTCAGTAAACTTCCATCATGGACAAGATAGTAAAATAATATTGGTTTTGGTGACCACAGAGTTTCTGTTGCAGTGATTCAACTCTGCCACTGAAGTGTGTAAGCATTCATAAATAATATGCAAATCAGCAGGTGGGGCTTGTTCCAATAAAACCTCTTTTGTGAAAATAAGTGGAGAATCAGAGTTGACCAAGGTACTAAACTTACTGAAGCCCTTATTTATAGCAACATCGTGAATTTCATTCAGAGATGGCAGCTGCAGTGCCAGTGGTCCAACAGAGAAAGTCATATCCAGCATCACATCTCCCTGCAGAGCCAGCACTGGCTCCAGAAGCATCTAAATGAAACCATGCCTGCTTCCCAGCCATAGATTTCCCCCAGTGTTCACTAATTTCTGAAGCCTAACTTTATGCGCTCTATATTTCTTCATTGTTTGAATTCCTCAATTGAATTCTTTAAGATGGGCACTGATTTCTTCTTCATTTTTTACACATAAAAACTTAAAAATGGGTGACAGATCCCTCCTGCACTCTGCCTGCTGACCCTGCCCCCTGAGAGGATGAGCTAGATTTATAAACCATGATTCTTATGGATTCCAGGAAAATCCTTTGACTGGACTTTTTACCAAAATATATTAATCTTTTCAAATCATTTTTTAATTGATAAGCAAATGTTTTAAGGCTCTTTCTCTAACTTGCATTTTCTCAAGCATAAAATTAAAGAGTAAACTTTTTAAAACTATACTTCCCTTTTTCCTTCTGCTCAAGATCTTGAACCTCTCTTGTAGCTCTTTCTAATAATGTAACTTAGAGACTTCCAGGAAGATGGCGACAGAGAAAAGCGGTGCTTATGAGCCCCGCTAACAAGCAATCTCTATTACCACAAAATCAGTGCCTTTCATAGCCAGAAAACGCCATCAGTAGAGAAACAAAAAATGTAAATACAAGGGACAGAGAAATAGAGGGCTGGAAAAATGAGACACCAGAAAGAAACCAAACTGCAGTGCTGTGGCCGGAGCCGCGGTGTGGAGAGGTGCGGGCGCCATCTTTCCTCACAGCACCAGGCTCCAGAGAGATGGGGGACTCAGATCGGAGCTCAGAGCCACAGAGAAGATACACCGGCCTCACACCCGAGGACGCAGCAGCAGCACCTTACTGCTGGCGGCAGCGGCAAGTTCACCGGATGGCACCAGACCAATGCACTCAACAGCCTACCAGGCTCCAGAGAGGAGCGGCGGACAGCAAGCCGAGGTGAGCTGCTGTGGCTCAGCCGGGCAGGATTCGGCAGATTTTTCGGCACAGGGAGCGTCTAAAGCTCCAAGGGGCTGGGCTTAGCACACCCTGCAGGGACTCAGAGTGGAGCTCAAAACCAGAGAAGAAATACGCCAGCCTCATGGCTGAGAGCATGGCAGTGGTGCCATATTGCCACCGACGGCAGCAGCAGCGAATTCACCGAGTCCACTACAGCTTCATCAGTGCACTCAAGAACCGTGAGTCAAATTGTAGCCCCTAGAGGAGAAATCCCAGTACTGCACTCCCAGGGACTTAACCCAATGGGGGAATGGCGGTGGCAGAGATAACACACCATAGTCACAACTCCCCGCAGGAGAACGCCCAACCTGGCAGCCCCCATGGTCTAAAGCAGCCTTGATTGACTCCCTGGGTCTGAGACTTTGCAATACAATCCAGTAAAGGAGTAGTGCTGACTGAGATACAACAGACTCAAGATCCAGAGCACCTTAAATGAAGTTGTAGTGACCCAGAGAAGAACCCAGAGAAGGCACAAACTTCCGAAATCATGGAAAAGAGGAATAAAAATGGAACAATGAATGCCCACAACCCCACAACTTCAGAACCTGATAAAACAGAAATTCAGAGATTTCTAGAAGATCAAATCAGGAAAATAACTGTAGAAATAATAGAGGTATTTCAAAAAAGAATTCAGAGAGAGCCAAAAAGAGATAAAGGATGCAATCAATGAAGTAAAGGCCTCAATTCAAAGTACAAACAACCAGCCAGGCATGGTGGCGCACGCTTGTAATCCCCGTGCTTGGGAGGCGGAGACAGGAGGATCGCGCAGGTTCGAGGCCAGCCGCGCTGGCATAAGAGACCCTGTTTCAAAAATATAAAAAATAGGTCTGGGAGTGTAGCCCGGAGGTAGAAGGGCTTCCAGGAACCCCAGTACCACCAAAAAAAAAAAAAATAAAAATAAATAAATAAATAAATAAAAAATAAAAAAAACAAAGTACAAACAACCAATTAGACCACATGGAGAATAGAATCTCGCTCTTAGAAGATGATCACTCCATAAATGAATGCATAGTTTCTAATTTAGGGGAAAAAAAATCCAATAGCAGGAATCTGACAGTGAAGAAATATGGGCCCATTTTAAGAGAGCTAACCTAAGAATAATTGGAATAGAGGAGGGAAAAGAAAGTGATACCAAAGGGATCAACAATCTCTTCAAGGAAGTAATAGCAGAAAATTTCCAAACATAGAGCAAGAGGACGATACACAGGTCCAAGAAACTTATAGAACTCTCTTTAGACAGGATCAGAGAAGAGGATCCCCATGCCACATAATTGTCAAAATGACCAATGTGGAAGCCAAGCAGAGAATCTTAAAGGCAACAAAAACAAAAGGCCAAGTGACATTCAGAGGCAAACCAATTAGAATCACTCCAGACTAGAGAAAATACTCAAAGAGATTAACTACAAAGAAGAAATAGGTAACACACACCAGAACCAGAGAAACAAGATTTTTCATCCAACAGACAACTAAGAGTGGTTATCTGTGGAGATTCAATATTTATGTTAGCCTTTTACCTATCTCTAAATTGTATTGTTTGCTTTTATTGTTGCTAATTTTTAGGATTTCTAGTTGGAATATTAATATACCTTCAGATATAGCATTCGGAAATATTTTATCCCATTCTATCAGTGACTTTTAACCCTGTTTACATTATCTTTGGATATACAATATTTTTTTTATTTTTTAGGGAGTTTGTATACTCTTCTGTTGCCTGTGCCATTGAAATCATATCTACAAAATCACTGCCAATTTCAGTGTTGTGAGGTTTTATGACCCAATATTCTTCTAAAAGTTTATAGTCTTAAGATTTATATTTAGGTCTTTTATCTATTTTGAGTTAATGTTTGTATATGGTGTTAGGTAAGGGTCCAATTTTATTCTTTTTCATGTAATTATTATTTTTCAACAATATTTAGTTAAAAGATTATTATTTCCTCCACCAAATGTTTGTGGAAACCTTGTCAAAAATAACTTGACAATATATGGAAGAATTTATCTCTAGGCTTTAACTCCAATGATTTATATATCTGCCTTTATAACAGTACTACACTGTTTCAATTATTGTAGCTTTATAAGGTTTGAAATCAGAAAATATACATCTTCTAGCTTTTTTCTTTTTCGAGATTATTTTGGGTATCTAGAGTCCATATTCCATATTAGGATAGATTTTTTTCTGAAAAATAAATAAATAAATGTATGATAGTTTCACCTAAAAAAAAAAAAAGAAGAAAAATATTCTCTGGTAAGAAAGAAAGCAAAAAGAAATATTGAAATGTTATCTTTAAGTCATCAAAAGCTTGGTATCAGACAAATTAAACTGTTATGTGAGGTTATTTTTAATTTTGGATAAATTACTATAATACTAGATGTCAACCACTAAGCCAAGCATGGGAAGGAGGGATGGGGAGGGAACAGAATGGGAATCGGATAGGGGCTAACTGGGTGATGTATGCATATATGTCTACAAAAGTTTTTTTTTTCCCATTATGATGTATGAATACAGTGGACCAATAAAAAATTAAAAAAAAATAATGTAACTTAGAAACTCAGTTTAGTACTAATGCTTCATTACTGCATCCATGCCCAAATGTCTGACTAGGAAGAGCAGAAGAACATCTTGGCTCAGCAGCTTCTCTGCTGTGGCTTCCTCTTTTCTTTTGCTAAGAAATAACCCCCCCCCAGCTTTCAGGTTTAAAAACCTGAGTCTTCTTTGACTGTTCTTCCCCCATCTTTTACATCTATGTTTAAGAATCAGAAAGTCAACATGTATTGATAACTTCCTATGTACAAAGCACAATGATAAAATGTGAAAGAGAGAGAGAGAGAGAGAGAGAGAGAGAGAGAGAGAGAGAGAGAGAAGGAATTAGCAGTGCCTCTAAGCCACTCACAGTATAAGGTGGAAATAGACACGTATAAAAACAACATATTCCGTAAAGTGCTATAGAACTACAGAATAGCCACTTTCCCTCAGTAATAGCCCTTGCATCTATTACTTCTGCTACCTCACTTGTGTAAATTCCTCACTTGCAACCTGCCTCCCCATTTGACCGCACTCTATACATAAGCCAAGTGAATTCCCAATTGTGACTGTCATTCAGTGCTCACTGTAGTCTTAGTTTCTCATTGCCACGTTTACAAAATACAAATCTCTTTATCTTAAGGTCACATAGAACATGTGAACATAGTATACTACTCTCAATAAGTACCTGGTGAATAAATGAATGATTCTGGTCCAAACCTCTCTATTCAAATTTACCTTTTCTAATTATACGGCTCTAAGCATACTAGTTTAATCAAATCAATAGAAATCCTGCCCCAGAGCACATTCATACGTTCTCAGCTCTGTCCCTTGCTGGTACTACTCTAAGTATCCCTTCCTAGCTACCTCCTAACTGCCAACACTGCAAAACTCACCTCTGGACTTCAGCAGAGTCATTTCCAAATGCTACTGTCTTCTGAATGTCTTTTAAACTCTTTGTCTAAGTCTCTAGTTTGCTACTTTGGAGCATGATACAGAAATTTGTTATCTTTTGATAAATATGCCCTGTGTCTACAAGTAGGATCCCCATAATTTATCAGTTTCTGTGAAACTAGGACTACAATTGTTAACTCTCATAATTATTTAGAGTCCTTAAACAATGCATTTGGAAGACAAAACAACATTTGCGCCCAATAACTATGGATGACACATTCTCATGTCTACCTCCATTGCAGGCTGAACAAGGGATCTGACAGGAAATCACCAGACAGCAGCCCTTGCTAGAATGATAATGAATCAGGAACATACCGATCAACATCTTCTTTCCTATCAACATGACAGAATTACAAATCTATTTCCAAGGCTAGCTTCATCAAACCCACCAGCTGTCACTGAGTTTCTCGTAATTTATTTGGTTTGATTATTAAAGATCCAGACATACTTAAACTTGGAAGTGGGAGAAAAAGAGTAGGAGGTCGTCCTGAACTCGTTGTGCTAAATTGAAAAGTGTCCTTCTTATATAACTGTCTGCAGACTTTAAGCTTTGAAGAAGAATCAAACAGCAAATAGCCATTTTTTCATTTTTGATTTTTATTTGTTTGTTTCATAGTTTTATAGGTGCATTATAGTCTCACATAATGTGGTTCATAGTGATGATGACATACATGCACACATACTTGGTGAGCTTTCCCCTGGCTCCCTCCCCAGTCTCCAAGCCCCTTCCCCACACAGGGTATTGATATTGGCACTGGTATTCTCACATATGTTCATAATATCAGTAGAAGTATTTCCTTTATTAATTCTCCCTCTCCCTGCCCCACCCTCCCTGAGACCACTTCCCTTGCTCCTCTAGAATTTCTCTGCCATTATCTAAAGTTGCTCTTGTGTTCCTGATTATTCCTTATTTTTTTGCATTTGACAGAAAACTTAGGACTCTTTACTTTCTGTGACTGATCAATCTCATTTAATGTTCTCCAGGTCCATCCATTTTCCTGCAAATGACATAATTTTGTTCTTCTTTATTGCTAAGTAAAATTCCACCGTGTATATCTCATAATTTTGTAATCTGTTCAACTGCTTATGAACACCTGGGGTGGTTCCATAATCTGGATATTATGAATTGTGCTGCTATAAACATGAACAGGGTTTCATTCATGCTAGTCAAGGACTCTATTACCAAGCCAAATTCCAAGCCCTTGGTTGTTTTTTTAAGATTCTATTCAACAACTCTTGATATAACACATTGACATGTATCCCTAAACTATTCTGATTTCAGTCCTTTTGGAAAGATATTCAGGAGTGGTATAGTTGGATTATATGGTAGGTACATTCCCAGTTTTCTGAGCAATCTCCACACTGATCTTCATAGCAGCTGCACATAATTTGCAATCACACCAACAGTGTAGAAGAGTTCCTATTTCCCTACATCCTTGCTAGCATTTATTGTTTGACTTCTTGATGTTTTTTTCTCCTTTCACATTATCTATTCCACTCCAAAATTCAAGAGCTAAAGGGCACTGAAACGATCTGCTTAATTTATAACCCAAAGCAATGAGGTGGGTATCACACCTACAGGCAAGTTAAGTTTTCCCCCAGTGCTACCACTCAGAACAATGAGCAGCTCTCTCCAGCCTCTCCACGCTGGGCCATGCCCTCCCCAGCCCCACTCCGTGACACAGCATGCTTGGTGACATTTTATGTCACTAAATGCCCTACGTGACAGGCATTCTAACTTTCTGTGTCTATTCATTCCAAATGGAACCTAATTTCCTCAAGATAAGAGCTTTTTTTTTCCTTGTAATTTTAGTCCTTAGAAGAGTATACAGCAAAGAGTATGCCTGCAGTGTATAAAATGAACAAAAACTCACAACTTCCTGTGATTTTCAACTTCAGATTATCCTAATGCCATTTCAGGAAATATAAGATGTGTGCTGCACTTTGGCACAAGATGGCAGCTATGGTGGTCTCAGTGAGTTTGTGTGTAAGTGGGGTAGGGGGAGCTGGGGATTGAAACCAGGGTTTTATTCATGCTAGTCAAGGACTCTATTACCAAGCCAAATTCCAAGCCCTTGGTGTATTTTTTAAGATTCTATTCAGCAACTCTTGATACAACACATTGACATTAATGAGGTATTTTCACGTGTGTAATTCAATTCATCTGCACCCTAGCCTTCAAGTTAGGTTACTGTTTTCTCAGTTTACAGGTAAAGTATTTGAGGCCAAGAGGAGTCAGATATGGTACGAAGAATTATAGCCTTTCAAAGAGATCAAGCCCTAAGAAATCAAGCTCTAGAACTCAAATCGTATCATACAAGGAATAAATGTGATTAAATTCAGAATCTGGAGATGAAGTGATTATCCTATTATCCTGAGTTGTGCAATCTCCCTAAATTCAATCACATGCATCCCTGTAAGTGGGAAGAAGAAGGAGATTTTACAGAGAGAGAGATGCAAAGGCAAAACCAGAAATGATGCAACCACAAACCACAGAATATCATCAGCCATTTGGAAGAGGCAAGACCAGCTTCTCCTCTATAGACTTTAGTCAAGCACAGCCCTGCTGACACCTCCATCTCAGCCCTGTGGAACTGATTTTGGACCTCTAGTCTCCAGAACTGTGGAAAAATATGTTTCTGTTATTTAAGCCACAGTTTGCACTAACTTGTTATAATATACTGGGTAACTGGACAAATTATAATAAGTGGTTTGGTCAGGATTCAAACCCAGGGCCTCTGGCTTTAAATCCCAACTACATTTTATCTCCTTGTCTCTCATGGCCAGGAATGATGAGAACATGACCTAATCCCTGGATAAGACTAGGAACTCTGAGAAGCTGGATTAGTTTTTCCATCTCCTACAGTAGACAGAGTGCCCAACTCTTTCACATTTTCCCCCCTTAACACTGAGGTTTTCTTCATGGGACATAGTAGTATATGAAGCATTTGATACATATGCATGGCATCTTTCAACACTCTTAACTTTAGGCGTCAGATGCAATTTGTATACACATTACAAATGCAGAAAAATGAAGATGCACAGTGGTTGAATTACTCACCAAGTTTCCATATACTTTAGTTATTTGCATATCTAATCATAAATTTGGTCTAATTGTGCTCAACCTCCCTCCCACAACATCTTCTCCTCTCCTTGGATTTTCTTCATGTATCTCACATAGCTTCCCCAACTCGAATGAGGAATGAGTTAAGAAAGAAATATCTGCAGGATAAACACCCCTGCAGTATGTTATATGATGAAAGTACTCCAGGAGCATTTATCGTGCAGATATTTCTGTCTTAACTCACTCCTTTCTGACAGATAATTCATTAGCAAACCAATCACGGTCATGGAGTGGTGCACATGCTCGCCTCACTTCCATTTGTTCTACCAACATTGTAGGTCCCATCCATTTAACCCAGTGCCAGGCCTAGCAGAATCTAAAAGCTGGAAAGGGCAAAGCACCAATTACAATATATAAGGCTTGATCTGCTGGGTGAGAGGAAAATAGCAAGTTTGACCTTTTAGACTTATGCTAACATGTGGGTCACCAGGATCCACTTAGTCAAAGACCTTTTCTCAAACCACTTCAAAACCTTAAGAGCATCTTCTACTATAAGCAAATGGATCTTTTATTTTTTTAATCTCTAGAACCAGATTCAAAGCATTTACATATTTTTTCCTAAAATATTAAAAAATTTTCATTTAATGAGAATATTTGAGGGCTATAAAAAGAAAGGAAATATTATATGAAGTTATATTTTTGAGCAACCAGGCTTTATGTGACCCTCTTTGGTTGAAATGGGACAATTTTATTTATTTATTTATTTGTTTGTTTGTTTGTTTGTTTATTTATTTAGTGCTATGGATGAGGAGCATTCTACCTCTGAGCTACACTCTCAGCCCTACTGTTTCTTCTTCTTCTTCTCCTCCTTCTTCTCTTCTTCTTCTTCTTCTTCTTCTTCTTCTTCTTCTTCTTCTTCTTCTTCTTCTTCTTCTTCTTCTTCTTCTTCTTCTTCTTCTTCTTCTTCTTCTTCTTCTTCTTCTTCTTCTTCTTCTCCTCCTCCTCCTCTTCCTCCTCCTCCTCCTCCTCCTTGTTCTTCTTCTTCTTTCTTTCTCTTCTTCTTTTTCTTCTTCTTCTTTTTTGAAACAGGGACTCACTGAGTTGCAAAGGGCCTCACTAAGTAGCTGAGGCTGTCCTCGAACTGTGATCCTCCTGTCTCAGCCTCCCAAATGCTGGGCCCCAAGGACTTACCTCCTGTAGCCACACCCTACATACCCACAGTTATCACCAATACATTCATTAGAAGTATTAATCTACCCATGGACTTATCTACCAATGGGATTAGAACCCTGATTCAATTTCTTCACCTCTGAACATTTTTGCATTGCCAATACTTGAGTTTTTCTGAGGGACATTCCATAACACAAAATCAATACACCAGCTTACAGGCAACCACTAAAATGACCCATCTTACTAAAATGACTCATCTCTATCCATGGTGATACCACAGCATACAACACATGGGAATCATTACAGACAAGTTCGTCTATAGGAGTGTCTTTGAGCAGAAACCACAGCAGCACATAGCAGAGACAGTCTTCACATTATTACTCTGCTTCCCTCACCCTCTCACTCTGAGAACATTGCTGCTCCTTCCTTCTAAAACCCTCTCAGCTAGTTTGGAAGTCACTTCTGTGGTCCTTAGGGTTGCTTTCTTGTAATTATAATTATTCAGTATTTACCAAGTACTTGCACTATGTGAGATCATGAAGTTGCTTAACATGTGTATATCTAGCAAAAAATATTCTGAGCATATTTAGCCACTGCAGGGTTCTTCCAGAGCTGGAAATACCGCAGAGGAAGCGTGTACTTGACTCGAACTTTCAAGTGTTGACTCTTCTAAGCAATTCTAAACAGAGCCCAAACTCTGCCATCGGAGAAGCATTTGCCAAAGGGAGACCAAGTCAGAGCATGAGCAGCAGATGGGGCTTGAGAGCCAAGAATGAAAAACCCAGGATGTGTCCAAACTCTAAATCATTATTGACTGAACTCTATGCTGTCTTAATGGCTTTTACTACCTCTTGGTTCCAATTCGAAGTGCATATTAAAGCAAGCAACATTGTGAACACCAGAGAGGCTAGAATAGTAAACTACCCATAGCTTAGTAATCGTTATGCATTAATTATTCAGGAACTAGAGCTACTCTTCGCAAACATTAAAATCTGTGACAGCAAAGAAATATTCCTCCCCTTTGGAGGATGGGAAGGAGTGCTATTTGGGGTTGATGGTAGCATGATATTTAGCAGAGCATGACAGCTTTAGTAGATAAATAACGTAATGTAGTATCATGCAAACTGTTAGCAATGTATTGGAAGACTCAAGTATTCCCTGTAGGGCATTTACATTGGATTTGCTATGATTGCAATATCTGCACAGTGATGCATTACGTGTTTTATTCTCTTTATTATATGTTTTCATTACTTTGTGTGTTAGAATGCAATAAAGAAAGCTGAAGCAATAAAGGCTGATTGATAATAATAATTCTGCAAAGATGCAACTTCCTTCCTAAAGCAGTTCCAGAGTCAGAGGAACCAATGGCATCCGATCATCTGTTCTTTCGTTAAGATTTTATCCTCCTTCCTGATAAAGGAATGGTAATTGGTTTGGAAACAGCTTTCGGTGACATCTGGCACCTCTTGGTAAATGAGGAGGAAGGTAGAGGAGAAATGAGTTCCATTTAGAATGCTAAATCCTGCATTTGGTTCAATTCTCTGCTTCTCTCTTTCCTTTCATATTCCACAATTCAAATGTCAGATGCTTTCTTTTAAAGAAGAATAAATCATTTCTCAGAATCAGTACCATTTGGGCTCTGTGTTAGCCAGCTTTTTGTTACTATGACATATAAAGAGAAAAGGCTTATTTTGGCTCAGAGTTTCAAAAGTTCTAATTCATGATCAGACAGACCCTTTGCTTTTATGTCCACGGTGCCCATCACAGTGGGAATGTGTGCCGGTATCTCATGACCTTGGAGCAAAAGGAAGAAAGAGAAGGGGCTGAGGTCCCTCAGTCCCCTTTGAGGACAGGCCCTCAGCTACTCAAAGACCTCTTTCCAGGCCCAGCTCTTAAAGATTCCACCATCTCCCCAAATTGCCACATTGGGGATCAAGTCTTTTACCACGTGGACCTTTGGGGATACTTAAGATCCAATTGTGGCAGGTACTTTCCAGTACATGTTTTGTACTCTACAGTGTATTCTATTCCCTAAAGTTTATTCAAAGCTCTTCCCAAGAATTCTCTTTAAGTGGCTCTAATAATCACTGGAACCTGGAACTTAATGTATAAATGTGTGTGTGTGTGTGTGTGTTGGGGTTGTAACCTAAGTTAAACATGTGCTTCTTTATGGCGGAACATGTGTGTGAACTGGTGAAAAGGTGTACAGGGATAATTGTCTACACAGCAGTTTTGTTTGAAGCAGTTCACTCATGGACATCCAGGAAAGTGGTTGGGCTATAAACATAATCCATCATTTCTCTGGTGTGTTGGAGAGAGGAGCTGCATTCAGAAATTGAATGAAGGCATTTCCCAAGGAACTTTGGAAAGCAAAGGAGTAAGAGTGTTGCTTAGGTGGGAATAATAAAATGCAGAATCAGGGTAAGCAGCATCCTCCCGACTTCTATGTCAAACATGCAGTGGCTTCATGTGGGTCGGGATGTGTGGACATGCACT
The DNA here is from genome assembly GCF_963383645.1 of Muscardinus avellanarius. Classification (NCBI taxonomy): domain Eukaryota; kingdom Metazoa; phylum Chordata; class Mammalia; order Rodentia; family Gliridae; genus Muscardinus; species Muscardinus avellanarius. Next base: position 147,886,407 of record NC_137787.1, on the reverse strand, counting down.
ACTCCTAGCTCCCGGGAGTGTGTGGCTATGGCAGGAGGGAATAAATAAGAGAGAGAGAAGAGAGAGAGAGAGAGAGAGAGAGAGAGAGAGAGAGAGAGAGAGAGAGAGAGAGAGAGAGAGTCTATTTGAAGGGTAAACACATATCAGCATCTTCAGGAAGGCCATGGGCTCTGGAGAGGCATCACTTAAGAGCCCCAAAACAACACATTCACTAGAAAAGGGACAGAAGAATATAGCTGAGGACACCTGTGAAGTGTCTCCTAAGACCACCAGAAAAACGTGGGGAGAATTCTTCAGGGAATTGAGGTCCTGTGTTATGTATGTAGGTGTGGGCAGGAGTCAGTGAAATTTGGGCTATAAACATTAAATGTTTTATCTTTACCCACAATCAGACAACGCTTTGGGGAAACTTGGGTTACATATGAAATAAAGGGAAAATTTTCTCCAGGATTGCAAAGGGCAGGAAGTCATCTCAGTATGTGATTTTCTTAAAGGCCCAAACAATATCAACAACCACATAAAAGAAACACAACAGTGGTATATTCAGGTCAGGTGAGTAAGTCCTCCTGTGGGGGGATGTCATTGCAGAGAATGACATAAAGGACAGAGGCACCTAGGGATTACATCAAACTGGTAGGCAGTACTGACAAAACATTGTTCATATAAGAATGAGCTAGAGCTTGTTAAAGTACAGATCCCAGGGCCCCACTTTTCTTAAGGTGCTGACTCAGTCTACACACATATTTCACAAGGTCCCTTCCCCCCAGTGTAACCCTGATAAAAGTGATCTCCAAACCACTTTCAAATAAACACCATCATGAGGCTCTGTGTAAAGGCCAGCCAGGGCTGCATTGGCCACCCAGAGACCAGACCATTGTCAAGGAAATCGCCCAGCAAAGCTGTACCGAGAAGAGACAGAACATTGTGCCAGGCAGAGTGAAAGGAGGATTGCAACATGGAATGCTGTTATTAGCCTGGGGTTGAAACAGAAATTCAAGGGAAGCAGAGGAAAACATGAGGTGTGGGGCAGGCCACAGATAAGCAGGGTGTTGTGTGATGGCTTTTCCATGGTGACCTTGGCCTGACACCAGAAGGTCTCATGCTGGGCTGGACACTGATGGATGACCTCAAGAATAACAACATTTGACCATTTATTCTAGAAGTGTTTTCGCTGTGTGTGGTAGGTTTGTGTTCGGAACATGATTGACTTCTTAAATAACTTTTCTCTTTACTAGGAGAATTGTTTGCCATTGAGTAATAGGTATTAGTTTGTAAGTTAGTTATATATAGGTCAGGCCAGTAAGTCTTCCCATGAGACCCTCTTTATTTCTTCATAGGTTTTATTCCTCAGAGGTTACTTTATGAGGCAACCTAGTGTTATAGAAAGAACATGTGCTTTATTTTATTTTATTATATTTGGTACTGGGGATGGAACCCAGGGGCACTCTACCTTTGAGCTATAACCCCAACCCTATTTTTTTATTATTTATTTTGAAACAGGGTCTCAGTGAGTTGCAAAGGGCCTCACTAAGTAGCTGAGGCTGTCCTTGAACCGCAGTCCTCCTGTCTCAGCCTCCCAAATGTTGAGATTACAAGCATGTGCCACCACGCCCAGCAGAACCTGTGCTTTAAAGGTAGAGGACTGGCTGGGCGTGGTGGCGCACGCTTGTAATCCCCGCGCTTGGGAGGCAGAGACAGGAGGAACACGCAGGTTCGAAGCCAGGCTTGCTGGTTTAAGAGACCCTGTTTCCAAATAAAATATAAAATAGGTCTGGGAGTGTAGCCCAGAGGTAGAAGAGTTCCATCCCCAGTACCAAAAAAATAAAAAAACAAAAAGGTAGAGGTCTGCCCTGCAAATCCTAACTCTATTCACGATTTGGGTTGGGCAAACTGCTCGTCTCTTGAGGCAGTGTTGCAGGTTCTGTAAAGTGGGGATAACTGTACCTACTTACAAGTTTTTTTTTTTTTTTGTTTTGTTTTTTTTTTAATTTTATTTTATTGGTGCACTGTATTCATACATCATAGTGGGATACAAACTTTTGTAGACATACATGCACACATCGCCCAGTCAGCCCCCACCCGATCCCCACCCCATTCTCTCCCCATCCCTCCCTCCCATGCTTGGCTTAGTGGTTGACATCTAGTATTATAGCAATTTATCCAAAATTAAAAATGATAATCTCACATAACAGTTTCATTTGTCTGATACCAAGCTTTTGATGACTTAAAGATAACATTTCAATAATTCTTTTTGCTTTCTTTCTTACCAGAGAATATTTTTTTCTTTTTTTTTAGGTGAAACTATCATATATTTATTTTTCAGAAAAAAATCTATCCTGATATGGAATATGGACTCTAGATACCCAAAACAATCTCGAAGCAAAAACAAAGCTAGAAGATGTATATTTTCTGATTTCAAACCATATAAAGCTACAATAATTGAAACAGTGTAGTACTGTTCTAAAGGCAGATATATAGACCATTGGAGTTAAATACAAGCCTAGAGCTAACTTCTTCCCTATATTGTCAAGTTATTTTTGACAAGGTTTCCACGAAGATTTGGTGGTGGAAATAATAATCTTTTAACTAAATATTGTTGAAAAATAATAATTATATGGAAAAGAATAAAATTGGACCCTTACCTAATCCCACATACAAGTATTAACTCAAACTAGATAAAAGACCTAAATATAAATCTTAAGACTATAAACTTTTAGGAGAAAATCTGGGTCATAAAACCTCACAACATTGAAATTGGCAGTGATTTCTTGGATATGATTTCAATGGCACAGGCAACAGAAGAATATACAAACTCCCTAAAAAATAAAAAAAAATATTGTATATCCAAAGACAATGTAAACAGAATTAAAAGTTACTAATAGAATTGGATAAAATATTTCCAAATGCTATATCTGAAGGTATATTAATATTCCAACTAGAAATCCTAAAAATTAACAACAATAAAGGCAAACAATACAATTTAGAGATAGGTAAAAGACTAACATAAATAATGAATCTCCACAGATAACCAATCTTAGTTGTCTGTTAGATGGAAACTCTTGTTTCTCTGGTTCTGGTGAGTGTTACCTATTTCTTCTTTGTAGTTAATCTCTTTGAGTATTTTCTCTAGCGCTGGTTTTGAAGACATAAATTCCTTCAGTTTCTGTTTGTCATGGAAGCTTCTTATTTCTCCATCTAATTTGATAGAAAGTTTTGCTGGATAGGAAATTTTTGGCTGGAAGTTGTTTTCTTTCAGAGTTTGGAATATGTTACTCCAAGCCCTTCTGGCTCTCATGACTTGGTTTGGGAAGTCTGGAGTGATTCTAATTGGTTTGCCTCTGAATGTCACTTGGCCCTTTGTTTTTGTTGCCTTTAAGATTCTCTGCTTGGCTTCCACATTGGTCATTTTGACAATTATATGGCGTGGGGATCCTCTTCTCGGATCCTGTCTAAAGGGAGTTCTATAAGTTTCCTGGATCTGTGTATCAACCTCTTGCTCTATATTTGGAAAATTTTCTGCTATTACTTCCTTGAAGAGATTGTTGATCCCTTTGGTATCACTTTCTTTTCCCTCCTCTATTCCAATTATTCTTAGGTTAGCTCTCTTAAGATGGGCCCATATTTCTTCAATGTCAGATTCCTGCTGTTGGATATCTTTTTCTAGATTAGAAACTATGCATTCATTTTTGGATTGCTCATCTTCTAAGAGCGAGATTCTGTTCTCCATGTGGTCTAATCGGTTGTTTGTGCTTTGAATTGAGGCCTTTACTTCATTAATTGCATCCTTTATCTCTTTTTGGCTCTCTCTGAGTTCTTTTCGAAGCACCTCTATTATTTCTACAGTTATTTTCCTGATTTGATCTTCTAGAAATCTCTGATTTTCTGTTTTATCAGGTTCTGATGTTGTGGGGTTGTGCACATTCATTACTTCAGTGTTATTCCTCTTTCCCATGATTTCGGAGGTTTGTGCCTTCTCTGGGTTCTTCCCTTGGGTCACTATGGCTTCACTTAAGGTGCTCTGGATCTCGAGTCTGTATTATCTCAGACCCTACTACTCCTTTACTGGGTTGTATCACAGAGTCTCCGACCCAGGGAGTCGATAGAGGCTGCTTTAGACTGTGGGGGGTGCCAGGTTGCACGCTCTCCTATGGTGTGATATCTCTGCCACCACCACTCCCTCACTGGGTCAAGTCCCAGGAGGCACAATACTGGGATTTCTCCTCTGTGGCCCGCAATTTGACTCACTGTTCTTGAGTACGTAGATGTAGCTGTACTGGACTCGGTGAATTCACTACTGCTGCCGCCGCCAGTGGCAATATGGCGCCTCTGCCACGCCCTCGGCCATGAGGCTGGCGTATTTTTTCTTCTCTGGTTTTGATTTCCACTCTGAATCCCTGCAGCATGTGCTGAGCTCAGCCACTGGGAGCTTTAAATGCTGTCTGCGCCGAAAGATCCCGCCTGGCTGTTCCGCATCAGCTCACCTGGCTTGCTGTAGCCGTCCGCTGAGTTCGCCGCTGCCGCCGGCAGTATGGCGCTGCTGCCGCGTCCTCGGGCGCGTGTGTCTCCTCTGTGGCCCTGAGCTCTGTTCTCAGTCCGCTTTCTCTCTGGAGCCTGGTGGTTTTTTTTTTTTTTTCTGGTGATGGTGTTTTCTGGCTATGAAAGGCGCTCTTTTTGTGGTAATGGAGATTGGTTGTTAGCGGGACTCTTAAGCCCCGCTTTTCTCGGTCGCCATCTTCCCGGAAGTTCTACTTACAAGTTTTTGAGTTAAGTAAATTATATGAAAGCCACCCCTTTGTGGTACTTGGGATTTCATCGGAACTGAATAAATGGCAGCTCTTTCTATTATTACCAGATTCACTTGTGGCCCTGAATAGCTCTTCTTTCCAAATTGTGGTTAGCAGATCATTATTACATTTTTTTAGATTTTAACTATAAAAGGAACTATTTTCATGATACCGCAACATAAACATTTACTTGCATTCCAATCATACTAGATTTGATAGGTTTCAGTTTTACAGAAATACGGACAGTTGGGGAAGGTTACTTTCTTATGCTTTAATTAGTGCATTGTAATTATATATCATAATGAGATTCAGTGATACAAACATACATGCACACATACCTTGGTGAATTTAACATGACTTTTTTATGAACCTCACTTATAATTCTACTTTTTTCCCAGACATAAGCCAAATGAATCTTGTATGATGGAAATCCTTGATTTACATAGGCCTTTTTTCTTTCTTTTTTTTTTTTTTTGAAGATTTAAAGAAGTTTATTAGAAAGATAGAAATACAGAAAATAGAAATACAGCCCCATGCCAAAATGGCATGGGGGGGGTGACTGGGAAATGAATACACCAAAGGGATTACATGTGGACCGGACTTTTTTTTTTTTCAGTGACTAATTATTCTTTATTAATTTTTTTTTTTTTGGTACTGGGGATGGAACCCAGGGGCATTCTACCTCCAAGATACACCTCCACCCTATTTTTTATTTTATTTTATTTTTTATTTTATTTTTTTTTTATTGGTGCACTGTATTCATACATCATAGTGGGATACAAACTTTTGTAGACATACATGCACACATCACCCAGTCAGCCCCCACCCGATCCCCACCCCATTCTCTCCCCATCCCTCCCTCCCATGCTTGGCTTAGTGGTTGACATCTAGTATTATAGCAATTTATCCAAAATTAAAAATGATAATCTCACATAACAGTTTCATTTGTCTGATACCAAGCTTTTGATGACTTAAAGATAACATTTCAATATTTCTTTTTGCTTTCTTTCTTACCAGAGAATATTTTTTTCTATTTTTTTTTAGGTGAAACTATCATATATTTATATACTTATTTTTCAGAAAAAAATCTATCCTAATATGGAATATGTACTCTAGATACCCAAAACGATCTTGAAAAAGAACAAAGTTAAAAGATATATATTTTCTGATTTCAAACCATATAAAGCTACAATAATTGAAACAGTGTAGTACTGTTCTAAAGGCAGATATATAAACCATTGGAGTTAAATACAAGCCTAGAGCTAAATTCTTCCCTATATTGTCAAGTTATTTTTGACAAGGTTTCCACGAACATTTGGTGATAGAAATAATAATATTTTAACTAAATATTGTTGAAAAATAATAATTACATGGAAAAGAATAAAATTGGACCCTTACCTAATCCCATATACAAGTATTAACTCAAAATAGATAAAAGACATAAATATAAATCTTAAGACTATAAATTTTTAGAAGAAAATCTGGGTCATAAAACCTCACAACATTGATATTGGCAGTGATTTCTTGGATATGATTTCAATGGCACAGGCAACAAAAGAGTATACAAACTCCCTAAAAAATAAAAAAAAATATTGTATATCCAAAGACAATGTAAACAGAGTTAAAAGTTACTGATAGAATTGGATAAAATATTTCCAAATGCTATATCTGAAGGTATATTAATATTCCAACTAGAAATCCCAAAAATTAACAACAATAAAGGCAAACAATACCCTTTAGAGATAGGTAAAAGACTAACATAAATAATGAATCTCCACAGATAACCAATCTTAGTTGTCTGTTGGATGGAAACTCTTGTTTCTCTGGTTCTGGTGTGTGTTACCTATTTCTTCTTTGTAGTTACTTTTTAAGTATTTTCTCTAGTGCTGGTTTTGAAGACATAAATTCCTTCAGTTTCTGTTTGTCATGGAAGCTTCTTATTTCTCCATCTAATTTGATAGAAAGTTTTGCTGGGTAGAAAATTTTTGGCTGGAAGTTGTTTTCTTTCAGAGTTTGGAATATGTTACTCCAAGCCCTCCTGGCTCTCATGACTTGGTTTGGGAAGTCTGGAGTGATTCTAATTGGTTTGCCTCTGAATGTCACTTGGCCCTTTGTTTTTGTTGCCTTTAAGATTTTCTGTTTGGCTTCCACATTGGTCATTTTGACAATTATATGGCGTGGGGAATCTCTTCTCGGATCCTGTCTAAAGGGAGTTCTATAAGTTTCCTGGATCTGTGTATCAACCTCTTGCTCTATGTTTGGAAAATTTTCTGCTATTACTTCCTTGAAGAGATTGTTGATCCCTTTCGTTTCACCTTCTTTTCCTCCTCTATTCCAATTATTCTTAGGTTAGCTCTCTTAAGATGGGCCCATATTTCTTCAATGTCAGATTCCTGCTGTCGGATTTTTTTTTCTAGATTAGAAACTATGCGTTCATTTTTGGATTGCTCATCTTCTAAGAGCGAGATTCTGTTCTCCATGTGGTCTAATCGGTTGTTTGTGCTTTGAATTGAGGCCTTTACTTCATTAATTGCATCCTTTATCTCTTTTTGGCTCTCTCTGAGTTCTTTTCGAAGCACCTCTATTATTTCTACAGTTATTTTCCTGATTTGATCTTCTAGAAATCTCTGATTTTCAGTTTTATCGGGTTCTGATGTTGTGGGGTTGTGTGCATTCATTGCTCCAGTATTATTCCTCTTTCCCATGATTTCGGAGGTTTGTGCCTTCTCTGGGTTCTTCCCTTGGGTCACTATGACTTCACTTAAGGTGTTCTGGATCTCGAGTCTGTAGTATCTCAGACCCCACTACTCCTTTACTGGGTTTTATCACAGAGTCTCCGACCCAGAGAGTTGATAGAGGCTGCTTTAGACTGTGGGGGGTGCCAGGTTGCACGTTCTCCTATGGTGTGATATCTCTGCCACCGCCCCTCCCCCACTGGGTCAAGTCCCAGGGAGTACAGTACTGGGATTTCTCCTCTGTGGCCCGCAATTTGACTCACTGTTCTTGAGTACGCAGATGTAGCTGTACTGGACTCAGTGAATTCGCTGCTGCTGCTGCCAGTGACAATATGGCGCCGCTGCTATGCCCTCGGCCGTGAGGCTGACTTATTTCTTCTTGGTTTTGAGTTCCACTCTGAGTCCCTGCAGCGTGTGCTGAGCTCAGCCACTGGGAGCTTTAGATGCTCCCTGCGCTGAAAAATCCCGCCTGGCTCTTCCGCAGTGGCTCACCTCAGCTTGCTGTAGCTGTCTGGTGAATTCGCCGTTGCCGCCGGCAGTATGGCGCTGCTGCCGCGGCCTCGGGCGTGAGGCTGGTGTTTCTCCTCTGTGGCTCTGAGCTCTGTTCTCAGTCCACTTTCTCTCTGGAGCCTGGTGATTTTTTGTTTCTCTGGTGATGGTGTTTTCTGGCTATGAAAGGTGCTGATTTTGTGGTAATGGAGATTGGGTGTTAGCAGGGCTCTTAAGCCCCGCTTTTCTCGGTTGCCATCTTCCTACACAGGCCTTTTTTCTGTGTGTCCCCTGGATGCAGATGGCCACTGGAGGACAGAAGGTCCAGAGAGAACCCCCCTGTTCTCTTTACAGGCATTTTCTAGTATGATTCCTTTTTACTTGCTCCTTTACTTGCCAAAGTCCAAGCTCCATTCCCAGAAATTCTATTTTTTTTTTCACCCAGGGATAATTAAGATAAAAACATGAAGTCACAAAATCAAAAGTAGAAAAGTAGAAGAAGAAAGCTAAGAATAAACCCACAGGGAGTTAATCTTTTGCAATATCTTGAAGTTTTTCGATTACTAGAATGTGGACAGTAAATTCCATAACATGATAATTTTATAAAGTGTTTTTGGAGCACAGAGGAAGGAGTGCCTGTGGGAGGTAAGTTCAGGACAGCTTCAAGGAAGAAGTAATATTTGATCTGGTCTTGAGATAATAAAGGAAGAAAGGAGAGTCAAGGTTACTGCAGGCTGTGAGATGTGCAGAGAAAGCAAGAGTGAGTGGCACATTGTGGTTAAAACTGCATGTGTAGGCCGGGCGTGGTGGCGCACGCTTGTTAATCCTGCGCTTGGGAGGCAGAGGCAGGAGGATCGTGCAGGTTCAAAGCCAGCCGCGCTGGCTTAGGAGACCCTGTTTCCAAAAAATAAAAAAGGTCTGGGAGTGTAGCCCAGAAGTAGAAGGGCTTCCAGGAACCCCAGTACCACCAAACAAACAAACAAACAAACAAAACAAAACAAAACAAAACTGCATGTGTGTGTGTTTGGAGGTAGGTAGTGATGGAGGACTGGAATTGAGACCGGAATAGCACATTAGGATGGACAAGGAACTGCTTTTAATTCAAGATATAAAATCGCACTTTATCCACAAGATTCAACTGGCTTAAAAATCATTTTAGTGCTAGGTGAGGTGGTTGACACCCAGAATCCTAGTATTTGGGAGGCTGAGGTAGGAAGATCCTAGGTTTGAGACTGGCAACTTAGTGAGGCTCTCAACAATCTAATGAGACCCTGTTTTAAAACAAAAAATGAGCCGGGCGTGGTGGCGCACGCTTGTAATCCCCGCGCTTGGGAGGCGGAGACAGGAGGATCACGGCAGGTTCGAAGCCAGCCGCGCGCTGGTTTAGGAGACCCTGTTTCCAAAATGAAAATGTAAAAATAGGTCTGGGAGTGTAGCCCCGAGGTAGAAGGGCTTCCAGGAACCCCAGTACCACCAAAAAAAAAAAAAAAAAAAATGAACATGATTGGGAGTTTAGCTTAGAGGTGGAATGCTCCTGGGTTCAATCCCCAGCACCCCGCCACCCCCAACACAAAATCATGCTAGTAGCAATATATGCATAAATGTTAAGAAACAATAGAAAATAGGAGACCAGATAAGAGACTACTGCACTATCTTTTACCTGTGAGTCCATCTACACATAGCACCCCTACATCCCATACTAACACAAAGTAGAGGTGATCCTCCATTGGACAAAAAGTACATCAGCCCTCAGCATCCTACTTCAGTCACTTAGATGATCAGCACAGCAAAGTGAAATTAAGACTTTGATTATTCCCATTCAAATCTTAATTAAGACCTAGAATTTGGATTTGTTTTTTCTTGCAGGTCTGAGGATGAAACCCAGGAGCATTCTACCTCCAAGCTACACCCCTGCCCTATTTTTTATTCTTTATTTTGAACAGGGTCTCACTAAGTTGTGTAGGGCTTCATTAAGTATCTGAGGATGGTCGCGAACCGAGATCCTCCCATCTCAGCCTCCCGAATGCTGGGATTACAAGCATGTGCCATCACACCCGGCTTAGAATTTGGAGTTTCAAAGTTTAAAAATTTAAAAGTTAAAAGTTTTAAAGTTTAAAAAGTCCATCCTCCTCCTCTTCCTTCTTTTTCCCCCTCTTTCTCTTCCTTCTCTTTTTCCTCCTTTTCCTCACCTTTTATTTTTTAATGAGTTCATTCCATTTGGGAATGGAATTTGCAGCTTTATCTAGGATATTAGTCACCTAGACCTATAAAGCTAAATTCTGAAGTAGCTTCAGTGTGATTCTCACAGTAATATTAAAGCTCCTTAGGCCTCTTATCAGACACTTCACATCACCATTAAGGGGCCAAAATTTGGACAAAGGAATAAGACACTGAATCTAGAAAGATGCTACTGTGACCCAAGAGAGTCTTGGAATTACAGAGATTCCATAAACAAAATCAGCCCTATTAGCACTTGCAGATTCTTTAACACTCCTCCCTCAAACACTTGCAGTTTCTTATGTAGCCCAAATCACACAGTTTCGAGCAATTCATGATCAAAGTTTTATTTAACTAAACTATTACTTAACCGTCAATACTAATTGCCAAAACTAGCCTAAGTGACCCTGAGAAAATTCTCAAGAAGTTCATTCCAAGTAAATTATTGAACAACAAAATTTAAATACTTTAATGGGGGGGGATTCTGCACTTGGACTGTTTTGTGAATCATTGACAAATGGACTTTGTCTCAGGTTGTCTCATTGTTATTGTTCAACACTCTGCTTCACGTGTCCCTACTTATCAAGAAAATGACAGAAATCACCATTCATATATGTTTCAAACTACTGTCTTATGAGTCTTTCATTTTATCATGGGTGAAATACCATGTTCCTTTTCTTATTGGCTACCTATGTTACAGCAAACTTCACTGCCTTCTGGTGATGAGAAGCAGAGCAGAGCAAACTGTGGCTCAGTTTCAAAACTCTATTCAACCCCCATTTAAAGGCAATGAGAGTCCTGAGGTCGGTGCGCCTTGATGCCTCCGCACAGGGGATCCCTTTGATCTTTTCAGTCATCAGGTAAACGGCTGAGTCAATTCTGAAGACAACATGGGAGTACGAAATGACAATGAACTGAAGAGTTTAATTCCAGGAGATCTTGATTCAAACCGAGTTTTTGTGCAAAACACCTCTGTGACCTAAGGCTTGACAACCACTGTGGCTTAGTTTGCTCAGGTGTAAAATGACAATAAAAATAACCTGCTCCAAACAGGGTGTGTGTGTGTGTGTGTGTGTGTGTGTGTGTGTGTGTGTGTATGTGTGTGTGTATGAAATGGTGTTCAATAAATACCTTAGAAAATTCCAGTTGCCTTTGCAAGAAAAGTTCAAAGTTATTATATGAAAGGTACCTGGCCAAACAAAAAGCACAAAAGGAGATAGAAGTGGATATAAATAGATCAGTGGTAAATGTTCTTCCTTAATGTTTTTATCAAGAAGTGATTTTCAACTATAGGTACAAAGCTATTCCATAATTTCCTAGAACAGTTTTAAAGTTTTGTCTATCATATTTAAATTCTTACTACGGTTGGAGTTGATCTAGTACGATCTGTGAAGTATAGATCCTATTTTGTATCTTTTCATAGCTATGCCTTCTTACCAATGGTCTATACTGCCACCTTTGTCAGGTATAAAATTTTCATAGATATATGTCTATTTCTGAGCTTCCTATTTGTAATACCAATTACTTATCTATGCCATGTTAGTAATATGATTACTACATGGTGGAATAAATTATCATATCTATTACCTTATATAATTACCCATTTTTCCCCCCTGTGGCAAAATGGCTCTAATCTACTCAAAGTTTTGTGGGATTGTGTGTGTGTGTGTGTGTATGTGTGGGTTTGGGTATTCGACCTCCGAGTTATACCCCCCGCTCTATTTTGTATTCTTTATTTTGAAACAGGGTCTCACTAAGTTGCAGCGGGCCTCACTAAGTAGCTGAGGCTGTCTGAGTACCGCCATTCTCCAGTCTCAGCCTCCTGAATGCTAGGATTACAAGTGTGCACCACCACACCTGGCCTATTCAAAGTTTTTAAAGCTTGTAAATGGCCAAGTCTGATCCCCCCACACCATTCTTCACCGTCATATGTTTCTTTGGGAACATCTGGGCTACTTTTAGCTTTTTATTTTTCTTACTGATTCAAAAGATACACTTGGAAAATTACATTAAAATTTTTCTTGAGCATTTGATTGGAATTTCTTCAAAAATGTTTATGGCCAGTTGTGAAAGTACATGTCTGTCATTCCCAGTACTTGGGAGTCTAGACAGAAAGATTACAGGTTTGAGACCACCCTCAACAACTTAGCAAGCCAACAACTTAACGAGATCCTGTCTCAAAATAAAAAATAAAATAGTGCTAATTCTGGGAGTGGTGGCACACGCTTGTCATCCCAGCATTTGGGAGGCTGAGACAGGAGGATCGCGGTTCGTGGACAGCCTCAGCTAGTACTTAGTGAGGCCCTTTGCAACTCAGTGAGACCCTGTTTCAAAATAAAGAATAAAAAATAGGGCTGGGCTATAGCTCAAAGGTAGAATGCCCCTGAAGTGCATCCCCAGTACTGCAAAATAAATAAGTAAAAATAAAATAGTACTAGGAATGTAGCTCAGAGGTAGAACAGCCCTGGGTTCATCCCCAGTACTACCAAAAACAAAAAAGCATATGAATTTTGTGAGACATAATATTCAATAAATTGATGCCATTAAGAACAACTCTGAGTTCTATCCCCAAGACCCGCAAAAAAAAAAAGAACAACTCTGAACTATATTATGATGTAAAACTATAATCCAGCAATAATAATATTTTTAGAACAAAGTTTCTTGTCTAGAGATTAAGGAATTCTGCACTTATACAATAGCATATGAATCTTGCCCACATTCCCAGTTTGCCTTATAGATTTCAGACTCTGGACTAAAACAATAATTCCTATCTGAGCTCCCAGCCTATTGGGCTGCCCTGCAAATTTTGGACTTGCCAACCAATCCCCCACAATCACAAGAGCCAATCCTGTTCTTTGGCCATCTCCTGACTGATGCGCTAGGGAATCAGCAAACAACTTCAGGAAGGTATCTCACCTGCACTATCTGCAATGTGGGAATTGGGAAGTCGCTAAGAGCTGTTGGCTCTGAAGTCACTTTGCTTCTGCTAGAGTGGAAAGAGTGAGTCGTGCCTCGGAACTAGAATTCACACCTGGTTGGTAGAACTTAAACCAGATCCATCGCAGTGGGCATGCCTGGCAAATACAGGGCAGAATAGCAGATGGGAATGAGGCTGGTACAGATGTCAAAGAGGCCAGTCGGTCCAGTCTGCCACATCCAGCTTCATTAAGTAGGGGGATATGTTCCTTGTATGTTGCTTGCTGTTTGTTTGTTTTGGTGATGCTGGGGATTGAACCTAGAGGTACTCTACCTCTGACATACACTCCTAGCCCTTTGTTTGTTTGTTTGTTTGTTTGTTTTAAAACAGTCTCACTTGCCGGGCATGGTGGTGCACGCTTGTAATCCCCGCGCTTGGGAGGCGGAGACAGGAGGATCGTGCAGGTTCAAAGCCAGCCGCGCTGGCGTAAGAGACCCTGTTTCAAAAATATAAAATAGGTCTGGGAGCGTAGCCCGGAGGTAGAAGGGCTTCCAGGAACCCCAGTACCACCAAAAATAAAAAATAAAATAAAACAGTCTCACTAGGTTGCTAAGAGTCTTGTTATGTTGCTGAGACTGTCCTCGAACTTGCAATCCTCCTATCTCAGCTTCCCAAGTACTGGGATTACGGGTATGTACAACCATGTCCAGCTCCTATGTTTATTCTTTAAAATAGCTTCTGTAAATATTATGAGAATTTAAGATTTTTAAAAAGAAGACATTCTCACTTTGTTGAGATAGAGGCTCCAGCTGTCTTAAATTAAAATAATAAAAGAATTGGGACTTAACATCCATTTGTCTATGAGCAAATCAAGGTATTATGTCAACACTGGGAGTTCCAGAAAACTATATGGTAGCAGGTATAAGCTTTTCTCATCGATGAGCCTGAGAAAGAAGACCAGCACTAGGTAGAGATTTTAAAGAAGGAATGATGGGTATCCCAGTACTGACATGAATTAAAGCTTAAGAGCTCCATGCTTAGAAAATTCTCATACTGTTTTATTCCCATTTTAATTTTGATATGCACATGCCTTTCCCAAATTTTCCATAACTCTAGAACCAATAAAATGTTTCACTTAATATCCTGCCACCAAAAAAAAAAAAAAAAAATCATAAGACAGGCAGAACTCATAGATTGTCCAACTGACCCTGGCAAGAGATTTTATTTTTGTTACAGAGAAGAAAGTTATCTCTCTTATCAAAGTGAAGATATGTGGCAAGAGGATCCAGCTGTATCAACTTGGCTGAGCCACTTACCCTCTCTAATCCTCGATTTCCTCCCATCTAAAATGAGAATAATCTCAAAACCGATCTCAGTAACATGTATAGGGATGGAGAGGGAGTGAGATGGAAGCCAGAGGGGAGCACGCAGTGCTGTGTGCATGTCTGTTCCTATCACTCTACCCTCAGTATGGTGTATTGTTATAAATGTACATTTGTAGGGTGTAAATATACGTTTATAATGTATATTTATCTAAAATAAGATAAGAATAATCTAAATCACATAAATTAAATATGCTCAAGCCTCTTGCCTTTTTCTTAGTAGGAGCCTAATAAATGTGAACTGATTTCAATTAAATTAAGCTGGGATTATTTCCAGCATAGAGAGAATCATAGCGTCATCTCGGCTGATATGGGGAAGGCTGTCCAGGCACAGGATCATGAGGCAAGAGTGCTGTACATATACCACCTCTAGCTGGATTCCTTTGGTTGTCAATACTGGCTCCTATAGGAAATCTCACACACACCTGCTGTGCGTTCAGCAAAGCCAGACTATTCTAGGAACAAACTCCCTCAGAGCATGGTCAGCCAGCCAGTGAGACCTGCCCTCCCTTAATGCACATGCAAAGGCTCCATCCCCACCCCTGCCTCCCTGGGGCCAGCACACATCTAGAGCATCAAGGCCAAAGGAGAATCCTGCCTATTGTTAAGTATCTTCAAGACAGAATCTTGGTGACTGCACATAAACAAACAAAACCTGAGAGAGGGAGGAAGAGAATACAAAAGAAAGCACTTAACAACTTGGTTTGCAAGAGAAAGCCTTTAGAACTTAGTCACCTTCTTGCCTGTAAAGCCTGTTTCTGAGTTGAGCACTTTCTCCTACATTGATCAGAGGCACATGGCATGCCTCCCGTCCTGCACATGTGAAGGGCAAGGTCAGCACTCAACAGCCAAGAAAGGAAAGGAATGATAGAAACGTGAGGCAAACACTGCAGGCCCCCCTTTGCCAGCTCCTGCTTTTGAAATTCTAATACTGCAAGCTGAACCATATGGTTCCACATACCTTCCTGAAGAGTGGCTTTTCTCCTGAGAAATGACTCCATCATGCATTCGCATTTCTGGGGATGGCTGAGTTCCTTAAAGGCTCCCTGTGCTTACAAACATCCACACTTTGTGTGAAGGAAAACCTTCTGACAAGCAGAACATTCAAGAGTCATTTGGAGTCACACTCATAAGTTTTCATACGACCCACGGCCCTCTGAGCAGGCCTCCCCGTGGTTACTAAATTTTTCCTCTTGCTGAGATTTCCCAGCATGCTCTAGGATTAGCAAGTAAAGCCAAATATTAAGAGGAAAATCTCGAAAATCCTTCAGTGCCTGGGGTGGAATCAAATCAGAGGAGCTCTCCACTCTGGCACCAGCCAGCTGAGCTGCAAACACTGACCCAGCCCATGCTGAGAAGGCTCATCATAAGCAGAAACCCATAATGTTGCCAGAATACATTGCACACTCACAAATGGGGGAAATGAAGTATATAAAACAGTGGGGAAGTTTGCAGAAATAACAGTTAATATTTATTTCAAGCGTTCATCTGTACATGGCCTCGTTGAAATGCTTTTCCCTGGGTGTTTCTTTCTGCCCTGGAGGCCTTAGGTTGGAGAGATTTGAATTCTTTAATCATAGAAGTTGTGAATCTTGTCTCAATTTGCAGCTAGTGCAGCTTTTTGTCCAGACTGAGTCCTGGACCCAGAAAACCATTGACATAAAAATGAAACAAAGCTGGGCTGGAGACAAAAACATGGACACCCGTATTCCTGGTCAAATGAATCTCATTAGGCTACATTTTAGTGTCTTAATGAATTCGACTTGGTTGCTCAGATCGTGAAAATTACAAAATAAAAATTAAGTGGCTGTGTAATATCTGACTTGTCGGTTTTGCCACCTGGCATTTCTTTCTTTTGCACCACTGATGGTGGAAAAGCAGATGCGTGAAATCTGAAAAGCCTCATGTCTCCTGTAGTGTGATGGGAAGGGAATGGGCTAAAAATAAGGCCGCCTGGTGTCCAAGCCTACCTCTGCTTCTTTATGCTATCTGTCTGTAGGCAAGTCTTCTGGACTCCCTGCACCTTCCCTGTGCTTCAGCTTCAACACAAAATGCCATTCTTAGTAAAGAAAACAGAAACTCCAGGATGGTGCCTTCCAAAGGAGACTTTCTGAGCATCGTCCGGCATGTCTCCCAAGTACCCAAGTCTGAATACCCAATGTGTTTGTCAAATAAAAACAGTGTTTATGGGAAAAGCTGCTAGCTCAGCTCAGAACTCCACTATACATACAGCCCTTTGTTATACTTTTGTATGTAACAGAAGCGCTTTATTTATACTCCCACAACCTCACGCAGAATATTAAAAAGGTGTGCATTCAAGGATCAAGATTTAATCAAATTAATCATTTTGCTGCTTCATCAAGGTCATTCTTAAGTCAGGCTCCCTTTTGTCTTGGTTTTCTGCCAGCACATGGAGATGAAGACTAAAGCATCTACGAGCGCAATTTGTGGAGCCACCTTGACTGGTCCTCAGGTGTCCGCAGTCTGACCTGCCCTGGCTGTACATGATCACTGCAAACATCAGTGCAGTGAGAAAAGCAAAATGAGAATACATCTGACTCTGAGGAGGGTCTCAGTGGCCCCAGAGGCCACACACAATACTTGGAGAACCACTGTGTTAGTATATTAATATAAAGACATCAATAGTGACACTTGGTTTTAGGACAGCCCACTTAGAAACAAGGCGAGAACAAAGAGGGATCCATGGTTTGCAATACAACGTTTCATCACAGGACCTATAAATCAGACATCTGTTTCTATAATAGATACCTTGAATTTTCTCCTTGATATTACCATCAACTCTCATTATACATTAGAGTGTGCTAACTAGTAAAATCACACTGCTATATGTATTCATTTCCAAGGGCTTTTGGAACAACTACTTCTGTAGCTTACAACAGAAATTTATTCTTTCATAGGTCTAGAGGCTACAAGTCCAAAATTAGCGGGGCCGTGGACACTCTGAAGACTCTAGAGAAGAACCCTTTCTTAATTCTTCCTAGCGCCTGATGGCTTCTGGTGGCTCCCAGAAATCTGTGGTGGTCCCTGGTTTATAGCTGTGATCTTTCCGTTGGCGCCATTCTCTGCCTCTGTATGCGGAGTGTTCATGGGAAAAACTGCTAGCTTTTTTGTCTTTTCTGGCATCCTTCGCTGTCTGTCTGTCTGTCTGTCTGTCTGTCTGTCTGTCTGTCGTCTGTCTGTCCGTCTGTCTGTGTATCCTCTCTTCTAATGACACCAGTCATTGAATTTGGAGACCAAAAGCCTGCAAAGTGCCTATTTCCAAGTAAGATCAGATTCACAGATTTCCCATGGTAGGTCTTCCAAAATGATTGGTGTGTGAATTGCTGTCATTATGATTGTGTCTGTTTAAGTGTGTGCTTTAAACACACCATACCACATAATAATAATGGGTTAATAGCAATTTGTGCTCCTTTCTTTTGATCTCAAAGGGGTCAAAATGTTGGGGTGAGAAATTTTATTTTATTTTTTAACTTTTTTATTTTTATTTTTTGGGTGGTACTGGGATTCCTGGAAGCCCTTCTACCTCAGGGCTACACTCCCAGACCTATTTTATACTTTTTTTTATTTTTGGAAACAGGGTCTCTTAAGCCAGCGCGGCTGGCTTCGAACCTGCGTGATCCTCCTGTCTCCGCCTCCCAAGCGCTGGGATTACAAGCATGTGCCACCACGCCCAGCGAAATTTTATTTTAAAACAACTTAATTGAGGAATACTTGATAGGCAATAAACTGCAACATATTTACAATGTACAGTGTGTTAGGCTGTGACATGTAGATACCCATAAAAATCATCATGACAATCTAGGCAGCAAGCCTTTCCAACAATTCTAAAAGTTTCCATGTGCTCCTTTGTAATCCTTACTTTCTGTCCTTCTCTACTCCATCCCACGTCCCTGGCAACCACTGATCTGTTTTCTGTCACTGATTTATTTGCATTCTGTAGAGGTCTACACAGTGAGACTACACCGTCTGTACTCATTTTCCCTCCGGCATCTTTCACTCAGCACAAGTATTTCACAATTCATCAATGTCATCATATGGAAGCAATAATTTTTTTTTAATTCCTACATGGTATTTCATTATATGGATATACCACAACTTACTTATCCATTTACCTGCTGGTGGAAAATTGGGGTGTTTCAAGATTTGGCATTTTAAGATAAAACTGAGCAACAAATCTTTCAAAAGCTAGGAATTTACTTCTAAAATCTGCTATAGATTTTGTTTGTCTGTTTTTGTTGTGAACCTAACAAAAGTATTTGTTACTATAAGTCAAACTTGGTATTTATGGTTTCCAAGAAAGTTTGTTTCTGATGTAACTTGTGGAAAGTGTTTTAGAAAGAAAAATATATGATAAATAAAGAACTCAAAAATAGTAATTTTCAACTCATTCTTTAGAATAAATGTAGGTGTGTGGTACTGCAGTTTGAACCCAGGGTTGTTCTACCTCTGAACTATGTCCCTAGTCCTATTATTTTGTTTTATTTATCGTATCTTACTTTTGAAACAGGGTCTTGCTAAGTTACTCCTGATTCTGACTCCCAAGTACTGGGATTACAGATGTGTGCCACAAAGCCCAGCCTAAAAGATGAATATTAAAAAAAAAAAGAAAAGGTAAAGTAGTGAAGATATTTTCTACAAACCTCTATAAAATAATAGAATATTAGAAGTAGCCTAAATATATAACGAGAAAATATTTAAGCAACTTGAGAATGCTTAAGTTAGAACATTTAACTCAAAAAAGCACAATATGAAACTATGTTCAGACTATGATAATGGCCTGAGGTAACTAAAAAGTTATTAGTGTCTGGAAGTAATAGAATTGTGAGTGGCATTTTTATTTTATTGTCTTTATTTTTTTCATAACATTTATGTAATAATAGACATCAATAGGAAACAGTTGGCTGCTCTAAAGCCACTAAATTCCTCGGTGCTTCTTCTTGAGCCAAACTGTACCTGTCCACATGATCCATTTCCTATAATTGGTGAAATAAATTAGGATGTTATCAGAGAGGCCTAGTGTGGTCTGCCCTATACATATCATTACACTTCAGACAGACCTTAGAGGCTGGTGTTAGAAATTCTCCTGTATGTTTTGTTTTGTTTGTTTTTGTGGTACCAGGGATGAGAGTATTCTACCTCCAAGCTACACCCCCAGCCCTATTTTTTTATTCTGTGTGTGTGTGTGTGTGTGTGTGTGTGTGTGTGTGTATGTGTGTGGTACTAGGGATGGAACCCAGGGGCTTTCTATCTCTGGGCTACACTTCCAGAACTATTTTATATTTTATTTGGAAACAGGGTCTCACTAAGTTGCTAAGAGCCTCACTAAGTAGCTGAGGCTGGTTTCAAACCTGCACAATCCTTCTGTCTCAGCTTCCCAAATGCTGGGATTACAAGTGTCTACCACCATGCCTGGCAAAAGCCTCCTGTACTTTGAAAATTTTCTTCAACTCAAAGGAACATATATATAAATGAAAAAGAAAAGCTCAACTATTGGTAAGGATGTGTATCTTCTAAATACATATACGGTGGGGGTGAGGTTGATTTGGTGCAACCACGTTGGAAAACTATTTTTGTGTTATCTAATAAAGCAGGATATGCTTATATGCTGTGGCAATAAATTTTCCCTCTAGGTGTATATCCAGGAGAAATGAATTTGCATTTTTTTTTGGCAGTACTGGGGATGGAACCCAGGGTAATTCTACTACCGAGCTACATACACCCCCAGCCCTATTTTTTTTAACTTTTATTTTGAAATAAGGTCTCACTGAGTTTCAAAGGGCCTCATTTAGTAGCTGAGGCTAGCCAAGAATCGAGATTCTCCTGTCTCAGCCTCTCAAATGCTGGTAATACAAGGGTGTGCCACCACGCTCGGCATTTTGAGCAAAGGCATGTGATAGAATGCCTTGTTGAAAATAATGCTGATAATAGCATTATTTTTAATGGTCCAAAACTAGAAACTAAGTATTCAACAAAGAATAGATAAATGCATGGTGATAGAGACACATGATCGAATGCTATACAAGGATGAACAATCTAAAATTCCACATATTCATATGGTTGAAAATCACAAATATCAAAAGACACCAAATGCAAAAGAATACATAGCATATACTTCCATTTACATAAGTACAAAAACAGGCAAAATTAATTTGTGTTTTAAGAATCAGAATAATGGTTGTTACTGGAGACAGAAGGGCAGAAACTTACTGAAAGGTGCCTAAAAAGACTTCTGGGGTGCTTATAATGTTCTATTTATTAATATACATGCAACTGATATGAATGTGTTCATTTTGTGGAAATTCATCGAGCTGTACACTTATGTGTATTTTTCTGCAATGTATACTATATTCCAACAAAAGTTTCTTTTCTTATAAAGTCTACATTATTAAGAGCTTTAAGAGTGTTACCAGGAGCTTTCTTTTTATGTGCATACTAAAAAGAGGGACAGTTGGCAGAGTTAGTATAGTGTTGTGAATTTACAATGAACTAGAAAATCAAGGTTATATAGCAGGGTGCATCTGGGGAACTCTGTAACCAGCCAGGAATGGTTATTGCTAGTTACAGAGCCGAAAACTCTCAATAAATTTTGTTTCTTCCATTGCAGACTGTCTGATGATTGGCAAAGAAATAAAATATAGAATCAAGAAGGCCAGAATGCTCTCAGTGAGAATAAAACATACTGCCAATATGGCACACAGTTGCACCTCCATCCACAGTTGTATGGAGCTTATGAGAGGTCCAAGCGGCTATATGACTCGGGGAGGGAGCATGCTCCCTTTGCCAGAGGCACAGCTGGAAAAAGTAAATAAAAAATACATTTCTACCAAAACCCCTGGGGAAAGAGAAAAAACTTCTCAGACCAAGACAGGAAAGGAGGGGAAGGTATCAACTCTTGCTAAACATAAGCTTCAGGAAGGAAAGGAGGCATTCTTTGTCTAGCTGAAGAAGGGTGTGTGTGTGTGTGTGTGTGTGTGTGTGTGTGTGTGTGTGTGTGTTAAGTTTTTAAAGTTCTTTGTATATTCTAGATTTTAGTCCTCTATCAGAGAAGTAGCTAGCAAAGATTTTCTCCCATTCTGTAGGCTTTCTCCTCAGACTCTCGCTTGTTTACTTTGCTGCAAAGAAGCTTTTGATTTGATGCCCATCCCATTTATTGATTCTCAGCTTTCTTTTCTGAGCATTGAGGTTGAAGATATGGGGCAGCAGGAACTCTTTTACACTGTTGATGGGAGCATAAATTAGCACCATCACTGTGGGGATCAATATAGAGGTTCCTCAAAGATAAGAAACTGAACCACCACATGACCCAGCTCTACCACTCCTCTGTAACTTTCCAAAAGAATTAAAGTCAGAAGACCATAGTGATACATGCATATCCTTGTTAATATCAGCACAATTTATAATAGCAAAACATGGCCCCAAACTAGGTGTCTGTCAACAAATGAATGGATAGCAAAAATGTAAACACACACACACACATACATACACACACACACACACACACACACACACACACACACACACAGAATGAAGTTGTACTCAGCCATAAAGAAAATAATTGTGTCATTCTGAGGAAAATGGATGGAACTAGAGAATATTATACTAAGTGAGAAGAGCCAGTTTCAAAAAGTCAAGGGTCGCTGGGCGTGGTGGCTCACACTTGTAATCCCCACGCTTAGAAGGCAGAGACAGGAGGATCGCACAGGTTCGAGGCCAGCCTTAGCTACTTAGTGAGGCTCTCAGCAACTTAGTGAGACCCTGTCTCCATATAAAGTATGGAATATGTCTGGGAGTGTAGCCTGGAGGTAGAAAGCCTCTGGGTTCCACCCCCAGTACCACACACACAAAAAAGTCAAGGGTCAAATGTTTTCTCTCACATGAGGGAGCTAGAGAGAAAATAAGAAACTAAAGGAATTTTGTATAATTGAGGAGAGTGACTAGTAGAACAGTGGGAGGTGATGGGGGAGGAAGGAAGGTGGGTGAGGAATAGGAAGGACTGATGAAGCAATTCAAATTATGCTATACCCAAGTATGAGTTATCACTACCAATCTCACAAATATGTACAGTAGGGGAGGGCGTGGGGATTCAGAGGGATCACACCAACTGCTGTGTGCAGGTATGTTTGTATCACATTGAGCCTCACCATGATGTGCAATTACAATGCACCTATATGAGTGTATTTTAAGAAAAGTATCATTTTCCTATAATCCCCCAAACTGTTCATGAACTATTAGGTTAACAGAATTTCTATTAAGAATTTCAACTATCCACATGTTAATTTTCAATCTTACAGTTTCTGCTAATAATACAAGGGCCCCAAGCAAGCTTCTTGGGCAATTTTCTTGCACCTTCTAATTGACATTGCAATTGAAAAAGAAGATCAGGGGAAAAATCTAGAGGCAAAATAAATGCAAGTAATAGGGATGGTTCAATACTTCATGGTATGTCTGGGAGTAAAACAAAATAATAAAAAATATAATAAATTAACTTTTAGAACCAAGATTATATTCTTTAAATTCCATTTTCTGCTGAAAGTGATCAGGCCCCTTTCAAAAAAAATGTCTTAACCTGGGTCTAGTATAGAAAATAAACTGGGCAAATCTAGGCTACCATACTATGCCAGAAAGTAAGGATCTCATTAGAACCTACTGGAATCTCATCGAAAAGGACCAAGAAAGCAAATATGAGGGGCCAAGGATGATACTATTTGAGCATAAAACAGAATAACTTCTATAAACTAGAATAAAACTAATTATATTTTAAAACCTATGCATGCAAAAATGTTATTGATTGCTATTCAAGGTGGCCAAAGCACCAACTCACTATTAAATAAATAAATAAATAAATAAATAAATAAATGAATCAAGCCAAGCTAGGCATGGTAGCAAATGCTTGTAATCTCAGTACTTGGGAGGCTGAGACAGAAGGATTGAAGTTTCACAGTCAGCCTGAGCTACTTAGTGAGGCCCTCTGCAACTTAGTGAAACCCTGTTTCAAAATAAAGAATAAAAAATAGGGCTGAGGGTATAGCTTAAAGGTAGAATACCTTTAAAATCAATCCACAGTCCTTAAAAAAAAAAAAGATTCACGCCTTTATTTTTCCTCTTCTATACAAACCTCTCTTCAAGATTACCAGTGACTGATAAGGAAAAATTCTTCATATAGGATTTCAAGTAATCAATGCAGAAAAAAATGAATTGATTTAGAAAATCATCATTTATCAACTCTGACTGAAATAATGGTTATAGGCAATGCTCATAACTGAATGCTATACAGGAAATAGTGGCACAAGCCTGCAATCCCAGCACTTGGGAGGCTGAGACAGATGATCACAGCTTTGAGACCAACCTCAGGAACTTAGTGAGGTCCTCAGCATCTTGGTAAGACCCTGTTTCAAAATTTTAAAAAAATGGCTGGGGGTGTAGCTTGGATACAAAATGTCCCTAGATTCAATCCCCAGGATTACATAAGTAAATAAATAACTGAATGCTAAAACCAAAAAGTCAAAGCTGATGGAGAAGTTTATAATGGAAAGTGGAAACTGACCACATGTATGACACAGAGTCAATTAAGCACACAGCTTCAGCTGCCAAGTATTCTAGTTGAAGAACTGTACCTGAATAAGTCAATCCTCTATAGTCAGCCAGAGTAGAAGAATGTGTTAAATAACACAATAAGCCAAATCAAGAAGGTGGGAAATTCTAGAAAGAAAATAACTTGGTTTCTTCAACAAATAAAACTAACAAACGGGAAGAGGGAGTGACACTGTTGTAAATTTCAAAGAGACTTAGGAGATATATCAGGCAAATGTAATGTTTGGCATGTGAATCCTCATTCAAACAAACCAACTATAAAAAGACATTTTTGAAGAAATCAGGGAGATTTGAACATGACCTGGTATTGGATAATTCTAAAGAGTTACTATACATTATGTTATAGGTGATAATGGTATAATTTTATGTTGTTAAAATCCCCATCTAGCTGGGCATGGTGGCGCATGCTTGTAATCCCAGGACTTGGTAGGCTGAGACAGGAGGATCGAGATTTGAGACCAGCCTCAGCTACTTAGTGAGACCTTCCACAACATAGTGAGACCCTGTTTCAAAAATAAAGAATAAAAATTAGGACTGGTAGAATGCCTCTGGGTTCCATCCTCAGTACAGAAAAAAAAAATCTCCATCTGAGTCAGGCGTGGTGGTGCACACTTATAATCCCAGTACTTGAGAGGCTGAGACAGGAAGATTATGGTTCATGGCCAGCCTTAGCTACTTAGTGAGGCACTCTGCAACTCTACACTAGTGAGACCCTGTTTTAAAATAAAGAATAAAAAATAAAGAATAAAAAATTGGGCTGGGGGTGTAGCTCAGAGGTAGAATGCCCTTTGGTTCAATATTCAGCACCACACACACACATACACACACACAAAAAATCCCGATCTGTTAGTGATCACATACTAAAGTATAGTTGATCAAAACAACACAAAATCTGAAATTTTCTTTAAAGTACCCTAGCAAAAACTAAATTAAAAAATTTAAAAACTGAGCAGGATATATTAATAAAAAAGATTAATAAAATGTCAGAAGAGAAAGGAGGGGGAAGAGAAAAATCTCTAAAGCACACAATGTACTTAAACATATCGAAGTCAATCACTAAGCCAAGCAAGGAAAGGAGGGACGGGGAGGGAATGGGGTGGTATTTGGGTAGGGGTTAAATCAGCGATGAGTACATGTTTGTACACACAAGTTTTTTACCCCAATAAGTTGTATGAATATAATGCACCAATAAAAAATAAAAATAAAAAAGAAAAAATAAATAAAAATAAAATAAAATGTCAATAGTTGTTGAAACCAAGTGATAGGCAATGGAGAGTCATCAGATTATTTTCATTCTTATGCGTGTTTTAAATTTTCTTTTTTAATTAAAAAATAAGAGAATGAATTTGAGCTCTGTCAATTAACCTGGAGAACTATCCATAATTTCTTGGCAAGTTATAAAAAGTTAAAGTATGGCCAGGCATGGTGGTGCATGCTTGTAATCCCAGCTCTTGGGAGGCTGAGACAAGAGGATCGCACAGGCTCGAAGCCAGCCTCAGCTACTTAGGCTCTCAGCAACTTAGTGAGACGCTGTTTCCAAATAAATTATAAAATAGGTCTGGGAGTATAGCCCGGAGGTAGAAAAGTCCCTGGGTTCCACCCCCAGTACCACAAAAAAAGATGAAGTATAAACAACTATAAGCTGGGCATGGTGGCGCACGCTTGTAATCCCCGTGCTTGGGAGGCGGAGACAGGAGGATCACGCAGGTTCGAAGCCAGCCGCACTGGCTTAAGAGACTCTGTTTCCAAATATATATATATATATATATATATATATATATATATATACATATATATATATATATATATATATATATATATATGGTCTGGGAGTGTAGCCCAGAGGTAGAAGGGTTTCTGGGAACCGCAGTACTACCAAAAAAATTCTATAATATGAACCCATTTTAAATTTAATAACCAGGTTTTGTAAAATATATACATGTATATATTTTAATGTTTTATAAATATATACAATTGCATATGATTTTATGAGCACCAAGAGCCAGAAGGCACACACTACATTGTAAATATGGACTAGCTAGAGATAAAGGCTGATACATATGGAGAAAAAATAGATAAGGCCAAATGAAAATAAGATTTCATATTTAAAAGGTAATATGATATGGCCCAAGATAAAAATTTATATGAAATGATACAAATGCATGAGTCTTTTTATATACAAAAAGAAAATTGCTTTTAACTTAAAAAATAGCATAATCTGTCCATATTTCTGAAACACAGCTGGTTTCCTGGCCCTGATGCTCTGATAGTGGCAGTAAACCTTTGCTGGTCTGCATGTAGGTGGAGCCAGAACAGACCCGAGGCTCTCCAGAAGGCAGGAATTGAGCTGAAGCAAGGCAGAGAACTGGGTGTGTGGCAGGGTTTTTGGGATGGGGGCTAACTGGAAATCAATACTGCAAAAATGCACAGAAACACTCACCACTGGGACCACTGTGGTGTGTGAACAAAATGGAATGTCAGCTGGGCATAGCACAGAGCATGGATATCTCCTTTGGAGCTCAAGTATCTAGCAGGAGGCTCAGGGACACCAGGCAGCTGTGGAACAAAGGACATGCACTGACCTGGGGGTCAGAGGTGTGCGGTCCATGCCTTACCTCAGCTCAGCCACAGACCAAACACATGACCTTGGAAAGGAAACTGACCTCAATTTAATACGTATAAAATGGGAAGATAAATAGCACCTAACACATCTACTTTATCAAAAAGTTAGCAGAAGCCAGGCATGGTGGCGCATGCTTGCACTCCCAACATTTGGGAGGCTGAGACAGGAGGATGGCAGTTGTGGCCAGCCTCAGCTACTTAGTGAGGCCCTTCACAACTCAATGAGACCCTGTTTCAAAATAAAGAATAAAAAATAGGGTGGATGTGTAGCTTGAGGTAGAATGTCCCTGGGTTCCAACCCTACTACCACAAAAAAAGCTAACAGAAAAATGTTATATATATGAAAGTGGCAAAAAAGGTTACTGTCCTTTTCCACACATATGCATGTGTATGCACATGCATGCACACATCCCTCACTATTCACATACATACATATGAAAATAGAGACCATTTATGTTTTTAAAATGCTATGAAGCTGGCCCTCAATTACAGGTTGAAATATTTGAAAAAAAAAAAGATTGTGTATGTACTGAACATGTAGAGATTTTTATTTCCTGTCATTCTCTAAATAATAATACCTATTTACATCATATTGGGTATTATGTAAAAATGATTTAAAGTATATGGCAGAATGTACATACATGATATGCAAATAGTATACTATTTTATATAAGGGACTTGAGCATCCATGTATTTTGGTATCTGCTGGAGGTACAAGAACTGATACTCTTGGTGGATACCAAGGGACAACTATATATACCTAAGTATGATGGCAACATGACTCTTCTTCCAACTTATGGAAAAGCCAAAGCTTAAGACCTTTAAAAGCTAATGGTCACTTAGTAATCTAGTTATGATGATGCTGAAATCTAGCAGGGTGTGTGTTTTGAAAATGAACTCATTCATACTTATTAAATATCATTTCTGATCTAGAGCTTGGTTTGTAGAGTTTGGCCTAAAGCATGTACAAAATCGGAAGTTATGTGCTGAATTATGTCCATCAAATTCACTTGTAAAAGTCCTAACCCTAAGCAATGGTCTTTAGTGGTGGGGCTTTGGAAGGTAATTGGGGTTAGAAGAAGTCATGAGGATGGGACTCATATGATGAGATTAGTGTCTTAAAAAAAAATGACCAAAGTTTTCCCTTTTCCTCCTCACTCCCCCCACCATCATGTGAACATATAGTAAAAAGAAAGCTGTTTAAAAGTCAAAGGTCCCTTTCAGAAACCCAACTCCAAACTGGGCATGGTGGTGCACGCTTATAAACCCAGCACTTGGGAGGCTAAGACAGGAGGATTGCAGATTCACAACCAGCCTCAGTTACTTAGTGAGGCCCCCTGAAACTTAGTGAGACCCTGTTTCAAAATAAAGAATAAAAAATAGGTCTGGAGGTATAGCTCAGAGGTAGAATGCCCCTCCCCTCAGTTCAATCCCCAGTACTACAAAGAGAAAAAAGAAGAAAAAAAAAAAAAAAGAAAAGAAACCCAACCCCACTGGACCTTGATCTTGGACTCTCCAGCCTCCAGAACAGTTGGGAAATAATTGTTCTTTAAGCCACCTAGTATATGGTGTTTTGCATGGTAGTTTGAGCAGGCTGAGATGCTAGGTGAAGAGTCTCTATCTCCTTATTTTCAGTATCTGAACTTGCATGAGATCACCTTGTATTTTTAGTACCGTTTCCTAACAGTATGACCTTGGAAAAATTACTTAAAATTTCTTCCTACATATGTTTGCTTTTGCACCCAATGAACCTAGCTTATAAGATTTTCTCACATCTTATGTAATGATTACATACAATCTCATTGTAATGACTAGGTGATTTAATGCATGGGCTCACTTAGAACAAAATCTAGCAAATAGTCAACACATAATAAGAATGAGAAACTGGTCACTGTTGATTTTTGTGATTTGTCTACTTGGATAAGGTATAAACTCCATGAAGAGCTACAGACTTCAATTATCTTGCTTACAATTATTACCCTGAGAACAAATACAGAAACATGGCACATAGGTATTTGCTAAATGAACAAGTAGATAATGAAAAAAGAAATGATTCAGTGAGAGGGAAAACATTTTCAGGAAGCACATACTATAAATAGAAATTAAAGCTATTTTCCAAGAGATATTGAGCAGAAATTTATAAGGTGAAATTTAATTGATTCAACACATAGCCAAAAAAATGAGAAAAGAAGAATATAGTATCATATTTTCGAACAGCTGTTCTGTGCATAGTAAAATATCCATGGAAGAATTATCAGGAGTGTGCTCCATCCTAAAGCCCATTAAAACTGCTTGAACAACCACCACACAAGTTTTGGATTTTCATTTAATTTTAATAAATATTTTACTGGAGGAAAGTTTAGGGTATAATAGCAATGATGTGTGTCTACTGCTTTAGGTGGCATTTCATTTTGTTTCTGGGCATCTGTGGAGATGAATATACTAATCCAATGCCTGGAAATTTTGGTTGCTGGTTATCCAAGAATGAAATGTCATGTACAGAAACTTATTCTTTATTGCTTAATTTCCAACTGTCTACTCAGCAAATCAGAATGACAAAGAAAACAGCTATTTCAGGACCGGGTACCACATGCATTATAGAAAATGCATCTCATTTGGAACTTCGGTCTTGTTCATGATGAAAGATCAATGAAAATGTGAATTTTAAAATATTCTTTATTGCTCCCTGAACAGGGTGATTATCAGCCTTTAATTTTTTTTTTTTGACTGGAGTTATAAAGCAATGGTGTGGATGTATTCCACAGTTGCAGCACACAGTCTGCATAAACAATCTGCATGGCTAGACAAACCTTTTATGGCCTGTATAAGTCTGAAAGACAATAAGAGCAGTAAGTAAGTTAGATTTAAAAGCAAGATGGTGATCTGTGGCTCAAGGAAGCTAGAGTAGACACAGACCCTATTCATTCCATTACTAGGACCACAGTTGACTATTTTTCAACCTTATCACATATCTCAAAATATCAGAGCATAATTTCCACCTTGTGCTAAATCATCTGAAGAAATTTAGCAATGTTGTTCTGTTTCTCTGAACTACAAATTAGTAGTTCAATTTATCCCCAAAACAAAGAAGGAAGAAAATTCTCTTCTGGCTTATTTTCAGTTGCCCTGACAAAGCTTCTCAGAGATTTAAATCATAACTATTTGTAATGGACAATACCCAAGTGTCATCTGTCAGAAGTCTACACACCCACCCTCGTGGAAAACAGGGAGAGAATGAATATTTATGAAATAATTCTGTACATTTTTCTAGAGAGGGCAAGTCAGGGTGGAGGGAAAGACACACAAGTTTATTCAACCTCTTCTGACTATCCATTGTGGCCCTCACTGGAAGTTCCATGATTCAACCCTTCTGCAGACAAAAGAGTAAGGCTGATTAAATAGATTTTTTTTACAAGGCTGCTTAATTTCTTTATGAGAAGCTCTTCCCTTGCTGTGCATGTATTCATTCAAGGGTATTAACTTGTAGCTCTAATTATACCACACTGGTAACTGTTGTTGACCAGTGACAGAACTGTGATCAGATGTATTACCTTCTCATTTTTAATGACACTTGGATCTTCCCTTAGTTACTCCTCTCTGGTTGTGTGGCTTTAAAGATGATCTATACATAGATGATACCCAAGGCTATATCTTCTGACTGCATGAGTCCCATTCTTGTATATTTAACCTCACACTTGATGTATTCATTGGAATGAAGAGTTAAAATTTCAAATGAACATTTAAAAGAAGAACTCCTGATTCCCAGCCCTTGCTGAAGCTATAGACTTAGTATTCAGCCTTGATTATTTCCTTTCTTCCCAACAGCAATCTCCATCAGACTGGCCTTCAAAATAAACAAGTGAAAACATAAATTAACATGGTGAAGAGTGTCATGTAGCCTGTGAAACAAGGTGTTACAAAAGGAAAGACTCAGGAAGGTCCTACACTTTTTTTTTTTTTCACTACTGGTGATTGGATCCAGGGGCATTCTACTTCTGAGCTATACCCAGCTTTTTTTTTCTCCTAATTTTTGGTTTTGAAGCAGGGTCTTGCTAGGTTTCTGAGAGTCTCACTACTTGCTAAGGCTGTCCCCAAATCTGAGATTCTCATGTCTCAGCCTCCAAAGTACTGGGATCATAGTTGTGCATCATAATACCCAGAATGAGTTCTACTCTTAATAGGATGATCAAGAAACCTTTTATTAGGAAAGTGACAATTCCATTATCTGCATGTATGAGTGGAACTGGTCATGAAAAGACCAAGGGACCTGCCATTTCAGGCAGAAACAACTGGAAGAATAACTTAGGCAAAGATGTTGGCTTGAATAAAAGGAAAGTAGAATGAGCTCTGGTTGACAGGGAGATAGGGTACCACTCATACAGGGCATTTCAGGCCCAAAGAAGGAATTGGAAGTTTATTTATATAAGTGCAATAGCAAATCATTAGCAGCCTTAACCCAGAGAGTGTCATGATCAATTTTTTTCAAAAATCATTCAAGATTCTCAGACAAAATGTGAACAAAACTGATTTGCATCCTTCCACCATCATCCTCGCCACACACAGACATGTGGATCTTACTGGAAACACATAAGAGGGCTGAGGAAAAGCCACAATGTGGAATGGATTTCTATACTCAGAAGAAAGAAAAGGTGAGAGAGACAAGAGACAGAGAAAGAGCAAGAAAGGGAAGAAAACTTTGAAATATATAGGTTGAGAAAAACATTTTAAAAACCTCATTTCTCAAATACTGGTCAATTTAGAGGAAGGCTTATTTGTTTACATGTCTAGAGATATATGATCTATTTATGCCAGAAAGTAAGCAGGACGAGGGGCTACAGGCCATTAGGTCATGATGATCAAAAATAGAAAGGGCTCCTTGTCAGCTCAGAGAAGAGGGAGGGACTGGAAGGTGCTGCATTCTACCCAGGAAAACAATGTCACAAGCCACATCCCCAGCCAGCAAGCCCCATCTCCAAAGTGGGGTCTTTGCTGCCATGTGCTTCTGGGGAACAGTCTAAAGTCAAACCAACACCTCAAAAGCAAAGGAGTAACTGGCAACTAATGAGAGAAAAGCCCAAAAGGAACAGATAGGATAATCAGCTTTGGGTGCGAAGCACAGGGGCACTACATTTTACATAGGAAAAGGAGACCTGGCCCCAAGGCAGCGTGAGGCAGGAAGTTGGACAGAAGGCTCTTATATCCAACAAGTGGGGTTCCTCAAAAGACTGCCCTACCATGTCTGGGGCAAGTCGGAGGGAGCCCCACCCATATTGCTGTGCTGGCTCCCTGTGCAGGGTGTCCCAGGAGACCTCAGGTCAGGGCTGCTGAGCTCATCTGTGCTGGGCTGAGGGACAGGGTGTGGAGCAGTGGATTCCACTCTCTACAGTGAGGCTGTGAGCCTTCATTTTTAGTGGTGAGATGAAATCAATTGCTGCTAGGGAATTGGGCTCCCAGCTTCTGAAAATGACATGTACTGTTTTCTCCTACTTAAAGAAATATATACATATGGAGAGAAAAATGGGAACCTCGGTAAACATCCTGCCCACAATGACAGGGACCAGAGCCCGCCAAGTGGCGAGGCCGGGTCTGGAGCCAGCGATGCCTTGCCTGGAGCCCACCACGGGGCAAGGCCAGGTCTAGAGCCAGCGAGGCCAGGCCCGGAGCCTGTTGCATGGCGAGGCCAGGTCTGGAGCAAGCATGCCAGGCCCAGAGCCTGCTGCAGGGTGAGGCCGGTTATGCAGCCAGCAAGGCCAGGCCCGGAACCTGTTGCGTGGCAGGTCTGGAACTGGGGCTTGCTTCACAGCAAAGGGCCAGTGGGGTTCTTTAGCTGTGTGGCCAGGAAGCACTAGAAGCTGCCACTGCCTCACCTAATTTCTCAGCAGATTTCCAGATCCAAGTGACTTCTATTAGAAAAAATTGGTTGTGAGTGGATCATCTTGTCAAAGTTACTCACCTTCTGGCTTTCAGGTTTTCAGAAAGTAGGAATAAGTGTGGAGAAATAGAAGCTCTAATACACTGTTAGTGGGATTTCAAGTTGATGCAACCACTTTGGAGAACAATAGAGAAGATCCTCCTCAGAAGAAGGAAAATGAACTTAACATATGATCCAGCAGTACTACCTCTGGGTATCTACCAAAAAGAATGAAAACCAAAATACTAAACTAATGCATGAACAACTATGTTCATAACTGCACAGTTCATCATTGCCAAACTGTGGAATCAGCCAAGATATCCTTCAACAAATGAGTGAATTTTAAAACTATGGGATATATACACAATGGAATTTTGCCCAGCCATAAGGGAGAACAAAATTATGGTATTTACAGTGAAATGTCACAAAAAATAAGAAATCAGATGCTTTTCTTAATGTGTAAAATATTAGGGAGAAATGGGTAACAGGAGGAATGCTAGTTAAAGAAGGGTCCCTATAGAGGAGCAATTAAGGTGACATATCTGAAGGGGTAAGATGGAGGATAAGGGAAACTCTTTAAAGCACATCATATACTTAAACATATCAAAGTCAATCTGGAAGCCAAGCATGGGTAGGAGGAAGAGGGAGGGAAGGGGTTAGAGATTGGGTAGGGGCTGATTGGGTGATATGTGCATGTATATCTTCACAAGTTTTTTATCCCATTGAGATGTATGGCTACAATGCACCAATACAAATTTATATAAAAAAGGACTGCCCTACCTGAATAAAGAGAACTAGAAAATACCCACCCATCAGCTCGGAGAAGAAAAATGAGGCTTGAAATTGTGGAGACTCTGAGTGGAAAACAAAATCTGCCATGAAATTGAAACCCCATGCCAGATGGTATTGAAAGTTAAAATGCTCACACAGTACTATAAACTCAAACCAAAATAATATAAAACTGCTCCAACAGGAGTGACTCCCCAAGCCCAACCGAAAGTAAACACAAAAGGGAACTACCAAGGGGCACATGAGTTACAGAGAAAAAACAACCCCCATTTAGCAGAAGCTTACAGTAAAACACAATCTACCCACAAAATGAAACCCTGTGATGGGGGATCAGTAGGCATGATGACCAGGAGCTATAACCCCATAAATTCTAGAGTAGTTGATAAAATGATCTGAAAGAGATCATTAAATAGAGGGGAAATGAAAATGAAAGTACTGAGTATCACTTAAAAAATAAAAATAAAAAAGGAGAAGCCAAACATGGTGGCACACACCTATAATATCAGTTCTTGGAGGTTGAGGCAGGAGGATTATGAATTTGAGGCCAGTCTCGGTATCATTGTGAAAGCATTTCAAAATAAAAAATAAAAGAAGCTAGGGGGATGAAGCTTAGTGATAGAGTACCCCTGGGTTCAATTCTCTGTATACCACAAAGCCAAAAAGAAAGAGAGAAAGAGAGGGAGGGAGGGAAAGCAAACTGAAAAATAAGTACATGTTCCTTTAAAATATTAAAATAGTCATTAATATTTTAAAAATTCAGCTGGGTAAAGCAGCACTCACCTATAATCCTAGTACTTGGGAGGCTGAGACAAGAGGACCTCAGATTTGAGACTAGCCTCAGCAAACTTAACGAGACCCTGTTTCAAAATAAAAAAAGGGGGGATTAGAGGGTACGACTCAAAAGTAGAATGCCCCTGAGTTTAAATCCCAGAACAACAACAGAAACAACAAAAAAACCCCAATAAGTAGATTAAGTAGCAAATGAAATGAGAACCAATTCAGGAGAAAATTAGTAAATTACAAGATGTATTTGAGGAAGTAACACAAAATGCAGACAAACGAATGGAAAATATGCAGAAATGAATAAAAACTATAAAGAATGAAAGGGTTTAATGTTTATCCAATAGACTAGTAAGAAGGAGAAAACAGACAGAAAGGCAAGGTTTAGCTGTGACTAAGCACAGTACTTTATTCTCCTGGTCAAGAGGTTTCACCCAAGGAAGAACATGTATCCACGCCAGTCCGATTAGAATCCTCCCCTAGGGTAGATATACGTGACGCTGGGAGACTGCAGAATCTTTTCACTGGGTTGTCAAAGTATCTTGCAACATAAGATGCTAGGAAGAGTCTTGTGCACTGCGTTATGGAGACAGTGGATGGAGCATACATGGGATGAAGAACTTCTGTAGTTTCTTAGCTTTTTTCCCCCCATGTCCATTTTCTTCATTCTTTACACAAACTATACCCAGAAAGAAAAAACAAACAAACAAATAAAGACAAAAGCTTTTCTGAGCCGCTCTCAACTGGACTCTTTCCGAGGCCGTAGCATGATGTAATGAGAAGAATTGAACTTGATCCACGGTGACCAGGACGCCGGGGGCTGAGGGCTGGAGCCAGGCCTGCAGCTGTCTAGTGCAGTTTCTCTTCTGCCTGTGTCTTCACCTTCCCAATTCCACAGCACTGTGTTCCAGGCATGACGATGATTGAAAGCTAAATAAAGGTAGTGTAACCTTCTCTCAACCCTGGATGGAATTCATAATGAAACTAGATGCGACTGGCCTCCCTCTGGTAG
Source organism: Muscardinus avellanarius (assembly GCF_963383645.1). NCBI lineage: Eukaryota > Metazoa > Chordata > Mammalia > Rodentia > Gliridae > Muscardinus > Muscardinus avellanarius. The sequence continues at coordinate 147,851,157 of NC_137787.1, read as the reverse complement.
CCTGTCTCTCTCCCTGTTGTTTGGCAGACGTGTCTCATTTGGAGCAGCTTGGGCTCCCTGGGCTCTTTGTAAAGATTGGTGGGGATGAGTTTTTTATGTTTTTCAATTGCTGTGGAAAATCCTCTGCCCACAACCTAAGAGGAGGGGCGGCCAATAATCATGCCCGAGGCATGCTGTAACCTGCAGCCGGGTGGCCCTGGATGGCAGAGAGGTCTGGGAGTGATGGGACAGGGCAGCAGCCTCAGGGATTCAGTGGGGAGGAAGGGCTGCTGGGAATGAAAGAAAACACTGCAAAACACAAAAACAGTCCATATACCATACACTAAATGGATTAAATAACCTACTAAAATCCCTTGACTTTCAAGTAGAACTCCAAATGAACCAAGTAAAGCAGTTTGAAGGATGTCTGGCTCAGCCGCTCACCTTCAAGGCTGTTCAACACAAGGTGTTCTTTCTCTTTAAGAAATCCTGCCTTGAACTTTTCTGTAGAGAAGGGGGCTTTTTCCTAATTTGTTTAGGGATGGTCCCAGTTTATGCGCATTACACCAACATCTTATATCTTTTTCAGCACTTGTCCAGTGTGACAATAAGCAAGGTATTTGTATCCATCAGCATTCTTGCAGCCATAATCTAAATATCTGACCACATACTTCTTAGGGTTTGTGGCTCAGTTCAAGTGAGACTGGGGACCATGGATCTCAGGTCATGGCGACAGGGAGGCCGAGGTGGTGGGCTGTGCTCTTCACCTCATAGAGGCAGAGAGAGAGAGAGAGAGAGAGAGAGAGAGAGAGAGAGAGAGAGAGACAGAGAGAGAAAATAAGAGAGAAGAAGGAGGTGGAATTCTTTATATAATCCCCAAGGCTGTACCCCTAGGGATCCACCTTCAGCCAGACCCTAGCAGCCTACCAAGTACCACCCAGGTAAATCTATTACAATGGAATTATCCACTTCTGGGATTACAACCCTCATGGCGCAACTATATCAGCTCTAATCACCAATTTATGAGCTCCTCAAGGGGCCCTTCTATACTCATGCCCAACTCAGAATGCAAAATACACTTTGTTTTCTCTAAGTGTTCCCAAAGTCTTAACAGTTCCAGCATTGCTGGAAAAGCCCAAAGCCCAAAGTCTCCTGGAGACTCAAGGTAAGCTCTTGTGAGCCCCTGTAAGATAAAGAAGCTCAAAATAAAAAAGCAAGTTACCTGTATCCAATATACAAAGGCAGGAAGTAAACATCTGCATTCCCAAAGGGAGGAATAGGGCCAAAGAGAGAAGGGATGGACATCCCTTCTCAGTAACAGTAATGGAATCCTACAGGGCACCAAGTATGAGAAGTGATCTGTAAGAATTGCTTTGGATGACAAATGCCATCTCAGCCATGGTCACTCACTTTTCCTAGGGTATCACATCCAAAGACCAGTTTATATGCTAATGTAAAGGTTACCTAGCTTTCCAGCTCAACATTCACTAAGCCTTGAAGCCTGGCTGATTACCATGGACGCTTTACTGCCTCTTCCAGCCTGGCTCCCTGGTTCACAGCTAGCAGCCTTTCCTCCTTGAGATCGTTCCATGCTTCTGGAGTTTCTGAATCTTGGAGGTTTTTCTTATAACCCTGGCTTCACCCTCACAGCTACACAAAGCGCTCCATTTGGGCCTGCCTGCAGGATTCTGCCTCTGCCACACAGGCCCCGGCTTCCCGGGTCTTCCTTTGAAATCTGGGGGTGGGGTTGGAGGGAAGCCTCCATGACTCCCTTTCTCTAGCAAAGCCAGCATTACATGGGCTCTGGGATGGGCCACCAACAGAAAAGGTAGTCACGCTCTCACACTCTCCTTCCGCATTGCCACTGGGGACTTTTTTTTTTTTTCAGTACTGGGAATTGAACCCAGGGACATTCTATATTAGAGATACAACCTTCAGCCCTATATTTTATTCTTTTATTTTTGTGGTACTAAGGGTTGAACCCAGGGGCATTCTATCTCTGAGCTATACCCCAAGCCCTATCTTTTATTTTTTATTTTGAAACAGGGTCTCACTAAGTGGAGGAGGGTTTCCCTAAGTAGCTGAGGCTGGCTGCAAATCTGCAATTATCCTGTCTCAGCCTCCCAAGTACTGGGATTACAAGCATACACCACCATGCCCAGCCTGACTGAGGCTTTCTTAATCATAGCCACTGAGCCTATTCCAGCAGACCACCTCTGGCCCCAAGGCCATCTGCTGCCTCCTCCCTTGACATTATCTCTCTGGGCTTCAGCTTTATACATGCCTTTCTGGTCAAACCCTAAATCTCTAAAGTCTCCCTGCTTTATTTTCCACTTCTGAATTCAGTGAACAGGTCACTGAATGCGGATATCAGCATCCATAATGCAGTTTGGATATTTACTGTTTTGCTATTTCCTCTACCTGCCAGTTTATTTAGCCTATCATCTTTAAATTTGGCCTCACATAAAGTTTCAGGACATGGGCAAAATGTAGATAAGTTATTTGCCAAAGCATAACACATGTGGCCTCTACCCTACTTCCCTATGGTGTCCTCCTTGCCCTCTGTAATCTCCTGAGCACAGTCTCAGGAGAAGTGGCCTTTCTAGCCAAGTTCTGGGCCTTCCACTTGCCTCTCATAAACCACTTCCAAAGATTCACAATCCACATGATCAGACTTCGTTATAGCAGCAATCCCACTTTGCTGGTGCCATTTATTTCATCTGTTAGCATTCTTGCAGCCATAATCTAAATATCTGACCACATAATTTAGAGGAAAGATTTTTTTCTTGTGGTTTCTAGTTCAGTCCATGTGAGGCTGGGGACCATGGCTCTCAAGGCACAGCGGTGGCTCTTGGAAATCACATTGGCTGTTCTCTTTACATCACAGAGACTGAAAGACAGAGAATGAACTGGGGGAAGGAAATTCTTTATACAATCCCCAAGGCTATACCCCCAGGGACCCATCTGCAGCCATGCCCTACTGGCCCACCAGATACCACCCAGACAAATACATTTTACAATGTACTTATCCACTTCTGGGATTACCACCCTCGTAACTCAATTACATCAGCTCCAAGCACCAATTTATGAGCTCTTCAAGGGGCCATTCTATATTTAACCATAACGGTATTATTAATAAGGAAAATAACAGTAATAGTAGACTTTGGGAGTGGATGCTGGGATGTGTCTCCCAGATCCCCCTTTAAGACTGAGTCACTAGACCCCTAGCTGCTGGGTGAGCTTTGGGCAGAAAGCCCCAGCTTCCAGCAGTCATCAGAATTGCTTTGGATGACAAATGCCATCTCAGCCATGATCACTCACTTTTCCTAGGGTATCACATCCAAAGACCAGTTTATATGCTAATGTAAAGGTTACCTCGCTTTCCAGCTCAACATTCACTAAGCCTTTGCTGAGGCCAATCACAGGGGCAGTTTTCCCTCCTGCCTGATCCTGCGCGTCTCCTCCTTCAAGAAGTGGTAATCCCACGAGTACTTCTTAACAAGCCTCAGAATCTTCGCTCTGAACAGGCCACAGTCCGTGACAATAGCTCTTGGTGTTTTTTTATTGTTCTTGTTTTGTTTTGTTTTTGTTTTTGCTTCCTGTGGTACTAGGGATTGAACCCAGGGTCATTCTACCTCAGAACTATGTCCCCAGCTCTATGTTTTATTATTTATTTTGAAATACGTATTACTAAGTTGCAGAGGGCCTCACTAAGTAGATGAGGGTGGCCGAGAACCTGTGATCGCCTGTCTCAGCTTCCCAAGTACTGGGATTACAGGTGTGCACCACCACACTGGCTGTCCTTGGTGTTTTTGCTTTCTACTATGGACTTGTCTGGTATTGTATGAGACATGTACAATGAACTGACTTTTTACTCTGGTTAGATCAGAGTATACCCCAAAATAATCTGTCTCATCTTTCCCAGTACTAGCCAAATACAATTTGTGAGAGACAATGATGTAGTGTGCAGATGTCTCTCCAAGGAAGGACTGGCTGCTCTAGCTGTCAGCTTCTTCAGGTTCTTCCTGGGCTGCAGGTGGCCCCAACCAAAGGACACACCCCTTCCTTGGTCAATTGACAGCTGGTGACTGGGTGAGGTGGGGTGTAAAAGTCCAGACACTTCAACCCAATGTGGGCACCTCTGATGGACCACACTTGCTCCAGAGCTCCCTGCAGGCTTGGCAAAGATTCTGTCTAGCCTGCAAGATAGATGGGCATCTTCCTCTGCTTTCCTCTTCTATAACTGACACCTCCATTTCCAGGATGGCTTATTGGTTTATTGGGTGCTTTAATCACAAAGAAAATAGGCTAGGCGCTATGGGGTAGGGCAGCTAACACTTTTCATCTGGGATAATGGTAGAGATTTGATGTTGCTGCCCCTGCTGCCTCTTGGCACCCAGCCAACTGAGCAGTAATCCTGGCCTTAGAGAGAGGCCCAAGGTCCAGGCCACCGTCCATTAGAGTCAGTGTTGAAACCATGGAACATTTTAGTCTTGGCACACATTTATAGGAAACAGAAGTTGGGTTGTCCTGCCATATGACATATGAAAAGAAGCCTCAGTGTTCTTGATACAGTGATTTTAACATTAATGAAATGCTATATAAATCTACAACTGAAAAATGATTTTACTGTTTGATAACACTTTTTAAATTTGCAGTAAATATTTCAGAATTAATGGGCTCCAAAATATTTTATTAAACAAATGAGAAAATCAAATACTCTGTCCATGGTAAAGCTGATGGCAAAACCTATAAACTTCAAAATGCTTATTGACAATTACCATGTTCCATGGGGGTCATGTGATATCACTGACCCCATGAAAACCAGAAGACACAAATCTGCTGAGGTTATAAGCATGTATTTTCAAGGCTGTGAATGAATGCAAAAAACTATGAGGAGTATAAAGCATGGCTTTCCATTTGGGTTAAATAACTGCTCTTCTAAATTACTTTTATTCATTCTCTCATACGCATACAAAAAGTGAAATTGATGGGGTTTAGGACACACTACTCTGAAACATGGCTCCTTAATATACCGAATATCTTAAGCTGAAGGAATATGAGAAAAATTGCAGAAGAAGGTCGTTCTAGCTCTCTCCTGCCCTTCTTCTTGAAGCAGATTGTGCGATCTAACAAAGATTTTCTGATCTCCCCCTGAAGCAGTCATAAGACCCTCTTACGAGAAGTGCCCTCTCTCTACCTTGAAAAGAGGATCATCCGTATCTCTGAAAACGAAGAGTCACAGAGGAGAATCTGAACAAACAAACGTTGCTAACTTTCCTTCCCCTGGTTATTAAATTAGATCAGACCCTTTGATCCATCTTATTTTTTCAACATTCTCTACTCTTCATCAGACCTAGCATGAAAATATAAAGATTCAGCCATTTCTTCAGGTCCTCATTTCCTTACAAAGGCTCTCATGGCATATAAAAAATAAATGTGTATTTTTTTCTCTTATTTGTACATTGTTTGTTAAAGGGACTCCAGCTGTGTGCCTATGGTCAAGAGAGAAAGAAATCAGTCATTTTCCCTACAAAGTGATAGATGTAATGTGCTGGACGTGGCAGAAAAACATTTCAAACTTAATAATTAAGTGATGCCACATTTTAATGAATTCAATCAGGTGCTTCAAACTGGAAACAACTGTTTTCAACAGCGATTCAACTTGCATCTGATTCATAAAATAAAGACACAGCATCTAAAAGTCAACGAATATCTGATATTACTAGAGCAAGATGTCATTATAAAACTTAAACAAATCAGTGCTATTGTTCATTCAGTTTTTAAAAAGTTCAAAAATAAAAAGATGTATCATGTAAAAATTCTGTACCAGTTTTGGTGGAGAACATTATAATGGTGAACTATGTTATGTTCTTTCTAACAAAATACATGAGCCAGGCATGGCGGCACACGCTTGTAATCCCAGCATTCGGGAGGCTGAGACAAGAGAATCACGGTTCGCAGGCAGCCTCAGCTACTTAGTGAGGCCCTCCGCAATTTAGTGAGACCTTATTTCAAAATAAAGAATAAAAATAGGGCAGGGGGTGTAGCTCGGAAATCGAATGCCCCTGGTTTCCATCCCCAGATCTGCAAAAAAAATTAATATATGTGTGTGTATGTGTGTGTGTGTGTATTTTTTTGGAATTTGGTATGATGCAACATAATTTATATTTGTACTCAAATCATGATGGTCTACCAATCAAAATAGTAATGGTCAGTAACAAGAATAAGGAAATATTATGATAATACACAGTTTAACTGAACTACATATTTTTGGTTAAAATCTTATTTCAACATAAGGCAATAGTATATATTTTCTCTGTCATAACAGAATTTTGGAAATATTTGAGCCTTTGAATACATAATTTCCAAATCAACCTAAGTGTCCTATAATGGTACTGAATTGTTTTTATTGTGATCCATCTAAGTTTGTACCATATTTATCCAAATAAGAATTATTTTATCAACATTTTCAATGAATGGAAATTACAAAAATTTAGCTATGTGTCGCTATAATTGTGATTATAAGTAACACAGTTTAAAAGCATCAAGATACTATAATGTATTTCTACTTACACTAATTAATTACAACAAAATTTTAACCAATGGATCTAATTGGCTTTTATTTGTGATTCATGAACCAGGGAAGCCTCTCTTGTACAAAATAGAATGAGAGCTCCCACTGTGGGTTTACAAGGTGTGAACAAGAAAACAGAATAATAGGAAAAAACCTGATTGGTTAGCATCAGGATACTTTTTTATAAGGTTAAAGCAGGGGGCTTTATTATTATACTTACTTAGGTAAACTGATTTGAGATATGGTCTGTTTTAGAATCTATGTGCTTTCTTAAAACTTCAGCTTAATAATGTGGCTCTCAGCATGAGTGACTCCATGTTGGTTCTGTGTAGTCTATTGAGGCCTAGGAGCTCAGATCAGAACAATTGCCTCCCATAAGTTTAATGCCACAAAAGCAAGAAAGAAACCTACCAACTTAAATGTTGATACCTCCTAGGATATACAGGCTTAATTTTGAAATTCTTGATTTAAACGTTAGAAGGTCTTAGTTTGTAGACAGAACTCTTATACAAAACTTTTATTCTAAATTTTATGAGACCATGGTAAAATAGAGAACTAAATTTTGCAAAAATATAAATTAAGCAAAAAAAAAAAAAACCCTGAATAGACAAAATTAACTTGCCAAACTTTGACTTGTGAGGCACTTTTTGAAAAAAGATATTCTAAGTGAAGGAAAAAAGATAGTACCCTTGAAAATAGAATTGAGATCATCATTCACTTAACAGAATTGTTCTGATCCTATTAAGTATGCTAGCAAAAGAACACTCTCAAACATGACATGGTCTACAGAGAAGGTCAGTTGAAGGCTCATTTCAGATTTATTAGCCATAAAATCCAGCTTTAAAGAAAATTCAGATAATTTGATTTAAAATTTAGACATAGTGAGACCATATTGGGGGAAAAAACATTCTTTGCAAAAATATAGTGACATGGTATTTGAGATAAATGTGTTTTTTAAAAACTTATTAAAGGGAGGTAATTATTTTGCTTTTTATGTTTTTATTTCCGCCTTTCAATATAAAGAAGTTTGATGTACACGTTAGTCTCTATTTTAGAAAATTTATTTTAAATAGTATTTGAATATAAATTGTATGTACCCATCAATATAATACAAGTTAGTTTGTTAATAGTAAATATTTTTTAAACTGCAGTTGTTTTTAGTACCTCCTTTTATTCTCAAAAGAGTACTAGTAACTGGGTGTGGTGGTGATGCAGGCTGGAATCTCAGTATCTGGGAGGCTGAGATAGGAGTATAATAGGTTTGCGTTGGCAAGTAGTGAGACTCTCATGAACCCAGCAAGTCCCTATTTCAAAATAAAAATGGTGCTGAGAGTTTAGCTTAGAGGCAGAATGTGCCTGTGTTCAATCCCCAGTATGACTAAAAAAAAAAAAAAAAAAAAAAGCCCTCGTTTGAAAGATAAACTGTTTGGCTTCCCTAATTCTAGGGTGATTAGCTACCCCACTTGAAACAAAAATAAATGTTCTCTAGTTCTCTTTCTAGGGTTTTATAGGCTCCCAGTGTTGGAAAGGCTCTCTCTCTCTCTCTCAAAAAAAAAATGCATTAACCTTCTCTAAAGCTTGAAAGCTTTAAAATTTTCAATGTATATGAGGCTTTTTTTCCCCCAGAAACTTATTACAATGTAAATTCCTGATCTCTGGTAATAAGGTTTATGATACAAAACCAGAATGGGGCCCAATAGTATATATTTTTACTAAGGTCTTCTCTATCTCCAAGAGATTCTTTTGAGAAATGCACCTCATCTATTCTCAAATAATTTCTTATTATTGGATTTCTATCTTCCTAGAATATAAATTTCACAAGAGAAGAACTTTTGTTTTATGTAATGTCATATCCCTAACACTTGGAAGACTGTCTGGCACATACTAAGGACTCCTGGGGAAAAATAATTATAAACAAAATCTCCTCTCAACCCAGAAAACCTTTCCATAAAGGTAGAAGAGAAAGAAAATAATTTTTTAATTGAGTAAGCGTTAAACTAGAAAGTGATGTGCATCACGGGCAAACTGCTAAGGGGACTGCACAAACAGAAAGAATGCTCCCTCCAGCCCAGTGAGAGCACACGCCTGTAATCCCAGTACTTGGGAGTCTGAGACAGGAGGATCACAGGTTTGAGGCCAACCTCAGCAACTGAGTGAGACACTGTTTCAAAGGGCTAGGGTTAGCTTCAAGGTAGAGGCTGCTGGGTTCAATATACAGTTTGAGAGAAGGAGAAAGAGAGACTTAGAGAAGAGGAAGATGGAAAATAAGAAAAAGAATAAAGAAAGAAAGAAACAAAGAAAGAAACAAAGAAAGAATAAGAAAGAAAGAAAGAATAAGAAAGAAAGAAAGAATAAGAAAGAAAGAAAGAAAGAAAGAAAGAAAGAAAGAAAGAAAGAAAGAAAGAAAGAGAAAGAGTGCCCCCTCCTTAATAGTTAAGTAGATATGATATTAGGCAGTGTCTGGAGTCTGGTGGCAGCTGAGCCTAGATCTGTCTCCTCTTAGGAGAGGGGAGTTAGTGTCTTATCTTCTTTGATGACTACTTTTCAAAGAGAGAGTTCTCAGGCTCTGGAGAGAACAGTCATGAATGTGGGGCAGGCCACAGGCTTATTTCACCACTGAAAATATTTACGTGCCTCACACAAACAATAGTAAATGCTGGCAAAGATACGGAGAAATAGGAACTCTTATACACTGTAGGTAGGACTGTAAACTAATATAAGCACTGTGAAGATCAAGGTGGTGGTTTCTCAGGAGATTGGAAATATGACCCCCATATGACCCAGTGATACTGCTCATTGGCATTTTTCCAAAGGAATTAAAGTCAGAATATTATAGTGATAATGCATAGTCATGTTTATAGCAGCACAATTCATAATAGACAAATTACAGAACCAGCCTAGGTCTCCATCAACAGATGAATGAGTCACAAAACTGTGGTCTATATACACAATGGAACTTTATACAGCCATAAAGAAGAACAAAATTGCCGGGCGTGGTGGCACACACTTGTAATCCCCATGCTTGGGAGGCGGAGACAGGAGGATCGCGCAGGTTCGAAGCCAGCCGCGCTGGCTTAGGAGACCCTGTTTCCAAATAAAAACATAAAAAACAGGTCTGGGACTGTAGGCCAGAGGTAAAAGGGCTTCCAGGAATCCCAGTACCACAAAAAACAAACAAAAAAACCCCAGAAAAACAAAACAAAACAAAAAAACAGAAGAACAAAATTACGTTATTTAAAGAAAAATGGATGGAACTTGAGATTATGCTAAGATTAGCCAGTCTCAAAAATATGAATACTTGTATGTTTTCTGTATGTGAAAGCTAGGTGGAAATTGGGAAACAGGTAACATAGATACAAGAGCAGAGTCTAGTGGAGAGATGGAGGGGCTTTAGGGGAGGGAGGAAGGGGACAGAGGTGTAAAGAAGCAACAGTGGAAATCATTCCAATTCCAGTCATGTATGGGGAGGGGGTGGGAGCTGGAGGGAAGCGCCCTAAGAATTGTGAGCATGTGTGTTCCTACCATTCTGTACCTAAGTATGATATATAATTGTAATGCACCAAATAAACGTGTATAAAAGATGCAACAAATTTACGACAGGGAAAACATTTCTTAAGTAGAAAAGGGAGAGTAGGAAGATGTCTTCTCTTACTTTCAACAAGGAAAATTAAGACTCTTCTATTTTATTTTGTATTTGCCCTTTCTGTACTTAGTCAATATTTGTTGAATAAGCAAATAACTAAATTCAGATAATTTTACCATAACTGACTGTAAGCAACTAAGGGCAAGAAATATTTTCTATTTATTTTCCTACATAATACCAGCATAGTGCACACTCCTCAACAAGTGTTTGTAAAAAGAAAGGGAGAGAGAAATTAATGATGTCAATACCTATAAAACAATTTCCACATTACAGACCAAGAGTTAAGGAAGAGAATGATATACTAGAGAGATAAGTTGGGCTTGCCATAAAAGTTCTTGAATTTCCACAAAACACCATTAAGCATACATTTAATTATGCATCAGGCAAGGGTTGATCTCAATACCCAGGGCCCTTTCTAAATCTGGATTATAGAATTCCTAGGTGGCGACCTTAGCATCTCTAGTCAGCTTGCTTTCTCCCTTTTCCACCATCAAAGCTTTCCCCACAGCTGGGCACAGTGTTGCACACCTGTAATTCCAATACCTGAGAGGCTGTGACAGGAGGATCACAGGTTCGGGGCCAGCCTCAGCAACTTAATGAGACCCAGCAAGACCTGTGTCAAAACATAAAATAAAAAGGACTGGGAGTGCAACTTGAAGGTAGAATGTCCTTGGGTTCAATCCCCAGTAGCAAAAAAATAAAAAAATAAAAAATAAAAAATCTCTCCCCACTGACATGGGTAAACTCACACTTTTTATTTCCAGAGCCCTGCTCTGTAATTCATTCGGAGCCGGAGACTTAGGCTCATTTCCAAGGATGCATGCTCCTGCATAATCGCATCACCCATCTTGGGCTTCAATTTTCCCTTAACAATGTTTGTTCTACCCTATTCAGTCTAAAGATCACTCTCCTTGACAGAGAAGACAAGAGCAAATGGGAGCAGAGGAGTTCTGCTTTCTTGGTGCCATCCATCAACATCACACCGCTGGGCTCCAGCAACAGGCTTCTTCCTGGATCCTGCTCTAACCCTCAGAGCCCTCCTTTCTCCTCAGCCTTCTTTTCCTCCTAAACCTCAGGGCAGTGTGCCCTTGGGCCTGCTGACGTTACAGGTCCTGGCCTCTCTTTCATATGATCTTTGGCACCGGGCTCCTCTTTCTACCTTTCTGTAGGTGTCCTTTACTGAGATTCTCAGCGGGAGAGCAGTCATATTGGTTCTAGATGTTGTCTTCTCTCTTCACTGTAAACAACAGGGGTGACACCAAAGACAGAAATGCTGACTTGGAGAGCTCACAGATTCCTTTGAGCCCCCTCTTTGGGAATAGACTTGCAATGATCTTTTCTTGATTTTCTTGCTTCTCCAAGCGTTGCGTTGCTGTCTTAGATTCTAAGTCTTCTTTCCACCTGCCTGCACAAACATAAAATGAGGCAGCCACTTCCTCACAAGATTCCTGTCACTTTGTGACACCACAGAAGTGAGGTGCAAGAGCTGAGCGTGGTGACGCTTGCCTGTAAGCCTAGTACTTGGGAGGCTGAGACAAGAGGGTCACAGGTTCAAGACTGGCCTCAACAACATAGCAAGACTCTAAGCAACCTAGAGAGACTCTGTTTCCAAAAAAGAAAAAGAAAATAAATTTTAAAAAGGGCTGCGAGTGTAGCTTGGAGGTAGAATGCATCTAGGTTCAAACCCCAGTAGCAACCAAAGAGCCAAAAAGACAAAATAAATGAAAAGGGCTGGGCATAGCTTAGAGGTAGAATGCCCCTGGGTTCAATCCTAAGTACAAAAAAGGAGGAGGTGGAGGAGGAGGAGGAGGAGATGCAAGAGGCAGGAGGACCAAGTATTCTTTCTGACAATTTTGTCTTTAAAACATCCCAAGAAGCCGGGTGTAGTGGCACATGCTTGTAATTCCAGTACTTGGGAGGCTGAAACAGGAGGATCAATGTTTGCAGCCAGTCTCAGCTATTTAGTGAGACCCTGTTTCAAAATAAAGAATAAGGAGCCGGATGTGGTGTGCATACTTGTAATCCCAGCATTCAGGAGGCTGAGATCAGAGGATCGCGCTTCGCAAACAGCCTCAGCTACTTAGCAAGGCCCTTTGCAACTTGGGGAGACCCTGTTTCAAAATTAAAAAGCCTAAAAAAATAGGGCTGGGGGTGTAGCTTAGTGGTACAATGCCCCTGGTTTCCATCCCCAGCACTGTAGAAAACAAAGAAACAAAAAGAATAAAAAATTGGGCTGAAGGTGAAGCTCAGAGGTAGATTGCCCCTAGGTTCAAGCACCACACAAAACAATAAAGATTAAAAAAAAAAAAAAAACAATCCCAAGGAACTAAATAAAGTGGATGGCCATGAACTTTAAAAAAACGGGGGGGGGGCAGTTGGTAGAGATTATGGAAAAGAATTCCCTCTAATGTATTATGCAGGATTAGAAAAGAAAGGAAGACCACTGAGGCCTGCAAGCATATGCGGCCAGGTGATCTCTGAAACAATGACAGGAAAGGAGGAAGACCACGAAGCATATTTAATAATGAAGAACGCAGGCTGAGACAGCATGCTTTTACTTAGTACTAACTTAGTACCTCCCTTGCCATCCTTCTACCCTGCACTCTGGTTTCCCTCTTAAGAGCATTTACTATACCAATTTATCCAACAGCTCTCCTGTAAGGTAGAACTGAAGGAGGAAATTTATCCAAAGTCTCAACATAGTGAACATCAGGGAGACTCCTATCTCCCGGCAGCCTGGCAGGTCTTCCTTATCTTTGTGACTGCCCAAGGTATTGCTAATCATACAGAGAAGTTAAAGGACAAGAATTACCAATGTATTTCTAGAGTATGAATGGGTAAAGCCAGCCCTTTGTTTATGTCAGCAGCTGACAGAGCCTGGGGTTATTTATAACTAACATAGGGAGGGCCAGGGGTTATTTATAACTGACCAGCTTCATCTGGTTCATCTGGCATCATCCTCAGTCTCTCTATCCTTGACTTTCACACCTGGGGTTGGCAGGTGTGCTTGGAGAAATACCAAACATCAAGAAATTCTCTCTTCTAGGGTGTCTCTCCTCTCCTACATTCTATCTTCCTCTTTCACACTGAGCAGCAACAATATTGCTCCTCTAGCCAGTCTCTGTCTCTGTCTCTCTCTCTCTCTCTATTCCCTCCCTCCCTCCCTCCCTGCCCCCTCTCTCACTAGGCCCTTAACAGATTTAGGTTTCTGCATTGCTTCGCACTTCGATGTTTCTTTAATCTTACATTTGCTTGTGTGTGTCTTGCATCTTAAACTGTATGGTACATTCCTTGAGGTAGTCATTAGTGCTATTTTACAAATGGTGTAGATTTCTTCCTCTGAGAATGCTGTGGAAATTTATTTCTAACTTTCTTTAGAAATGGGTCCCATGATTTTTTTTTTTTTTTTTCTGGCCAGTGAAATGTAAACAGAAGGCAACATGTGTCATTTCTTGGAGAAAGTATTTTTCGGAATTGGGGATCGAACCAAGGGGCATTCTACCTCTGAGCTTCACCCCCAGCCCTACTTTTAGTTCTTTATTTTGAAATGGGGGTCTAAGTTGTGGAGGGCCTAAGTAGCTGAGGCTGTCTGAAAATCTGCGATTCTCCTATCTCAGCCTCCCAAGTATTGGGATTACAAACCTGCGCCACCACGCCCAGCTTATGGAAAAAGTATTTAACTGCCCAGAGTGAGACACCACCACTGCTGCTGCCTCCTTTTGCTACAGGGAAATCCAAGAGGAGATAGAGCCTTCACCAGCATGGCCCCGAGAAACGGAGGTAAATCGAGGCTCCCGCCATGTCTAAAGTGTTACGTGATCGGGAAGCAAATTATTACTAATCCACAGAGTTGTGGGATTGTTTATTGCAGTCACACAAGGCAGCTAATGCTGCATTCTCTGAGGACAAGACCCATTCCACTTACCTCTCTATTCAAATCAGCCTACAATAACATTATCCTATTCTAATGTTGATTTCTGGTTTTTCTTAATTCACAATGTCCGATTTCAAGTCTCTCCCTCCTATCTGCTTCTGCTCCAGGCACTAGAGCACAACTGCTCGGTTTAGCCCAATGACGGTTTTTAAACCATAAATATTAAAATTTCTAACCAATTCATAATGTGGTGTTGATCACTTGTGTGACATTTCATAGCAAATGAAATGTCACCTTCTGGTGACTGACTGAACAATCCCTGCAGCTCAGCTGCAGTCAGCGCTCTTTGGGGATGAAGAGAAGGGGGGCTCTGCATATGCCCTGCAGCTGAGCAGCCAAGCCAAGGGGCTGTAATAAATTAGCTGACTAGAAGATGTGTGTGTTGCAGTAGAGGTCTTCTTGTAGACTCGTCCCAGCAGATGGCACAATAACATGGCAATCAATGCAATGAAAGTGCCTCTCCATTTGTCTTTATATGCCTTAAAAAAAAAAACTCTCTCTTTTGAGCATTTAATTGTGAGCAGAAAAACAAAACAAAAACCCTCTCTGTAATCCTTTTTAAAATCCACTGTAAAATAATGGAATATGCAAAAAAAAGAAGAAAGAAATAAAAAGGCTCCACAACTGACTGAGTCTGCTCCTTAAATACCTGAAATGTGTTTGTTCTCTAATCCTTATGATTACTTGAAAGGCCTATATTTTATCGTCATGTAGATTTATTATACATCACCCCAATCTTACTTCATGGGAATCAGCATAGAGCTGGTTACTAGATGCACTAATTCACTGGGTAAAAAAACAAAGAACCATTAGCCTTATTATTTTCTTCCACCTACTAACAGTTCTAGTATAATTCCTGTTGCCTCCTCTGGCAACCACACTCCTGAAAAATGGCCCAACTAATCATGACCTGTTTAAAAATTCCTGAAATTTAAAATTAGGCCTATAGCTACTTTTCCTATGATTAGTTTTCCAAAATCAACTATAATTTTTTTTATGTAGAGTTATCACAAAACTTGAAATTTTAACTTGAATCTTTCATAAAGACTAATTGCTTTATTTGGGGGAGGGATTATGTCTATACTCACTAGACAATGTAATTTCCTAAAAATACTTCCTGAAAAGCAACCAACCCTCCAAAGTAAAAAATAAGCTCGTAAGTTTCTTAAAATGTTTAACAAACATAATCTGAACAAAGAATCCAATGCGCTTTTTTTTGCCCTAAACAGAGTATTTTGGGAACCATAAAAAATATTTCTGTACTGCAAAAACACACAGATAACATGTACACTCAGGCCTTTGCTAGGAAAGGAAAGGCTCTGCTGGCCTTGAACCTGCAATCCTCTTGTCTCAGCCTCCCAAGTATGAGAATTACAGGTGTGTACCACCACCACATCCGGCTTACAAGATTTTGATACACACACAGATAGAGAAAAATCTGGAAGGGTGCACACCAAAATATTCACTATGATTATGAATAAAACCTGAAAAATTACTAGTTTCTAATTACTCATCTGTATTGTCAATATTTCTACAATATGTGCATTACTTTTATAAGTTGTTTTGTTTTCTTTTTCAAAAAAGAAAGCACTTTAAAAGCATAGAAATGGTGACTAGAACTTTGGGATTTTCTATCCAGAGTTACCTACATGTCAAATATTATTCCAGTTGATTCAACAGGCCTGATTAAATGCAAGAAGCAAAATAATAGGCTCCCTAAGGTAGCAAACTCTTGCTTGCTTCGTTCCTGGTGAGTAAGAGGTTTACAACCCTTGCAGATTCTAGACTAATTTCAGCCAGGTCACAATTTTCCACACCTGCACAATTTTTTTTCAAGTGGAACCAGACTCTTGAACAAAATCTTTAGGCATACAAGACACACCAAGCAGAGGAAGCAAAATTGGTGCCAACTTCCGGAAGAGCCCCGACAGGAAGAAAGCATCTTTTTTTTTTCCCTACTCCTGGTTACACACAGGAAAACATAGTAAGGGAGGAATACCAAGCTTGAACACAAAAACCAAAATATGACTGTAAGGTAGCCATGCTGGCAGGTGCAGGGCTGAAATGGCTTCTTGCCACAGCAGTAAAATGCCTGCCACAGCCACACATTTACAGTCAGTTTGGCAGTGCTTCCAACACAGGCTGAGGGATTTAGCTTTCCCCATATAAGGCAGCAACAAGGATTCCAAATGGACCAAACATTTTATATTAGTGTCAACAGCACTAACACAGCTTCAGCTGGCAGAGGACAGGGAAACCAAGAATATCTGCATTTTTTAATTCCAGAGAAACTGGCTGAATACCATCTGTTCTCTGCCACCCTCACCCCACCCAGTGTGGTCTTTTCTGCAGGATACCCTTGCCTCAAACCCTGGGTTTTGGCCCCCACCAAATTATAATGTCTCCCTGAATACAGAGACTTGGAAAGTTAATTTCAACAGAGATTTGGCAAAATAGAATATCTCTTAATACTGCAAAGTATTATTGGTTGCCCAGCTTAAAAAAATTTGCTCCTCCAACCTTTATTCTAAGATTAAATGCGATGCTTTACCTACATAGAATGGAGGGTGAGAGGGGGCATGGGGAACTGGATTACACAGCGTGGAAAAATCAATACTCTTTTACTATGGGATCTATGAACTACCTCAAGGTTACAGAAATTGAATAGGAAAGCCCATTAAATTAGCAACAGGAAATAGGTTGTATAGAACAAAGAAAAGTTTCCAACATACCTCCGAACCACATATGATGACTAAATTTGTACCTAGCTGATTTTTATAGAAATATTAGCCTTTTAGGGGAATAAGAACCAGTAGTGATAATATTATTATATTTGATCTTATAGACTCTAAAAGGAATAGGAATGGTAAATTGAGACCCCCTCCAGAGAGCAAAACCCAAGAGCTTTCATCAAAACCAAAAAAAACCCACTTATATAGAAATAGTTCAATTTTTATTTATAAATTCATTTAAAAGATTTTACAATTGTTTTTCTCCCAGTCATATTTCCACCCTAGACTAAGAAAGAGGATTAAAATCTGAAAAGACCCCAAAGCTTCCCTAAACCTAATCTGAGATTTAGTTAATGATTAGTCTGTTACAGAGACACAAGCCTAAAGCGCCCTTAATTCTCGATAACCCGAAAGTATCAAGTGATTCCCTCTTTCTCTATCTTACTAATGTTGCTCTGATTATTCTTCTAAGAAGAGGCAAAACCAATTAGAAAAATAATGTACCATGGTGCTAGCAGTAGAGATAAAATATGAATTCGGTAATCAGCTCTTGCATACATGTGTAACTAATGAAGTGAAGAAATTGGCCCCTTCACCACTCAGGTGAGTGGGTGGGCCGGTGATGTGAAGTTAAAAAACAGTGAGGCTGAACAAAACTGCACAGAGGGAAAGCTGCTCAGAAGGTTTTTCAAGGTCAGGTGATGAAGGCCAAATATTTCTCATATACCCTGAAAGGAAAACACAAATTATCACAAGGAGCACACTAGAATTCAAAGTCTTTGTAATCTCAAATGACGTGCCTTCAAAGAATACTCGTGTGCCTCAGGCTAAAATGACCATTTTTAATGATTTCAAGCACCAGTGCGAGGCTTTAATTTTCAAGTCACATTGAATTTGGTTCACAACACAGACTCTGTTAAGAATGTAATGGCTTGTCCAATAATGTCTTGTTGGCTGTGTTCTTAGAGATAGGCTAACATGGGCCATGAACAATAGAACTCACAAAGGTTGCCTCCCACCTCCTCCAGGGGTTACAGCAAGGACAAAATAAACAGTGTAGAGCAATTTAAATGGAAATGTATGGAGTGGGTGTGCACTGTGATATGCAGGAGGAAGATGACTTCTCAGGGGACCTTGAGGTAGAGAGATGGACTAATGAGACCCCCCCCCCCAACCAAGTGCAAAGGGTCAAGAATTTCCATCAAGCCTTCTGCAATGCTGGGCCAAGTTACGCTCAGGACTCAGACAATTTTTCTAACACTCTGGGGACCTAATCTCAGGTTGTGTCATAGGTCAAGGCAAATGCTTACATGCCCTTGAAGACACAGGATTTAGTTTCCACAGCATTCTAAAAGGTCTTGCCTACTATTTTCAGAGAAAATATCACTTAAAAGTCACTTTAACTGCCTCACACTAGATGCCTACATGAAGATAAAAGTGCATTTTAAAATAGAAAAACAAATTTTAAATAATAAAAAATAAATGGTATCAAGCATTATGAGAGACTACAATTTATTTAAAAAATAATTTTAAGCCAGGCGTAATGGTACACGCTTGTAATCCCAGCGCTTGGGAAGCTGAGACAGTAGGATCACATAGGTTTGAAACCATCCTCAGCTATTTAGTGAGTCTCTCAGCAACTCAATGAGACCCTGTTTCCTAATAAAGTATCAAATAGGTCTGGGAGTATAGCCCGGAGGTAGAAACATCCCTGGTTTCCACCTCCAGTATTACAAAAAAAAAAAAAAAAGGGAAAGAAAAAAGAAAACATATACATATGTCCCTAACATACACTTATTTGGAGCCTGCTGCTAAAATGTCTACATGAAATTTCAAGAAACAACTGGTGTTTTCTTTTCTTTTGTCATAGTTTTATATTTCCTGTCTTCCTTCTTTTTTCTATCTTTGGCTTTCTACTGACTGGTTCCAGTGTTTCCTTAGATTCCATCTGAGATTTGGGGCAGAGCTCTCCTCTCATTTTTCTTGGAGAAGCTCAGTCTTCATCTATCTAAGTAAATGATATTTATAATGTGCTCTATATATCAACTTTTCCCATTTGTTATTTATAAAACATATCCTGAATAACAATTTGGTTTATGCATCTCTTCTGACTTTTGTATGGCATCCCTGATGAGCAGATGTTTTGATTTTCTTTCTTTCCTTCTTTTTTTTTTTTTTTTTGTGTGTGTGTGTGGTACTGGGGATTGAACCAAGAGGCATTCTACCTCCAGTTTTTATTTTATGTTTTGCTGAAGCCTTGCTAAGTGGCTGAGGCTGTGCTTGAACCTGTGATCTTCCTGTCTCATATTCCCAAGTATGGAATTTATAGGTGTGTGCCAATCACACCCACATGGAGATTTCGAATATTAAGGCAGGCATCGTTTAGTCATTTCTGTTTGGTTTATACTTCAGGTCTTACAAAAATCCTTCCCCAGGTCAGTTTTATATATAGCCTCTCTTTCTTCTAAAAATTAAAAAGTCATTCTTTCTATTTATAAGCCTTAATCACCTGGAGGTTAATTTTCATGAATGGTGTTTGGGAGGACTGAATTTCAGATAGGTGTTCAACTGTCCCCAGTACATTTTCCTCCAGGAATGTGCTCTGGCTCTCTATCATACATCAAAATCCCAGACTGGTTGAGTCTACTGGTGCCAAGTGCATAGCATATTAAATACATCATTAAGATCCCATATATACCCCTATCTTTAGAAGGTATTTTGGGCTATTTTTGGCTCTTTGCTGGGATTATAATTTAATTGAATCTATAGATTACTTGAGAACTCATCCCTACCCATTAATAAAGTATAACTCCCCAATTATTTATTTCCAAAATGTCTTTCTATTAAAAACGTTATATATTTGTTTTAAAAGTCCTGACATGCCGGGCGTGGTGGCGCACGCTTGTAATCCCTGCGCTTGGGAGGTGGAGACAGGAGGATCGCGCAGGTTCGAAGCCGGCCGCGCTGGCGTAAGAGACCCTGTTTCAAAAATATAAAATAGGTCTGGGAGCGTAGCCCGGAGGTAGAAGGGCTTCCAGGAACCCCAGTACCACCAAAAAAAAAAAAAAAAAAAGTCCTGACATTTTTGTTGAAACTTCATTAGTGTTTTTATTAGTGTTTATTCTCTATGTAGAGAAATGAAGTTAGGTTTGTATTTCAACCAACATTGCTGAGCTCTAATTTATTTTTTTTAATTTGACTGTAAATTTTCTTGGAGTTTCTCTGTTGATGATTATCATCGGTGGCACAATATATAAATGCTCTTTTCCTTTTCGATACTTATAACTGACTTAATGGAAGTGTTTGTCAATGTATTTTTATCATTATGATGTTTGACCCCATTATTAAAGAAACTTTTTTTCCTTAGTTTGCTGGATATTTTTATCACAAATACGTAATAAAATGTATGAAATGCTTCCTTTCTATCTGTTGAGATAATCACATGAAGTTTCTCCATTAATTTATGAGGCAAATTATCTTAGTAGTTTTTATTTTGTTTTGTTTGTGATAAGCCAAGTTTGCACTTCAGGGAGAAATCAAAATTTAATCGAGATATATTATGCTTTTAAATTGCTATTGTTCAAAACTGTGATTTTTAAAAATGTATATGAATGAGTTATTTTAATTTTCCCTATAGTCTTTGATTTTAAATCAAAGTTACATTCACCTATAATCATCATTTTAGAGAATACTTTCAGAATGTTTCATTTTTTTCAAAAATTTTTCAATTTTTTCAGAAAATTTTCAGAAATTTTTCAATTTTTTCAGAAAAACTTTATAGACATTGGAATAATATTTTTTTAAAAAATTTAGTCCAACTTTTCTGTAATATGTTTAGTTCTGCTGTTTATTTTATGGGAAGATTTAAGTTGATTTAGGTAGCGTATGTATCACTTTGCATTTCCACCAACGTTAAAAGTATCTGTCTTCCCACAGCTTTGCAAACAATGTATTATCAATTATTTGTTTTTTTTTGCCAAATAATAAATGAGAAAGAGCATTTCTGCTTAGCTCTTAATTTATATCTCTTTTATTATGATAAATTCATTGTGTTTCTTAATTTTGAAGAGTGTTTTCTTGCTTTTAGGAGCTCCAAGTTTGATTGTCCTTAATTGTCTCTTGTTTGGGGCTCATTATTCAAATCTAATTTTTATTTCATCAAATATTTTGTACATAGCTATTTTAAATTCAGTATCTAATTATTGTAGCACATCAAATCATTTGGCTAAATCTCTTCATTGTGTCCATGACGTTCAATTACAATCACTCGTTTCCTTGTGTGTACAGGAAGTTCCAGCCATTTTACACTTAGGATATATCAGTGAAAATTTGAAGCTCGTGGTAAGTGAGCCTGAGCCAGATCGAGGCTGGGGTGGTGCTGGTTTGTACCACAAAGTGCCCTCGTAAGCCACACTCAGGACTTCCACTTTTACTCTGAGTGACTTGGGAGTTATGGGAGGTGTTGGGGTTGGAGCAGAAAAGTGACAGGACCTGACTTTCATCGCTCTCCTACTAAGAACAGACTCCAGGAGGGTAAGTGTAGGAGCAGGGTAGTGACGTGGGAGGTTGCTGCCAGGGTCTGGATGCGTACCCACAGCGATGGAAGCAGGATAATGGGGGTGAACATGATGGGAAGCTATTAGATTGGATCTGTTTGGAAGGAAAAAAATGGAGAAAGAGCATTGCAGTGAAGGGAACCAAAAGTTCGGTCATAGGCATATTAAATTTACACATCCAAGTAGAATCTGGACAGAAAACTGGATATACGTGTGTGGAGAATGGAGGAAGTTCAGGCTAGAAATAGAAATCTGGGAGTAATGAGCACAAAAAAGGGTATCTAATTTCATTAGGATGAATGAGACTGCCAAGGTACTAATAAAACAAAGCTAAGAAAGTGAATCCCAAGGCCCTCCGGTGTTGAAGAGAACAGGCAGGTGCAGAGGATTCAGCAAAGGACAATGGAAAGGAATGGCTGCTGAGATACGTGGAAACCCCGAGAGTTTGGTGTCCCAGAATGCAAATAAAGAGACATACTAAAAAAGGGAGTGCTATAGCTGGGCGTGGTGGTGCAAGCCTGTAAGCTCAGTTGGGAGGCTGAGACAGGAAGAGCACATGTTCTGGGCCAGCACATGGTAACTTAGTGAGGCATGCTATCAAAGTAAAGAAGGGCTGGGGATGTAGAATGCCCCTGATTTCAATCCCCAGGACTACAACAAAACAGAGGTGAGGGGAGGGAGTCATTCACTGACAAATGATGCTGATGGCCAAAAATTGAAAAATGACCACTGGATTTTTAAGTGTGGACATTGTTAGTGCCCATAAAAAAGAACATTTAAAAAGGAGGGAGGAAAAAAAGACAGCAAAGATTGACAGCTCTTAAAGATTTGCTCTAAAATGGAACAAGAAACAGGATAGTAGCTAGAGTGAAAGGAATTATTAGTTGAATATAGGTTTACTTATATTTTATCCTGATGGGAATTTTCTAGTTGAGATGGAACATTAGCTGATTCAGGAGAGAGGGAAAAGTATAATTATAAGAAAATTCCCCAGCGGGTGAAAGAGATAAAATCTGGTCCCTAAGGGAAAAGATGCACCAAAGTCCAGCTGTCTGTAGATTAGCAGAGGTTCTGGAGCCTGAGGAAGTGCTCATCTTTGTTATTGCTTCTTTCAAGTAAGGAAAAAACCAACAACTACGTTGGGTCTGGTTATGCCTGTCCTACTAAAATGATACCACCCTGAAATCCTCACCATTCAATCATGACAACATGGTGGTCCTCTTTTATTTTTTTAGTCTAAGCAGATTTGTAACTCATTATCTAAGGCTGACCAGTAGTCACTGGTAAACCAGCTTGCCAAATCCTCATTTTCTTTTTTAGCTGAATCCCAGGAGTCTCTCATCATCTTCTCCTCGATTCCAGGTATTTTTCCAGATACTTACTGAATGTTAGAAGTTGTTAAGTAGTAGGGAAATGACAAATCTACAGTGAGTCTCCAAGTCCTGGTCCTAATCTGGATTCTAATCGAGTTTCACAACTAAGTTACATGAACCAGAATACTGTTTGCTGTCTTCAACACACAATGCCCCACTTTCCATATGATTCCTACTCACATATTCTCATGAATAAGTCAACACTGTGTGCATTATATCACACAATACAAAGATACTGTGTTTCTATTTTTTTTTCTTCCTCTTCCATATTGTCCCTATTCCAAATGCCATAGCAAAGTAAATAAACATACATTATGGATAAAATACACATATTCAGAATGCATTCTGTGCAAATTTGCTTATGTTCAATGGTCTTAAATATATATACATTTATCAGATCCATTTATTGATTTTAGCTACTAGATGCCTTCCCAAGAAACATGCATATAAGATTTCTAACAGACTGATTTCTCAAAAAGGATACATGAAATTATTTGAGGGTAATCTATAAATTCCAGGTTAGCACTTGATTATTTTGTTGGATTTTAACAGTTTGAAGATCCCCATCTGATATCTCTTTTGTGTGTATGTGTGTATGTGTGTGTGTGTAAGACAGGTATATCTTATATAGCATATATATTCAAGATTTTAATCAAAGCTGAATGCATAGATACCTAGGTTAATATATGTATAAATACATTAGTTTATTGATATGTATATATTCACAAATATTAATATATGCATATAGTTTATACCTTAATCTAAGTACCTATACATTTGGTATATAAATTTATATATGCATCTGGGCTTCAATTAAACTGTAAAACCTACTCTAATCAGTTTTGATTCTGTACACACTGCAAGCCTTGTAATCATATACATTTCAAAGCTTTGGTGTTCAACAATATATTGTGCACACAAAATACACTGAACACGTTATAATACCGTTGTAAGGTTCTCTTCACAGAAATATGTAAGGACATTCCATTTTCAAAAAGTGCCTTTTGCTATGAGGTTTTTTAAAAATCATTTTGTGGTGGAAAATTAAATACTAGTTTCTTGGATGTGCTAGTTTCACTGAAAGGAATATATGACTAGGGAAGAATGTTTACTATTTTTATAGCCATATTTTACTTAAGATCTTTGGGGGAAAAAAATGTTCATTTGTTTTCGCAAGGGGTGATAAAAAGCTTTATAGTCCAGGCAATCAAGCTGAGAACAAGGGCAGGTGTCATTTTTCATTGTGAATGGCCAGAGCTGAAATCAAGACTGACCCTTCCCAACCCCTCTCCCTCTGTCCCCAGAAGCTATTGTGGAATTCACAGTAATCACCCTGGCTGACTACCCCTTCCTTACACAGCTGAAAAACACATCAAAAAATATATATCTGGGGAGAAGGCCACAACATATTTTTAAAATTCTCATTGTTTTTATTCTCCAACTTGGAGAGATGATTTTTTTTAAGGGGAAAGAAAAAACTCACCCAGCTGTTACTGCTATTCATATTCCAATAGCCTCCAGACTGCTCCAGGCCACCTGGTTGACTTTTGCCTTGGAGTCGGTCCAGAAAAGCATTATTTACCCTTTAAAACAATGAAAAATGTGTGTAAGTAGAAAGCTTGCTGCAGGGCTAAGAGATTTTTGAGGACCTAATGCTGTATGAACTGACTGTGGGGATTGCTTGCTCCCTTCAGCTCAGAAGAAATCTATGGGAACCGCTTTCACATTCACCACATGGCATGCTGCTAACAGTCCTTTGCTGGAGCTGGTGCCAGTCTTGGCTCAAGCCAAAGGGGGCACAGATGCTTGACTGTAAACGTTCACCCATCCATCTTCCACCCGCTCAGCCAGAGCTCTGGTCATCCAAGGCAAAGCTCAGGAACATGCAACCCAGAGGCTAGGGAAAGGGGAAGCTTTATCAAGAGGTAGAAGAGAAGAATGACTAAAAAAAGCTTTGTGGCACTGCTGCTGCAGAGAGAGAGAGAGAGAGAGAGAGAGAGAGAGAGAGAGAGAGAGAGAGAGAGAGACAGACAGACAGACAGACAGACAGACAGACAGCACATCATTCCCAGATTTGCCATAACCCTATTGACCGTCTCCATAAAGTGAACTCCACAAGTGAAAAAGCAAAAGGAAAATGGGGAGAGAGTACAGGAAAAGGGGTCTATTTGAAGAAAAAGGAGCTTTAGCTTTCAAAAGAAGGAATGGGCTGGACACAGTGGCGCACACCAATAATCCCAGTACTTGGGAGATTGAGACAGGAAGATCACAAGTTTCAAGACCAGCCTTAGAAACTTAGTGAGACTCTCAGCAACCTAGCAAGACCTTGTTTCAAAACGAAAATAAAAAAGGACTAGAAGTATGGCTCAGAGGTAGGATGACCCTCTGTTCAATCCCTGTAAAACACACACACACACACACACACACACACACACACACACACACACGCACACGCACATACATAAAATGAAGGAATGAATAATTAAAAAGAAGGAATGGGTATATCTTCTGGTAGGCAAACAACTTCAGAAGTGTGATGTGCATATTGCCACGTCTCAATATCTAAACTGGACTGAAATCTTCCAAATCATAAGCAAATAAATCTTCCTTCCTCTACCTTGCGGTTGTCAGGTATCTTGAGTCACAGTGGTAAGAATACTGACTGAAACACTGGGTCAGATCTAGAGGTGGATTCAGGTTCAAGCTTATTATAGGATTCACTGAAAAGCTCATGAGGAATCCCACAAGCTTTTTATTACAAAACTCAGGGTTGAGTGTTCTGCTATGTGAAATTCTAAACAGGGAAAAGCATATTGGCCTTTTCAACACCAAAAAAAACCAAGCCCCTGAGAATACCTAACTTATGTTACTTATGCTATACAGTTTATGTTATGGTCCTGAGAAATAATAAAATAGCTGTTTTGTTCACTAACAGGTTACTGAGGTAGATTTGGTGGCACACATCTGTAATCCCAGTACGTGGAGGGCTGAGACAGGAGGATCATAGATTGAAAGCCAGACTCAGCAACTTAATAAGACCCTCAGCAAGACCCTGTTTCAAAATAAAAAAATAAAAAGAGCTGGGGTGTAGCTTAGAGGTAGAATACTCCTTGGTTCAATTCCTAGAAGAAAATTTTTTTACAAAGGTTATTGAGTAAATAACAATGGGGAAGCTTTCTGTAAACCTTAAGGGCAATACAAATGTAAGTACTTTTCAATATTGGATTAATAACATGAAATATGTGTTTGAAGATTTGATTAGTCATTTAAAAACTGATTACTAGTTTATTATCCAGAGAAATTGTCTTGTGGACCAAAGCTGCATTTACATTTAACTATAATCAATAAGAGATGAAATAAGTATAGTGACTAAACAGCCTCACCGATATTTAGGCATTTCAATGGTATAAAAATAAACTTAAGGTATGGGGGTCAAGATTTCTATAATAAAAAGCAATCCTTTCCACTTATACTCAAGTAACATTTCTTATTGGGTTCCCACTAAATATTATAGCAGTGGAGCCTATTAATATGACATATCTCTATCTTTATGAATCCAATTAATCCTCAGAAATTTAGAGAAATAATTATCTACTACTATCAACTAGTGCTATATAAATAAAATATCAGGTTTTACTTTTTAAAATAGAAAGTTTTTTAGAAATAAAGTGAGAAAAATTTAATTGAAAATCTTTTATTGAAAAGAGGACTAAGTAATTTATGATCTGCCTTATATATATAGGTAACAATAAGAATTCCCCTTCCTCGTTTTACTCAACAAAACAGCCTAATCAATGTCTCAAAGTTCTGGTATTTCCTTAAATCAGAGAAAAATATCAGAGAAAAACATATATCTACATTTATGCTTTTAAACTGTGTGTGTGTGTGTGTGTGTGTGTGTGTGTGTGTGTGTGTGTGTGTTACTGGGAATCCAACTCAGGGGCATTCTACCTCCTAGCTTTATCTATAGCCCTATTTTCTTCTTTATTTTGAAACAGGGTGTCTACGTTTTGGAGGGCCTCATAAGTTGCTGAGGCTGCTCTTGTACTGGGATTACAAATATGCACCATGCCTGGCTACTTTTAAACTATTTTAACTGGACCGTGGAAGCTGCACAGTACACTCAAAAGGACCTGAGCCCACATCCACGGTTAGTGGCATTATCAGAACCTGGAGCTTCCACCGAACACTTTATTAAAGTCTCTCATTTACAAAATGAAACCACAACTAACATGCACTTTAGTGAGAGCAAAAAGGTTAAATACATAAGAGAAGCCATTCACTTTCAGAAGAAGAATTTGCTTCATTAAATCATGAAAGCTCTTCATTAAATTTTTCTCCTAAGATACACGAGCACCCCATGGGGAACTCAAATGATCCCAGTGTGAGCCTCCTAGGAAAAACCAAGCATAACAACCTCAGACAAGATGGTGGCTGTTCGCAGTCTCACCCATCACCAAATGATTTTACTGGGTACTCCCAAATACTTATACCTAAAACTACAAATAAGACAAAGTATTTCCATTATTAAAAGTTACTGATTCTACCTTGTGCTTTTGTTTTCCACTTAATATATTAGTCAACATAAATAACTTTAATGAGCTTTGGTCTGAGCTTTTGTATTCAAGTATTAATAGCCGACCATCTATACTAGTTATTATAAAGTAGTCCACAAATGGTGAAACATCATCCCAAAGGATTATGATGCTCTGCCTCATGGAAGGCAAATTAAATGTAACCCAAATAAACATGTAACTTGACAGTATGATTCAGTTTTATTATGTGAGTTTATAATGCCCTCTATCCAGGAAAATTGGATATTGTGTTGTACATATGTACACATGTATGTACATAGATATGAAACATACCTATCATACATCATCACCCAATAACAAAGATTTAAACATAATTTGGATTCCAAAACCAAACTTAATATTATTACTGTAGTGCTTTTAAAAAAAAACACAGCAAAACTTTATAAGTAATTGATTTTACCAAGGATGCGTATTTTATTAGCCAGTTATACCTCCTGTGCTCAGTTTGATGGATTTGGACTCTTTCTTCCTCTTGCTGCTGTCGCTTAGGTTCCAGTATTTTATTCTAGAAACAATAAAAGTTTTAAAATATGGTTTTTAATTAACATGGCTGAATAGAAGACACCCAAATCAATTACATATTTAACCTTAGCTGGTGCAATATTTCACTTTTGAAACTTTTACTTAAGTACTATTTGGATGCAAAATTATTTTCCTATATAAGTAGGTAGCAAAAATAATGGTGGCTTAGTCAAACAAAATAACTCTGTGAGTGTAAAATTGTAAGATTTACAAAACCAATGTGCACGGTAGAGAAATTAGACCAAGAGGTACAAGATATAGAGAGGAAATGTGACATGACTCAAACTCATCTGTGTCTTAAAGAAAAACAAGTCAAATTAGCTCCTTTAAGAGTATGATATGAGAGTATTTTCTTGTTATTTCTCCAGCATTTCTTTCCTAATAAATTCATAACTTTTGAATAAATACTGGATGCAATTCTATAATGCAATTCTGTTAGTAAAGCATTCTCCATCCTGGGGAATAAACACTCACCCGTTATTGATCAGTTACTTCTAATACTGGCAGAACCTTTGGCTTTTTCAAAGGGATATTTTTCTTCAAATATAATCACACTGCTATAACTAAATCTCTACCTTCTAACATCCTGATCATCTTCTCGAAAAAGGCAACTTTCCCAAGATTCAGTTACTGTTCATAGTCTTTTTCTAATTAACTAGCTACCAGGATTTCTTTAAGCCTCAGCTTCCTGCTGAAAAGAATAAAAAAAAAAAGCTTCAAAATTCAGATTGACATTTTAATATTTTTAACTTTGATTAAAGGTCAGCCAATAGTCCGTACTTCCCAAAATAAAAAGAATTGTTTCTTATACTATGATATTTCTAATATATATTGCTCATCTCATCAGTCCCTAAAGCATATAATTTATTCCTAATGCTTACATATCAGCAAGGGAAAACTGAGTGTTTTCAGAATAACTGATATTTATCAATTCAGCAAGCATTTATTAATAATGTAGATGTCAAGCCTTATGCTAGGTTCTCACTTTTCTACAGTGGCCTAAGGTCTTTGTTTCTTTGTTTTTTTAATCACTTTAATATATGAATATAGTTTTTAAAGCCTACCAAATATCAGTACACTTCATTAGTACTAAACCTGTAATGGCAGTACTTGGGAGGCTGGGACCAGAGGATCACAGGTTCAGAGCAAGCCTCTGCAATTTGATTAGGCTCTCAGCAACTTAGTGAGCCCCTATTCCTAAGTAATAAAATAGGGCCGAGGGCATAGCTCAGAGGTATTATGTCCATGGGTTCGATTCCCAGCAACTCAAAAAACAAACAAAAAACCCAGCACCTGTCCTCTCCCTCACCTCTACAGTCCCTTCCAAATCCTATGTGTGGTTGTTGATGATGGAAATATTTTGTTGCTTCTCAGTGTTTGAAGACAACATACTTTTCCTTTCCCAGGTTGTCCTGCTATTTTTCCATCTTAAGGAGCAGCTTGTTCCTATATTGCCACTGAAACCTCACCCAAAATTAAGAGGCACTATTGCCAGTAACCTGCGATGGGTTCAAGATTCAGTGTCTTTGGGCCCCAAGAATGACCTGAGGGAATGTCTGTTCAACTCTAGGCTGAAGTTAGAGACCTGAGGGAAAATAACCAAGGCAAAGAGAAGATCATGGAAACAGGCTTTTGTTTTGAGCACACCCCCTGGAACCTACAGGGGCATGTGTTATGTGTATTTGTTTTTCATTATATAAGATTTCCTCCATGGGGGTCAAGGTCCTAGACATCAGAAAGTGAATTTGCAGATCCCTTTTCATACAACTCAGTTGTTAACACAATCATTTTTCTAATAAAACAATTTAAACCTGTAAAAAAAAAATATGTACTTTTTAATAGCATGCATATTTTTCTATTGATTGTTTTGCTTTGAACTTATTACTATGGAAAAAGAATTATGTCTCTCTTCCTCTCTCCACCCTAAGTAGAAGAAATGGCTAAAGACTTCTTACAACAAGCAAACGAAAGAAAGAAACCAAGCACATCAAGGACCAACTGACTGGAACAGGCATTTCACAGATAAACCACAGCTTACCTCGAAATTAAAAACGTCATCATTTTCACTCAAAGAAATATAAATTGAATGATGAAATAAAATTACTCTATCCTATTGGCAAAACGCAGAACTGTTTGATAGAGCCTCGGTAAATAGTGAAGACTCTCATCAATCTAGCAAGACCCTGTTTCAAAATAAAAGTAAAATAGGGCTAGGGGGTGAAGTTTGGAGGTGGAATACCCCTGGATTTAATCCCTAGTACCCTTCTCCTCAAAGAAGAGAGAGTGTCAGGGAGATTCAAATACTTCAGTGGATTGTATAATTAGTAAGAATGTAAGGACTAATTTAGTTTATGGAGGACAATTTAATGATCACCAAGATGTAAAATGCATACATTCTTTACAGAAGTGTTTAAGTTGATATTTACAGTTATATCATTGACATCTAAAAGTTCAGGGGAAAATCTTATTATAAGGAATAGTAAGTTAGGCCATCCATACAATGGAAGTTACGGAACAGTTACAAAGAAAGGGCTGTCTATTGGGGGATAGGAGGGTCTATGCAGAGTTCTCTAAAATATATTAAGTAATAAAAGATAAATTCAGAGCAGTTTTCTCAGGTTTCTCTTATATAAATTTATACATATATCTGTTTCAACTTTTATATGTAGTATATACCTTATTTAAATTTTTTTAAAAAATACACAAGAATGTTTCAACTATAATTGTAACTGGATAGGGGAGTGGAAGGTGGGTGGGCAGGGGGGGAAAGCTTGAATATCAGATCTTTTTTGTTGTTTTTTTTTTAATCTTAGAATCATGCGTGTATATTACTTTGTCATACCATCAACAGGGATTTACTGCCCATGCTAGAAGCCATTTGTTTCCTTATGCTTTCCTTTATGTAAAAATTTCAAAACAGCCGGGCGTGGTGGCGCACGCTTGTAATCCCCGCGCTTGGGAGGCAGAGACAGGAGGATCGCGCAGGTTCGAAGCCAGCCGCGCTGCAGTTTTTGTTACTCAGAGGTAAAAAAGTGGAAGACACTACATTATAAAGCTAAGAACTGCTACGAGGGAAGAAAAGAAGATGGGAAGAAAACAACATACAGCATCCTATTACAGGAGGAGAAGAAGGGAGAAGAGATGAAGTCCTAGTGGGAATGGAGGCAGGGAGCTGATGAGCTTTATTATGCAGAAACATTACTCCAGATAGCAGGAGGAACGGAACGTGCTGGCATTTCACACTCAGGATTATTATTTTAAAACCTACAGAGCATGTTTACTAGGGAGAGGTTGAATTTTCTTTGGTACCAAAAAAGATCATTTCAACTAATTAATTTGATGTGTCTGCGTGTCTTATAAGCCTATTCTTGGTTCATTTACTGGGTTCTCATGTGGAAATGCAGTATCGTGTTAGACCGATGCAAAATTAAATTGTTCTTGTGCCAAGGACTGAGCTTGGGACAGTAAGAGAATCAAAACACTGTAGGCAGGAGGGAGATTACAGCACATTTGAGACACTGCCAAATTCTGATCCCCCCAGCACATATTTGTTAAGCACTTTCCAGACACTTAGATTCATGCTGAAGGTACAGATTCAAATAAAACATAGCTCTCCCCCAAAGGAAATCACAGCATAAGGAGAGAGGCTGACCCAGAGGCAACCGTGATACAAAGCAAAAAGAAATGCACTGCTGAACACAGGTTCAAGCAGTGACATGGGAATACAAAGGAAGAGATGCAAACAGGAGAAATGGGCATTCAACACAAAAGTTATCCAAGAAAAGGGTGCACGTTTCATCATTTTATCGCTGTGCTGCATAACTCCCTACACTCAGCTCTATGCAAAGAGGGCACATCAGTGATACCATAAAATATCATTTAGGAGATGCCAAAACCAGAACTTCTTGTAAACACTGGCAGAGTGGTATTATGGTAAGTGAGCACAACGTCACAAACAATGCCACCACTTGGGCATGCCGGGGGAGGGCTGCTCTGCTGGCGAGGTGCAGGAGAGCACCAAGGACTTATGTTTGCAGCCCAAGTGGACAGCAGGGAGCAGAAAGGGTCACTACTACCCACAACAGACTGTGAAAATCAATTGTCTGGGCTGCGATTTACTGGCAGTGCTCGCTCTGTCAAAGGGTCAACTGTACATGAGCTGGGTGTGTGCAGCTCTAGGCCTGAAGAACCTGGTGAGGTGAGAGTCCTACTCCAAAAGCAAAGCTTAGGTAAAGCAATTGAAGATGCCGAAAGAGCCGCTGGGCCATCATCTGAATCCCACTAGGACATGTTCTGACGTGGTTCAGCCTGATTGCTTCATGGAAATGTTAAATTTCCATGGCCTGGGAAGACAAACTTCTCCCAGGAGAGGATGTTCTCTCAGCTCAAAGACAAGAAAAGGATAGTGGAAACAGGAGACCAGAGGACATGGGAGTTAAAAACAACAACAACAACAACAACAACAACAACAACAACAACAACAAAAATCCTGCCTTTGAACATTTAGTCAAGAAGAGCTCCTAGAGGATGGAGGATTCTTTAAAGAAGTCATGGCTCTGAGACTCTTATGGTAATGCTTTTATTGCCTGAAGGGAAAGGATGGCTATGGCTATCACGAATAAAGAGAAAATATGGAAACCACACTCAAAAATTAAGAGAAACCAAGCTGGGCGTGGTGGTGCACACTTGTAATCCCCACGCTTGGGAGGCAGAGACAGGAGGATCGCACAGGTTCGAAGCCAGCCTCGGCTACTTAGTGAGGCTCTCAGCAACTTAGTGAGACCCTGTTTCCAAATAAAATATAAAATAGGTCTGGGAGTATAGCCGGGAGGTAGAAAGCCTCTGGGTTCCACCCCCAGTACCACCAAAAAAAAAAAAAAAAAAAAAGGAAGAGAAGCCAAATCAAAGGAAATAAATATTAATGGGTGAAGTAGAGGAGTCAAGAAAAATAGCAAAGATAGTGTATACTCACATTTTAATAGCTATTGTTGGTTCTATCATTTTAACATAAATATAAATAAGTGGACTTTGTCTGTAATAATTATTGAATTTATAGTCCTCTATCTCTCCACTAGAAATGTTTTCTATCAACTTTCTTCTGTCTTTTAATTTTTTTTTCATTAAAGTGATTTATTCACCATGGAAAGTAAAAAAAAAAACTATAGAAGCTATCAGGAAAAACAAAATAATCACTCATACAACTCCCCATGCAGAGATAAGCTCCTTTAACATGTCAGTGTATTTCCTTCCTGATTTATACACATAGATTACAACTTCTTATCACCTGGGTCACATTTTCAGGCTTACCTTGTGCCAAGCATTAGGATAAAGTCCCTGCATGCTTTCTCCCATTGGGTCCTAGAAAGAGTGTCATAAGGCCGGTAATATCCCCATCAGACATAGCAGAGGAGGCTTAGGGGAAGGAAGTACTTTGCACAGAGTGCCACAAGAAGAGGAGATGGGTTCAGTATTTGTCTGCCCTCTATTTTATAATCTACTTTTTCTTTTTCATGAATATGAACACATTCTTATGTAGATAAAATAAGAGTAATAATTGTTTACTCTCAAACCCTAACCTTCAAATCCTCTACCACTCAACAAACTATTCCAAAATTTTTATTTATCTAATTTTTTAAGTAAACCAACTTGCACATCGTTTTTTTGGGGAGAGGGAGGCAGGTACAGGGACTTGAACTCAGGGACATTCTACCACTGAGCTACACCTCAGCCCTTTTTTTTGGTGGTACTGGGGTCCTAGAAACACTTCTACCTCCGGGCTACACTCCCAGACCTATTTTTTATATTTTTTTTATTTTTGAAACAGGGTCTCTTAAGCCAGAGAGGCTGGCTTTCCAACCCTCGCAATCCTCCTGTCTCTGCCTCCCAAGTGCGGGGATTACAAGCGTGTGCTACCAGGCCCGTCACCCTTTTTATTTTGAAACAGGGTTTCACTAAATTGCCAGGGCTAGCCTCTAAATTGTGTTCCTCTTGTCCCAGCCTCCCAAGTACCAGAATTACAAGCATATGCCACCATGCCTGGCTTGTACATAGAATTACAAGCATATGCCACCATGCCTGGCGTGCGCACCTCTAGTTATTTCCTCAGAACACATGTACGCCTATTAGATCTGGTACTTTGACTTTTAGAAAGCATCAAAATTTGATATTGTCAAAGAACCTTCAGTTTATCCTTTCATCAGTAACAGTACTTGAGTTAGTAATATACTATATTAATAACTTCTGGGTAAATCCTCTTTGCTCCAGCAAGCACACAAATTATTATTCATATTTTTTAAAGTTTCTTATTTAATCTTATGATTATTTTTCTAGTTGAAATTTAGAACTAGTTTTTCAAATTACCTCAAGTTCTATGAAATTTTTATTGAAATTGTATTAAAAGCATAAATTAATTTGGATAGAACTATAGTTATGCCAATATTGAATTGTAACACACAGGAGTATTACCAATTTCTGCTGTATTAAAACAGCTTCTTAGGGATTAAAGGAAATTTGCTGTTTTATTTAAGCTATTGAGTAATTTTTTACATAGTTGCTCTTTGGTGAAATCTTTATCTCACTACATTTTCTAATTAATTTTGCTGGTATTTGAGAAAGTTGATTGTTGTATATATATTTTGTAGTCAACTCTTACTTGTGGAACTCCATATTTTTTAAATCATGTTTCAGTCGATCCTCTTGGGTGGTACAAGCAAATTGTTCTCATCCATAATACTTATTTCCAATATAAAATTTTCCTTAATTTTTATTACTTGCCTTATCAAGATACTAAAAATCGTTTTCAAACTCTGTTCCATACAATATTAACAGTTTTCTATCAAATAACTTTGAGAAACAAAGTCTCTGGGACTCCAGGTAATGGAGGAGAAGCCTCAGTGGAGCCAGGGAGGTGGCCTAAGGGGAAGGGGAAGAGAAGAATGAGGTGCATTGAAGGAATTACTACCATCAGCTATGTGTACATGTGTGAAAATACTAATGTCAATCTCAGTACTCTGTATGGGGATGGGGAGAGAGAGGGAGGCAGTGGGTGGGTGGGGCACCAAGTACTGTATGAATGTATGTCACTGTCAAAATGATTTACATTATATTGCCGGGCTTGGTGGCAAACGCTTGTAATCCCCATGCTTGGGAGGCAGAGACAGGAGAATCGCGCAGGTTCGAAGCCAGCCCCGCTGGCTTAAGAGACCCTATTTACAAATAAAATATAAAACAGGTCTGGGAGCATAGCCTGGAGGTAGAAGGGCTCCATCCCCAGTGCCAACAACAACAACAACAACAACAAATTTACATTATGATGTGAGACTATAATGCACCAAGAAAAGCATATTAAAAAGTTAACCTCTATCCTTGAGACTGATGTATGTATCAGACATGTGCATGTGTATAAATGTGTGCATGTGAGTGCGTGTGCTCATGTGAATGTGCTTCCCTTATCAAGTTGTAGCATCATGGGGATGGTAGTTGTTAAGGTTAGATAATATAGAATGGCCCCTGAGGAGCTCAGGCATTAATGTTCAAAGTTGATGCAATTAAGTCAAGAGGGTTATAATCTCATCAGTAGATAAATACATTGTAGATTTATACAGATGGATTTATCTGGGTGGAAACTTAAGCAGGTGGGGTGTGGCTGAAGAAAGTGGGTCCCTGAGGGTGTGGCTTTGGAGATCGTGCTTTTGTCTTTGGATCCCCTTGCCTACCTTCTCTCTCTTGCTTCTGGCCTCCATGATGTGAGAACAGAGCCCATGCTCTCTCCCTCTTTCTGTCTCCCACTGCCACGCCCTGAGATCCATGGGCCCTGGCCTCACATGGACTGAATCCCAAATCTCTAAAAAACTGTGAGCAAGTAAATCTTCCTTCCTCGAAGTTGTGTTGTCAGTTGTTTTGGATTACAGCCCTGAGAATGTTGACCAAGACTATAGTTATAAAATTCTAAAGTGTTTTCTCCTTGCTCTGAAAGAATGTGTGAACACATAGGGGAAAAAAATCTCTTCCTTGAACATTTGAAAGAACTTGCTTTTAAAAGTATCCAAGTTCAAACCCAGCATGGTGACATGCACCTGTAATCTCAGTTCTTGGGAAGCTGGGTCAGGAGGATCACAGATTTGAAGCCAGCCTCAGCAGTTTACTGAGACCCTCAGCACATTAGCAAGACTCTGTTTCTAAATAAGATAAAAAAAAGTCTGGGGTTTAGCTTGGTGGGAGAATATCCCTGGATTTGATCACAGTACTCCTATATATATATACATACATACATACACACATATATATACACACACATATATATGTGAATATACATATATACAATATATAAAATATACAAATATATATGTATATATGTGTGTATATGTATATATGCACACACACGTTCAGCCTGTTGAGGAAGTAATTCTCAGAAAGCTTTCCAAATCACCTGCATTTTTGTTAGTCTTTACGTATTTTAATCTTTTGAATCATTTTAGAGTTATAATGTCCTAGAAAATCATTCACTTAATCCAAATTTTCAATTTATTAGCACAGTATTACCTGTAGCAATATAAATTTAATCTTTTCCAAATCTATGGTTCTAGCTCCTCATTCCTAATGTTGAATATTTGTGTTTTCACTAATCTCTTCTTGATTAGATTTGCTGTGGATTGTTCATTATGTTAACTTTATCAAAGATTAAGTGGCTGGATTTTTAGAACAGCTGCTTCTTGAAGTTTTATTATTAATTTCTGTTATCTTAATTACCTTCTTCAGTGTAATTTGTTGTTCTTGCTCTAAATTCTTAGGTTGGATGCTTAATTCTTTTCTTTTTTTAGAATTCAATGGATTAAAAAGTTATAGTTTTCTTTCTCCAAGCACAGCTGTGATGCAGGCCCCATAGAACACTCTCACTAGAAATGCTTATGCATTTCACAATAGTTTCATTTGTAAATAATTTAAGTATTTCCTGCTGCATTTTTTTTTTTTTTTTTTGGTTTTTACTTTCTAAATGACTATAAAATCAGTAACCATGTAAAAAATCAGTAAGTGCAATTGGCTTATCAGAGATTTGAAGAAATTCTTGAGAGGTAGAGGGGACAGGATGAGTAGCCTGGAAGAACACCCCCCCACCCCCATGCTGAGTTAGCCTCACTTCTGAAGGCGTTTCCAGAGGGAATGCCAGCAGCCACTGAGATCCTCACTGAGAGAATGTGGAGTTGGCCCCTTCCCCACACTTGCCCACACAGCAGGTCGTCTTGACAGGCCTAGGGATAAACACAAAATGAGCAGGCAGGGGAGACTGGGCTCAGAAAAACAGGGCCATGTCCCAGGTGACCTCTGGCCCCAGGAGAATAAGAGGCTACCTCACTTAAAAGACATGCTCCTGTACACCTGGCTTAGCAGCACATCCCAGCAAACACCAGAAGATAAACCAGAAACATCAGACAGTTGAGAAACAAATTCATGGGACACAAAAATTAAAATGGAGAGAAAAAAGTTAATATATTAAACAGAAAGCCTTTCTAGAGTTTGTATAGTTACTATCAGTGAAGAAAAGGGAAAGGTTGCTGTACCCATAAAGCAAAATACTGCTATGAAAAAGTACATCAGCAACCGTGGTATGTTACCAAGTTCAAAATGTGTGCCAACTAAGCACAATGGAAAGCTTTGAAATAATCTGGTGAGCAGGATGATCTAACTAAAGGTTTCTGCCAGAATTAAATGAGAAAGAGAGAGAAAGAGAGAGAGAGAGAGAGAGAGAGAGAGAGAGAGAGAGAGAGAGAGAGAGGGAGAGAGAGAGACAGACAGACAGACAGACAGACAGACAGACAGAGACAGAAAGTACAAGAAACACTGAGGGGATGTGGAGAGGAGACCCGGAGGAGTCTGAAATCCATTTGATAGATGTCCCAGAAATGGTGAACAGAGACAATACAGAGAAATAAACATAAGAGGACAGGACTTGGGAGGCTGAGATAGGAGGTACACAGGTTTGTGGCCAGCCTCAGCTCCTTAGTGAGGCCCTCTACAACTTAGTGAGACCCTGTTTCAAAGTAAGAAATTTAAAAAATAGGGCTGGGGATGTAGCTCCAAGGTAGAATGCCCCTGGGTTCCACCAAAAAAAAAAAAAAAAAAAAAAAAGGAAAACTAAGGAGATGTATGTATGTTCTGATTAAAAGAGACAACCAATGACCTTGCAAGATTAAAAACAAAAAAACTGTATAATTTCTTATAATAGAAAAAGGGAGAGAGGAAAAGAAAAAAGAAATTAAGTGGAACCAGAGAGCCAGAAAAATAAAATAAAGCATAGTTAATACAAAGTAAGCTATGTGGCATGAATACTGATACGTGCAAATATATGCTAGTAACAATAAAGAGAACATATCAAATCTACCTATTAAAAGAGACTACACAATGAGGTACAAGGTAAACAAGCAATTTTTTTTCACTAGATATCTACCTACTTACTTATTTAAATATTTGTGTGGTGTTGAAGATTAAACCTAGGGGCATTCTACCTCTAAGCTATACCCCCAGCCCCAGGTCTTGAACCTAGCATTCTCCTATTTCAGTCTCTCAAGTACTGGGATTACAGGTGTGTGCCACCACAACCTGGAAGAACTCTACTTCAAACCAAGTGAAAGAATGGTTACAATAAGGTGACAAGAGAAGAAAATGTCACGTATATGCTAATGAATAAAGTGGTAAAGGAAATGCTAGAATCAGGTAATTTTATCTTCTGTCTTTCTATTTAGAAAGACAAAAAAAGGGAATCAAGTTGAAGCATCATCATGTGGGGAAAACACAATAC
Source organism: Muscardinus avellanarius (assembly GCF_963383645.1). Taxonomy (NCBI): domain Eukaryota; kingdom Metazoa; phylum Chordata; class Mammalia; order Rodentia; family Gliridae; genus Muscardinus; species Muscardinus avellanarius. Next base: position 147,812,451 of record NC_137787.1, on the reverse strand, counting down.
TCAAAACTAATAAACATCCAACTGAGAAGTGAGCGTTGCCTTAGTCTCACTGGTCAAAACTACAGCAAGTGTCCAATTGGTCAAGAAATAGGGAACACCCTGGGCCATTTGGGGTTGAATTTATGGGCTGGGGTGCCCTTTCTCTTCCCTAATACACAGACCATGCAAAATAGGATGCATGCCTGAAAAGGAAATTCAGGGTTGTAAAAGAGAAGAAGAAAATCAACAAACAATATTTGATACTGCACCCCGAAGTTATGACCCATCATTTACTTCTTTATAGCATTCATTGCTACAAAGTGATGAATCACTCTACAGTAAAAATTACATTTAATTTCTTTGCCTCCCTCTAATTGTCTATCTCCTCCATTAGAATATAAACTTCTGGAAGGCTGAAACCTTGTCTATGTTATACTTTAAAAATTATTCTTTAATTTTATCAGTGTTCTTTAACAAGGGGAGAAAGCTCCTTTTTCTGTGTGGCATTAGGGATTGAACCCAGGGAAATTCTACCTGTGAGCTATGTACCACCAGTCCAATTTTATTTTGAAACAGGGTCTCACTAAGTTGTGGAGGGCCTCACTAAGTTGCAGAGACTGGCTGTGAACCTACGATTCTGTCTCAGCCTCCTAAGTATGGGGATTAGAGGCATGTGTCACCATTCCCAGCTCTTATTTATTATTCTAAATCCATTTTTAAGCTGATGCATGAAAACATAAAAATTGTATATATTCATGAGATTCCATATGATGTATCCTTACAAGTAAACACTGGAATGTTTAAATTAGGTTAAACATACCTATCTCCTCATTAATCACTTCCCCATGGTGGAAACATTCAAACTCCTTTGCTCTATCTTTCTGAAATTTATAGTACACTGCTGTTATCTGTAGCCATCCTACTGAGCAATAACATACGAGAACTTTTTACTCCCATCTAACTGAAACTTTCTACCCACTGATTAACCTTGCCCTCCCTCCTCCCTCTCCCCTGCTTATCCTGTTTTTAATTGTAGCTCCAGCATCTCACACAAGGTTCAGCACAAAATAGGAACTCAATACCTGTAGGTTGATTGAATGAATGAATGAATGAATGAATGAACACTATGATAGATGACTGAGCTACATCAGCCAGAATAATACAGTTGTTTGGAAAAAAAAGCCAGAAAAAGAAAGCTTTAAAATGGTATTACGCAGTGTCACAGAATTATAGGAAGACAGTATTGTAAAAAGACCACTGAATTGTGTACTTGGAAGCTATTTTACCTTTAAAGAACAATTTCAGCAAGAACATTTGTGAATATAAACCAGATCATAAGGAATTAGGATGAAATGGGTATGAAATGGGTAGTAAAGAAGTACTTATAGTAGGATTGCGTTTGTCATTCTTTAAATTTGGTAGACACAGAAAAAGGATAGTAGAATCAAAGTTTTTGTATCTTAGAATGATATGAATGAGCATATTTATTGATAAAAAGGAAGCAGAATATATTGAAGGTAGAATATATTAAAGAAAAATATATTGAAGGTATAGGAGAAAAAATTATAAATCTCTAGAAGAAGAGGAAATTGAATAAATGGAAAATATCAAGAGGTTAGCTTTAAGAAAAGCACTGTGCTCAGAGGTCAAAGACAAAGAGAACAAGATAAATGTGTTGTAACCTTAATTTAACTTCAATTATTTACCGATGAATTACTCCATAGTAGACATTCAATACATGTGGTGAGCCGCCATTGAAAGATGGCGCCGGCTTCCTGCCTCTGAGCTTGATTAGGCACATGGCTGTGCAGGAAGCAACTCCATATTTGGAGGCTAGGGTTGCGTAACACATGACGTGGTGGTGACCTGACGAGCGTAAGCCAGTGAGTGAGATGTGGCAAGAAGTGATTGGGAGAGTTAATGTTTATAATGCCCTGCGCGAGGCAGATCTTTGCCATTCCGCCATTACTAGTATCCTGAATAAACGGCTTGCAAGAAGAGCTTCGTGTCGTGTCTTAATCGCTGGTCGAGGGACGCGACAAACACATATTTGTTGAATGAATAGAATAAACAAACATATGAGTAGATGCAATGATATAAATGTACTGTTTCCTGTATCATCTTACACAAACATTATCCTATTGTTTTCTTAAGGTCGCTCATTGAAGTGATAAGAAACGACAGATTCTGTCTAAAAGGGAATGCCTTTAGGAGACAAATCCCAGCAACAGATTGAGCAATGAGGGAGAGAAGCAAAAATAAGGTAGAACAGATGGACAGATATCCATTTGTATTCTACTGTTATGAAGTCCCAAAAGATAAATACTGAAGCTATTCATTTCACTGATAGCTGCACTAATAGGGGAAAATAACTTATGTAAAAGGATATATGACAAAAATGTGTCCCATCAATAACCAGGAAATATATATTAGTATTTGTTTAAATCTAGACTAAAAGCAAGATTGAGATTTTCTTAGCTCAGTTTTCACTGTTTATCAGCTAAACTTGAAAATTAAACCCAATTTTCTAATCTATTGAGCATTCTCCTTGTGAAATGTTCTACTTTTAGTAGTTTTCATGTTCCAAATATGTACACCAAGCATTGCAAAGAACTCATTAAATCCACAAAATGTTATTTTAGGAGAAATGGTGGCTACAACTGAAATCACAACATTTTACTTAGTAGCTAAGTACCTCAAAGCTTGATATTTAAAAACTCACATAAAGATATAAATACTTTCATATCACTTTATGGGCATTATTAAAAATATAACATGAATATATACCTGATTTAACGTCTACTTAATAATTACTGGAGTCTTACTATAACATTTCTTATTTAACTATAGATTTGAAATGAAGACTTTGTCAAAACAAAAAGATATTGTTTTAAAAAACACTATTCTTTATTGCTTCCAGAGTAGCTTAATCACTAAGTTTTAACCCACATTATTCCTTTCAGTAGTGCATTAACCACTTACTAGGCACAAAATAGCCCACAGTCATTTATATGTCTGCTGAGTGACACATGAGCCAGGAAGGGGTTAGCCACTGCTGGGTGGAGGATGGCTCCCAAAAGGATCAAATGAGAGCAACAAGGGTGGATACGTAGGCTCCTCTTCATAATATGATTTTTACCACAACATTGCTATAATAAATATCCATGCGAGTCAAGGGCATAAGGAAAAACATAAACTGAGCCAAGGAAGTAAAAAAAAAAAATGAGAGAATTCTAGTTAGCTATATAATTGATTTTTAAAAAATAGGTGGGAGAGATGTTCTGGATGAAAATACTTACAGGATTTCACAACCACCACTATGGCAAGAGGAAATGTTTGACAATAAGAATGGTTAAGTTATTCAGCTGATCACAGATCTTCATTATTCTCATTTCATGATGTGGAGCTCCTCAGCCCGTATGAGACTACTGACCAAAGGTCGGACGGACCATCGAGTCACAGCACAGACCATTTTCATTATTGTGCCAGAAATTTCACACTGTGCAGAGGATTCGCCTTTCAGCACTTAGAAGACTCTGCATTCATTACACTGACTTTTATTGCGCAAAATACTTGGAATGTCTTGCATATTTATATACGTACTTTGTTTTATTATATATGCCTAACTATTTCTGGATGAATGCTTCAACCAGTTTCGTAAGTTTGTATGCCCGCTTTGTTAATGCATCAAGAGTATTTTCTGGCCACCACCAGTAGTAGCATATATCTTTGGTTTGAACATAGCAGTGATATTGGCCAGGTTTCGTTTTGCAGATCAGAAGTTCACATGTGCTCCATCATCTTCCCCATAAACTGCCGGCACCAATTGTGGCCAACAAACTGCAGCCTTCAATGGGCCTAGGTGCTCTGACAGTTTTGACTAGAAGGAGCCATGGCCATACTCATAAAACACTCCCAGAATTCACCTCTTTCTCAATGCTGGCTTTGTTTCTAAGATCTGTATGTATCTAAATATTTCTGCTTAGAGACCTTTCAAAATTATCTAGTACTTCAAGCAAACAATTGGCGGTCACTAGTAATACCTTCCAATGTTGCGCATTCTTCATCTTTTGCAATTTTTTATTTTCTTCCTTCTTTAGAGAATCTTTATATGTTTGACTTCTGGCCTGTAAAGGAATAGGGGCGGGGGGAAGTCCACAGGAAAAAATATTACCATGGTACACCAATCTTCCCATTATGGGACTGGTGCTAATAACTCAACCTCTGTATTGAGCGTGCACTAAGCTCCCCTTACACACTGGCTTATTGGGTGATTTATGCATACATCTGAAGACATCCCTTGGGATATATAAAAAGAAGGCTAGTGTAAGCACAATCATCCAGCGCATTTTAAAGGATGATTTAGATGTTTGTTTAATTAAGCTTTAAGAATTTTCCCTCAGAGATAACCAACATAATTTATTCCTCTGGTGTGGAAAGTTGAAGATATTTTTGAGAATATTCCAACTAGCTGATAAGTCGCTATCAGATTCAGGCAACCGTGATACTATCTGTAGAAGCACTTACATCTACTGCTCATTAATGGCAAATCCTATGAAAGCTGTCCACTGGAGATTGAATGACACCACATAACGCCAAAGATGCATTTCTTTCTAAAGCTTTGCATTCCTAATCTGTACCTGAAGTATATTTCTAGTTCTGAGAGTAAAAACAGCCTGTTCTGGAGCACAGGAGCATCAGCTGAGCCAGTATCTGCAGAAAGATGTCCATCAGTCTTCCTGACCCACTATATCAGGGGCCCATACACTGGCCTAGTGACTGCATATTCCCAAGTGTGTGAAATTTCAAGTATATATGGTCTCTGACTGATGATGGTATGACTTGTAGGTTTTCAACTTTATGATGGTGCAAAAGTGATACACGTTCAGTAGGAATCATGTTTTAAATTTTGGTCCTTCCCCAAGCTAATGATATGCAATAAAATACTATCTCTATACGCTTAGCAGTGGCAGTGAGCTGCAGCTCCCATTAGCCACATGATCATGAGGATAAACAACTGACACTGTAGTGTGCTGTGCTGCTCGGCTAGGATATTCAGGGGGTTAGGTGTATTAAATGCATTTTCAACTTACAATATTTTCAACTCATGATGAATTTATTGAGACATAACCCTGCCAAGTGCAGCTGTGTTCTGTTCATTTGTCATGCACATCTTCTCCTTCACACTGACTTGTAGCCCCAGCCTCTGAAAGGCAGGGAGGCCAACCTGAAACCTAATGTGGAGGAAATTCTACTGATCCCATAAAACTCCCAGCAGCATCTCAGCAGCAGGCTACATATTTCAGCCCTCGTTCTCTGGACTAATAGTCCATAAAGTTCATGTAGGCTAGTTCCCCCTTTTCCCTTACTATAATTTTTCTCAAGTACTTCTTAGTTCATTCCCCCCATTTCTGTCACTATGAAAACCCATATATCATCAAACAAAAAGAACCAGTTTCTGCAGAGAAAGAAGCTTTTAGAATTGTATCATCACCTACAGCAAGCATTAACATTGAGAATGGCAAAGCTCCATGTGTTCAGAAAGCCCTCAGAGAGATACCAAAGTGGGCTATGTCAGACAGGTAAACCTGTATATGGTGATGTTCTTTAATCTATGTCCCAAACACCAGGGGCCTGTGATAGGCCATAGAAGGTAGGCTGTGGGTTCCTGATGACCCTTTTTTTCTATTAGAGAAGACTAGTCTTCACCACCAATATGTCATGTAGGACCCAGGAAGCAAGAAGAAAGGGAAGAAAAGAGGGAGGGAGGAAGACAGCTTCTATTTAAAAAATTAAAAGGGAGAGTAAAATGTATAGTTAAAGCAAATATTATGGCTTAAGCCAGAAATTTAAATTCTGTTAAAACACCTGCCTTTAAAACTTTCCACCTTGTTCTTTTATCAGAATATAAGTCCTCATTTTTTATTGAGAAATACAATGGTTATTAGACATAAAAGTACCATATTAAAGGTCACAGGAACTGGAAAGTCGCATGCTGTCTTAGAGAGTTCAAAGTTACTTGCAGTCTTTATGTGTGCTTACCCAGCTGTGATCCCTAGGCAGGATGGGAAGTTTCTGTTCAAAAATAATAAGGATAGAAAAACCTTTGATCTCTATTTTTCTTAGTTCTTAATACTACAAGTGTCTAAGTCACTGCAGTCACATAATTTTTCTAGCATAAAATATTCATTTAGTATAATATTGATGCTAAATTTCTGTCATTTGACTAAACATACATTTGTTCATCTTCCCCCAAAGCTATGCTTATGGAACATTTATTTAACAAACAACATTTAAGTGCCTTATCTGCAAGTACTATATCAAAGACAGACTCCCAGATGTCAAACCCTTATAGTCTCATATAGAAATAAGACATGAAGATGAATGCTTATAGTACTATAGTATGATAACTGTCAGGTTAGAAAAAGCCAAATAGAAGGGCATTTAATTAAACAAGATCAAGGACACCTTCTCCAAGTGGGTAACACTAAGTTGTGTTTCAGAAAATACATATAAATTGGACAAAAAAGGGCATCATATGAGCAAATAAAAAAATAGCATTATAAGAGTTTCCTGGTTTCCATAACAAAGAACCACAAAATGGTGGCTTAAAGAAAAGAAATTTAAACTGGGTGTGGTGACTCATACCTGTAATCTCAGTACTTGGGAGGCTGAAACAGGAGGATTAAAGGTGCCAGGACAAACCTAAGCAATTCAGTGAGATTTGTAACAACCTAGCAAGACCCTGTTTCAAAAATAAAATAAAATAGGGTTAAGGGTATATCTTAGAAGTAGAATGTTCCTGGGTTCAATCTCCAGCACCAAAAGCACACACACACAAACATTTAAAAAAGAAAAGGAAAGAAAAGAAAGAAAAAGAAAATTGAAGCTGAGTGTGATAGTGCATGCTTGTAATCTCAGTAGTTGGGAGCTTGAGACAGGAAGATCACAGGTTCACAGCCAGCTGCAACAATTTAGGTAGGCTCTCTGCAACTTAGTGAGACCCTGTTTTAAAATAAAATCAGGCTGGGGACATAGCTCAGAGGTAGGACACTCTTGGGTTTAATCCTCTGTATGACACATACACACAAAAAGGATAGAAATTTGCTCTCTTATGGCTTTGGGACTAAAAATCCAAAATCAAGGTGTCTTCAGGGATGGGTATATGAGAACTGTGAAGGAAGGATCTATTCTAGATTTTTCTCCTTGATTTGTAGATGCCCATCTTCACATTTTTTTTTTCTATGCATGTCCCTATGTCTAAATTCCCCTTTTCTAATGATGCCTTTCATATCGGAACTGAGCCCACCCTAATGACCTCATTTAAATTTTATTATCTCTATTAAGAACCTATTTCCAAATAAGGGCACATTCTGAGATGCTGGGGTTTAAGGTTCAACATGTAAATTTTGAGAGGAATCAAAATTCAGCCCCTGATAAACATTAAGTTCTCATTTAAGGATGGGGAGCAAGCCAGGCGTGGTGGCGCACACTTGTAATCCCAGCATTTGGGAGGCTGAGACAGGAGGATATGGGTTTGCAGCCAGCCTCAGGTACTTAGTGCCACCCTTTGCAACTCAGTGAGGCTCTGTTTCAAAATAAAAAATAAGCCAGGTGTGGTGGTGCACGCTTGAAATCCCTGCGCTTGGGAGGCGGAGACGGGAGGATCACGTACATTTGAAGCCTGCCGCACTGGCTTAAGAGACCCTGTTTCCAAATAAAAAAGTATTAAAAAAAATAGGTACTGGGAGTGTAGCCCGGAGGTAGAAGGGTTTCCAGGAACCCCAGTACCACCAAAATAAATAAATAAATAAATAAATAAATTAATTAATTAATAAAAATAGGGCTGGGGGCGTAGCTCAAAGGTAGAATGCCCCTGGGATCCATCTCCAGTACCTAAAAAAAAAATAAAGATAAAAAAAATTAAAGATGGTGGAGCAAAGATGTTACTGTTCTGTTCTTTGAAAAATTACCCTCAACAAAGGGGAAAACAAAAACACATTTCTAGCTTCAAAAACCAAGAGAAGCCAGGCGTGATGGCCACATCCTTGTAATACCAGTACTTGGGAGGCTGAGATAGGAGGATCAGAGGTCCAAGGAGAGCCCCAGCAAGTAGTAAGACTCTCATCAACCTAGTAAGATCCTGTTTCAAAATAAAAATAAAATAGGACTGGGGTTTTATCTTGGAGGTAGAATGTTCTGGGTTCAATCCCAAGTGCCACATTCACACACAGACACACACAGACACACACACACACACACACACACACACACCACTAAAAGACATGATCCTGTTTCAAAATAAAAATAAAATAGGACTGGGGTTTTATCTTGGAGGTAGAAGGTAGAATGTTCTGGGTTCAATCCCAAGTGCCGCGCGCACACACACACACACACAAACACACACACACACACACACAACACTAAAAGACATCTATATTCACAGATTAAAATCCATAAAAACAAAGGGGATGAAGAAACAGCTGGTGACTTTGAGAAGAAAAGAGAAAACGTGAAGACTTGCTAGCGAGGGGTAGAAGACACCCAGGGGAGCCAATTTTTTCCCATGGGGCATCAGGAGGGTCCAAGAAATAGATGCACCAGCTACTAGAGAAGACAGAAAGATGACAGGAGAGTAAAAAGAAAGGAATTATTTGAAAGTCTCAATAGAAGATATTTATCCCCATGTGCCTGCACCTGCCCTGAAAAGTCAAGTGCTAATTCTACCAACCCCAGTGGGAAATCAAAGTGTATTCTCTGGTAAAACCAAACCAGACAAACCAAGCACAAAAGTCAGCAATAGTAAAATGTCAGGGTGAGAAGGAAAGGATTACATGAAATCCTTTGCACTGATCCAGAGCCTCTAGGCACCTTTCATCGAGTTTTCTTCTGCTTATTGTGTTGTTTTCTCTGAGATGTATAAAATATGTATAATGATAAAAGAAAGAACATTTAGGCTGGGCGTTGTGGTACACGCTTGTAATCCCAGTACTTGGGAGGCTGAGACAGGAGGATCATGCAGGTTTGAAGCCAGCCTCAGCTACTTAGTGAGACCCTGTTTCCAAAGAAAATATAATATAGGTCAGGGGTGTAAGGGTCCTGGGTTCCATCCCCAGTACCACATAAAAAAAAAAGAAAGAACATTTAACCAGTGTATATAATTGGTTGGGCAGAGAGAACACACACACACACACACACACACACACACACACACACACACACACACCAACAAAGAAAAAAAGAAGGAGCTCTTGAATTAAATTTTTCCTTTCCTGAAAAAACAACACAATCAGTAAAATACTCAGAATATAAAATCAAGAAAATATGTCAAAGGGTAGGGGAACAAAAAAGTATTCAAAGATAAATTAGAGGAGAAAAGTATTTAAAAGAAAGAAGATAGCTAAATCCAGGTAGCCTGGAATTTGAAAAATATAAATTCCATTTAAAAAATCAAAGAAATAACACAATAGGATTATCTAGAATTACAGATGAGTTTCCAGATTGAAAATGAACTTTAAAAGACCCTTACATTAAGCCACATCATCATAGAATATTGGCAAGTAAAAGGAAGATATTAGAATATTTCCAGAAGAAAAAGTGAAATATTCTCATAGAAGAACTAAAATTAGGCTGGCCCTGAATTTCTCAGGGAACAATCACCTTCAAAATTCGGAAAGAGGATTATTAAGCCGGATGTGATGACACTTGCTTATAAACCCAGTACTTGGGAGGCTGAGACAGGAGGATCGCGGTTCATGGAGAGCCTTAGCTACTTAGGCCCTTTGCAACTGAGACCCTGTTTCAAAATAAAGAATAAAAAACAGGGCTGGGGGTATAGGTAAGAGGTAGAATGCTCCTGGGTTCCATCCCCAGTACCATAAAAAGGAAGAAGAAAAAAAGAAGAGGATTATTTCCAATTTGGAATAGTTACCAGTTAAATTAACAGCAAAATATAAGGGTGGAATAAAGGAAATATCATACATAAGAGAACCTGATCACCTTTGCCTACCATACATCTTCTATTGGGAAGTTACTAAATAACATGTTTCACCAAAACAAAGAAATAAAGCAGGAAAATAAAAGAAAGGAGACCCAGAGATCAGTGGACAGGCATAAAAGAAATTCCCAAGACGACTTGAGAGCAGTGATTCTCAACCTTGGCTTCATTTTAGAACCAACCAGGGAGCTTTAAAACCTGGAAGCCCAGGCCGCAATACAGTAAGATCTCTGGGGGTGCCACCCAGGCACTAGCAATTCTTAAAGCTCTCTGAGTTAGTTCACTGTACAGAGAAGACTGAGAACCAGTGTGTTAAAGGAAAGTCTCAGAAGGACAGCTGTGCAGCCCAACTGAGGAATAATCAGTGCAGTCCAGAGCAGAGGGTAAGAGGGAGCCAGGGGGGAAGGGTGGAACAGACTCCACAGGCTTCCTGTGATTGGCACAAAATGAAAAACCTAATGCGTGAAAATTTGTATCAATGGGCATTTTATTGCCGGTCACAAAAACTAAAGACAGTCAAATGTTCCAAAGACACTAAAAAATTGCAAAACCAAAACATTAAAAAATGTTGCAAAAGAAAGAACATGTAAGGTGAGTTTGGTGGCAAACACCTGTAATCTCAATACTTAGGAGACTGAGACAGGAGGATTGCCAGTGAGGCCCACCTCAGCAACTTAACAAGACCTTTGGCAACTCAGTGAGGCCCAGTTTCAAAATTTTAAAAAAAGGAAATACAACTCAGAGGTAGAATGCCTCTGTGTTTCATTCCCTAGTACCAAAGAAAAAGAAGAGAGGAAGGAGGAGAAGGAAGAAAAATAAAAGAATAAAGAGAGAAGGGAAGGGAATCAAAAGAGAAAAAGAAAGAAAGAAAAAAAACATACAGTGACCAGAATATATTAACTGACTGGGCAGTGAGAAAATACTTTTATAGTCATAGAAAGGGAAAGCTTGAAATACTGAATAATTTTCTCAGGAGAATGAGAAGAAGAAATAAGTTGATAAGGTCTAAAACTGATCAACATACAGCAACATATGTGTTAACAGATATTGAAAGGCAAATAACAAAAGAAACAGCTAGTGGAGTGTGGTGAGATATATGATGACACCCCCACCCAAAGATGCTCCCGTCTTAATCCCTGGAACCTGTCCGTGTTACTTCACATGGCCATAAGGACTTTGTAAAAGATACTGAGCTGAGGAGAAGTATGTGGATTGCTCAGGTAGAACCAGTAAAATGCAAGGGTTCTTATAAGAAGACATGAAAGTCAGAGGGGAAAGGACATGATGTGAAGCAGAAGCAGAGAATGGAGCGACACAGGCCTGGGCCCGGGAGCCGAGGGATGCCACAGCCGAGAGAAGATGGAGAGGCCAGGAGCAGATGCCCATGGCCCCCAGGAGGAGCCCCCAGTGGGTTCCCTTCTCACACCATGCTTTCAGCACCTTACACATTCATTTTGGATCTTTGGCTTCCAGAAATGAGAGAGTAAACTTGTGTCATATTAAGCCACTACATTTGTGACAATTTGTTATAGAAGCAAGGAGAGATACAAGGCATTTCAAGTATCGCAGTGGAGAAGTACGTAGACATATGGGTGTCATTCCATGTTCTGAAAGGATGAACATGTGCCACATGGGCAAAAATTAAAATAACTGGCGCTGAGTGTTCAAGGCAGTGTGTGGGGATGAGCTGCTGGAAAGTTTCCCTCAAACATGAATGTGCACTTGAATCACCCAAGTATGTTTCAAAATGCAGGTTCTGACCCGGGAGGTCTGCAGTGGGGCCTAAAATTTGTCTGCATTTCCATAAACTCCCCAGTGATGCTGTTGGTCCATGACCACACATGGAATAGCAGAGATCTAGACTGGAGGCCAGTTGTCTAGACCCTAGAGGACTGGGGAAAGGCAGATGAAGAGACAGTGGTAGAGAGAATCAAGAAGGAAGTGGGAGGGAGAGAGGAAAAGTGAGATACAGGGAGAAGGAAAGAGAGAAAGGGAGATGCAGGCAGAGAGCAGAAGACACTGTGCTTAAGTGAAGGCATTTTTACTTTACTGAAGATACAGGAAGACACTGAATGATTCTGGGGAGTGGGACCACAGGGTGGAGTGTTTTTTTTAAATTGCTCTTCTTGACAGGTGTGGTGGAACACACCTGTAATGGCAGTACTTGGGAAGCTGAGACAGGAAGATCGCAGGTTTGAAGCTAGCGTCAATGATGTAGTGAGGCTCTCAACAACTTAGCAAGACCCTATTTCAAAACAAAAAAAAGGGCTGGAAGTGTAGCTTGGAGGTAAAAATCCCCTGGATTCCATCCCCAATTCTACCAAAAAAATTGTTCTTTGTAGAAAAAGGAGAAGCAAACCAGAGAATGGAAGCTACTTAGTATGCAACTGGAAATATTCAGTGATAATGGCTAAAGAAGGTCTGACTTCTACACACACACACACACACACACACACACACACACACACACACACACATACACACACGAACCACATAATTCCATGTGTAAGAGTACTCTGCTTGGTAAATAACTCTTCTTAAAGTCCTAAAGGAGTTTTCCTGTAGCCTTATTCATCAGCATAATTACATTTACATAGTATTTATTAAATCATCACCTGCCAATTGCAGATGCACATTCAGATAAGAAGAGCATAAAAAGGAAAAAATTCTCAGGAAACTTGCACTAAGTATTAAAATTAAAAGTGAAAAAATGAGCTGGGTGTGGTGGCGTATGCCTGCAATCCAAGGACTTGGGAGGTGGACACAGGAGGATTGCAGGTTCACAGCCAGCCTCAGAAACTTAGGCCCCCTACAACTTAATGAGATGCCCTACAAAACAAAAAAATAAAATAGGACTGAGGGTGTATCCCCTGGATTCCATCCTTAGTACCACACACACTCCCCCCCCCAAAAAAAATTAGAAAAATGAAAACCAAATTGAGTCCTCTAGCTCCTCAGACCTTACATAGATGGAAATTGCACATTTTTACATTCTATACATTGACCATAGTTAAGGTGAGTAACAAGTGCCCTCTTTTAACAGAGAAGTACTGTTCTTCACAGAAGTGCAATGTACATATTTGATTTCCCCGAAGCATCTGAAATGATTCCACACAGAATTCTCAGAAAGACTACATGCATATGGATGAGATAGGAGGAGAAAAGCAAAATGTGGGCAAAAGTCAGTTAAATGTATTGATCACTGACAACTTATTAATAGTTTGGTGTCAAAATGGGAGCAGCTGTTGCATACAGTGCATAAGGAACCACCCTGGGGCCAGCTCTGCTCCACATTTTCTGTCGATAGCTCTGAGGATCCTGTGATGAATGCACTAATCAATCTACAGAAGATGCAGCTCTGGGAGACACTGCTAATGCTTTGGACGACAATATTAAAATTCAGGACGATCTTGCTGAACTGAAGAAATAAGCCAAAATCAATAGAGCCAGCACACACAGTTCTGCCAGGTGTTTCAAATCACATGATTTAGAAGTCCTCAGACAGAAAGCAGTGGGACCATGCTGGCTGTCAGGCAGAATCCAACCAGTCAAGCTATCCGGCTCCTGTCTTCCTCTCCTCCCTCTCAGCCATGAGGATATCTAGACAGATGTTTAGGACTAACATCAACACATGACTTAACTCCATTACCTACAGCTTCTCAAGTCTTTTCTCTGCAGCCCTGTGATGAGGGGAGGAGTGGGTGGGTTTCAGTTGGTGTGACTGGTGGAGGAAGAGCAACACTAACAAATTTAGATTAGAACACCAAATCTGAACAGGGACCGAAGGGAGAGAGAGAAAAAAAAAAACACCTAAAGGTTTGTGGCTAGGACCATCATGACCTTTTCCAAGCATGTTATCATGTCTGCTTGACATTTTAAAACAGAGGAGATGAAGATCACATTTCTCTAACCATTTTTGCATTTGCTTGCCCAAACCCTGGAAAAGCCGAGGCTTTTAAAAACTAATGTCAGCCGGGCATGGTGGCGCACACTTGTAATCCCAGCTTTCAGGAGGCAGAGACCGGAGGATCGCAGTTTGTGGACAGTCTCAGCTACTTAATGAGGCCCTTCACAATTCAGTGAGACCTTGTTTCAAAAATAAAAGGCTAAAAAGTAGGACTGGGGGTGTAGCTCGGAGGTAGAATGCCCTTGGGTTCCATCCCCAGAACTACAAAAAAAAAAAAAAAAAAAAAAAAAAAAAAAGGAAACTAATGTCTGTCTTTTCTTTCAACTTCAACCCTCTTCCAGAGTCATCCTTAGTGACGTTTATTTTCTTGCCCTTCTCCCCCCATCCACCAGTCAATAGCCAAGCCCTGCTACTTTCTTCTAAGGAGTTCTTTGGCCTGTTCTTTCATCTGTAACCCTCACCTCTTATCCTAGTTAAGTCTTCATCACTCTTTGCCTAGACTCTGGCAGAAGCCCTAGGAGGCCTCTGTCTCTCTAGTCCTGTAGATTCTCCATTCTTCATACAGTTATCAATGTGAGCCAGTGGAAATATAAATCTGACCTGTAGCCATCCTTGTTTACAAACTTTCAGCACCTTCAGTACCCACAGAGTGAGGTCCATGTTTCCAATGTGTCAGATAAAGGCCTTCAGTGGTTTTTCTACCAGGAGCCGCACATTTCTTGATGTCTCAATATGTGGGTGGTGCCATTAGCACTGTATGCCCGGGGGCCGGGAATGATGAACACCCTGCAGTACCCAAGAAAACCTGCACAATAAGTCATCCCGCCCAGATTGCCAGTGGTGCCACTATTGAGAAGAGCTCCGTGGGCTCCTGCTTACTTCTCCAGCCTTCTAGTTCACTCTTCTCCCCTGCGCCACCTTAGGTCTTCTTGCCCAATATAACGCAAGCTTTTTTCTTGCCTGTATACCTTAACTCTTGCTTCTGTGTCTTGATTCATTCTGACACCTGGAATGATTTTCTCCACTTCACTAACTCATCTTTTAAGCTTCAGCTCACAAAGGTTCAGTGACATCCACACACACTCATCCAGCTATGACACTTCTTCCTGACAATGTGACGGTTCTTTCTAATTGCCATATACACAGCACTTTGCTTTCTAGCCATTGGTTTTACCCTTCTACACTCGCAGAGTTCTTCAGGGCATAAACTGTAAGTCCTTAGTAAATCTCATGTTGACATGGAAATTTTGGAGAAGGGAGGATGACTGAGTGAGACCAAGAACTTTTCCAATGCCCACAGTGTGGGTGACAAACACAGTATTATTTTCCAGCTCAGGGAACAATGGAGGTTACAGCTTCAGATAAGGTCATCTGCCTTTAGGTCCAGCATTCTACACTGTACCAGTCACTCTCTGCCCTTAATCTACCGTCTCTAAGCAACTCACTGAAAGGTGCCAGACAGCAGGCTGCAGGACATTCCACTTACCCATGTCGAGGACTGGGGGTCACGAGGAGCAAATCGATGGGCATTTCCATTTGGCAACTCTGTGTCCAGTCTGCTCAAGAACTCAGCAGTTTTGCTACCAAGAACACAAACAAGTATTAGTGCCTTTGTGAAAATACTCTTGTTTTTTGTGCCTTTGGATCTGAGCCTAGATTTTTTTTTTTTTTAATTGAATGATGACTGAAAGTGTCCCAGGGAGGAAAAAAGGTTGGGTGGAGAGCAAGGTGCAACAGAAAAATCAAAATGTTACTGCAAGACTGCATGCTAGAAGAACAGTAGTTTGAAAAACACTAGGTTTGTGAAATGTGAACCTATGATTTCATTTTGTGCACTCTGTGTTATTGACATGGAGATACACCCTCTCTCAGATTCCACAGTACAGGGCCTAAATTCCTGTGTGATCATTTAAGGCTCAGCATCAGTCTCCAGTTTAGAGCTATGGAACATTAATCCCCACATCTCAGTTCACAGCAGTTCTCCACCAGGAAGCTGTCTCTAGTCTTCTCATTTCTCTCGTGGCTTTGATAACCTACAGGATGCATAAACTCTAATCCAGCAGATCCTTCCCGTCTATCGTGGTTCTGGAGGCAGAAATGGAGCCTCTGTCTCCACATACACACATACCTAACTCATTTGACTCAAGGGAGGTGATGAACCTCCTTCTACAGAGATTTAAAAAAAAAACAGTATAGCCAGGCATGGTGGAGCATACTTTATAAGTATGCTGGTATTTGAGAGGCTGAAACAAAGAGTTAGTGTTGAAGCCCGCTTCAGCAACTTAGCAAGGCCCTCAGCAACCTAGCAAGACTCTATTTAAAAAATAAAATAGAGTGGAGGTGTAGCTCAGAGGTAGAATGTTTCTGGGTTCAATCCCTAATACCACACAAAAAAAGTGGCTGATTCAGGTTTGTATTTCTGACATCTCTCTCTTTTTTTTTTTTTTTTTTTTTTTTTTTGTGGTACTGGGGATGGAACCCTTCTCCGGGCTACACTCCCAGACCTATTTTATATTTTTTATTTGGAAACAGGGTCTCTTAAGTCAGTGACGCTGGCTTCGAACCTGCTTGATCCTCCTGTCTCCGCCTCCCAAGCACGGGGATTACAAGCGTACGCCACCATGCCCAAAGAAAATGTCTTCAGTTTTAATGACAAGAATTTTGCTTTTCTGTTAATTCAAATCATGATGTCAATTTCCCCTCCCATTTATGTTCGAATATACAACATTGGGTTTCCTGGTTTCTTTTTCTTGACTGCTCCATTTCCCCTACTTTGGATTAATTTCTAGTCTTTTGTCCTTTTCCTGTGCAATTTGTGGGATTTTTACCTCTTATTCCACATTTACAAACACCTCTTTGATGTCAGATGTGTTTTGCACAGATTTTTGCAGCCTGCTCCTATCCTCCTCCTTCCTCCCACATCCCGCAATTTCTTCATAATATTTTAGGTCTAATGCTAAGACCTGAGACATTAAGTACTTAGAAAGTGGACATCAAAGGAAACACAAATGGTCTGATAAAAACCAATGTCATCCAGGGATACTGGAAAAATCAACACAAGGAATTAGAAATGAAACAGAGACACCTGCATCACACTGAACAATTAGGTAGAACATGGCCTTTGAGCGAGGTCAGAAGTTTGATCTGGGAAAGGGAAAATTAAAAGTCAAGCAAAATACAAAACCCTGGGCAATGTAAGACTCCAGCAGTCGAGACAAGCAGCCTTTCCATTTGTCTAGAATTACTTATCTCACCCAGAATAAGACAAGGAGACTAATGAAGTCGCGCAGCCTGGAAGCTGCCCCACTGTCTGGGGCTTCAGGAAGTCATCCGTCAACAGTGTAAAAAAAAGAGAGCTGCTAGAAGTTTGGATGAGATTTCTCAATATTCTTAGCTGAGTGCAGACAATGGAAGAAAGCAATAAAAAAAAAAAACACCATGCTAAGCAAGGATGGGATTTCAGACCAAGTTGACTGGCAGCCTCTCTGTACATGCCGACCACTGCTTCTTCCTTGCTGATGCCAAGGAAAAAACTGGCTGGGCACAGAGCCACCAACCATCCTGTCCCACCCAGGTTGAGAAAATAAAGCAGTGATAAGGCCACAGGACTGCCACAGGAATACAGGTATGAAACTGTGGAGAATGTAGTTCCTAGTGATTAAGTATATAAATAAGGAAGGTCTGGGGTTACTAAGCCTAGTTGCATATTTCTATTATTGGCATAGTGTCTGCTATATAATAGATTTCACATATATTGACTAAATTGAATCTGGTTCCCTGCAGATAACTGCAGTCATAAGTAATAAAACATAAAATATGGGGCAAACAGAAAATTGGCCTTGTGGGGAGTCCAGCTAAACTAAGGCTCTCGACTTTAGCACCATGAGCCACCTTTTCCTTCAGGTTTCCTGCTACTTATCATCATTGTGACTTTGCCACTTATTGGAGGGGAGTGATATCACTCTGTTGCAAGAGTAAATAAAAATTAATTTCTTTTATTCTCCAGAGAGCAACTGGTTACATTGGTTTTGGAGATTTTGGTTTACATGTCCAACTTTAGTTTTCAAGGATCCTTCCTGCTTGTTCATTGGGGATTCCTAAGGTTTCTCCTACAAGGCCTCTTCAAGATTGTCTTTTCTCAACATAACACAGATGTAGCAGAGACACTAAGTGTTCACCAAAATTTAGCTTCTCTCTGTATCCTGGTCATACAACTTGACTACATATTCTAGCCTCCTTTACAGGTAAGGCCAGTAATAGACTTGAGTCTTGACAGATGGAGTGTAAGAGGAGGGGATGCACAGTGCTCTAGGACTAACATTATAAACCTCTCAGGCATGTTCGTCCATACATTTCCTCCCTTTCTGGTTACATAGCATGGAGACAATCTTGGTGGGAGTTCTGGAAGTTACATATTGAAGATGGTAGAGACTGTTGATTTTGTTCCTTGACTACCTGATTGGAGGGGAGGGGAGCTTTCTTATAAACCTGTTTACCTACTTCTTACATGAACAAGAAAAAAATATAGTACTCAAGCACTATATATTTTGGGACTTGTTTATTATAGCTACTTAGCCTACCTTGATAATATAACAAAAAGTAGTATATAAAGAAAATCAGTTCTCAACCAGGCGTGGTGACACATGCTTGTAATTCCAGTACTTGGGAGGCTGAGGCAGGATGATCACAGGTTTGTGGCCAGCCTCAGCTACTTAGTGAGGCCCCCTGCAATTTAGTGAAACCCTGTTTAAAAATAAAAACTAAAAAAAATAGGGCTGATGGTTAACAGCTCGGAGGAAGGATGTCCCTAGGTTTAATCTCCAGTAACACACACACACACACACACACACACACACACACACACACACACACAAGTTCTCAGTTTAGGTGAGCATTTCCAAAAGTATGTAAGGAGAAGTCAAGAAGAATTCTCAATGATTCCAACTGGCTTCTTAGTAATTTCAGAACTTTAGGATGGGAAGGGGATGGTGGAAAAGGGGGAAAGCTTACTCATTTTCAAAATGTCTTTTTGTCAGGTCTAAGAACTACCTAGACCTAGGCTATAAAAAGCTAGCACTAATTTATCTTAAAACCATTAGGATCTTGTTTAGTTTAAAGATAGGTGGGTATATGAAGAAACTTCCCTGTGAGAAAAATAGGGAAGAAAAGGAATGTTGTTTGTTATATGGCAGAGCGACAGGATATTTAAAATTTGTTACCAGAGATTTGTCAATAACAAAACTTTACATTTGTGAAAGAGTGACGACAACAACAACAAAAAGAAAACCAGGGAAGGCCACAGAGAGTAAAATGTGTGCCTGTCAGCTTATCTGAATAGTCTAAAACTGCACACGATGATTCCCATGAGGTTATTTGATTCTATAGTCACAACACTGGGGATTTCAATATTTTTTAAGTTGTAAACAAAAATCCCAAAATTAACAGGTTCATGTAGACATTTCTGGGTCTGATGCCTACCACTCCTAACACTAGGCATACCTGGTTACCCATATCTGCTAAGTTTATACCATGACAAGACATATAAGGGCATTTGTTAAACTACCAATTTTAAAGAGTCACAATTCAGAAGGTATCCTCGTTGTAAAATAACTCCTACAAACCTATCCCTTGGTACTTTTTATGTTTCTAGGAGTGAACAGGGCAGTTTTACCTTGTCTTACTTTTGATAGCTTCCACACAAACTCAAATGACCAGAGGGTTCAAACAGGTAACATAAATGAGTGAGGGGCACAGGAGCTCAGACCCGGTGATAAATGACAACTGCCACCCAGGGTAGTGATAGAGACTAGAGAGAGAGAGCTGGGAATTTTGACAAACTACACAGTGATCTTGCACATCAAGGGGTCAGTGGCTATTTAGCTCCAGACCAACATTGCTCATGGTGACAGGGGCCAGTAATGCTAAATATCCCAGTTTTACTGTTATAAACAAAATGCTGAAATTGGTGAAGTGAAATAACTTGGCAACTAATAAAAATTTGAATATTGCAGGTCAACACAGCTGATCAAAAACAAAAACACAAATAAAAACCCCTGCAAGTCAGATGTGGCCCGATGGCTTCCTATTTGTGACCAACTGGTTTTGTTTCTCCCTGTACAGATCTGCATTATTGACAATGCATTTTCTAAATGTATATCCTTTATGTTTATTTTTTTAAAGAAATAATAAGCAAGGTTGGATTCTAGTATTAAAGAAGGGGCTTGGAAATAGATATTATGCTACTTCACGTCCACAGCAGAAAGAGTAGAGATATCACACCATATTTCATATTTATACCAAATTCTAAGGTATGACACTTCATTTAGTTTATAACTCTATATATCTGTGTTAACATATGAAAAGCCAACACTAGACATAATAAGAAAAGACAAACTATAGAAAATATTTATAACCGAGGAAAACATAATAAAAAGATTATTGTGCAAAATATATAAAGTACACTAAACAAATCAAATTACAAAAGGATAAATAACCCAATAGAAAAGTGGGCAAAAGACAGAAACACGCAGTTCGCATAAAAAATGCAATAACAATACTAAAACGAGTGACAATAACTTAGGGCTTATATAGTGTTTATTATGTGTCAAGCTCTATTGCAAGCACTTTACATTTTAACTTCATGACAACCTTGCAAGAGTCCCATTCTTATCTCCAATTATAGAAGTAACTTGCTCAAGGTCAGTCAGCTAGGAAAAGTCAAAATCCGGACTCAGATTCAAGTAGCCTAGCTCCAGAGACCCATGTTTTTAGCCACTGCACTTGAACGCTTTTCATGAGCAATTCCCATGTGAAAAGATGATCCATCTAATAATTGTCAATATGAAAATTAAAACAAGATACCATTATATACCTCAAAGATTGATTAAAAACATTAGAAAGAATGAAAATCTTGCCATATACCTCAGAGTAATTAGTCTTACTATGTAAAAGAACAATTTGACAGTACCTGGGAGAGATGAAAACGTGCACAAAGTCTAAATGAAAATGTGCACAAAGTCTAAGTGTCTACACTGGAGGAACATAAGTGGTAGAGGCAGAGAATTGAGGAAGGACACATGATCTGGCTCCATTTCTTTTCTTTTCTTTCTTTTTTTTTTTTTTTTTTGGTGGTACTTGGGATAGAATCCAGAGGCCTTCTACCTCCAGGCTACACTCCCAGACCTATTATATATTTTATTTGGAAACAGGGTCTCACTAAGTTGCTGAGAGCCTCACTCAGTAGCTGAGGCTGGCTTCGAACCTGTGCGATCCTCCTGTCTCAGCCTCTCAAGTGAGGGGATTACGAGTGCACACCACCATGCCCAGCTCTAGCTCCATTTCAGAGGAGACAGAGAGAGAGAGAGAGAGAGAGAGAGAGAGAGAGAGAGAGAGAGAGAGATATGGAGGGATGGAAGAGGGAGAGAGGGAGAGGGAGAGGGAGGGGGAGGGAGGGACGAAGGGACGGAGGGACGGAGGGACGGAGGGAGGGAGGGAGAGAAGAAGGAGGAGGAAGAGGAGGAGGAGGAGGAGGAGGAGGAGGAGGAGGAGAAGAAGAAGAAGAAGAAGAAGAAGAAGAAGAAGAAGAAGAAGAACAACAACAACAACAACAACAACAACAACAACAACAACAACGCAAAAAAGGGAAGAAATGAGTAATATACATCATGAATCAATATGGTTAAGTCTCAAAGCAATGTCCAAAGGGAAATGAAACAATTTGTGAAAATTATGATACAGTGACATTTAAACACCCCTCCAGCTTGAGAATTCATATTTATATAGGATAATTAAAAAAAAAAAACCCGACTACTGAGAAAGAAGTGAAACAACTCCTAACCTCCAGGAACTGGTTTTCTTATGTCTGAGCCTCAGCATTATTATAAAACAATCCATCTCTAAAGAGTTAAGACTTGGCTGGGCAGAGTGACACACACCTGTAACCCTACCACTTGGGAGGCTGAGATAGGAGGATCAAAGCTAGTGTAGACCTGCAGCAACTTAGCAACACTCTTTTAAAAATAAATAAATAAAAAGATTTGTCTACTATTAGACATACTCAGCTATAACTACTTTTCAAAACAAGGTCACCATGCAATGCTCAAATTACCAAATGCTCACCCCTCTAACTAATAACTGCTACATCTTTATCAATTACAGCTTCATCCTCATTTTAGTCTATCCTCCCTACAGATAAAATTTATTGAGATACCCAATCATAAAACTGTACTCACTTTCTGGCAGTATCCAATCTAAGACAATCCATACTTCCTTAGACTCCTCCCCTAAATTACCCAACCAAAGCCCAAATCCTGTAATAGGTTCTTTCTAAAATTTTATGAGATATCATTGTTTCCTATGGTATGCATTCACCTTTGCTATTACCATAAATTCAACTTGTTGGACTATAGATGTGTTCCTGGTGGGTTTTTTTTTTTAATTTTGTGGTACAATGTACTGAACCACCTTCAGCCTTATTTTATTTTTTATTTTGAAATAGGGCCTCACTAAGTAGCTAAGGTTGTCCTTGAAACTATGATCCTCCTGTCTCAACATCCCAAATACTGGGATTACAAGCATGTAGCACCTCACTGAATGTCCCTGGTGGTTTTGCCTGAGGCCTTTGACAGATGTTACACGTACCTAGAGAGTAGTTACTCCTCCCAAAAGAAGAAAGAGGAAGGGATAGAAGTGAAAGAATAAAACTTTAGCAGACTTTACAATATTTAGTATCTTTTAAAATTAACCAAATACAAGTAGAATCTTAATAGTGTGACCTAGTTGGTTGATACATATTTTCAGAGTATTTGAAATGTTTCTTAAAGGCAGAAAAAGTACACACACTTTGGTGATTTTTACTGGAAAGACTTGGCAGAGGCCATTCTCCATTTCCTAGGACAATAGTTTTTAGAATGTCAGTGGGAAGACCTGGATGAGGTCTGCTACCCTATACTCATCAGTGGTGCTTCTTAGAAATAACTGAACTCAAGCTTTAGATGTCCCAGCATGTCTGGAGTGGAGTCCTGGAATCTGTATCTTAAAAGCACCCCCGGTGATCTTAAGAACTACTATAGTACTACAGATAGCTATTTAATATGCATAATTATCTTAGGTCCACATGATTAAACTTATGAATAATTCATGTCATATAATACACTTGGAAACAAGATCTCAGTGTGTCCTGGGAACTGCCTATGTAAGTGCTGTCCAGCAATACATTCTGCCTCTACTCTGTAGTAGCTCCACGAGCCTCAACTCTGCCACCATGGGGGTTAGGCAAGTAATTACTCTGAGTTTCACACTTGTATTCATGCAGACAACAAATATTTCCCAAATCTCTGCTTTGTACTTAGAATATGGATTATAGGACAATCAAGGAAGGCATTATTTTGCCTGAGTCAGTTTCATCTAGTATATAAAGTATCTGAGTATATAAAGACATTCATATACCTCTTCATATGCACTCACAGAGCCTAGGTAAGTCAGAGGATAAGAGAAAATGTCCTGGAGTAGATATACAAGCCTTCTGTAAGAGATCACAAGAACATGAAGTATGAAACAAAACGTAAGTGTGAGTAGTAATGTTGGAAGAGTTATGGTGTGGACTTAACCACAGTACTCAAATGATTTCTAAGCAATTCTTTCCCCTTGTTTAGTTGGTCTTTAATGCCTAAATTATTCATCACAACAGTGACGTATGAATACTGTGTGATTCAGAAAATAGAAAAGTTCAAGAATAAAAAGTGAAGGTCGTGCTTAACACACTTCTCAACATCACCATTTTCTCCAAAAGTCAACAACATAAATTACCTCACATATAACCTTCTGGACTATTTTTCCATGAATCAATACCTATTTGCTGAGGATGATAAACAAATGAATAGTGGTTTACTTTGGGGAAGGGAAATGAAGGCAAAGCAGAGACCACCAGCTCTTCTCCAAATGTGTCTCTCTGCTTCTTGGACATAGAGTTAGATTGTGTTTCCCAGCTCCCGTGCAATTAGATGTGGCCACAGAGCTGAGCTCCAGGCATGAACTGTGAGCAAACATATGGGGCCAGGCCCAAAGAGACACTCATCAGTAAGTTCTCACATGGCTCTGAATACTCTTTCCTCCTTCTGTCTGATAGTGGCACTCAAATTGAGCTTGGAAAGCACTTGCTAAGAAAACGAGAGCCACCATTTGCTTGAGTCTCCTAAAGCTGAGGGACAAAAGCTAAACTGCTGACTCCTATGCCAGCCCCAGATCACAACACAAGAAAGACATACACTTCTTGTTCTTTACATTTTTGGTGTTCATTTTTTAAACCATAGCTTGTCCTAGCTTGAACAACAACAACAAAAAATCTCCCTTGAGCTTAAGGGAGAGTTTTTTCTTCCTTAAATGGGATACTATAATAATATAGTATCTATCTATCTATCTATCTATATGTATATATAAATAACATTTTATAACATATAACATATATTTAGGTTCTAAAAAGTTATTTTTAAATTTAACATCATGCTTCAAGGTTTTCCATGTTAATATCAATACCTCTAACTTATTCCTTTGGGGCACTAAAAAGCATTCTATAATATAGATATTATATAACACATTGAATATTCTTACTAGTGGATGTTAATGTTCTAGCAAAAATTCTCGTAGCTATATTTGTGAACATAATTATTTTTCTAGGTTTATATAAAATATATGCCTAGAAATAGAATCCTTTTCTAGTATGTTTCTATAGATAGGCATGCTTAATAGCGCCAAGGTGCTGTATGCAAATTCATAATCCCAGCAAAAATTAATGGTATGAAAGTGATAATTTAGAACCCCAGCCTGTCCCCTCTCAGTACTAATCCCATCATCCTGTTTATCTCAGTCACCGCAGAGTGTCTCAGTCTCTCCCACTGTTATTTGTATGTAAGATGTCCCCCAAAGGCCCATGGATTAGTCTTGGGTCCCAGAGTGGCACTAATGAGAGGTGGTGGAAACTTTGAGAGATTAAGGCCTAGTGAGAGCTCCTTAGGTCATTGGGGGTATGCCACTGAGAGGGATTATGGGATCCTAGACTCTTCCTTTTGCTTCTTTTTGTCTCCTGGCCATAGATGAGCAGTTTTATTCTGCAACACACTCCTACCATGATGTGCTGCCTCACCACAGGCCCAACACAATGGGACCAACCGATCATGGACTGGAACCTCCAAAACTGAGAGCCAAAATAAACCTTTTCTTTTTATAAATTGATTATCTCAGGTATTTTATTATAATGATGGAAAGATGACTAACATACCCAACATCCATCCTCACTCAATCCCATACTACCCTGTATATCTGCCACTTAAGTTCCCACATCTCCATCTAGCCTTCCAAACTTTTCCACATTGACAACAAACTCATAACCTTTAATGAAAAGCCAACAACTCTATATATTTAATCTCATGTCAGAAATTCTCCCTCCAATCAAAAATCACTATAAGGTAAAAACAGAACAACAGCAAGAAAAAAATATTGCTGATGGCAAGATCTTCCTATGGATACTAAAATTGGTGGCCAAAAGTTAAAGGATAGTAGAATATTAGTATAATCTTAAAAACCTGCCTCAAGATCAATACCTGCTACAAAGGGAAGAGTAGCAACTTTACAGTGGAGACCACTGAATCCTGATCCAAGTAACCAAATGGTCAACAGTGATGTCAACATCATTTGTCATCCTATTCATCCTATTTGATGCACTGACATACATGGCATCACTTCTGTGTTGTTTTTTAAATATATAACCTTATATATAATCATGAGAAAACATCAGTCAAATCCAAACTGGAGGATATTCTATAAAGTAACTAGCCAGAAACTATTAAGGTCATTAAAGACAAGGAAAAAAATGAGGTACTGTCACAGACTGGAGGAAATTAAGGATTCATGATGACTATATGTTTTGTGTGATCTTAAATTGGATCCTGACACAGAAAAGGAGTAAGAGAAATTAAAGAAAAAGGGATGAAATCTGAATAGTGCCTGCAAGTCAGTAGTATTGTACCAATATTAATTTCCTGGTGTTGATAATTGTACTATAGATATGAAAGATAGTAACATTAGATGAAAGTTTTACTAGAAAATCTATTACTTTTGTACCGATTCTCTAAGTTGAAAATAGTTTAAAAATCAAAAGGGAAAAAGAAATCTAACTTTTCTTCATTACCTGACTCTTGACTATATCTTGAGAAAGTCCTTTCCTGCTGAGTCCCCTAAATAGAGCTATTTTGTTTCTCAAATATATATTCCTCAATACTTGAAGGTGAAGCAAGTATCTTCTTTGCTCCCTATGCTACTTCCAGACCATTACTTTTCCCTGACATTTTTGGAAACAGCCCTCTCCTGTCGTGCTCTTGACATCAGAATACACCATCCTATTTGCCATATTCACTCTTCAGCCTTCTGGTCAACCAGCTTTAATTTAAGACTTTGGCCTTCCTCCCTATATTGACTCCTGTCACCAGTATAGATACCCTACACATTTTCCTCACCTCCCATCCCATTAGCTGTTTCTTAACTTTCTCATCTCCAGTAATATTCTCTATTCTACCCCAGCAACACTCCTAGTATCATACCCAAACATCCTTGCCACTGATAAATGTACTTCTCCAAACTATTAAATGATAAATCCTACTCAGATACAATATTATATCATGTATTATAACATATATCCATGTTCTTTTTTCAAAAGTTCTCACTACACGCTGGGCCTGGGGGGCATGCTTGTAACCCCAGCATTTGGGAGGCTGAGACCAGAGGATCATGGTTTTAAAACAGCCTCAGCTACTTAGCGAGGCCCTCCACAACTTAGTGAGACCTTGTTTCAAAATAAAGGATTAAAATATAGGGCAGGAGGTGTAGCTCAGAGGTTGAATGCCCCTGGGTTCCATCCCCAGACCCCCCCAAAAAAATCTCACTACAATAACTTTCTGGTGTCTCTGAAACCATTGCTTTCCCCTCTTCCTCACCACCAGCTCCCACTGATTTTTACTTCTTACATAAGCTTAGATACCAGAGTCCATTTAAATATTTTTCCTCCTTAAAGTCAGGTATGGTAGAGCATGCTTGTAATCCTTATACATAGGAAGCTGAGACAGGAGGATTGCAGTTTAGTGGTCAGCCTCTCCTACTTAGGAAGGCCCTCTGCAACTTAGTGAGACCCTATTTCAAAATAAAGAATAAAAATAGGGCTGGCAGTGTAGCTTGGAGGTAGAATGCCCCTGAGTTCAAACCCCAGCAAAATAAAAAAAAAAAATATATATATATATATATATATATATATATATATATATATATATATATATATATCATGTTAGTCTGGGAAAAAAAGAATCCCCCAACCCCAATAAAGACAACCATCTGCTTTTTGGGGGTCTCTACCACAGCAGGTGAATTAAACTTGGGAAAAGTAATATCTCAGCTATTTTGGGATAGGAGGTATGGAGGACATAGAAGTAGGGTAGACTAGCTTCACACAAAATTCATAAATTGGTTTTATTCAGTAATTATACTCCATCTCTTTCACAAAGTCTTCTTTCCTACTATAGTTCTATCCCATACCTTACTCTCAGCTGAAAAGCTCCTAGTGATTCATTTGGAATACAAGAATCATAAGTCTTTCATCTTTTCCAACACCAAATCTTCAAACCTCCTATATTTCCATCTTTCCTCCTTAAAAAAAAAATCTTTTTAACGGTAGACTGCTTACTTAGCATGTATAAAGCACTGGGTTCTCTCCTCATTGCTGCCAAAAGAAGTCTTTTTAATAGAATACTTCCTCATTGGTTAATGCATTGATTATGTTTGGGAATCTATTCATAGATACCTTCTCAAGGACTTGATTTCTTTTGCCATACATTTGTGTCCAGTCTCTCCCCCTTCCTATTAGATTTTTTCCCTATCTTTACACAAACATGTCCAATATAAGCAAACTTTCCCTTGATCCCATGATCTCATCCTATTCCTGCTTCATTTCATTGCTCTCCTTCTCAAATTACTCAAGAGTTCTTGATAAATGATCATTTCTATTTCTACATCTTAATTTACTCCAGTGTCTAAAACAATCAGGCTCCATCCACACTGTCATATCTGAATCATTCTTGTCAGGACCACTTATAGCAAATGACTCCCTTACAGACATCTCCACAGGTCCTGGTACTCTCAGTCAACCTTTAGGCTGCAATGGAGGACAGAAGAGTTTCTCCATTTGGAAGCATGTCTTGTCTTCATTTCCATGACACCACACACTTGATTTACCCAGCCTCTCAGAGTTCTTTGACATCTACTTAAACTCTGAATGATGGAGCTCCTCTGTGTTTGGTCCTGGGCCTCTCCTCAAATCCACTATTTAGTAGATTGTATCTATGCCCATGACTTTATATTTATATGCTTCTAAATTTAATCACCTCTAAATTTTTATCCCCATCTTTCCTTACAGAGTCCAAATACATATATAAAACTGCCCATCTGACATCGCCCGAGCATCTCAAACTTAGCATATTCTAAATTAAGTATGTATACTTTTCTTCCCAAACTTTGCTCTTCTCCTGTTAGTAGCCATCTCAGTGCATAACACCACTAAACGTCAAGTCAGAAACTGGGAGTTATCCTCCATTCTTCCTTCTTCCTCCTCCCCAGGATCAACATGCCCTATTGCTTTTCCTTATAAAATATACGTAGCTTTTTCTGACTGGAGTTCACACTAATCAGAACCACCACCAACTCTTACCTAGACCACTGCAGTAAGGTCCACAGTAGGCTCTCCGTTTCCACTCTTACTTCCTCAAACTCTCAACCCAGCAACCAGAGTAGCCACTTCTTTAAAATGAAGTTAAAAGTAAGAATCTTCTAATGGTTCTTCCCTGGAGCTGAAATAAAGCCCAGGCTCCCTGCTACGGCCTACATGGCCCACTTGATCTTTCATCCGGGCCCACCTTATCAACTTCAGGACCTTTATTTACCACTTTAAACCAAATATTCCAGCACCTTTCAAGTTATTGAAACACTATAACTGATCCCTGGGCTAAGAACTTTCTTCCCTCCTTCTCATTATAGCTGGGTCCTTCTCATCCTTAAATCTTCTGTTCAAATGCCATTTCCTTGGTGATTCAGGTCTTCCTTATCATGGTAAGGAGATTTTCCCCTCTCAGTCCTGTTATTCTCTATCATTATAGCCTATCTCCACTACTATAGTCCTTCATAGGAATTATTACAGTTTGTGATCCTATAATATAGTTTTTGTCACTTTGCTTATCATCTGAATTGTCACATTTGGACCTCTATTTGCTCTAATCACAATACAAGCCCAGAACTTAGTATAGTACCTGTCACATACTAGGAGCTCATTACTGAATAAATGAAAGTGCCTTCCCTAGTGCTAGCTATTATTGATCCATTGACTTTTTTGCCTATATAATAAATAAAATTTATATTTGTTTCTCTGATTTAGCATATTTTATTTATTTATTTTAATTTTTTTATTGGTACACTGTATTCATACATTGTAATGGGGTAAAAAACTTCTGTAGACATACATGCACACATCGCCCAGTTAGCACCTACCCAATCCCCACTCCATTCCTCCCCATCCCTCCTTCCCATGCTTGGCTTAGTGGTTGACATCTAATATCATAGCAATTTATCCAAAATTAACAATGATGATCTCACATAACAGATTCATTTGTCTGACATCAAGCTTTTGATCACTTAAAGATAACATTTCAATATTTCTTTTTGTTTTCTTTCTTACCAGAGGATATTTTTTTCTTATTTTTAAAGGTGAAACTATCATACATTTATTTATTTATTTTTCAGAAAAAAATCTATCCTAACATAAAATATGAACTCTAAATACCCAAAACAATCTCAAAAAAGAACAAAGCTAGAAGATACACATTTTCTGATTTCAAACCTTGTAAAGGTACAATAAGTGAAACAGTGTAGTACTGCTATTAAGGCAGATATATAAACCAGTGGGGTAAAATAAAAAGCCTAGAAATAGATTCTTCCATATATGGTCAAGTGATTTTTGACAAGGTTTCCAAGAACATTTGGTGAAGGAAATAATAATCTTTTCACTCAATATTGTTGAAAAATAATAATTATATGAAAAAGAATAAAATTGGACCCTTACCTAACACCATATATAAATATTAACTCAAAGTAGAAAATGCCTAAATGTAAATCTTAAGACTATAAACTTTTAGAAGAAAACCTGGGTCATAAAACTTCAAAATACTGAAATTGGCAGTGATTTCTTGGATATGATTTCAAAGGCACAGCCAACAAAAGAATAAACAAACTTTCTAAAAAATAAAAAAAAAATATTGTACATCCAAGGACAATGTAAACAGAGTTAAAAGTTACTTATAGAATGGAATAAAATATTTCCAAATGCTATATCTGAAGGCATATTAATATTCCAAATAGAAATCCTAAAAACTAGCAACAATAAAAGCAAACAATACAATTTAGAAATAGGTAAAAGACTAACATAAATAAGGAATCTCCACAGATAACCAATCTTAGTTGTCTGCTGGATGGAAAATCTTGTTTCTCTGGTTCTGGTGTGTATTACCTATTTCTTCTTTGTAGTTAATCTCTGAGTATTTTCTCTAGCACTGGTTTTGAAGACATAAATTCCTTCAGTTGCTGTTTGTCATGGAAGCTTCTTATTTTTCCACCTAATTTGATAGAAAGTTTTGCTGGGTAGGAAATTTTTGGCTGGAAGTTTTCTTTCAGAGTTTGAAATATGTTACTCCAAGCCCTTCTGGCTTTCACGATTTGGTTTGGGAAGTCTGGAGTAATTCTAATTGGTTTGCCTCTGAATGTCACTTGGCCTTTTGTTTTTGTTGCCTTTAAGATTCTCTACTTGGTTTCCACATTGGTCATTTTGACAATTATGTGGCGTGGGGAATCTCTTCTCTGATCCTGTCTAAAGGGAGTTCTATAAGTTTCCTGGACCTGTGTATCGACCTCTTGCTCTATGTTTGGAAAATTTTCTGCTATTACTTCCTTGAAGATATTGTTGATCCCTTTAGTTTTACCTTCTTATTTCACCTCCTCTATTCCGATTATTCTTAGGTTAGCTCTCTTAAAATGGGCCCATATTTCTTCACTGTCAGATTCCTGCTGTCTGATTTTTTTTCTAACTTATAAATTAGGCGTTCGTTTTTGGAGTGATCATCTTATAGGAGCGAGATTCTATTCTCCATGTGGTTTAATCGATTGTTTATATTTTGAATTGAGGCCTTTACATCAATGATCATATCCTTTATTTCTTTTGGACTCTCTCTAAATTCTTTTCGAAGGTCCTGTATTATTTCTACAGTTATATTCCTGATTTGATCTTCTGGAGATCTCTGAATTTCTGTTATCAGGTTCTGATGATATGGTGTTGTGGGCATTCATTGCTGTATTGTTCCTCTTTCCCATGATTTCAGAATTTTGTGCCTTCCCTGGGTCACTACGACTTCACTTAGGGTGCTCTATGTCTCAACTCTGTGGTAATCTCAGCTGCCACTATCTCCAAAGAGATTATCAAAGCTGCGCAAATCCCTGGGAGTGCAGTACAGGGATTTCTCCTTTAGGGGCCGCAATTTTACTCATGGTTATTGTGCACACTGATAAGGAGCTATTGTGTAGCTGCTGGCAATATGGTGCCACTGCCACACCCTCGGCCAGGAGGCTGGCACTGTGGCAAAATGGTGCCGCTGCCACACCCTCGGCCGTGAGGCTAGTGTATTTCTTTTCTGGTTTTGAGCTCCGTTCTGAGTCCCTGGAAGGCGTGATGAGCTTGGCCACTAGGAGTTTTAGATGTTCTTTGCGCTGAAAGAACTGCTGAATTACACCCGAATGATCTGCCGCTGCTCACTTCAGCTCCTTGTTTACCTTTCCTCTCTGGAGCCTGGTGCCATGAGGGAAGATGGTGCCGGCGTGGCTCTGCTGCTGCATTGTGGTTTGATTTCTTTTCTGGTCTCTGGTTGTTCTTCTAGTCTTTTTTTCTCTGTCCCTTGTGTTTACATTTTTTCTTCTCTGTTGGTAGTGTTTTCTGGCTATGAAAAGTGCTTACTTTATGGCAATAGAGATCAAGTGTTAGCAGGACTCGGAAATGCTGCTTTTCTCAGTTGCCATCTTCCCAGAAGTCCCCTTAGCATATTTTAAATTAAATTAAATCTGAACATCTTTGTTGGTTTATATTTCTTCCCTTTAACTGCTTGTTCATATACTTTGACAATTTTTCCAAAGTCATTTTTTTTATTAATTTGTATGTGTACTTTGTGAAATTAAGCCTTGATGCAATATGTCTTAAGCAAATGCTTTTCTCTTAGATTATCACTTACTACTAAACTTTGTTCATTGT
The DNA here is from genome assembly GCF_963383645.1 of Muscardinus avellanarius. Classification (NCBI taxonomy): domain Eukaryota; kingdom Metazoa; phylum Chordata; class Mammalia; order Rodentia; family Gliridae; genus Muscardinus; species Muscardinus avellanarius. The sequence goes on along the minus strand of NC_137787.1, from coordinate 147,780,189 downwards.
GCCTTCTATAATAAATTTAAAAATTTTTATGTACTTAAATATTTGTTTTTCTTTGCTGCTTCTGAGATTGTGTATTGCTTAGAAAGGAGTTTTTACCCTAATATTATAAAATTGTCCTCCATTACATTCCAATTGTGTTAATGCAACACAATCTGTCAAACTGTCCATCCTTTTGATACTGGTTTGAAAGGACATTTGTATCCATAGCTAAAGTTCTTAAGTACTAAATTCTCATATAATCATGGATTTACCCACAGACTTTCTGTAGCATTCATTAGACTTATTAATATACTTCTTACCATGCCTTTAATATTGGTATACTTATGGTAGCTTTAAAGTTTTATTTTTATTTTTATTTATTTATTTTTTGGTGGTACTGGGGTTCCTGGGCTATGCTTCCAGACCTATTTTATATTTTATTTGAAAACAGGGTCTCTTAAGCCAGCATGGCTGGCTTCGAACCTGCCTGATCCTCCTGTCTCTGCCTCCCAAGCATGGGGATTACAAGCGTGTGCCACCACGCCCGGCTAAAGTTTTATATTTTTATTCCCAAATAATTTTAATTTTGGTTCCAATTTTTCCCATTAGTCATTTAAAAGAGTATTTAAGAAGTTTTAAGTAGATAGACCTTAAAATCTTTTATTGTCAAATTTCATTTTTGTGTGTGTGTTGTACTAGGGATTGAGCCCAGGGGCATTCTACCTCTAAGGTACACCCCAGCCCAATTTTTTAATTTATTTGGAAACAGGGTCTCACTAAATTGCAGAGGGCCTCACTAAGTAGCTGAGGCTGGCTGTGAACCCAGATCCTCCTGTCTCAGCCTCCCAAGAACTGGGATTATAAGCATGCACCACCACGCTTGGCTTATTGCCTAATTTCTAATTTTATTTGTTTTTTAGGGACTGTGGCTTTTTAAGATTTAAGAATTTACTGACAGCCTTTGAGGACACGATCATGGCCAGTGTTGTAGTAATAGGGTCAGTATAAAAAATAAGGCTTCATATCCCAAGGATAGTATTTTGTAGTTTTGTCTGTATAATCATCATACATAGTCATTGTTATTCAGTTCTTCCAATCCTTGTGTCATTTTCTGGTTTACTTGATCTGTTCATTTCTATGGATAATTAATTCATCAAAAACTAATTTGGCAAATCCACTAGTGTAGAGACTTTAACAGTTTTTATGTAATTTGCCCTATATATTTCAAGTCTATGTTGATAAATACTCATGAATTACATTTTCTCATGGATTATATATTTTCTCATCATAAAATATTTTTATTATGTTGAATGCTTTTCACCTTGAATTCAATCCATTTTGTATTAATATTGCTATATATGTATCTTCTTTTCTTACCATTTCTGGATGTATTTTCCATATCTTTGTTTTTAACTCTTATTTTATAAATATCCCTTGTAATACCATATAGTTAGATGTTTGCTTTGATGCAACCCAAGAGATTTTCTTTTTTTTTTTTTGTGGTACTAGGAATTTAACCCAGAAGCATTTTATCTCTGAGATACATCTCCAGAACAATTTTATTTCTTATTTGAAAATAAGGTCTCAATAAGTTACTGAAAGCCTTACTAAATTTATGAGGCTGTCCTTGAAACTGCAATCCTCCAGTCCCAACCTCCCAGGTACTAGGATTACAAGCATGAGCCACTACACTCAGCTCAGAGTTTGTTTTGTTTTTAATAAAGAATTTGTCCAGGCCTGATGGCACATGCTTGTAATCCCATCATTCAGGAGGCAGAGACCAGAGGATCGTGGTTTTCAGACAGCCTTAGCTACTTGGCAAGGCCCTTTGCAACTCAGTGAGACCCTATTTCAAAAATAAAGACACTAAAAAATAGGGCTGGAGGTGTACCTCAGAGGTACAATACCCCTGGGTTTTATCCCCAGCACCTAAAAAAAAAAAAAAAGGAAAGAAATTTAGCTTATATTAAGGGCTAACTTGTTGAATTTAATATCTTCTTTTCCACCTTATCTGCCTTTTATTATAATGATCAAATTTTCATCTGTTACATTTTTCTTTCTTGTTTTTTAAATAAATAACATCCTACATGTACATGTAATTTAACACATTCAATTATTTTTCTATCCATATGTAGAATTCACAAACTTTCATTCAGGCAACAAGGGACAAAATATTTAGTGTAGTTCACAGCCCTTTCAATAGAAAGGGCTCATGCCTCTTCTAGTGTCAAAATCCTCCATGTTTTTAACTTAATCTTGTTGATTCTTAGTTTTTAAAAAAGAAAAAAAAGGCAATCACATATTTGATTACAAATGTCACTATATTCTTTATTCAAAATATTTCTGGTATCTCATGTCTTCCTAATTCTTTGGTTCATTATTTGTTTGAGTAGAGTTAAGTTTCTATTAATTCTTTTCAATAAGACTTTTTAGAACCTACATTTAAACAACAAAGTTGACTGTGCAGACAGCTTGTCTCCAGAATGGGGGTGCATATTCCCTCCCCTAGATCTAATGTGTTTACCAGGAGCCCTTTCTGGGGTCCAGGGCTGCTTTAGTGAATCTCATGGGTCAAAAAGAGATTCCTTGGGTCAATCTTTTGGGGCAAAGGCCAGAGTCAGCTAATCTCTTTTTTCTTCTTTCTCTGCTGTCCTGGTTAGAATTCACTAGGTTCAGTCTCTCTCTGTCTCTGAGCATTATGTTAGGTCTCTTATAAGAACTATATCAATCAATCTTCTTGTACATTAGACACTATCACTCACTACCCCATACTGCACATGAGGAAACAGTCTCTGAGAAGTAACGTTCTTCAACTAGAAAGGCGAGAACTTAGAAGTTTGAACCTAGGCAGTCCTCGCCCTAAATCCCCCTCCCTTCCAAGAAGGTAACACTGATGGTACCAGGCTCCAGGGATGAGATAATTAAGCAAACTATTTTATAAATAAGGTACTGGCCAGGTTTTATCTTCTACCAATTACTATTTATATGCTGAGAAAGATGAAAGCTGGCTTGGCATTCATGTCTCCTGTTGAAAGTAAGCAATTTCACATGATATCAACATCAAAGGAGGTCACTATATGATTCTGATGAATCATAACAAAATAAGACCACTAAATATAATGTTTGAAAACAGAAAAGCAAATTAAGCTTTTGGAAAACCAGGACAGAGACCAAAGCCACTGAAATTCTGGCTAATAGGAATGGCTATTACTTCTTTGTCAGTGACAAGTTAGACTCCAGCTGGTCTTCCCTCCTTTTAGATAACATTGATTTTAAGATTAAGATATCATATAATGGCCCCTATTTCCTGATAACATTTAATCAAGGGCAAAGCTCTGCTTCCTTGAACCCTCCTCCAAATCAGCTATCCAAATCATATGTCCAAAATTTTTAAGTCCCTTCTGACATCTTCCTAAAGAATCATATGGTTCCCACAAAGTGTAGTCAAGGAATTAGAAATTAATTATAAGACAATAGGAATAGGAAGTAATCAAATCTTTTAGAATAGGCAAAGATAGTAGCAAAAACCATTTCAGTAGTATAGGGGGTGGTCAGGGGACATAGGTGACACAAACCATAATTCAAGCGGCATGTGATAAATACCAACATGAGGACGGTGGCAGTTGAAATGAGTTAAAATACCCGAGGATATCTACAGGGAGAACTAATAGTGAGTAGAAATTTTGATATGGCCTTAACCAGCAACATGATTTAACATTCAATAGTCGGGGATTCCTTCAGATCAAATTTCTCATAAGCTATTCGGTCTTATTCTGAACAAAATAGATATGGGAATTTTATATCTATAAGTTTGCTTCATTAACATAAGCCAGAAAGTTATAAATAAGATGACTTCTTATTCACCTTGCCTAAATTATAAAATTCAAGGTTGAATTTAAGCCTACCATATGGATAAGGGAGGAATGGAGCCCTTAAGTGTCTTTCAGAAGTTCCATGAAGGGCATTATAAGTTTTGGGAGCATATTAGAAAGCAAACTTGGAGCCAAAGTGTGCATATTCAGCAGACTTGCCTGGATTCTCAGCTCTAAGAAATTAAAATAGATGAAGATATGCCTCAGAGGAAGGAAGCACATAGTTACTTAAATGGAAGTAAAAGAAATGCATGGTTCTGATGGCAGATATGAAGAAACCTTCCCAACATTACAATCAATGGGCTGAGATGGAGGTAGGGTTTGGTAGCATAAGAATAGGAAGGTCCTGTTTGGGAATAGGCTTGGTTTCAAGAGCTTTTCCAACTGAGGTTGTAAGAACTGAGCCTTTTGTCTACTAGAAACAGTGTTGGAAACCATATCTAAGAACAGAGGATAGCAAGCCCAGTGTGGTGGAACATGTGTGTAATTCCAGTACTTGGGAGGCTGAGACAGGAGGATTATAGTTTGCGCTTGGCCTCAGCTACTTATCGAGGCCCTCCACAACTTAGTGAGACCCTATTTCAAAATAAAGAATAAAAAATAGGGCTGGGAGTACATGTCAGAGGTAGAATGCCCCTGGGTTCCATCCCCAGTACTGTCAAAAAAAAAAAAAAGATAACAGAAAGAGGTCAAGAAACCCGAAAGCCTATCCAGCCAACCATAATATTAATTACAGTACTAAACTCAGTGTTGGGCCTGAAAAAAGATGTCAATTATACATCATGAGTAGAGATAAAACAAATTATTTCCTCAGCCTTTCTTTTGCCAACTCAAAGCAAAATTTAGACCTTGGTAGGAAAAAAAGGAAGTCAACTTTGGCCGAGCCTTTCTATCTGAGCTACCCTTCCCAGCAGCTCTCCCACAGGTACCCATGTGGCTATAGTTATCACCCCACCCTACCCTGAAATTTCTGACCTTTGAAATATACCACACCCCTAAATTACCTATTTCCTCTAGTCCCCCAAATCTCTAGATCAGGATTTGGTGGCACCACTTAACTATCTCTATGATGTTGAAAAATTTTAAATACACAAGCCTCCACCTGTAAAATACAGATGATACATCACTAAAAGGGTTGACCTGAAATTAAATGAAAATAAGTCAATAGTATATAATTAATATAGTGAGCTTGACTTTACACTGTTTCTCATTTATGTAGCAGCTTCTTATTACATTAATTTAAAAGAACCAAGCAGCCGGGTGTGGTGGCTCAGGCTTGTAATCCCAGCATTTGGGAGGCTGAGACAGGAGGATCCAGGTTCATGGTCAGCCTCAGCTACTTAATGAAGTTCTTTGCAACTCAGTGAGACCCTGTTTCAAAATAAAGAATAAAAACTAGGGCCGGAGAGTGTTGCTCAGAGGTAGAATGGCCCTGGGTTACATTCCCACTACCATAAAAAAACAGAACCACATACTTTGTGCTTTTTAAAACTAAATAAATGTAGCCAGGCGTGGTGGCGCACGCTTGTAATCCCCGCGCTTGGGAGGCAGAGACAGGAGGATCGCACAGGTTCGAAGCCAGCCACGCGCGCTGGCTTAGGAGACCCTGTTTCCAAATAAAAATGTAAAAATAGGTCTGGGAGTGTAGCCCGGAGGTAGAAGGGCTTCCAGGAACCCCAGTACCACAAAAAAAAAAAAACTAAAATGTATAATCTACTTGACTAACTGGTTACTAGTCATGAATTACAATTTTAAATGTTTAAAACATAGCTGATTCTTATAATTCTGGAAAATCCTTAAATGAATACTATTTTTCCTAATACTTGCATACAAATTGATCTGTACTGCATGGCTCACATTCTTCCCTTTCCCCATCAATGATTAAATAGGTTCAAAATCTAAACCCATCTCAACATTCACCCCAAAAAACAGAGAGATGACCACTCCCCCCAATAAATTACTATTTAAAACTTCAAAAATTGGGATTTATTTTTCCCAATGTTTTAAATAACCTAAATCACAACCTCATCTCCTTGGTATTAAAAAAAAAAGGTTTATTATTAACTATTACCTCAGAACTTTGCATCTATCAGTAATACTAACAAAGAAGACCATCCTGAAAGCATCACATTTGAATTTTTATAAGTAGTAAATAGTTAGAAAGACTAAAAATAATAGTAAAAACTATGCCAAGGTTAGATGCTCATTGCTCTCCTCTTCGTTCAGGCTCAAAAATCCGAGGACTAATTTTGAATTGTGAAATTGGAGTCTGTCCCCAGCCAGAGTGGTAGACTTAATGCATCATTAATCTGGTCTGCTCTGAGCCACCAATTGAAATAGTCACAGTCATTCGATTTTTAAGGAAAAGACAGTACTGCAGAAGTACATTCCAGAGGTCTTTTCATAAAAACCATCCCGTGTGCTCCATCTGCATGTGCAATCTGCTTGTGTATTTTCAGCCAGCTTGCATGGGCAGATTAATGTGTACAATTAGAAAGCAACCTCACAGGCATTCAATAAACTGCCTTCATTATTACACTCAGGAGAGTCCCTTTGGATGTCAATAAAAGCCTAGTTTTCTGCCTGTTAGCTAAATAATTGACAACACTAAAAATAATCAGAAACAAATGAACAGAGTCAGGAACAAGGTGTGAAGAAAGAACACACTGAGATTCTCACAGTGGTGCCCCAGGTGGTTACCATGTGCTTTTTCTCTGCATCTTGAATTTACAGTCCACTCAAGTCCGTGGTTGCCCTTCTCTGCAGGAAAAAAGCATTGTTCCTGGTCTGCTATTTGAACCACATATCACAGCATGCTGAAACTAGCAAGGTATTGACTTATTTGAAAGAATTTCTTATATGGGTTTTCATTTTGTGTTCCTTCATTTGACAGCTTCAAGAGAACCTAATTTAGGGGGTGGAGGGCAGGAAGTCTTGTTGGTCTGGTGAAATCTTTGTGCCGTTAAAATTCTAACGGCTTTCCTAGATATTTTTTCTATCATAAACTGGTTCTAAGAAAGTGTGATAAAGACCTGTTATATAAAAGATTCACCTTTTCTAAGAAGTCTTTTTCATATTTCTAGCTATATAATGGTCATTCACTTCATGAGCTATTGGTCTTTTAATTTCAAAAGTAACTGAAATCACAATGCTATTTAAAAAAAAAAAACTTCACACATATATACCTCTTCTTGTGTTTCTCAATAGGTCTTAAAATCAATTTGAGATACTTCTCATTTTTAGCCAGCTTCTCTTTTTCCTGGTTAACTGGGACTTTCACGATAAGCAGCAGAAAGAACAAGAGTGAAATGTGTGTGTAAATTGAATTCAACTTTACTGATGGTGTGGGAGGGGGTGGAGGGAAAAGGGTTTTTTTTAATGGGAAAAGAATGATTGATCTTTAGTATATAGTAAACACAAACTCAAAAAGCTGGAAGACTATGAAAGGAAGAAGGCTGGGAAGCACAACCTCCAACATTTGAAAACCAGGGACCCCTCCTCCTTCATCTTGCCGGGATTCAAACTCCAGAAAACAGACCCCTCGAACTTCCCAGTCCTGTGCTCAGACCCTTCATTGGTCAGCAAGTCTTTCCTTTTCCAATGTAAAATGTGCACCACAGGACAATTCACTTCATTCTTATTTGTGACTCCGGGTAACCAATACCTCCAACCCTTATTTTCCTCAACTAGACCTAGAAATAAATGTTTATCCTTCCTCTGACCTTAAAGAGGGAGGCAATGATATACTAACACTTTTAATCCATTGCCTCCTCCTTGCTGTATGTCTCCTTAAGACAGCCAGCTTTTTCTGATGTTTAGCTTCCCATATGCCTCCTGGACCCAAGGTAAAGTAGGGAGAGACAGGCTTTGGATTCTGCGACTAAAATGAGACTGATGCAGAGGTTAATATTACTCATTAACACCTCCCTCCCACACCATCACGTCTCCAATCCATTTCCTGGCCTACGTAGCAGTGGACAAGTATCTAATTCCCTAAGGAGCAAAGGAGAGGTCGAGAAACTTCTTTTTCACTCTTGATTCTGAGTCTTAAAGCAAGAAGCATCTGCTTATGATAAAGGCAGAATAATTTCAGTGACAGGTGAAAAACAGAGGATGCTCTGCTTAAAGAAGGATATGCTTTAAAGTGGTACATACAATATAGCTCAACATCTGAGTAACATCAAATTCTGTAAATGAGGGATAACAGTGTAGGGTGAACATCCCATATGAAAGTAGGAGGCTAGTTACTAGTTCTGGTAGAACCAGAAACCTATATATAGTCTCTACAAAATAAAGTTGTGTAATCTCTGTCCAACAAGGACCTCTGTGAGGAATATCAAATCTCTATAATGATCAGTCACTTTTATGCCACATTACATAAAATATTTTCTACAATCTTTACAACTGGCCTATGATAAAGATCTTATCACCCTTATTTTGGAAGTAAAAATCAAGTGACAAAACACTGAAGTTCAAGAGGTTTACTAGTTTGTCTAGGGTCACAGCTGAGGAACTGAACTAGGACTTAGAAGTCAGATCTTCTTGGTTCTAATTCCTCTACACTTAGGATTGAGATATAACCAGAAATATGGTTCTTTGGATTTTGTCTTCTTTTCTCTCTTGCTTTTTTCCAGTACAGGGATGGAACCCAGGGGTATTCTGCCTCCGAGTAACATACCCAACACTATTTTTTATTCTTTATTTTGAAACAGGGTATCACTGAGTTGCAAAGGGCCTCACTAAGTAGCTGAGGCTGTCCACAAACTGCCATCCTCCTGTCTCAGCCTCTAAAATGCTGGGATTACAATTGTGTGTCACCACACCCGACTGTTTTATTTTTTTCAATGAGTGTTCAACCAAGCTACTAAAAGTCAGGACATGCATTTATATTTAAAGACTACATAACATAACATATTAGAGGAGGGCATAAGCTCAACACTCCAACATATAGGCACAGGCAGTAACTTCCTCAACAAGACCTCCAAAGCACAGTAAATTAAAGCAAAAATTAACAAGTGGGATGGCATCAAACTAAAAAGTTTCTTCTCCTCAAAGGATACCACCAAGAACCTAAAGAGGAAGCCTACAGAATGGGAGAAGATCTTTACTAGCCACCACTCTGATAGAGAGTTAATATCCAGAATATACAAAAAGCTCAAAAGACTCTACACTAGCAAAACAAATAACCCAATCAAGAAATGGGTTACTGAACTGAATAGACACTTTACAAAAGAAGAGATACAAATGGCCAATAGATACATGAAAAGATGTTCTACATTATTAGCTATAAGGGAGATGCAAATCAAAATTATGCTGAGATTCTGTCTAACCCCAATCAAAGTGGCAAACATAAAGAAATCAAATAACAACAAATGCTGGCAAGGATGTGGGGAAAGAGGAACTCTTTTACATTATTGGTGGGAGTGCAAACTAGTTCAGCCGCTATGGAGATCAATGTGGAGATTCCTTAGAAAACTGGAAATAGATCCACCATATGATCCAGCTCTACACTCCTGGGTACTTTTCTAAAGGGGTTGAAAGCAGAGAACTACAGTAACATATGCATACATATGTTCATAGCAGCACAATTCGTAATAGCCAAAATATGGAACCAACCCAGGTCTCCATCAACAGATGAATGGTTTGCAAAATTATGGGAAATATACACAATGGAATTCTATTCAGCTATAAAGAAGAACAAAATCATGGGATTCACAAGAAGATGGAAAGACCTGGAGAACATACATTAAGTGAGATCAGCCAAACACAGAAAGAGAAAGGACATATGTTTTCTCTAATATGCCCAAACTAGGGAGCACTGGGGATACCAGAGGGACTCCAGATAATGGAGGGGAAATCTCAGTAAAGCTAGAATGGAAGGATAGGAGAGGAAGAAGGCTGAGGTTGATAAATGGAGGAGCTACATCTGAATATGTATAAAAGTATGAATATAGCATGGTTAATCTGGGCATTCAGTGTTGGGAGGATGAAAGGGGAATGGGGAGGGGGAGGGGCACCAAGCAGAGTCTAAATGTATACCATTTTCAATACGTTCCACTTATAAATAAGAGTAGAAAAAATAAAGACTGCATAACAGTAGATAATATATATATATATATATAATATGGCATATAGTAATTGCTATACTATGATGATACATGTAAACTGCTGTTCATTAATCATACTTGAAAAAGCTAGGCTTTTGGGAAGGTGAGACAAGAGGCTGGTGGGTTCAAAGCTAGCTTCAGCAACTTTGTAAGACCTTGCTTCCAAAAAAAATAAAATAAAATAGATCTGGGGGTATAGGTCAGAGGTAGAATGCCCCTGGGTTCAATCCCTAGTGCCCACAAAAATCATACTGGAAAAATTACTTTGGTATATGACCACCAACTAAGAGTTTTGAAAATAATTGCTAAATTGTATCTCGATTTCTGACTAGAAAAATACAATAGCATAACAGTCCTCAGTCCATTAGATAAATTCCTACTTAGTTTAGATTCTGCTTACATATTTCATGTCAAACACCCTCCTCCCTATATCAGATCTTGGAAGTTGACATATTCAGAAGTAACCTGAATCACCAAAGAATTAAGTCCTCTGTATTACTCAAAGTGGTGAATTCCTCAAATTTAGCAGAATTATGTCTAATCAATTGGCTACTAAAGAATACTATGGTCAGTACAGATGTCTCCAATCTTAGATCTTCAATGGCGAGAATTCAATGGCCTAATTAACAATAGCCAATAAGCCAATATCCAGTGTTTGAAATGTTACCATTATCTAGAATTTCAAAGCTGAATGAACAATGTGCCTATAAACGTCCAAATTTCTGGGAATAGAAACTTACTACTGGTGATGCTCTCTAAACGTTTCTCTTCTGAGGTTTTCTTGAAGTCGCTTTTTCTCTTCTAACTTATTGCTCTGAAATTGCAAACAGCAAAATATAATTAAGGAAAATTTAGGTAAAATCGTGATATTGAAGCTCTCCAAGGTCCAAAGTTTTTAGGTTCCAGTAGCCTCAAAGTCTAAACCTTGCCAGAGTCCTGAGACGAGCCGTTCTCAGAATCCCTGAGCACTACACCAAAAGCCAGGAGCCCCAATTTCTTTCATCACTCCTCTCTCCCAACTTGGCTGGTATAATCACAGAATCAACATTTCACATTTTTACTTTAGTTCAAATGATAGCAACACTTATTTTTTTTAAGCGGTGTTTTCAAAATGTTTTAATGGAAACATGAAATTTCCATACCAAGTATGTTAACTTAAGATTATAATAAATGGTTAAATAGTTCATACAAAATTTATATATACATCCACGTGCTACTAAAGTGTTCAGAAAAGATTTTCAATAAGCCAACCCAACTCCCTTCTGACTTAGATACTTAAAACTGTTGAGAAACTGAATAGAACATGACCTTAAAAAGACATCCACTTGAATAGAAAAAGAGTTCTTTTATTTTTTTAATTAGCTGTTTAGAGCACCTAGGAAAAAAAAGGATTTTGTATTTGATATTACTGTCACCATGGCTCTGGCATATTTTAATCCAATTTAAATAACCCAGAACACTTGGCTTTTTGCTCACCATGACACACTGTCATTTTTTAACTTGCCTAAGAAAAATAAGTAAAATTCTTAGGCAATAAATTTAATAGGGAGTTGAAACAATTTCTACAACACAGGAGAAATGTGAAGATTTACATAAATCTGAGAGAGAGGGAAGAGCTGGGTTTAATAAAAATAAAAAAAAAACCTGGATTTGCCGAAAGGTAGAGCTGTGAAGAGAATAATGGAAATCATCCCTCTTAAACTCTGCTATAAGTTTGGCTCCATCTTCCAAAGAGGGGAAAAACTGGTCATATTGTTCATTTCCATGAAAATCTTCTTTCATACAGAACTTTACCATTTTGACAGGCAAAAAGAGATGATGATTTGTTTCAGGAAAAAATTGAAATTTACTAGTCCAAGGGAATCAATTATAATGTAAGCAAATGGATTGTGAATGAAACAGAATCGTAAGAAGAAAACTAATGGAGAATTATAAAGCCAAGTAAACATGATTTTGATCTAGATAAAGTCCTGAATCATGACACCAAAAGTGTACCATTGTGATGAGCTCCCTATATTGCTGGGAGAAAATTATCCAAAGACAGCAAGCAGGCAGTAGGTATTGATTAAACCAATGTTAGGCACATTCCTTTCAGAATAATGAGAGCTTCATGAGCATCTAGAGACAATACTGGGCTCCTTTAGCAAGGTTGGAAACTGAAAAATAAAAGTCTTAATCTCTTTACTAATGGAGTCCAACTCACAATACAGTTGGACAGTAGCTAAATTTTACTCAATAAACAATTGTATATCCTGCAGCAGAAAATGACATCAAGTCATTTTAATACTGGAGTATCTTGAGAAATTGTATTCACATTTACCAACTTACTGCCAATTTGAGTATGCTAATCCAAGTATTTAGGTTTAGTCAAATTGTTTATTTCTTTCCATTTAATGGTGAGTTAAAGATTCAACCTAACATACTTACACACATATACAAATGCAGAATATAACGTATTTAAGAATGTGATATCCAGATGAAGAAAATATGGTACTACCTCCGGTCCACCATCACTGAATGACTTTAAGAAAATCATTTAATATCACTGAATCTCTTTAATCTGACAAACATTTATCCAATGCCTCCTAGAGGCTTCATATTGTTAGATACTGGTAATACAGCTAAAAACAAAGTTATGCCTATGCTAAAAAATTTGAGAGTCTAGCTCAAGATATAAACAAGAAAGCAATGAAGCCATTGTATTATGTTTAAATATGTTGGGGAGAGCAGTTTGCAAGCAAAGTAACAGGAACATATAGAAAAAGCACAAAAGCAGACCATTGAGAAATGCTCTCCATACAACCACATTCACCCAATGCCTTCTAAGTGTCAAGTCTCCGTCCTGGACACAGAGGGCAAGAAGTGGGATGACATTCACAGTGTGGTTTCTGCATTTTAGGAGAATGTCCTTTCTATGGAAAGTGGGCTCAAAGTTCTCTGCAGATTTTCAAAGGAGGATCACATGTTCAAAGCCAACCTCAGCAAATTATCAAGCTCTCAGCAACCTGGTGAGACTGTTTCATAAACAAACAAAAACAGGTCTAGGAGTGTAGCTCCAAGATAGAATGCCCCTGGGTAAAGTCCCCAGTACAATGCATACATACCACAGGTATAATAAAAAGTGGAAGCTGGGTTTGGTGGCCTACAATCCTAGTACTTGGGAGGCTGACACAAGGTTGCAGGTTTGAAGCCAGTCTCAGCAACTTAGTGAGGGTCTCTGTAACTTAGTGAGATCCTGTTTCAAAATTAAAAAAAAAAAAAGAAAATAGGGCTGGGGGGTATAGCTCTGAGGTAGAACACCCTTGAATTCATTCTCTAGTACCACATAATAAATAAATAAATAAATAAATAAATAAATAAATAAATAAATGGGTTAGGGTATAGCTCAGAGATAGAATGTCCCTGAGTTCAATCCCCAGTACCTCCCTACACAATATAACAATAAGAAGAAGAAAAAAGAAGGGAAGGAAGAGCAGGAGGAATAGAAATCTTAGAATCTTAGAGACAAATTTTAAACAAGTCAGTTTTTCAGGCAGAGGAAGATGGGTGGGAACAGGCCACTGTTGTACAAATTGCTCACTATCCCAGAGGTGCCAGCAGAGAGGCCAGAATGGCTAAGATGAAGCTGGCATTCAACTTGTCATGCTTTGCACACCAGCAAGAGGCCGCTTCAGCACAGCTTCTGTTTCTCTATTTCTCTACAAAGGTGTCATCTATCACCAGTCCATGAAGCTACCTGAATGGGAGAATCCTATTCTAATTTAATCAAAGTTAATGATGGGCCAGGAATGGCCCAGGATAGGGAAAAAAAAAAAAAAAGGCAATCCCATATCTTATAATGACTCAAAACACACAGACACACCAGAGGATATGCCAGTCTGGGGGACTCCGAGAAGCTCAAGAATAAACTGAAAGATTCCCGTGGAGAGATGGTGGAAGATAAGGCTGGGAAAGTAAGAAGGGGCAGGGATGAAGGCACTTGCATGGCAAGTGACAGAGTCTGGACGTCACCAAAGGCAATGAGAAGCTGTTGTGTTCTTTTAAGCAGGGTGTAAGCGACTCCCAAGACAGCAACATGGAAGGTAAGGTGCAGAAAGGGCCATAAATAGAAGAGATGCCTGGGTGGTTTTTCCGGTAATCCAGGTGGTGAATTATAAAAATCCCAAATCAAGGCAGCAGGGATAGAGAAGAAAAAAACAGACTAGAAAAAATTGCAGGGGACAGTGAAAAGAAGGATGATCATGTGGATACAGGTAGATGAGTAAGAAAAGTGAAGCTGCTCGAAGAGGGCATAGGACCAACATTCTGATCGCTCCAGATATTAAAACAAGAATTGATGAATGGGCTAGCATTAAATTAAAAAACTTCTGCACAGCAAAGGAAACCATTAGGAATCTACAGAGAAAGCCTACAGAATGGGAGAAGATCTTCACCACCTATCCATCAAAAACCTAGCATGTAAAATATAAAAAGAGCTTAAAAAGCTTAACTTTAAAAAATCAAGGAACCAAACCAATACATGGGCAACCTAACTGAAGAGTCTTTTTTAAAAGAAATGCAAAGCCAGGGATGGTGGCACATGCTTGTGATCCCAGCATTAAGGAGGCTGAAACCAGAGGATTGAGGTTTCACAAACAGTGTCAGCTACTTAGCGACGCCCTTCACAACTCAGTGAGACCCTGTTTCAAATATGAAAAGACTAAAAAATAGGGTAGGGGTGCAGCTTGGAGGTACAATGCCCCTGGGTTCCATCCCAGTACCACACAAAAAAAGAAGAAGAAATGCAAATGGACAACAAATACATAAAGCTCAACATCTTTAGCAATCAGAAAAAAATGCAAATTAAAATTACACCGAGGTTCCATCTAACTCCAGTAAGGATGGCAATCATCAAGAACACAAATAATAATACAGGTGAAGTTGTAAGGAAATAGAAATTCTAATACACTGTTGGTAGGACTGCAAACTAGTATAGTTGCTATGGAGATCGATGTGGAGGTTGCCCAGAAGATTGGGAATGTTTACCATAGGAACCAGCAATAGCACTCGTGGGCATTTTTCCAAAGAAAATTAAATAAGAAAATTATAATGATACTTGCATATCCATGTTCATAGCAGCACAATTGACAACAGGCAAATTATGGAACCAGCCTAAGTATCTGTCAACAGAAGAATGGATCACAAAACTTTGATATATACACACAATGGAATTTTACTCAGCCATAAAGAAGAACAAATTCATGTCATTGTTAGGAAAATGGTTAGAACTCAAGAATATAATACTAAGTGAGTACATCCAGTCTCAATACACAAGTAGATGTACGTTTTATTTGTGGAAGCTAGAGAGATATTCAGAAATAAGGGCAATATCAGATAGATCAGCAGAAACTCCAGAGAAGTGACTGAGGGGGGTTAGAGAAGGGAGACAAAGTCATAAAGAGTGTAATCGTTGAAACAATGCTATGAAAGTATATAAAACTACCAATTTGAATATCAAAGACATGCACGGGAGATGGAAGGGAGAGGAGGGACCCAATGGTGAGGGAACAAAGAGCTGTGTGCATGCATTTGTCAGACACTCTATATCCAAATATATATAAAATCGCAATGCACCAAATAAAAATTACAATAAAAGGAAATTTTAAAAGGGGGGAAGAGAATCATTTAGAGCATCAGCATGAGTGTGTGAGTTCAATTTTAAACCCACTGGATTTGAGGTGAGCATGCAGAATGTCTAGGCAGAAATAGCAAGCATGTAATTCAATACATGGTTGTAAGATTCCGAAATCTGGTCTGGCCTGAAGATATAGACTTCAGAAACCATTAGTATAAACAATAGCTAAATCCTTAAATGTGAAGGACAGGGGGCGTAGGCACAGAGATATCAGAGACTAATGGATGCACCCGGTAGAACATCAATAGTGGGAAAACAAGAGGGGAAAAAGATCAAGAGGGAATCAGGAGGGCTAGAATCAAAAGGACAGATTATTTAATAATTAATAGCTAAAAACAGAAAAGTCTCCATTGGATTTTTAAATCAAGAATATCATTTTTTTACCTTGGCTAGATCTGCATCAAAGAAATATTAGAAACAGACCCCAAACTCGGCCCAGCAAGAAACAAGTAAAGGGGAAGAGTCAGAGAAGTTGAGTTCCTAAACCAGCAGAGGACAGCATCAACCCGGAGAATCGATTTAAAGAGAGACTCTTTGGTTCAGGTAAATATGAAAGAGTTGGTCCAGGGACCAACACTGAGAACCAAAAGTGGCAGAGAAGTCTTTCAAAAAGTTGAACCACAATGTTTGGGAAAGAGGAGTTGAAGGTGGATGAAAATAGAGAATCTCTCTATTCTAAAATAGAGAGATTTTAGAAACTTGAGTATGAATATATACAGAGAGAGAGAGAAAGAGGGAAAGGAATGGAAGGAGAGAGAGAATGAGAAAGCAACAGGGGAAAAGGAGGCCTAACAGAGCAGCAAGGTCCTTGAGAGGAGACAGAAGGAAAAGTGAGATGAACACATGTGGAAGAAACCATCATAGCAGTAAAGAATGGCACCTTCTTATCCTTCCCAAAATGGAAGGTGGGTTGAAACATCAAGAGTAAAGAAGGAGAAAATGAAAGATATTTAAGACTTGATGGCCTGATTTCCTATCAAGTAGTGAATTAAGCCACATGCTGAAAATTAACGGAAAGTGGGGGAAAACGTGAAGTGAGCAGAGATCTTGGTAACTACGGCTGGACCTAGAACACAAAGGAATAATGCAGGACACTGGCCATTGCTAAAGACCTAGCTGAGACAGAAGCCCACATGTTAGGTATGAAGAAGAAAATTCAAACAAATTCATGTGTGCTTTTTCTCCACCAACGTCATTCATGTGGTTTAACAGAAATGAAATAATTGAGCCAGGCATGGTAGTGCATGATTGTAATACTCAGGAGGCTGAGACAGGAGGGCAGTCTGGGCAACTTAGTGAGGTTCTATCTCATAATAAAATAAAATAAGAGCTGAGGAGAGAGCTCAGAGGTAGAGTGTTTGCATAGCATGCACAAGGCCCTGGGTATAATCCCTCATATTGAAAATAAAATAGATAAGTAAATAAATCAGTGAACATTCAATGATCTCTATCCTTTCTTTATAAGAGGTCGATATATTAGAGTCAAATAAGATCGATTGTTAAAATACTTCTTTGCATTTGTAGTTAGGTTGAGGTACATTTACTGAGCTCACCAAGGGCATTGTACTAAGGATTTACACACAATTGTATCCTTTAGTCCTACTACTACCATTTTTATACTCATTTTACAAATAAGGAAAGTAAAGCAGAGAGGCTAACAACCCATACTGTTAGTGTACCACGCCTGAATTTTACAGATAAATATTCACACTCCAACATTAGACTAATTAACAAAATCATATTGAATTTCAAATAAAGGTTGGGACTAAAGTCCCCACCAATTTACCCACACACACACAAAAAAAACCAAAAAACAAAAACCTGCAGAATACAGGAACCATATTTCTTGGAAACACTGGTGTTTCTTGAATTATCAGAAATGGGGATGTTTCCCAGTTTATATAAACAATATTGAAATAATTTCTTCAGTGTCGAGTTTTACTCCTAAAATTATTCTAAGATTATTAGCCCTGGCTACTGCTTGCTTTCTAGAAATGAAAGGCAACAAGTCTGATTTCCTAGAGCTATGCCTATGTATGCATCTTTGCATCTAATATGCATAACTTAGATGCTGCTGGTTAGTTCCTACAGTACTATGCATTACAAATAACAATGTTTATTTGTAATGTTTCTCTGTCTATATAAAACCCAAAGACTTTCAGGACTCCAAATCACCTTGGAAGCCACAGCTTGGTGGAAAAGAGCAGGGAAGAGCTTTGGATGCCACTCATATCTCTAGCTGGTTGCTTGTGCTTCCAGAGGTTGTGATAACCAAAGAGGCTGGGAGAGTCAAATATAAGTATCTGCAAATAGCATAGCACCATATAATATAATGTCAACCTAGGTAGGGTAGGAGGCAAACTAAGATAAATCCAAAAGGCAGGGAAGACCTTTGATATGGAGGTGAAAGGTTTTCTAAGTGTGTGAATATCATGAAAGCCTGAAACAAATCAAATTATTACTTAATTCATCAATGTATAACTATGAAGGGAAAACTAGGTGGAGGTTTACTCCCAGGAGACTAAATTCAGACCGAAAGGCTTGCTGTGAAAATTTACAAAAATCTGGCTCCCTTCTGGGCAAGATCCATTGGCAATGAAAGCACCACACCACATTGGTACACTGCCTTCATTTTTAATGACTTTTTAAAAATTCTGATGCCCTTTTAATTTGTAAAACATTGTCCCTGCCTTATAGATCCTAGGAAGAGAAATTTATATATGATTATAAAACCACATGAGTTGCATTAATTTCTTGAGTTTGCTATGAACAACAAAATGACAATTTGAGTAGAGTAAGTCACATAGATTGTATTTCCAAGTTCTAGAGGTGAACCATCTAAAATGAGTCTAACTGGGCTAAAATCAAGATATCAGAGGGGTTGAATTCCTCTAGCTACTCCAAGGAAAATCAGTTTCCCTGCCTTTTCCAGACTCGAGAGGCCTTCCCCAGTCCTTGGCCAATGGCCCCTTCCATCTTCAAAGCCAGCAATGGGTAGGCTGCATCTTTCTCCTTCTGTCATCTCTCTCATCTCTTTATATCTTCTGCCTGCCTTTTCTAATTTCAAGGACCCTTGTGATTACATTGAGCCTAGGGGATATTGCAGGATACTACTTAAGGTCAGCTGATGAACACCCTTAATTTCATCTATGAACTTATTTCCCCTTTGCCACATAATATATTTCTAGGTTTTGGGGATTAGAATTTAAACATCTTAGGCAATGAGATGACATTATTCTGCCTACCATGTGAATGATAATCTCTTTTTGAATCAGTAAATGCTAGATACAATATGCCAGATATTTCATAACCTCCTTGTTCTCCCTACCTCTCTGAGCCTTGGCTTTGGGATGTGGGTGGCAGGGAAGGATTAAGAGAATTCTGCTTCCATTTAGCACTGAGCAGTGGGTGCTAGTCAACACTTTACAATCAACTCTAATAGAAAAGAAGGGGAGGTTGATTGGTAGCATCTGCTGATTTCTGTAGTGTAAATATTCCCCCAACAGTCTGTTTCAAGCTACCAACCTAAAGTCACAATAATCTTTAATAATCTATTCCCATGAGCCAGTCTGAGGTCTCTTCAGCACATCACTGGAAGTGCACAATACTATCCACATTCTCTGGTCCAGGGAATGCATGTTTGACAGAAGCAACCCAGGTATCCTCTCCAAATGTCTCTTCACCCGTAGCATAAACTCTTCTTGAGCTCTATTGATACAAGTGAATGCGAAAGAGCCCTTTATGCCTTTCTCTTCATTCAGGATCAGAGAACACCCATAAATGCCAGCAAAGCCTCATTTTACTCTCCACTTTCTGTTACACACGTGTCTGGAGACCCATCAGAATGGGATGCAGTGTCACTTGGTGACCCCTCCTAAGAGAGAAGGAAGACTGAAGGACAGTGTGGTCTTGGTCCCAAGTGTGACCGAGCTCGAGGTATCACTAGCTGCGGGAGGCCTCCTTGGCTCAGACTTCCTGGGCAGCAGCCGCTCTGCCTGGGGAGGAGGGCAGATTTTGCAGGCTGATGGCCATGTGTATGTTTGCTGCTGCACATTTTAAAGAATAAGTGCTCCATAAGCCTAGTCATTATGACTTCCCTTGGTCATTTTCACCCTGACAATGAGACACATGTCACTTCTAGAAGGCTAATGTGTACTTTTCTATTCGACACAAGTTACTAAATAAGCCTGTGTTTAGTGTGAAAAGCCATAGATTTATATACAATGGGATGGGCTGGGTCATGGTGGCAGGGCGAGCCAATCAGCCAGAGAAATCAAGCCTGTGGAAGGACTAGGGTAAACGACTTCTTTTGTAAGGTCATTTAATGCTTCCCAAACTTTCACATGCACAGGCAGCACCCAGGGAGCTTGTTGAAAAGCAGATTCTGATTCAGCAGGTCTGCGGTGGGCTCCAGCTTCTGCACCTCAACCAACTCCAAAGGATACCAATGCTGCTCATCCCCCGGCCACAGTTTAGATCAGAAAGGGTCTTCGGATAAGTCTCTCTCTCTCCATCTCTTACTTTCCAGATAACATTTGTAGTTATCATTTCAGAGAAGTCAATACAGTTAAGATTCCTATACGTTATGATTGCTACTAGTCTGGTATTACGGTATAACATGGAAAGGAGGGAATACATCTATTACTTAATGTTAAAGAACAGTTTCAGCTATACACATTATAAAAAATAAAAATTCTTATTATAAATAATAATAATTGTATGTTATCAACCCCATGAAGGAATGAGCTATAAACAACCCAGAGGATGGCCAATTATGGGTACTAAACAACAACTAATAAATGATTTTATGCCAGATGTGGCAGCACATGCCTGTCACCCCAGTACTTAGGAGGCTAAGACAGAAGAATTGTGAGTTTGAAGCCAGCCTTAGCAATTTAGCAAGACCCTGTTTCAAAATAAAAATAAAATAAGGCTAGGGGTGTGGCTTGAAGGTAGGTTCAATAAATAAGCACCCCTAGTAGAACACCCCTAGATTCTCTAGCAGCATGAATAAACAAACAAACAAACAAACAAACAAATGATTTTAGGATAAGGGCTGAAACACCGTAATTCTTCAGGATCTATGAGCCTCTTAATTCAGTTCCTGATGATGATTTTCTTGGTTCTACCTGAAATGCAGGCAGATGCTATAAAGAAAGCAGCTCCTTCATGATCACAGACCAAACAAATAGGAAGGGAAAAAAAGAAACTGGTAAAAAACAAAAACAAAAACAAAACACAAGAGAGTATGAGGAATAGAGAAGTAAGACACTGGGAAAGAGGTGAAATAAAATGAAGTTATTAAAATAAAAAATCTTATCAATGAAGATTTTTATTTCAATGGAAATGGACTGCTGAATCAAGTTTTATAAATAAAGTTGCTATTTCTTATTGTATGCCTTCAGCATTTTATTACAGTTTCTCATGTGCAAGTCTAGTCTTATCTCCTCCCCCAGAGCCTGTATCTCTATAGCAACAGGATGCTCTTAGACTTGAGAAGAAGTGGTGCTTATAGATTCATTTTACAGGCAGAGTTCAGAGAAGGTAGGGGGCCTGCCCAAGGTCAAACAACACAAAAGATACCTTCCAAGGGAGCCTAATCTCCTCCCAGCCAAGAAGAGAATTACTCCAGGGAGGGGAGGACTCCTATTCTCTCCCATTTGCTATCAGCTACCAGCTCTTGCCTTGGTCCATTCTAACTGGTAAAAACATCTACTACTTGATGACCTGGTTTAAATTTTGACTGACACTCAATCTTTAAGAGAAAACAAAAAAAGAAAGGAAAAGAAAGACAAGTGGACAGCAGAAGAAGCTGTATTTCCTTGACTTATAAGTGCAGAAGGTGTCAAATGTAGCAGCCAGCATCATGAGTCACTCCTGGCCCCAACTTCTAACACGTGAAACTCGCTTCACTTAGGACTTTGTGGAGAATGTGAGTAGGAGATGGGGAAGTATGAACAATACTACATCCTTCCTTCTTGTACAGCAGATGAGCAGATGAACCCTTCCTTTTTTTTTTTTCTGGCAGTACTGGGACTGAGCCCAGGGCCCTGCACATGTTAGACAAGTGCTCTACCACTGAGCTATATCCCCAGCCCCAGATGAATATTTTCAAGAGATTTTTTTTCTCCAAACCTCAGAACTCATATCAAAACTAAAACATCACTTTGGAGTTTCAAATAGATTGTATCACTAACAGCAAAATACAAATGCATACTTTTTCTTTTACGAGTAATAGAGCCATACTAAACTACATCACATTCAGCTTGGAAAATTCATTACTTGAATATGAATGTGACAGTTTACCACTGATAGCCATCATTACCATTGCTTGGCCTTTTGGCCGAATATAAAGCTAATTGTGTGTGTGTGTGTGTGTGTGTGTGTGTGTGTGTGTGAGAGAGAGAGAGAGAGAGAGAGAGAGAGAGAGAGAGAGAGAGAGAGAGAGAGAGAGAGAGAATGAGAGAGAATTTTATCGGGGATTGAACCAGGAGGCATTTACCTCCAAGCTATACCATCATCAGCCCAATTTTATTTTTTATTTGGAAACAAGGTCTTGCTAAGTTGCTAAAAGCCTCACTAAGTTGCCGAGGCTGGCTTCAAACCTTCGATCCTCCTGTCTCAGCCTTCCAAGTCCTGGGATTACAGGCATGTGCCACCATGCCCAGCTGGAGTTAATACTATGACCATTCACCTAAGACGTGAGTCAGTGTGCAGTGTGGTGAGGTGGTGTAGTGACACAGAACCTGAGCTTCCAGGCTGGACCAGTCAGCCTCCAGATGAATCCTTGTTCTTCTGATTACTGGCTGTGAGCCCTTGGGCAAATTATTGTCCCTCTCTGTGTCAGCTCCTCCTTTGCAAAACTGGATAATATCTACCTCATCAGATTACTGTGAGGATTAAATGAGCTGATATATAGAAAACATCCAGGAGAGGGCCAGGCACACAGCCCTTGGCAAATGTTAGCTCCTCCTCCTCCTCCGCCCTCTTACCTTCTCTCTCTGAATTGCCTTCATGTTTTGGAGCTCGGCTTCTTCAGCTTCCTTCTTAATTCTTATATGTTCTTCTCTTTTCAGCTAAATGGTATTGAGATTACAGAGGAAAAAAGCAGTTAGCATTTTTCATTCTGATCTTCTAGAACACAAAATTATGATGAAAGGCAAATTACAGTGTTGTTTGTGCTATACCTCACCATGATTATAGGGTTGTTACTCCAAGCTACTTAGATCACAGAGAATAGCCAGGCTACATCTCCTGCCTGTGAAATTTCTGTGTTTTTTTTTTTCTTGAGGGGGGTCATCTCTCTTCCTCTCCCTCTTTCTTTCTCCCCTTATCTTGTACATGCGTGGAGGGGCAAATGGTAGATAATGTTTCCTGATCATAAAACTCATAGTGTTCGTTATAGAAATCACAGGGCATTTTACATCATTTTGGGGGTAGCACTTCCATGACTGGCATAGGGCAAACAAAACCATATTTTTGGAACCAAAGCCTTCAAAATAGTAGAGTTAAATATTAATATAGCTGGGTGTGGTTGCACACAACTGTAATCTAAGTACTTGGTAGGCTGAGACAGGAGGATTGCAGGTTTGTGGCTAACCTCAGCTTCTTAGACCCTCAAAATAAAAAATAAAATAGGGCTATGGTGCAGCTTAGAGGTCAAATATCCCTGGATTCTATCCCCAGTACTGAATACACACACACACACACACACACACACACACACACACACACTCACACACACACACATATTAACTCCCTTACTTGATACATATATGGCTTAGATAAGAATTCTTAGACATTTCTCTCTTTACTTCTCATTTCCTGGCTTCTTCAATTTTGAGAATTGCCTTTTGCAATTGGTTTAAAGGTTTTAAGCTTTTGGTAAAGTTACTGTGTTATTTCATGGTTACTTGAAAGTACTGGTATTCAAATTCCTTGCCGAAATTATATGAAGAGAGATAGATTCTGACCTTTTGCTGGTATTTAGACTGCATCAGTTGGAGTTGTTGTTTTCGCCTGACTTCAGACTCTGATTGGCTTCCACCTAACAACAAAAAAAGCAGCAGCAGCCATGAAGGTAAAACATAGATTTTAAGCTGAAATGTCAGCCATCAAGGACTAATTAATATATCATAAATCTCCAACATGAGTTTCTTTAATGTCTTCATCTCCCCAGATACAAGAATGTAACCAATTATCTTACTAAGATCTTAAAGGACAGTAATTGCTTAAAAGAGAAACAGAGCTGGACAAAAAGATGAAGCCAGGGAAGAAATAAGGTGGGAACTGGGGAAGGGCTAAATGAGTGATGTGTGCATGATGCCTCTACCATCTTGTACTCCAGTAAGATGTTTGACTACAGTGTACCAATGAAAAAGTAAAATAAAATAAAATAAATAAAAAAGATGAAGCTATAGTTTCAAAAGGACACTACTACTAGGGTTTTCAATAAGTAGGTATAAAAGTTTTTACTTAGATTGAAATCATAACTGAAGGGCCTCACCAAGAAATAAAAAATACTGTCTGCCTTGAAAATTCTAGAACATTCCTCTTTCTTGAATATGACCATTCTTTAAAACAATAAAGATAATGATCAATGATACTTCCATTTTTTTTTTCTTTGATCTCTACTGCCCTATGTTTAAGAAACAAAACTCAGGAAATCTCAGGGCTCTTGTCATTAGAGAACTATGTAGATTTCATAACCTAGTCTTAAAATATAATGGGAATATATGGAAATATTCTACCTAATAATGGATTATTAATCCATACTACTTACTATTCTTCCTTTAGGTATTCAGGAGAAAAGCACGTGTGTGTGTGTGTGTGTGTGTGTGTGTGTGTGTGTGTGTGTGTGTTATATATATGATTGTTCTCTCTTAAGCCAAAAACAATATGGGACTGAAAACTTTCAAAGCTTTATAATCATCCAAGAATTGTATAGGGAGTTTTCAGTGTTTATGTGATTTTAGGGTTCATATTAGACAAACTCATTTAAAATAATTCTCTGGTACTTTGGTCACTAAAAGTGTCAGTTCTCTGAAAGATTGGCTGTCACAGAAGATGCATTAAAATAATTTGCCTTCACTACAATGTTTGTAGTTGAAGTGAAAAAGATACCATCGGGAGTTTTCTTCAGAGTTCTAAAAAATATACAAGGTCTATTTGGTTTGGGGCATTAAGTCACTACTGTGGGGAAAGGGAAAGAAGCAGTGAGAAATACAACTACTGCAATATTTTAAGTAATAGAGAAACAGGAGAGGAGAATTTTTTTTTTTTTTTTTTTAGGCATTCTACCTCCAGACTACAACCCCAGCTTGATTTTATTTCTTTTTTTTTTAATTTTTTATTGGTGCACTGTATTCATACGTCATAGTGGGATACAAAAATCTTTTGTAGACATACATGCACACATCGCCAGTCAGCCCCCACCCGATCCCCACCCCATTCCCTCCCCATCCCTCCTTCCCATGCTTGGCTTAGTGGTTGACATCTAGTATTATAGCAATTTATCCAAAATTAAAAATGATAATCTCACATAACAGTTTTATTTGTCTGATACCAAGCTTTTGATGACTTAAAGATAACATTTCAATATTTCTTTTTGCTTTCTTTCTTACCAGAGAATATTTTTTCTTTTTTTTTTAGGTGAAACTATCATATATTTATATATTTATTTTTCAGAAAAAATCTATCCTAATATGGAATATGGACTCTAGATACCCAAAACAATCTCGAAAAAGAACAAAGCTAGAAGATATATATTTTCTAATTTCAAACCATATAAAGCTACAATAATTGAAACAGTGTAGTACTGTTCTAAAGGCAGATATATAAACCATTGGAGTTAAATAAAAGCCTAGAGATACATTCTTCCCTATATTGTCAAGTTATTTTTGACAAGGTTTCCACGAACATTTGGTGGAGGAAATAATAATATTTTAACTAAATATTGTGGAAAAATAATAATTACATGAAAAAGAATAAAATTGGACCCTTACCTAATCCCATATACAAATATTAACTCAAAATAGATAAAAGACCTAAATATAAATCTTAAGACTATAAACTTTTAGAAGAAAATCTGGGTCATAAAACCTCACAACATTGAAATTGGCAGTGATTTCTTGGATATGATTTCAATGGCACAGGCAACAAAAGGGTATACAAACTCCCTAAAAAATAAAATATTGTATATCCAAAGACAATGTAAACAGAGTTAAAAGTTACTGATAGAATGGGATAAAATATTTCCAAATCCTATATCTGAAGGTATATTAATATTCCAACTAAAAATCCTAAAAATTAACAATAAAAGCAAACAATACAATTTAGAGATAGGTAAAAGACTAACATAAATAATAAATCTCCACAGATAACTAATCTTATTTGTCTGTTGGATGGAAAATCTTGTTTCTCTGGTTCTGGTGTGTATTACCTATTTCTTCTTTGTAGTTAATCTCTTTGAGTATTTTCTCTAGCGCTGGTTTTGAAGACATAAATTCCTTCAGTTGCTGTTTGTCATGGAAGCTTCTTATTTTTCCATCTAATTTGATAGAAAATTTTGCTGGGTAGAAAATTTTTGGCTGAAAGTTGTTTTCTTTCATAGTTTGGAATATGTTACTCCAAGCTCTTCTAGCTCTCATGACTTGGTTTGGGAAGTCTGGAGTGATTCTAATTGGTTTGCCTCTGAATGTCACTAGGCCCTTTGTTGTTGTTGCCTTTAAGATTCTCTGCTTGGCTTCCACATTGGTCATTTTGACAATTATGTGGCGTGGGGATCCTCTTCTCCGATCCTGTCTAAAGGGAGTTCTATAAGTTTTCTGGACCTGTGTATCAACCTCTTGCTCTATGTTTGGAAAATTTTCTGCTATTACTTCCTTGAAGAGATTGTTGATCCCTTTGGTTTCACCTTCTTTTCCCTCCTCTATTCCAATTATTCTTAGGTTAGCTCTCTTAAAATGGGCCCATATTTCTTCAATATCAGATTCCTGCTGTCGGATATTTTTTTCTAGATTAGAAACTATGCGTTCATTTTTGGATTGCTCATCTTCTAAGAGCGAGATTCTATTCTCCATGTGGTCTAATCGGTTGTTTGTACTTTGAATTGAGGCCTTTACTTCATTAATTGCATCCTTTGTGAAGAGCCCCACCCATTGCCTGCTAGCTCGAAGACCTAAAAATAGCGCCGAGCGGAAGCTCTGTGAGGCCCATTAAGCAGTAAACAACTTTCAGGAAGTCCGGTAACCGGAGCATGGGGCGCACGGGAACACAAGATACCACTGTTTGTAACAAATGAGCTAATTTTGCATGGAGCGAGTGATCTAAGTGCTGATTGGCTGCTTGGGATATATAAGCGGGGAGCGGGGAGCGGAGAAAAGGTGAGTATATAAGAGCCTGGGATAATAAAGAGTCCGAAGAAGATCGTCTCCGGTGTCGTGCTTGAAAGCGGCAAGTGGTGGCCCGTACGGGGAATCTCTCTCAACGAGATGGTCAGAACTTTGGACTTTCCAGGGCAGCCGGCTGGTAAGTTCTCCTGTGAAGAGGGAGGCTCTACAAAGTAGAGGATCATAAGATTGTTCTTTCCCAACTCCGTTTGAGGACGAAGGGGAGCTCCTTTGAGGGGAGGATTTATAGGGTAGTATACTCTCAGGCTGGACCTGAGGCTGAATAGGTATGGGAAATAATCCATCTCATCCAATACAAAAGGCTTTAAAAGCCTTATTAAACGGAAAGGGGTTAAAACTTAGGGATAAGACTATTCAGGGTTTTTTGAGCCAAGTGGATGAGGTGGCCCCTTGGTTTGCAGTATCAGGAAACTTGACCCTGGCAAGTTGGGATAAGTTAGGGAAGGATATTAAAAGGGCAGAGAAAAACAATCAAGTCACGGGAGGAACTTATCCTTTGTGGCGCCTCGTCAGGGCATGTTTGGAGCAGAAATACTACAAACCGCTAGTGCGAGAGGGACAAGTGGCACTTGATCTGTTAAAAGAGGAACGGTCCACTTCCTCTCACCCAGCTAGTGAACTAGGCTCTGAAGGGGAGGGGGACTCGGACGAGGAACTTGCGGCAATAGAGGAGGAAGTCAGCAGATTAACCCTAGCTACGGGCCCCTCGCAGGGCTCTGTTCCTCCGCCCTATAATCCCTCAGCTCCAGGACAAAGCGGAGGCCGCTCCTTTAATGAAAAGGTATGGCGTGAGCCGGAAATGTTACTATCCAGACAGGCTTTCCCCGTGTTTCAACCACAAGGAGGAGGACCTCGGTATCATGAGCCTTTAGATTATAAGCTTGTAAAACATATTGCTGAGTCCGTGCGGACTTATGGTACTAATGCTGCATACACCGTAGCCACCTTAGAAAGCATTTACAGGTATGCCATGACCCCTGGAGATTGGCAGAACTTGGCCCGAGCGGCTTTGACCCCAGGACAGTATTTAGATTGGAAGGCTTTCCTTATTGAGTTCGCAGCAGAGCAAGCAGCGGTGAATCAGGCCGCAGGACAACCTGCCTGGAATTTGGATATGCTTTTGGGACAGGGACAATTTGCTAACAACCAGACCTGTTACCCTCAACAAGTGTATGATCAGATAAACAATTTGGCCACCAGGGCATGGAAAAGTTTGCCTAATAAAGGGGAGGTGTCAGGCAATCTTACTAAGATAATTCAAGGTCCCACTGAGCCTTTTTCTGATTTTGTGGCTAGGATGGTAGAAGCTGCTGGACGAATATTCGGGGATGTCGATGCAGCCATGCCACTTGTTAAACAGCTTATTTTCGAACAATGTAATACTGAATGCAAACAAGCTATAAATCCATATAAAAGTAAAGGTTTAGAAGTATGGATGAAGTTATGTAGAGAACTCGGCGGACCTTTAACCAACTCGGGGCTCGCTGCGGCTATCATGCAAGCATCTGGCAGGCAAAAGGGCAATAACAACACCCGACTAGGAAATTGCTTTTCATGTGGGGCGGCAGGGCATTTAAAAAGAGACTGCCCAAAACGAGGCTCTCTCTCTCAAAAGAGCCCACCAGACCTATGTAAGAGATGTAGAAAAGGCAGACATCCCGCCTCAGAGTGCCGGTCCGTTAAGGATATTGACGGCAATATCCTACCGTCCCATGATCAGTCGGGACAGGGTCGCCCGCTGTCAAAAAACGGGAAACGGGGCCCCCATCCCCAGGGCCCTTACAAGTATGGGGGCCAACAAATGTACAATGCTATAGAGACACACCAAACACCCCAATGGCCCAATCTCCAACCACCCAAGGAATCCGGAGAGCCACTCCCGGTTCAGCGGGATTGGACCTCTGTGCCACCACCCGGCTGGTATTAACCCCTCGAATGGGAATTCAAATTATGTCGACTGATATGTCAGGGCCATTACCCCCAGAAACGGTGGGCATAGTTTTGGGGCGATCATCATCCACCATGAAAGGCCTAATAACTCATCCTGGAGTTATTGACCAAGATTATGAGGGCGTTATAAAGGTTATGGTCTCCGCCCCCAGAGGAATTGTTGCCATCTCTCCTGGTGATCGGATAGCGCAGCTGTTATTATTACCTAGTCTACATTCTCTCTTCCCTTCAAAAAAGGAACAGCGAGGAGAAAAAGGGTTTGGGTCCTCTGGTACTAATATAATATCTCTCGCCTTTGATATGGGAAAACGACCTTTAATTACTTTGAAAGTGGAGGGGAAGCCGATTCTAGGATTGCTTGATACAGGGACAGATACTAGTGTAATTGCTTCTAAGGATTGGCCCCCCGCCTGGCCCATAAAAAAGGCTGACACACAGCTTAGAGGATTAGGATACATTAAAACACCTGATATTAGTGCTAGACCCCTTCATTGGGAGGACCAAGAAAAACATTCTGGGACCTTTACACCCTATATGCTGGAAATTCTGGTCTCCTTGTGGGGTCGAGATCTACTTCTGGACATGGGATTCCGATTACATAATGAATATTCTCCCCAGGCGCTACATATGTTTAACAAGCAAGGTTTTCATCCATCATTTGGATTAGGGCGAAACCTACAGGGACGGAGGAGCCCTGTCCCCACTGAAGGACAAAACACTAAACAGGGATTGGGTTTTGTGGAGTAGCCACTGGGGAGGCAATTCCCATCACTTGGAAGACGGGGGATGCAGTATGGGTTTCCCAGTGGCCTCTCCCCCGTGAAAAATTGGAAGCAGCAAAAGAGTTAGTAAAAGAACAACTAAAATTAGGACATATCCAATCATCCACATCACCCTGGAATACCCCTATATTTGTAATAAAGAAAAAATCAGGAAAATGGAAACTATTACATGATCTCCGAGCCATAAATGAACAAATGCAAGTTATGGGACCAGTCCAACGTGGACTCCCCCTTCTCTCAACTATTCCAAAATTCTGGCCAATTATAGTGATTGATATAAAAGATTGCTTTTTCTCTATACCATTAAATCCTCTAGATACCCCACGTTTTGCTTTTACTGTGCCATCCCTAAACCAAGAGCAAATTGACCAGAGATATGAGTGGAGAGTGCTCCCCCAGGGTATGGCGAATAGCCCCACTCTTTGTCAACTATATGTGGATGCTGCCTTACAACCTGTTAGGGATAAATTCCCTCCATTGCGTTGTCTCCATTATATGGATGATATCCTATTAGCCTGTGAAAATGAAAAGGTACTGGATGAAGCGTATTGTGTGCTTGTTAAAGCCCTTGAGGAAAAGGGTTTAGTTATAGCATCTGAAAAGGTTCAAAAGGGCACCGTCACCCATTTTTTGGGAAATATTCTTTATCCCAATTTTGTCACGCCTCAAAAGGTCACCATTCGTACAGACCAGTTACACACTTTAAATGATTTTCAAAAGTTATTAGGAGATATTAATTGGATACGTCCTGCTTTAGGAATCCCAAATTTTATGCTAAAACCTTTATATGATATCCTCAAAGGAGATTCTTCCTTAACCTCTCCTAGAATGCTGACTGCTGAAGCCCGGGAAGCCTTAAGTTTGGTAGAACAAGCTTTAACTAAGGCTTCCCTTAAGCGCATTTCACCGAGGGATTCTATTTGAGCATGCATACTGGCTACTGAGCTCCAACCCACTGGGGTCTTATGGCAACAAGGACCTCTATTATGGATTCATCCTAAACTATCTCCTCAAAAGGTTATTGAGTATTATCCCTCTATGGTGGCAAAGGTTGCTGTTCTTGCCATACAGCAATGTATTCAACATTTTGGCCAAACCCCTAATAAGCTTATTGTTCCCTATAGTAAACACCAAATATTAATTTTACAAACCTCCCTGGATGATTGGGCTATATTACGATGTGTGTTTAATGGAGAGATAGATAATCACTTACCTAAGGATCCTATATTACATTTTGCAACTCAACATCCTATTATCTTTCCAACCATAACCAGAAGAACACCTATACCCTTCGCTATCAATATTTTTACTGATGGATCAAAATCTGGCCTTGGAGCTTTTATGATAGAAGGACAAAAACCCATAGTTGTTCAATATCAGCATATATCACCTCAGCTAGTTGAACTAAATATTATATTAGAAGTGTTTGAGAGATATGATTCTTCCTTTAATTTGTTATCGGACTCCTCCTATGCTGTAGAGATGATAAAGTCCCTTGAATGTGCGGGGCAAATATCAACACATACGCCCATCCACTACTTGGCATCTAAAATTCAACATTTAATTTTGATGAGGAAAAATCCCTTTTATGTACAACATATTAGGGCACATACAGGCTTACCAGGGCCTGTTGCCCAAGGTAATGATTATGTAGATAAGCTTACGAAGATGCCCATGATTTTCTCTCTCACCCCACTTCAACGGGCACAAGATTTTCATCGCCAGTTTCATGTAAATGCTAAAACTTTACAGATTACATTTAAAATTCCTCGTTGTCAAGCCCGTGACATCATCAAGGCCTGTGGTACTTGTGCACCCTTTATCCCCTCTTCTAATGTTGGTGTTTGCCCACGTGGGTTGCTCCCCTTACATTTATGGCAAATGGATGTGACCCATATACCTGAATTTGGCTCTGTTAAGTATGTACATGTTTCTGTTGATACTGTTTCTGGAATTATATATGCTTCTACTCACACAGGGGAAAAAGCTCGTGACGTTATCGCTCATTGTCTTGAAGCTTGGGCAGCATGGAATGTGCCAAAAGAAATAAAAACTGATAATGGTCCGGCTTATACCTCACAAAAATTTCAGTCTTTCTGTAAACAGATGGGCGTAACATTAAAACATGGCCTTCCATATAATCCTCAAGGACAGGGCATTGTTGAACGCGCCCATCGCACAATAAAAGAATGTCTAATAAAACAAAAAGGGGGAATAGGTGAGAATCTGAAACCAAGGCAGCGATTATCTTTGGCACTTTTTACTTTAAATTTTTTAAATTTAGATATTAATGGCAAATCGGCCGCAGATCGCCATTTTTGTCCTTCTAGTATTCCCCATGATATGGTAAAATGGAAAGATGTCCTCACCGGAAAATGGAAGGGACCTGATCCGGTACTCACATGGGCCAGAGGCTCTGTTTGTGTTTTCCCACAGGACGGAACCGATCCGATTTGGATCCCAGAGAGACTGACTCGTCAAATAATATCGCAAGATGGCGCCTCAGGGATGGATACACCTGATCACCATGCTGATCTGGACAAAACCAGTATGGAGTGAGCAACAATGGGGCAACTGGAGCTGGGAGTTTGATAAACTCACCGAACAATTACGTGCTGAAATCATCAAGGTCAACACCACCCGAATCGACCGAACAATTACGTGCTGAAATCATCAAGGTCAACACCACCCGAATCGACCCCAAAGTGGCCCAAACGCTGGCGTCCCGGATCCAGAAGGCAGCATTCCATCTAAAAGAATGGGCCGGGTTGGGAGCATTGGGATTTTGTTTTGTTTTCCTGTGCATTCTATGTCTCTGTTGCCTGAGACGTTTATTTCTGCAGAGGGCCAAGGATCAGATGCTCCTAGCTCAGGCTTTCATGGCGGTTGAAGCAGGACAATCGCCTACTGTTTGGCTAGCCGCAATGGAAAAATCATAAAGCAGAATGTCAGCAAGGACTGCACTTGGGACCCCGGGAGGGTGCATCCCAAGGAGGATATGCTCAGCTGCATACGGGTTACCACTGTATTGCTCGCCCATCCCTGCAAAAAAGGTGGTGGCAAATAATTGCATAAACTATAGCAGGGGTTGAGTCCTCTATCCTCTTCTGCTTAAAAACAAAAAGGGGGAACTGTGAAGAGCCCCACCCATTGCCTGCTAGCTCGAAGACCTAAAAATAGCGCCGAGCGGAAGCTCTGTGAGGCCCATTAAGCAGTAAACAACTTTCAGGAAGTCCGGTAACCGGAGCATGGGGCGCACGGGAACACAACATACCACTGTTTGTAACAAATGAGCTAATTTTGCATGGAGCGAGTGATCTAAGTGCTGATTGGCTGCTTGGGATATATAAGCGGGGAGCGGGGAGCGGAGAAAAGGAGAGTATATAAGAGCCTGGGATAATAAAGAGTCCGAAGAAGATCGTCTCCGGTGTCGTGCTTGAAAGCGGCAATCCTTTATCTCTTTTTGGCTCTCTCTGAATTCTTTTCAAAACACCTCTATTATTTCTAAAGTTATTTTCCTGATTTGATCTTCTAGAAATCTCTGAATTTCTGTTTTATTGGGTTCTGATGATGTGGGATTGTGGGCATTCATTGTTCCAGTGTTATTCCTCTTTCCCATGATTTCGGGAGTTTGTGCCTTCTCTGGGTTCTTTCCTTGGGTCACTACAACTTCACTTAAGGTGCTCTGGATCTCGAGTCTGTGGTATCTCAGATCCCACTACTCCTTTACTGGGTTGTATCGCAAAGTCTCAGACCCAGAGAGTCAATAGAGGATGCTTTAGACTATGGGGGGGGGGGTGCCAGGTTGCGCGTTTTCCTATGGTGTGATATCTGCCACCGCCACTCCCCCACTGGGTCAAGTCCCTGGGAGTCAGTACTAGTATTTCTCCTCTGGGGCCTGCAATTTGACTCACTGCTGTTGAATACGCAGATGGAGCTGTAGTGGACTCAGTGAATTCGCTGCTGCTGCCACTGGTGGCAATATTGCGCCACTGCCACACCCTCGGCCGTGAGGCTGGCGTATTTCTTCTGTATTTGAGCTCTGCTCTGAGTCCCTGAAGCATGTGCTGAGCCCAGCCACTGGGAGCTTTAGATGCTCCCTGCGCCAAAAAATCTGCCGAATCCCGCTGGGCTCTTCCGCAGCGGCTCACCTCGGCTCGCTGCCCGCTGCTCCTCTCTGGAGCCTGGTGGGCTGTTGAGTGCATTGGTCTGGAGCCGGAGCCGTCTGGTGAAGTCACCGCTGCCGCTGGCAGTAAGGCGCTGCTGCTGCATCCTCGGCCGTGAGGCCGGTGTATCTCCTCTGTGGCTCTGAGCTCCGTTATAAGACCCCCTCCTCTCTGGGTCTGGTGTTTTTTTTTGTTTCTCTGGTGATGGTGTTTTCTGGCTATGAAAAGCGCTGATTTTGTGGTAATAGAGATTGGTTGTTAGCGGGGCTCTTAAGCCCCGCTTTTCTCAGTCACCATCTTCCCGGAAGTCCAGGAGGAGTTGAGAATTTAAAGAAAGAAAGTGAAAGGTCCAATCTGGGGAGCCATTAAGGTCTTTCCTTTATCTTTACTAAAAGAATACTTCTGACTGTCCTTCCACCCAGAGTCAACAAGGTTTGGGGTCATGGAGGTGTCAAAGTAATTAAGACTCTCTCAGAACTAATGATGCTATTGTTCTGTCTGAGTTAAGATTAGGTTTGTGTTGTTTGTGTTGCACCAGAGTATTGTTTGACCTGTCCTGTTATATGTACTTTGGATTTGTCTTTCTTGTATTCCTGGGTAACCTGAAGCTAGAAACTGTATAAATAACCACAAAAGAATAAACCCGGTCATCGGCCAGTAGAGATGTCTGCCCAGGAGACTGGTGACCCTTCCATGCTTGAATTGAATTCTTTAATCCTCATGCCTCTCTTTGGAACCCGTACTTTGGCCGGCTGGATCCGGCAGTCCAAGTAGTTGCAGGGTTTGCTCAAAACTCAATTCAAAGTTTAATACATTTCAGAATCTTCTTTTCTACCCCTAGCCCCTCCTCATCACACTCTTGACCATCCCTACATACATATAACAAAATTAAAACTGAGATTCTTGCTCATTTTCTGTGAAGGCTGCAAGAAAAGAGACATCTACTGCTCCAAATTCCAAATTGAGGTACCTAGTCCCCAAAGAAAGTTTGGCGAGGAAGTAACTAAAAACCAATTTGGAGAGGATTAACTAACAACTAGTTTCAGCCTATAAAAGAAGTTGGATGGGTCAGAGGAAGGTAGGAATCTGAGGAAGGTTGCTTTTCTGAATTCCATTTTCCATGTTTGTGTTTGGGAAGAGAAAATTGGTCACAGTAAGATGAACAAGAGAAATTTAGTGAAAATTACCTGGAAACTTCAACCTGCATCCCTTAAGAATATTAAAAATGCCTTAGAAAAACCATGAATCTAAAGACTGATGCTGACTGTCTACTCAGATGGGCCCTCAAAAGAGAGGTGGCTACATCACAAATGACCTATATTTCCAGAATTTAGGGGATGGAAGGACACACCAGTGTTGCTTGTACTTCTACCATAGACCCTGTGAAAGAGAATGCCATTCATAAGCCATCTCACCAGGACTTCTCTATGAGCACCACCTAGAGGAAAACGGGCCCTCCCACAATTCTAACAAGAGCCAGCAGTGAGGCCAAACACCGCCAGCAAGAGAATATGTCATCTCTGTCAGGGGAATCAAGAGATAAATGGCAGGAGCCAGGCATGGTGGTGCACACCTGTGATCCCAGTAGTTGGGAGGCTGAGACAGTAAGATCTCATGTTTGAAACCATCCTCAACAACTTAGCGAGGCTCTCAGCAGCTTAGTGAGATCTCATTTCCAAATTAAAAAATAAAAATAAAAGTAGGGCTGAGGGTGGTATAACTCGGAGGTAGAATGCCACTGGGTTCAATATCCAGCACCACAACACACACACACACACACACACACACACACACACACACACACACACACTATATATATATATATATATATATATATATATATATATATATTACATATATAATAAAAATAAAAGAGATGGGTGAAAAGAAGAGGTGCTGAAGAACTTAAAGAACCCCAGGAGGGAGAGTGAGCAGTCAACACACCTAGGCTCAGAACCCTATTCCCCTGTCCTCCCCTTCTCCCAGAATCTGAAGACAGAGTGAAGTCCAGCTTGCCGCTCTTCAACTCCTAGTTTCCTCCCTAGAACAGGCCTGGGCTAGAGCAGGGAAAAGCTGTAATCTACCTCACTAACAGTGCTTTGACAAGTACACAGCACTGAGCATTAACTACTGAAATGAGACTGTATTCTGCCTCGAATTAGGGAATTAGGTAGATACCTTTCTTATCTGAGAAAGATCAAAAGGATCGAATTCCTCACTCCATCCATAGGACATGGGAAAGGCTACTTCTACACAGCCAGTTGGAGGGGACAGGATAGAAAGAACTGTTTTCTGATCGTATTCCTCAAGTGTGACTCGTTCAGCATACAGATGACATATGAGCTTAACCTTCTTCATGAAATACAGAGCGATAATGGATAATACTATTTACTTTCACTCATTAAATGATTTCCAAATTAGCTTATTGTTACCTATTTTCTAGAGGGTTTGGGGGGATACTTCTCTAAGACTCCCATGACAGTAAATGGCCTTTGACTCAAGATATGTTTGTACTAACTTGATCTATGAAAACTGTACCCAGTCTTTGTGTGTGTGTGTGTGTGTGTGTGTGTGGTACTGGGGTTCCAGGAAACCATTCTACCTCCGGGCTACACTCCCAGACCTATTTTTATACTTTTATTTGGAAACAGGGTCTCTTAAGCCAGCAAGGCTGGCTTTGAACCTGCGCAATCCTCCTGTCTCCACCTCCCAAGCGCGGGGATTACAAGCGTGCGGCACCACAACCGGCAAGTACCCAGCCTTTTAAGTTCTCAGCTGCTGCTGGTAGAGAAAGGGAAAGAAAGGAAGTGAATGATTCCAATTGGGTGGCCTCCCCTAAGAATGATCCAAACACCAGCAGAGGCAGCTCAGACCATCCATCACCCTGGCAGCATCAGCTCCAGCAGCCAGAAGTCTCTATCCATAGAATGAAAGCCCAGGTGATGTTTGTCTTTCTCCCCACCACTGGGTCCCGAGCTCACTCTCCCCTTGCCTATGGAATCGACGCTCCCTTCACATTAGCGATTAACTGCCATGATTAATATGCTGTGATAGCTTTTCCTCTCATCCTGATTTGTGCTATGACAGGGCATACAGTGCCCCAGGTAAGCTTTCTTCAGAGCTGAGCATCTAAGAAGCTCTAAATTATTTGGCAATTAAGCCATCAATTTATTCCTACAGGACTTCCGGGAAGATGGCGACCGAGAAAAGCGGGGCTTAAGAGTCCCGCTAACAACCAATCTCCATTACCACAAAAAGAGCGCCTT
Organism: Muscardinus avellanarius; assembly: GCF_963383645.1. NCBI lineage: Eukaryota > Metazoa > Chordata > Mammalia > Rodentia > Gliridae > Muscardinus > Muscardinus avellanarius. The sequence continues at coordinate 147,742,982 of NC_137787.1, read as the reverse complement.
TCATAGCCAGAAAACACCATCACCAGAAAAACAAAACAACCACCAGGCTCCAGAGAGAAAGCGGACTGAGAACAGAGCTCAGGGCCACAGAGGAGACACACGCGCCCGAGGACGCGGCAGCAGCGCCATACTGCCGGCGGTAGCGGCGAACTCAGCAGACGGCTACAGCAAGCCGAGGTGAGCCGATGCGGAACGGCCAGGCGGGATCTTTCGGCGCAGACAGCATTTAAAGCTCCCAGTGGCTGAGCTCAGCACACGCTGGAGGGATTCAGAGTGGAAACCAGAGAAGAAAAAATACGCCAGCCTCATGGCCGAGGGCGTGGCAGAGGCGCCATATTGCCACCGGCGGCGGCAGCAGCAGTGAATTCACCGAGACCAGTACAGCTACATCTGCGTACTCAAGAACAGTGAGTCAAATTGCGGGCCACAGAGGAGAAATCCCAGTATTGTGCCTCCTGGGACTTGACCCAGTGAGGGAGTGGTGGTGGCAGAGATATCACACCATAGGAGAGCGTGCAACCTGGCACCCCCCATAGTTTAAAGCAGCCTCTATCGACTCCCTGGGTCGGAGACTCTGTGATACAACCCAGTAAAGGAGTAGTAGGGTCTGAGATAATACAGACTCAAGATCCAGAGCACCTTAAGTGAAGCCATAGTGACCCAAGGGAAGAACCCAGAGAAGGCACAAACCTCCGAAATCATGGGAAAGAGGAATAACACTGGAGCAATGAATGCGCACAACCCCACAACATCAGAACCCGATAAAACAGAAAATCAGAGATTTCTAGAAGATCAAATCAGGAAAATAACTGTAGAAATAATAGAGGTGCTTCGAAAAGAACTCAGAGAGAGCCAAAAAGAGATAAAGGATGCAATTAATGAAGTAAAGGTCTCAATTCAAAGCACAAACAACCGATTAGACCACATGGAGAACAGAATCTCGCTCTTAGAAGATGAGCAATCCAAAAATGAATGCATAGTTTCTAATCTAGAAAAAGATATCCAACAGCAGGAATCTGACATTGAAGAAATATGGGCCCATCTTAAGAGAGCTAACCTAAGAATAATTGGAATAGAGGAGGGAAAAGAAAGTGATACCAAAGGGATCAACAATCTCTTCAAGGAAGTAATAGCAGAAAATTTTCCAAATATAGAGCAAGAGGTTGATACACAGATCCAGGAAACTTATAGAACTCCCTTTAGACAGGATCCGAGAAGAGGATCCCCACGCCACATAATTGTCAAAATGACCAATGTGGAAGCCAAGCAGAGAATCTTAAAGGCAACAAAAACAAAGGGCCAAGTGACATTCAGAGGCAAACCAATTAGAATCACTCCAGACTTCCCAAACCAAGTCATGAGAGCCAGAAGGGCTTGGAGTAACATATTCCAAACTCTGAAAGAAAACAACTTCCAGCCAAAAATTTCCTATCCAGCAAAACTTTCTATCAAATTAGATGGAGAAATAAGAAGCTTCCATGACAAACAGAAACTGAAGGAATTTATGTCTTCAAAACCAGTGCTAGAGAAAATACTCAAAGAGATTAACTACAAAGAAGAAATAGGTAACACTCACCAGAACCAGAGAAACAAGAGTTTCCATCCAACAGACAACTAAGATTGGTTATCTGTGGAGATTCATTATTTATGTTAGTCTTTTACCTATCTCTAAGTTGTATTGTTTGCCTTTATTGTTGTTAATTTTTAGGATTTCTAGTTGGAATATTAATATACCTTCAGATATAGCATTTGGAAATATTTTATCCAATTCTATTAGTAACTTTTAACTCTGTTTACATTGTCTTTGGATATACAATATTTTCTTTTATTTTTTAGGGAGTTTGTATATTCTTCTGTTGCCTGTGCCATTGAAATCATATCCAAGAAATCACTGCCAATTTCAATGTTGTGAGGTTTTATGACCCAGATTTTCTCCTAAAAGTTTATAGTCTTAAGATTTATATTTAGGTCTTTTATCTAGTTTGAGTTAATACTTGTATGTGGGATTAGGTTAAGGGTTCAATTTTATTCTTTTCCATGTAATTATTATTTTTCAACAATATTTAGTTAAAAGATTATTATTTCCACCACCAAATCTTCGTGGAAACCTTGTCAAAAATAACTTGACAATATAGGGAAGAAGTTAGCTCTAGGCTTGTATTTAACTCCAATGGTCTATATATCTGCCTTTAGAACAGTACTACACTGTTTCAATTATTGTAGCTTTATATGGTTTGAAATCAGAAAATATACATCTTCTAGCTTTGTTTTTGCTTCGAGATTGTTTTGGGTATCTAGAGTCCATATTCCATATCAGGATAGATTTTTTTCTGAAAAATAAATATATGATAGTTTCACCTAAAAAAAGAAAAAAATATTCTCTGGTAAGAAAGAAAGCAAAAAGAAATATTGAAATGTTATCTTTAAGTCATCAAAAGCTTGGTATCAGACAAATGAAACTGTTATGTGAGATTATCATTTTTAATTTTGGATAAATTGCTATAATACTAGATGTCAACCACTAAGCCAAGCATGGGAGGGAGGGATGGGGAGAGAATGGGGTGGGGATCGGGTGGGGGCTGACTGGGCGATGTGTGCATGTATGTCTACAAAAGTTTGTATTCCACTATGATGTATGAATACAGTGCACCAATAAAATAAAATTAAAAAAAAATTTATTCCTACATAGCTGTGGCATTGTACATTTGCCCCTTGCAGAAAACCAGAAGTAACAATGTACCTGCACGCTACTTAATTTGTTTTGGGGCTAAATGCATTCCATCCCAAAGCAGCAGGACCACCAACCAATCTCCACTGTAGAAAGGCAGACACCCGCAGGTGCTGGGGGAGCAGGATCCATGGGCAGCCCGGCCTCCCACTTCAGGCAACCAGCTTGCATGCTTACCCAGCCTCCTTGGCACCAGGTGAACTGCTTTAGCTCTATGCTGCTCCTTCCATTTCTCCAGATTCTCCAGCTCTTGCTCAGCAACTAAACCAGGTGAGAAATAGCAAATCATCAATGATTACAATTGGAAAATTAGTCACTTCAAAACCTAAGAAACAACCATTAAGCAGGGTGTGGTGGTCCATGTGTATAATAATCCCAGTACATGGGAGGCTAAGACACAAAAGAAGTAGGAGGAGAAGGAAAAAACCTTGAAGGGATTCAGTGAGTCTATATAAATCAGAAAATAAAAATACATAAGGCCCAAACAAGAAAATTGTAAAGAAAATGAGGCACATTCTAAATATTAGATGAATAAATATACATACTCCTCTGTATCTGATGTCTCCGGTTTTCATTTGGTGTTATCAAGGTATATGCACCTGTACTAGAATAAATGAAAAAAATGGTTATTATCATTAGAAACTACTAATGCATATAAGTCTTCCTTCTAATGACTGTACTTATGATCATCACCATCAAATGGGTCCTGTGGCTGGCGTGGTGGCGCACGCTTGTAATCCCAGCATTCGGGAGGCAGAGACCAAATTGCAGTTCACCGATAGCCTCAGCTACTTAGTGAGGCTCTTTGCAACTCAGTGAGACCCTGTTTCAAAAATAAAAGACTAAAAAATAGGGCTGGGGGTGTAGCTCAGAGGTAGAATGGCCCTGGGTTCCATCCCCAGTACCACAAAAGAAATAAATAAAAATAAAAATGGGTACTGTGTGAGGTAATTTCCTTAAGATCCAGTTATTTTCTACAGAACCTTGCAATGTCTTTGTCAAAGACAAATGGACACAGTCAAATATGGAAATATAAAGGGGAGAACCGGGCGTGGTGGCACACACTTGTAATCCCAGCATTCGGGAGGCTGAGACCGGAGGATCGCGGTTCACGGACAGCCTCAGCTACTTAGTGGGGCCCTCTGCGACTTGGTGAGACCCTGCTTCAAAATAAAGAATAAAAAATAGGGCAGGGGGTGTAGCTTAGAAGTCAAATGCTCCTGGGTTTCATCCCCAAACCCATAAAAGTAAAATAAAAAAATTAAAATAAAAAATAAAGGGGAGGATAAAGTGGTAGGTTCTTGGTAAAACTGATCACGGCTGATTCTTGCTACTGCCCCTGTAGAGTTCCATTGCTCCTCTAGGTGGCACTTATGAGTAAACCCCTTTAAGATTGGCAGTCCCTTCTTCCCTGTAACCCACATAGGGAGAAAAGAAGACACTGCTTTCTTTGTTTCCATAAACTAAGAGTACAGCTCATTTGCAATAAGGCCACCTCCTCTTGATGGTCCATCTGAATAGCCAACTGGCCACATGTCTTGTGCTTTTAGCCTTTATAAGCCTGAGTCATCTAGATGCCTCATTCTTCTGTGGCAGCATTATCAGGAGCTCAGAAGGATCAGAGAAGATTTCACTTAAACAAAAATATTCAGCCTTGAGGTACCAGAAAGCTGTTAAAATATTGTGAGCTTCAGAGAGCAGAAATTGGTTGACTGGTGTATGTTCCAGGTCTGTGGTTGCAGGGCCTAGCACCAAGTAGCTGTAATAAAAATGAGAGTAGGATCCCTCAGATCTGTCAGTGAGCCTGTGCTGGGAGCGGCTCCTCATTGAGCTGAAGCATGTGGTTCCACAAGAGCATAAATATTTCATAAAGCAAAAATTACAGCCCAGCGGCAGAGCAGAGCACACATGCGGGTACAGTTATAGGGGGGACTATTGTGTGTAACCACAACCAGCTTATAACTGTAGGTTTGAAAAAACAGATAATCTTAATAGTCTCTCCTTTCAACCTGGAATATACGATTCCAAGGGGAAGATTAGTAAAGACTGAACAGTAAAGGCCCAAAGTGCTGATTAACAGAAGCCATTTCTTCCTTCTCTCATTATTTTCCTAACGCCAGCCTTCAGCCAGCTTGGAACTGGGCTTTAATTTTAAACTTGTAAATGTGAGCTGTGCAACCATCTCTGCATGCAAATGGGGCTGCCGGATGCCCACTTACCTAATGTATATCAGCAGAGTTGCATGTGTAGTCTAGCATGCATACAACATTATGAATACAAAATTAGGATACTGCCACTGGAAATTAATCCCTTACCCCATTACATATTCTTTGTTCACTCTAAGAGAGATTTTTTTTATTCTAAATTGCCAGTGCTTTCTAGGAGTTAGGGAACTGCGGTTCTGTGGGCAGTACCTGGAAACTTGAATATAATGTAGTGGTGAGCCATTATACAGAGCCTTAGAGCTGAAACATGAGATAGTAGATTTAAAAGCCAACCATGAAATTGCTGCACAATCTTCAAATGTCCGCTCAGAGTGTGGTATAGAGCTTCTCTCTATGCCAGGGATTTGCCTGTGCTGCAGATCTGCATTTCTTAACCTTTATCTTACATCAGAATCTCCTGGAGGGCCTGTTGGCAGACTTGTTAAAGGATAGAATTTCTAATTCAGGAGCTCTGGGGTAAGGTTCAGCAACATGCATTTTAAACAAGTAACCAGGTGATGCTAGTGTTCTTGACCTGGGCACTACACTGGGAGAACTACTGCTATACATCAATAGATGTTTCAAACCAGAAACTCATAAACCAGAAACTCTTGTTGAAGCTTGGCCCCCAATGAAACGGCATTGAGAGGTGGCCGAACCTTAAATAGGCTCTGTGGGGCATGAGGCCCCACTCTCAGAAGGCATTAGGGTTCATCTCACAGGAGTGGGTGAGGTTCTCACAGAACTGAATTTGTCCCAAGTGTTGTTCGAAAGTGAAGCCACCCACATGCTTGGTCCTGCTTCTGCTCGTCCACCATCTTGTGGTGCAGCCAGGGCACCCTTGCCAGATGCTAATATCTTGCTGTTTAGACTTTTTCAGCCTCCAGAATTGAGCCAAATAAACCTCTTTTTTTTTTTAATGTGTGTGTGGTGCTGTGGATTGAACCCAGGGGCATTCTACCACCAAGCTAGACCCTCAGCCCTATATTTTTATTCTTTATTTTGAAACAGGTTCTCACTGAGTTGCAAAGGGCCCGGATCCTCTTATCTCAGCCTCCCAAATACTAAGATTACAAGTGTGCACCGCCATAACTGGTACAAATAAACCTCTTTTTAAAATACACTAGCTATCATCAGGTATTCTGTTGTAGCAGTACAAAAGGACTAAGACATTGTCTTAGGAAATTTTGGCTGAAGGAAAATTTAAGGATTAATAAATATTTGATAGAGACACAGAGATTAAGCTCTATGCCAAAGATCACAAGGCTACTTAAGCAACAGGGCTAGGACTCAAACCCAGGACTTTTGACATAGGCCAGATAACTATATGTAGCTAACTGAATATTGAAATCCTAAAATATGACTGACTTTCTTTTAATTTTAGCCCCTTGATAAACTTTCAAACAATGTAACCACTTCACTGAGCACCTATTTTAGGGGCTTGGGGAGCGAAGGGAGATATCAAAACCCATATACGAACCACCTTAATACAAGCCACTTTAAGAGAACTCATAATTTAATTAGGAACAATTTGAGAAACCACAAGAACACCCCACAACAATATCCAAACAAGCATTAAGGCGAGATGATGGAAGTAGTAAGAGATCGAGGCAGAAGAGATTCAGAGACCTCAGAGGATCAGAGAAAAGGGAAGGGCAGCAAGTTGAGTCTTACAGGGGAGCCTCTGAAAAGGCGAAAGAGTTCTTTGTTAAAAGTCTTCCTAAGGAATTTTCCAATTCCACAGGTCTTCTTATGGAAATTTTGGAAAAGGCTTGTAAAGAAATATCAATCTATTTATAAAAGATTATATCTGACAGCATCTAATCTAATTAATGTCTGATGACATTACTAGAATCTTTAGTTTTAGGAATAAGGCTGCAGGCAATCTCTGGTCAATGTGCGTAGGCTACAGGCAGCTGAGCACAGTTCAGGGACATGTAAAGAGAGAAAGCCACTTAGTCCTAAGAGTTAGGCTAAAAATGCTAAATCCAAAACATTTTTATAAAATTTATAATAAAGTAATGCCAAGTAACTTAGCTTGTATCCCTTGTACTTGCAATAAAGAAGAGGAGTTTAAGAATAAAGATCAGCTTTTTAGTTTTTAATATCATGTGGCAGAGGGTAATGCTTTGATGGATAAAAAAAAAAATTCATCCCTGCTCTCAACTTTTTCTTGTCATGAGTAGCAAGTATAATTTATTAATGTTTTCAACCAATTAGTTTCCACCCACAGCAAAGGCCTTTGCCGTGTTAACCTCTGTGGCATTCCTTTCAACAGCCAACGCCTCCACTGCTGCTCTGGACAAGCCTCAGCTACCCAGACTTAGTATTCTGTTCATTTTCTGATTAAGCAACATTCAAGCCACTGAAACAAATATATACTTTTGAAAATGAGTTTCCTTAATTATCTCATTGAACTTTAATGAAATATCCCAATTGGTGAGATTGTTTCTACTTCCCAACAGCACACAGCTGTGAGATAGACTGAAGGAGAACATATGGAAGACTAGCCCAAGACAGAGAAAAATTTCTTTTTGCACCATAAAGAAAAAGGAAAAAGACATGCAAAACACATTGTCCTTGTGAGGTGTCTCTGAGTTACACTACTGCATCCCACATGTACACTCTTGCACAATTTTCATAACATCCCATCAATAAGCACCCTGTGGAAAAAAATGTAACATTGAATTTATGAAAAATATCTTGGCTGGCTAAGAGTATTACATAACTATATCCCCTGGTGTGTAGAAACTGCACCAGATGTAATTTAAATTTCTAATTAGGAACAATTTTCATTTGACTGAAAAGGTAATATAGGCAAGAGTAAAAATTCTGAAAGAGATAGACCCCTACTCTATAAGTAATCTCAAGCATAATAGTAGACACATAAAGTCTACTGTCCTATAAGAAACTGGCTTGAGCTGGCCTTGGTGGTGCACACTTATTTATAATCCCAGTACTTGGGAGGCTGATTCAGGAGTATTTTAGGTTTGTGGCCAGCCTTTACAACTTTGTGAAACCTTGTCTCAAAGTAAAATAATAAAATAGGTCTGAGCTATACCCCCAGAGGTGGAATTCCCTGGGTTCCACCCCCAGTACAAAAAAAAAAAAAAAAGGTGGGGGGGGGGAGGAAGAGAAAGGAAAAGAAAGAAATTGATTGATGTTTTTCAAAGTTTAAGAAAAGCTTATCCTTGGGTATGTATAAAATTTTTTAAAAGAAGCATTTGGAGCCAGGTGTGGTGGCTCAGGCTTTTAATCCCAGTATTTGGGAGGCTGAGACAGGAAGATCACAAATTTGCTGCCAGCCTTAGCTACTTAGTGAAATTTATAGGTACCTAGTGAAGTCCTCTGCAACTTAGTGAGACACTGTTTCAAAATAAAGAATAAAAAATAAGGCTGGGGTGTAACTTGGAGGTATAATGCCCCTGGGTTCAATCCTAGCAGAAAAAAAAAAAAAAAAAAGACAAGAACAAAGCCTTGGAGAAGGTCTAACACAGAGACCAAAGTCAGAGGGGAGCACTTTCCTGGAAAGAAGGGAAAGGGGAACAATGCAGCTAATAACAACCTAGGAGCTATAGAATGGACACAACAGGACCGCCTCCTTCCTCGTTCAATCCCCAGTATCACACACACAAATAAAAAGAAGCACCGGGGGATAATCAAAGGCACTGGATATTTTTATAGATGTGAGATTCCATATTGGTTTTTATAATATGATCTCCAATGCAGGAATCTGAACCTTGCTGTTTTTAGCCAACATGAGTCAAAACTTTTGAGGCATTAAGGTTTCTAAAAGTTCTTTCTTAAACAGACTAAATTCCCAAAGGGTGGGGAGGAACAGAATAAGACCAGGATGTCTAAGTCACCCTTGACCCCAAGCCTGTTATGCCATCTCTGATCCAGCACTGTATGGGGTGTGGATGGTTAATGAATCCTCTTTGATCTCAGTACCTGCAGAGCTTAAAATAGTATCTGTGTACCCAAGAAACTAATGTGCAGTTGCTTAGTTCTTTCACTGATATAATTCACAGCTTCTGTTAGAGGGCTGAAATAGATACCCAGAGGGTAAAGATAAACAAGCAAGAGATAATCACAGCTTTTGTTTAAATGGTACCTTTAAGGAAATAAGAGGTGTGTATGTGCACACATGCGCGCGCGCACACACACACACACACACACACACACACACACACAGGATTCCCATATTTCAGTGAGACATAGTAAGTTTATACAAATCAGAAATTGTGCCCTTTCTTCCACATGGAGGTAATCCCATACTAGGGCACAGGGCTTGGTACCTATTTTAGTTTCAAATTACTAACCTTAGCTGGGCAGTTACTTACCAAACTGCACAGCCATACAAGTGCACCTGATATATTGTATTTCTTCACTTAAGAACACATTTCCAGACAGGCATAGTGGCACATGCTTGTAATCCCAGCATTCAGGAGGTTGAGACCAGAGGACCGAGGTTTGCAGAGAGCCTCAGCTACTTAGTGAGACCCTTTGCAACTCAGTGAGACCCTGTTTCAAAATAAAAGAATAACTCGCCAGGTGTAGGCAGGCTTGTAATCCCCATGCTTGGGAGGTAGAGACAGGAAGGTCACGCAGGTTCGAAGCCAGCTGCGCTAGCTTAAGAGACCCTGTTTCCAAATAAAAATATAAAATAGGTCTGGGAGTGTAACCCAGAGGTAGAGGGTTTCCAGGAACCCCAGTACCAGCAAAAAATAAAAGAATAACCCCAACCAGAGTGTCAAGCATAAAGAAGTCAAATAACAAATTTAGGCGAGGATGTGGGGAAATAGTAACTCTTACACTGTTGGTGGGAGTGCAAACAAGTTTAGCTACTTTGGAGATCAGTGTGGAGATTCCTTGGAACACTGGGAATGGATCCACCATATGATCCAGCTCTACCACTCCTGGGTATCTTTCCAAAGGGGATGAAATCAGAGAACTACAGTAACATATGCATACCCTGTTCATAGCAGCACAATTGGCAATAGCCAAAATATGGAACCAACCTAGGTTTCCAACAGATGGATTGCAAAATTATGGGAAGTACACACAATGGAATTCTATTCAGCAATAAAGAACAAAATCATCTCTATGCAAGAAGATAGAAAGACCTGAAGAACATTATATTAAGCGAGATCAGCCAAGCACAGAAAGAAAAGGGACAAATGTTTTTTCTAAAATGCTCAAACAAGGGAGTATTAGGAATACCAGAGGGACTCCAGATAATGGAGGGGAAACTTCAGCAAAGCTAGAAAGGAAGGAAGGGTAGGGGAAGAAGAAGGCTGAGGCTGATTATTGGAGGAGCTACATTCAAATTTGTGTATAAGTGTGAATGTAGCAAGGTTAACCTAGACACTCATTGGTGAGGGGGGAAAAAAGGGGAAGCGGGGCGGGGGGGTGGCGCCAAGTACAGTGTGAATGTATGCCATTGTCAATATGATCTACATTATGATGTGAAACTATAATGTACCAATAAAATTTAAAATATAAAAGAATAAAATATAGGGCAGGGGGTGTAACTCAGAATATCTCCTGGTCCCATCCCCAATACGCAAAAAAAAAGCAAAAAAAAAAAAAAAAAAAGCTAGGCATGGTGGCACACACTTGTAATCCCAGTATTGGAAGGCTGAGAAAGGAGGAGTACAGTTTTACAGTCAGACTCAGCTACTTAGTGAGGCCCTCGACAACTTAGTGAGAACCTGTTTCAAAATAAAGAATAAAAAATAGGGCTGGGGATATGGCTCGGAGGTAGAATGCCCCTGGGTTCAATTCCCAGTAACACACACACACGCGCGTGCACACACACACACACACACACACACCACATATCCATAAACACAGATTAAAAAAAGAAAGTTAACAAGAAGGATTCACATTAAAGATACAAGGAATGTATGTGAAATGCAGTATTATAAATAACCAGCATCTTTAAAAGACCAAAACCCCCAATGACTAAATTAGAAATTGAAATCAATTGGCAGATATGTTTGAAAAATATCTAAAACTGCTTCCTAACTATAAGGAAATCATATTTTCAAAACAGCGATATCAGATCTATGATCTGATGTGTGAGTTTACTTTCAAGCAAATAAATTGGCCTACCACAATGTTTTATGCACATTATTTCTATTTCATAGGCCCTGGAAGAAGACATGAAACTTCTGGATCAGAGACAAAGGAACGTATTATTTATGGCACAGTACACAGCATGACCATTGTCTTATTTACATGTATTCTCTCAGGTCTCATGAATGCTGTATGTATGCTGTGTTTGCATTATAGCTGAGAAACACTAAGTTTGGACAACCCACCATTTTGTAGCAGGTAGTAAGCAAGTCTGGTCTTTGTCTTGGGGAGAGTACATCTCATCTTTCCTGGTTTACATTAGGTAAAGAACCCTAAGAAATAGTCCAGGTTAAAGAGTGGTAAGTTTGACATACCTAGCAAAACATTTAAAAGTAAAAGAAGCCTAAGGACTGTCTATTCCAATAAGAAAAAAGTGAGGACTAATACTAATACTTTTTTTTAAAGAATAGTTTAGAGGAGCTGGAGGTATACTCAGTAGTAGAGTGTTTGCCTAGCATGTTGTAAGGCTCTAGGCTCAACCCCCAGTACCAGAGTGGGGGCACAGAGGGAAGAAGAATAGCTTAATGATAGTAAGGAAATTGACATTTGCCTCAAAACCACTTATTTATCAAAAGAGCTCTTTTTCTCCTCCTCCTCCTCCTCCTCCTCCTCCTCCTCCTCCTCCTCCTCCTCCTCCTCCTCTTCTCCTCCTCCTCCTCCTCCTCTTCTCCTCCTCCTCCTCCTCCTCTTCCTCCTCCTCAATGGAACCCAGGGGCATTCTACTTCTGAGCTATACCCCCAGCCCTATTTTTTGTTCTTTATTTTGAAACACGGTCTCACTAAGTTGTGAAGGGCCTAAGTACCTGAGGCTGGCCAGGAACCTGCGATCCTACTGTCTCAGCCTCCAGAGTACTGAGATTACAAGCATGCACCACCACCTCTGGCTTTGATTGTTATTAATAAAACTTAAAGCTGGGTATGTGCATGTCTTAAGCACTGCTCAAGTTATCTATGACTTAAAAGAAAAAACCAAAAATACAAGATATAGAGATATATACCAACTCCTTACATAGAACATTTAAAAATGAAATTTGTTTTTAATTTCTAATTTTGAGAAAAATATTCAGAGAAGAAAATACAAAAAAGTATTTTAAAAATATTTAAAAGTCACCCATAATCTTACCTCTCAAAGACGTCAATTACAGTTTTATTTGAGGAAATTTTCATCTGGGTTATGTTCTCTAGATTTTGCAACACAGTTGGCAATTGTATTTTAAGTACAAGTATATATCTTGCTTTCATTTATAAGTGGTTTCTCAAATTCAATAATCCATGTAGCATGCTTAATATTAAATGGCTGAAGAATATGTCACAAAACGGATGCATCATAACACTCAGCCATTTCAGTTATTTCAGATATTCATTATAAATAATCCTGCCAAATGTACAAAACATAAAGCTTTGCACAGAACATTAGCCAGAAGAAAATTCTAATAGTCCTCTGAAATCAGTACTCAGGACAGAAATGTGAAATACATTTAAACTTTTCTTCCTTAGACAGTCCTGTCTGCATTCCCCAAAACCCACAGACAGCTTGATCGGATGATTAATTTCCACCCTTATGCCTGACTTTCTCCAATCTTTAAAGTGGGAAAGATGTTGGCTCTTCCCAACACTCATTCTCATTTCCTCCTTACTAACTGCACTTTCATATTATTCTGGTTGAAAATAAGCCCTGTTACTTCAACCTTCGTAGTTGGGCGTAGCCATGGGTGAGTTTGGGACATGGAGATAAAAGTGGTAGCCATTAAAGTGGACTTCTATGCGTGCTACAGGTGCCCCCCCCAAAAAAAAAGGCTGAAGCAGCGACTGGTACCCAATGGTATTTTTCTAGGCATCCTGAGTATAGGAGTCCTGCTTAAGGAGTGGGAGAGTAGAAAGGCAGAAGTGCTCTGGTGCTATCTGACTGTAAAACCAGCCCATTTGTGCCGATCTATGGCAAACTGCCTGGCTTCAAACCTTAATTCTGCTACTTCCTACCCACACGACTTTGAACAGAATAGTTCTTCTGGGTTTTTCTACCTGTCAAATAAGGATAACAGCCATCTACCTCATGAGATACAGATATAGAATGCTTAGAACAATACCAGAAAATAATAACTGTCCCATCATAATCGTCTATGGTAGTACATTAGCCCTAGACTATCTACCCTCAGGTTTATTTTATATGAGAAAAATAAACAAAGCCTTGCTTAAGAAACCTATGGAGGACATCTATTTTATAGGTAATGATAGCTGTATGTATGTGATACTATGTTATTAAATTCAATAGAGCCTTGCCCTGAGATACAAGTATATCTTTTTTCATGCTGTGATTATATATATATAATCTCATCTTTATTCACATATATAATATTTCATCTATATATAATATTTCATATATATACTAGGTTTTTTGTGGGTCTGGGGATGGAACCCAGGGTCATTTGACCTCCAAGCTACACCCCTTGCTCTATTTTTTATTCTTTATTTTGAAGCAGGGTCTCACTAAGTTGCGGAGGGCCTCAGTAAGCAGCTGAGGCTGTCTGCAAATCTTGATCCTCCTGTCTCAGCCTCCAAAAATGCTAGGATCAGAAGCATGCGTCACCACGCCCGGCTACATACTAGTTTTTCCAATATTGTTTTTTACATCCTTGGTTCTGACTCTTACCTCTAACATGTACATCCTGATTCCTGACTCCATTCTTTGTGTCCCAGGAGTAATAAGAACTATTGAGCAAAACAAAGTAGTATTGATAAATATTTCTCAAAGATTAGTAAATATTCTTTCCTATCAGATGGTAGCATAGTTCTGAGTCCAGGCTTTGTTCCTTAATTCACTGAAATATATCTATAGTAAACTGTACAAATTTCAAGTATTCAGCTTGATGACAAACTTTTAAAATCTCTAGGTACCAAAAGAGAAAAAGACTTAAGAAAGAGAGGGAGGAAAGTCACAATGAGCTTGAAGATAATACCTGAAATTGCTTTTTCTCCAACTTTTTAATCTTAAAAAAATTTAAAGCCAGGCATGGTGGCGCACACTTGTAATTCCAGCATTTGGGAGGCTGAGACAGGAAGAACGCAGTTTGAGGACAGCCTCAAATACTTAGTGAGACCCTTTGCAACTTAGTGACACTCTGTTTCAAAATAAAGAGTAAAAAATAGGGCTTGGGGTATAGCTCAGAGGTAGAATGCCCCTGGGTTCCATCCCCAGTACTGAAAAAAAATTTTTTTAAGTCTGAACCAGGCATAGTGGCACATGCTGGTAATCCTAGTACTTGGGAGGCTGAGACAGGAAGATCACAGATTCAAGGCTAGCCTCAACAACTTAGCATGACCCGGTTTCAAAATAATAAATAATATAGGGCTGGGGGTGTAGCTTGAAGGCTGGATGCCTCTAGGTTCAAATTCTAGTACCCCCAAAAAGTTAATTCTAACAAACAAAATTTAAATATTAGTAAGTAAATAGCCATATACTAGTATCTAACCTACTTGTATTTACCAATTGTTAATGTTTTGCACACTTGTTTTCTATTTTTTTTTCTGAACCATGTGAAAGTAATCTAAAGGTCATGACACATCACCTCTAAATACTTTAGCACCAAGGAACCAAGACATTCTCCCAGGTAGACACAACATTTCCATACCTGAAGGAACTTAACACACTACCTAATTATATTCAAATTTCTAAATTGCTTCAATTTTAATATCCTCCTTATCCTGGATCCAATTATGGATCTCATATGTCTCTGGAAGCTTGTAATCTAGGATAATTTTTTCCCTATCACAACAGACATTTTTGAGAATTCCAGGTAAACTGTTTTGTAAAATGCCTTGTGATCTGGATTTAAAGAAAGGATTATTTCCTCATGGTTAGATTAGGTTACTATTTTTAGAGGCCACTACATTGGAGATGCTATCTAAGATTCCACTGGGAAGATAAGGTTGTTTCCTGTACAGCTAAATAATACAGCAATTGGGGGAAGTGGTATCTGCTTATGTGGTAGATAGCAATCACATTTTAAAATAAAGATTAAAAGTAGAATTTATCTTCTTCTACATGGCCCTTCTATTAGCAGGAGAAATCAAAAGGCATAATGCCTCTAATATATTCTCTTAGGCATGAAGAGAAGTATACCTTAGAAATAAAGATCTCTTTGTATTGAGTTCTTCGAAGCATTTATTTCTAAAGGCTAAAATTACAGAAGACTTTCACATACTATATTATTTTTATAATATTTGAGACTTGATAACAAGCAGATATAACTTTTATAATCAGAGAAAAGTAGTCCAAAGGTGTTTTTGGTGGGGAAATATTTTAAATAAATACTTCTCAAAACAAGACCTCAGATTTTCTTAAAGATTAGGTAGCATAGGATTTCTGTTCTCATTTGTACCATAGTAAAACAAAAACACTGGACCATACTAATCCTTGAATTTTAACATGCTAAATGTCTTCAATTTTTCTACAGGACTTTAATGGATTGCTTTTTAAGTCTTCATATGAGGGGGAATTATAAACCTTATAGAACAAAGAAACCATCATCAGTCAATTCTCTTGATATAGAACAGACTCTTCAAAAGCAGTCTTCTCCCTTTGATTATTTTTTTTCTCTTAAGCTTTTGTTTCAGATTCAAATACATTCTGAATAGATGCAATTAACCTTAACAACATGTATAACCTTACAGCACTCTACCGACTTTCAAGTAAGTAACCTTACTGTGTAATTGAACTAAGTTTCTTTTTTTTTTTTCGCATTTCTGCTATGCTTCTACTGATCATTATAGGTATTATGCGTTTCTGAGCTTTCATCATCCTGTTGATTTATTGTTTCACTGTTTCAGCTGTCAAAGACTTTTTGAAAAATGTCCATTCATTTTTGATGATACTGCGTTTCAACAAAAATGATTGCTCCCCAAGACTTGGCAGACTGCAAATGCATACCACACTGAGGAGCAGGAAAGTTAGAAATTCATTCTAAACAAGACCATAATTTTTACCCTCCTGCATAAACAGGAAGGTAAATTTGATTTAATCAAATTGAAATGTCTTTTCTTTCCATCCACTAAATCTCTTTTGCCATGCACAGAACTGTGCTTTTCAAACTGTAGGTGGTAGCCCACTAATGGGTTGTGAAATCAATTCAATGGATTTATGTTTAATGAACAGAATGGAAAAATGTCAGTGTATCACATGTACCAAGGGTGAGAACTGTTTTGTGAAGTTTCTTTTCAATTATATACATCCTTATATATACTCATACAAGCATTAGGTCATGATGCCAGATGAATTGCTCCCCACAGCCTATGATCAGAAGTTACTTATGTGGCTGAGGTTGCTCAGAAACGTGACAGTGAGAAAAATGTTCCAGCAGGACACTCTGTCACTTGTGAAATGCAGCAGGGAAAAAAAAAGAGACTTCCACAGAAATGTGGATATGTGGATTTGTTTTGTTTTGTTTTGTTGCAGTACTAGGAATGGAACCCAGGGGCATTCTACCTCCATGCTACACGCACCCTCAGCCCTACTTTTATTCTTTATTTTGAAACAGGGTCTTGCTAAGTTGCAGAGGACCTCACTAAGTAGCTGAGACTGTCCTCAAAACTACAATCTTCCTGTCTCAGCCCCCCAAGTACTAGAATTACGGTCACCACATCCAGCCTAGAAACGTGGATTTTTGTTGTTGTTGTTGTTGTTGTTTTTGCAGTAGTACTAGGGATGAAACCAATGGGCATCCTACCTCCGAACTATGCCTCTGCCCTATTTTTTATTCTTTATTTTGAAACAGGGTCTTACTGAATTGCGAAAAGCCTAAGTAGTAGCTGAGGCTGTCTGCAAACGGTAATCCTCCTGTCTCAGCCTCCCAAATGCTGGGATTACAAGCATGCGTCACCACACCCGGCTTAAAAATGTGGATTTTGCAAACTTTTTTTGTTGTGTGTGATGCTTAGGGTTGTACCTAGAGACATTCTATCTGTGAGCTAGATCCCCAGCCCTATTTTTATTCTTTACTTTGAAACAGCATCTCACTAAGTTGTGGAGGGTCTCCTGTCTCGGTCTCCCAAGTAGTACTGGGAGCATAAGCATGCACCACCACACCTGACTTGCAAACTAGTTTTCTGTCCAAATAATTTTAAAATTGTGCCCCTTCCAGTATACACTACCCCCATATATAACACCTTGCTATTTGAGAAGGCAGCAGAGGCAGGAAGGTATCTCTGATCTTCCTCACTATTCTCCCCTTGAAGCAGGCCTTAAAAGAATTCTCTGACCTTTCCCTAAAGTAGGACTTGAGACCTTCATTTCAGAGAAATCTTCCCTATACCCAGAAGAAAAGAACAAAGGCGCGCACACATGAAGAATCTGAGCCAATAGGCTTTGCTGAGTGTTTCCAGTTTATTACCATTGGGTCATATTTTTACACAACTGATCACCCTTTATCAAATCTAAACAAAAATAAGATTTCCCAGTGGGCCTAGTAGCACACACTTACAATCCCAGTACTTGAGAGGCTGAGACAGGAGGATCACAGGTTGGTGGCCCACCTCAACTACTTAGTGAGGGCCTCTGCAACTTAGTGAGACCCTGTTTCCAAATAAAAATAAAATGGGGCTGGAGGTATAGATCTGAGGCAGAATGCCCCTGAGTTCAATCCTCAGTGCCACACACACACAATTTTTCCCTGTTTCTTTGCTTCCAATGCCATCCAAATTAATTTGTAGGCTTTTCTCTTCAAAATGTTTTTTGTTATAAAGATCTCAGCCATGAACCTATGGATGGGTGAAAAATAAGTGTTTTCTCTCCTACAGCTATAAATAAATGACCTATAGCAATGTTCTCTTTAGCCTATAGGATTTCTCTTTTTGATGTGAATATAAAACCATAGGTAGGCCATCAGCTAGTGACCGTATCACTCCCTTCTCCAGCAGATCTAGACTTTGGTAGAGAGACTCGAGTTTGAGTACTGGTTCTATGATTAAGAAAAGTAGCTGGGCGTGGTAGCAAACGCTTGTAATCCCAGCATTCGGGAGGCTGAGACCTGGAGGATCGCAGTTTGTGGAAAGCCTCAGCTACTTAGGGAGGCCCTCTGCAATTCAGTGAGACCCGGTTTCAAAATAAAGAATAAAAAATGGGCAGGGGGTTTAGCTCGGAAGTCAAATGCCCCTGGGTTCCATCCCCAGACCCTCAAAAAAAAAAGAAAAAAAAGAAAAGAAAAGTAGTGAGCACTTAGAAAATTATTTAATCTTCCATGATTCAGTTTCCTTGTCTATAAAATGGCAAAGTATTTATTTTAAAGATAAAATTCAGTAATGCAGGGACAGTAATGTATGTGACATACTCAGCACAAGGTCTAGCACATGGCCACGCATTTGAGATATAGGACATATTATTTTGATTTTTGATTTTTATTATTTTTAAGAGTACTCAGTTGTTTTGTTTTTGTTTTATTTTGTTTGTGATACTAGGAATGGAATCCAGGGCATTCTTCCTCAATGCCTTGAGTTACACCCCCAGCCCTGTTTCTTATTCATTATTTTGAAACCGGGTCTCACTGAGTTGCAAAGGGCCTCACTAAGTAGCTGAAACTGTCCACAAACCATGATCCTCCTGTCTCAGCCTCCCAAATGCAGGGATTGCAAGCGTGCACCACCACGCCCGACTAGGAGTGCTCGGTTTAACTATTCCAGGTCACAATTTATTTTATGTTACCACAATACTGCAATGCTTTGTTACATTTATCATTTCAAAAATAAATTAAATAGGCATCTCACTACTAATTAGCTCAGTATTGACTCTGGTAATTATTGAAACATCTACCCAGCTCATTGAGCCATATCATTACTGCTAAGAGTTAAATACTATCCAGCTTCCTGAATGCTTATGAGCCTCCTCTAGGGAAAGAGTTCAAAAATCCCCTAGTGAATAACCATCCACGTTGAACCATCAGGAATGTTACTCATTAGAATAAGTCACAGATCCTCTCTTCCGATGCACTATTATTCCATGATTCTAAAAGGAAGCGCAGTATTACCCAGTCCCTCGTCTCTGGGGGTGGGAGAGGTGAAAGCCTGATGTGTTCACACCATTTTGCATCTATAGGCAAAAGCTGATTGCTTCATAGTCATATGGAGGGAGAAAATTGAAAACCGGAGTGTTGCAGTGAGAAAGGAATAATTAAAGCACTTTTTTATTTTATTCTTACCTTAGCCCTTTACAGACAGGGCTCTTTTTTGTTTATCTTTTTTTAATTTTTTTATTTTTATGTGGAACATATTAAAAATGGCATACATTCAGACTGAATTAAAGCACTTCTTAAAAGCTCAAATAACCGTGTAAAAATTTGCACTTTAGACTCTTTTCTGGCTAGTTCAGAAGTAACTAAGGTGACCCAAGAATAACTTAAGAAGTTCTGTATTTAACATAAGAAACCATACTTTAGGATATCAGAATATGTACAATAGACAGTGACATTCAAGCCAGGCGTGGTGGTACATGCTTGTAATCCTAGTACTTAGGAGGCTAAGACAGGAGGATGGCAGGTTTGAGGACAGCCTCTATAAGTAGGGAGACTCTCATTAACATAGCAAGACACGGTTTCAAAATAAAAATAAAATAGGGCTAGAGTTGTAGCTCAGAGGTAGCATGCTCCTGGGTTCAATTCCCAGTGACACACACATACACACATACACACTTACACACACACACACACACACACACACACACAGAGTGACGTTTGTAAATATTGAACAGAAGACAGGCATGGTGATATGTATCTGTAATCCCAGTACTTGGGAGACTGAGACAGGAAGATTGCAGGTTCAAGGCCAGCCTCATCAACTAGGTAAGGCTCGGTTTCAAAATAAAAAATGTAAAAGATAGAGGGTATATCTCGGAGTCAGAATGCCCCTGGGTTCAATCCTCAGTACAAAAAATAACTTTCTAACTGATATAAAAACTAAATGGGGACCGGGCGTGGTGGTGCACACTTGTCATCCCAGCATTCGGGAGGCTGAGACCAGAGGATCATGGTTCGCAGACAGCCTCACCTACTTAGTGAGGCCCTCTGCAACTCAGTGAGAGCCTGTTTCAAAATAAAGAATAAAAAAAAAAATAGAGCAGGGGGTGTAGCTCAGAGGTAGAATTCCCCTGGGTTCAACCCGCAGATCCAAATATAAAAAAAAAAACAAAAACTTAATGGCAACCTGGACATGGTGGCACATGCCTGTAGTCCAGGTACTTTAGAGTCTGAGACAAGAAGAACACAAGGTAGAGGACAGCCTCAGTAAGCAGTGAAACTCATCAACCTCGCAAGACCTTGTTTCCAAGTAAGAAATAAAATCGTGCTGGGGTTGTGGTTCAGATAAAGAATGTCTCTAGGTTCAATCCTCGGTATCACACACACACATAAAACTGTAATGACTATATTTTCATATATCCAATACATTTCCATCTCATTCAAGATACTTAAAATAGAAAAAAGCACAATTCTGTGTGTGTGAGTGTGTGTGTGTGTGTGTGTGTGTGTGTGTGTGTGTGTGTTGCTGGGGATGGAACCCAGGGGCATTCTACCTCCGAGCTATACCCCCAGCCCTACTTTTTATTGTTTATTTTGAAACAAGGTCTCACTGAGTTGCAAAGGGCCTAAGTAACTGAGGCTGGCCATGAACCTGCGATCCTCCTGTCTCAGCCTCCCAAATGCTGGGATTAAAAATGTGTGCCACCATGCCCGGCTTAACACGATGCTATTTAAAGAGAGAGAAATCAGTAATTGGCCATTAGTAAATGCTCTTATCAAGCTGCCTTTTATTCTCCTCTTCTTTCCCTTGAAAGCGTGAAAATTAAGGGAAGAAACGGTATCAGTTACGAGGGTTACTTCCTTCTCCCCAAGAAAAACAAGCTGGTGAGAAGCATTAAAGTTAAAGAAACTAGGGCCCCAAAGAAAGAAGCAAGAAGAGTTGGTTTCCTCAATAAGGAGAAAGTATGTCAACCATGGACATAAAATAAATTATCCACATGACTGTGGCTAGGAGAGTGTGTCTTAAGAGACTGTCACCTTGGATCCTCTAAGCAGACACCAAGATGGAGGTGTCTGTGGAGAATAAAAGGGGAAGCGGAGGGGGCAGGAAAGGCTTGAGCACAGGAGCTGGTCTGATACCCATGAAATGACAGAAGGGAGGATGGCTGAGGAATGGAAGCCTCCGGTTCTCCACTTCTCAGAAAATCTTGGACGGGGTTGGTGGGGAGTCCACTGTCAGAAGCTATTTGAAGATATATACAGAGAAAGGTCCTGGGGACAGGACCTGTTGAACTTCTGAGCTATACCCCAGGCCTTTTAATTTTGAAATGGGGTCTAAGTTACTACACACTGGCCTCATACCTACAATTCTCTCATTTCAGCCTCCCAACTACTAGGATTACAGCTGTATGCCACCGTACCCAGCTAAAAAGTAAATACTTGTCATTGGCCTCACACCAAGCTCCCAAAACCTTGGAATTCTGAGTGATTATTATTTTTTTTTTTTTTTGAGAGGAGTCTTGGTGGGAAGCCCTGATAGTTTGAGGATGAGAACTGTTGGCCAGAAAAACCAACTATGATATAGAGTTGAAATTTTAAGCCCTACCCCAATCTCTGAGCAAGAGACAGGGGCTAGAGATCGAGTACAGTCACCAGTAGCCAATAATTTATTGAATTATACCTACATAATAAGGCCTCTATAAAAACTCTGGAGCCAGCTGGGCGTGGTGGCGCACACTTGTAATCCCAGCATTTGGAAGGTTGAAACAGGAGGATCTCAGTTCGAGGACAGCCTCGGCCACTTAGTGAGGTCCTTTGCACCTCAGTGAGAACTTGTTTCAAAATAAAGAATAAGAAATAGAGCCGGGGGTGTAGCTCAGAGGTAGAATGCCCCTGGTTTCCATCCTTAGTACCTCAAAAAAAAAAAAAAAAAAACCGTCTGGAGTCACCATAATGGGGGAGGGTTCATCAAGGTGCCGGGAGGGTGGCCCACCCTGGGAGGGCTCAGAAGCAGCCGCACACTGCCCTTCACCTTTGCCCTCATTTCCTGTCCTGTGCATCTCTCCCACTTGGCTGGCCCTGGATTGTAGCCTTCGTAATAAAACTAATTAGAATGGTTTCTGTGAGTTGAGATTCATTCTGGTGAATTGTCAATGTTGGGGGAAAGATGTGAAAACCCCCAAACTTGTAATCTCCTGGTCTGGAAACCCTATTTGTAGCTGGTGTCTGAAGTTGAATCAGGGGAGAATTATGGGACAGAGCCCTTAGTTTGTGGCATCTACACCATGTAGTTGTGGTCAGAAATGGACAAGATTGTGGGACACCCAGTCGGTGTCACAGAGTGAGTTGGTACTGAAATGATGTATTTCGTGTCAGAAAACACCCGAAAGCACTTCTCATTACCCTGTAGGTCACAGCTTAAACATGGATTTTTAGGAAAGAACCTCTTGCTCCCAAGACTAGCTCAGACCAGTACTAGTTTTCCTTTATAGCACACATAAAGATTTATTTGTGTAATTATCTAAAAAATGCCTGCCCCATCAATTAGATAGTAAGCTTCATAAGCTCTTCCTTTGTGTTGAATGGTTATTTGTTCCTAATGCTTTAAATTATCCAGAACTAAAGACCCTCTCTTACTACAGGGTTGTTGGGAGGATTGTGATAGTATAAGTAATGCATCATTACACAGTAGGCACTATGTAAGTATTTGCTATTATTATTACTCAGGTTTAAGTCTCTTCAGTGCTCCCTATAAAGTAAGCCACAAATATGTTAAGGCAAACTAAATTTGTATATAAAACATGCTGAAGGTATCTTGCAGCAAAATTTTACATTATGGTTTCATTTCCAAAATATCTTTTTTTTTTTTTTTCGTGTACTGGGGTTGGAACCCAGGGGCATTCATCTCCAAGCTAAACCCCAAGTCCTCTATTTTTTTAGTCTTTTTTTAAATTTTGAAACAGGGTCTCACTGACTTGCAAAGGGTCTCACACTAAATAGCTGAGGCTGTCCACAAACCACCATCTTCCAGTCTCAGCCTCCCGAATGCTGGGATTACAAGCGTGCGCCAACAAGCCCGGCTTCCAAAATATCTTTTTATTTCTTTCAAGCAGCATCAAGGTGTGCTGATATAATAGGCAAATACCTGAAAGAAGTAAACCCTCTATTACCATCACAGGTAAGAGCCTATTTGCACAGAATTGGGCAAAACCGGGTTAAAAACACCTGCCTTTGTGTTGTGCATGTGTAGATGTGATACAAGTGAAAGATATTTACAAACAAGCAAAATATTAAAAGGGAGGATAAAGGATTGCTTTGCATTAGAAATAAGAGTTTTTTTTTCCTCTTGAAATCTGTGTGGATAGTTCACAATATTTAGTGACAAAACAAACCACCAGGTGTTTACCTGTAATCTCAGCAACTACAGAGGTTATGGCAGAGGATTATAAATTCCAGGCCAGCCTGGGTAATTTAGTGAAACACTATTTCAAAATAAAAAAATGTAACATAAGTAGCTCAGTGGTGGAGTGTTCCAGAGTTCAGTCCCCAAGTAAGCAAAAATCACCAGGTACAAAATAAATGGGAAAGCCAGGAAAAATTAGTAAATAGTTATAATTACTTAAATCCAAATGCCATCAAGAACATAGGTTTGTTTGGGTGTGATGGCACATGCCTATAAATCCCAGTACTTGGGAGGGTGAGACAGAAGAATTAGAGGTTAAAGGCCAGCCTCAGCAACTTAGCAAGATTTTATTTCAAAGTAAAAAATAAAAAGAGCTGGGGGTATATCTTGGAGGCAGAATATCCCTGGGTTCAGTTCTCCCCCCCCAAAAAAACAAGCTTACTAAATAGTCTATCAAAGATCCCCAGGAATCTGATTTAAAATGATGCCATAGCCAGGCATGGTGGCGCACGCTTATAATCCCAGCATTCAGAAGGCTGAGACCGGAGGATCGCGGTTAGCAGACAGCCTCAGCTACTTAGTGAGGCTCTCTGAAACTCCATGAGACCCGGTTTCAAAATAAAGAATAAAAAAATAGTATAGAGGGTGCAGCTCAGAGGTAGAATGCCCCTGGGTTCCATCTCCAGACCCTAAAAAATAATAATAATAATAATAATAATAATAATAATAATTAATAAAATAAAATAAAATGATTGCCATAGAATTTTACCAGAGTATTTTGTTCATAGGTAAGTAGAGGGTTTTTTTAATCAATGTTTTTTTCTTTCTATTTTTTATTTATTTATTTATTTTTGTGGTACTGGGGCTGGAACCCAGGGCTTTCTACCTCCGGGCTATACTCCCAGACCTATTTTATACTTTATTTGGAAACAGGGTCTCACTAAGTTGCTGAGAGCCTCACTAAGTAGCTGAGGCTGGCTTCCAATCTGTGCCATCCTCCTGTCTCAGCCTCCCAAGTGCGGGGATTACAACCTGTGCCACCGGGCCCGGCTTCGATGTGAATTTTCAAAGCATCATCACTCAATTGAAGGGTAAGCATAGTACTTGGTCAATAAATGTTTATTAAATGAAGCCAAGTGATCAGCTCCTAACATCTACTGGATATCTGCTCCAAGGTTAATATCTCATTTTAAGTTATGAGGAAACTGAGGCATAAAGTAGTTATGCATAACATTCAGAAAGCAAGGACCAAGCCGGGCGTGGTGGCGCAGGCTTGTGATCCCAGTACTTGGGAGGCGGAGACAGGAGAATTCAGTTCGAGGCCAGCCTCAGTTACTTAGTGAGGCCCTCTGCAACTTAGTGAGACCCTGCTTCAAAATAAGGAATTAAAAAGAGGGTTGGGGGTGTAGCTCAGAGGTAGAACACTCCTGGGTTCCATCCCCAGTGCTGCAAAAACAAAAAAAGCAAGGGACAACAGAATCAGAACTCAAACCCAAGTTCATCCAGCATCAAAGCCTATGTTTCTAGTGACCACGCTGGGGTTCTCAAAAGAATTAGAAGGATGCACACAAAACAAGATTAAATTTCAACCTTTAACAAGTAAGTTCATATTCTGAACAGACCTTCACACTTAAAGCCCATAACTTTAAACTCCCTTTCTTCGTTTCCATCAGAAATGTCTTTCGATTTATCTCCCCAAATAAATAAAACATTAACTTTTTCTTGTCCTTGTTGAGTTTTATCAAGATCTTGTCACTCAACCCTTCCCGTTGGTCTCCCACTACCATTAAAGGAGACAAGCCCGAAAGTAGATGTTAAGTGAGGAATGGGGATGTAAGAATTCGGAGTGGTGCAAACACCATCTTAGATGTTAAATATCTAAAAGGGAATATATCCTATAAGACTCTACTACTGCAACTGACTCACAGGAAAAAAAAAAATCTGTGAGAGATAATTGAACTCTTCCAGGAATTTCTCTAATGGTCTATTTGCAAATCTTCTTAGAAATCACAAAGTAGTATGCAATGAGGTCTTCAGGGAACTGAGGCCTGGAAAACTAATCAGAAAACTGCCCTTCTCTGAGCAATTTGGTCCAGCAAGATTCTGGAGTAATTACAATCAAATAAGAAAACAGATAGCTATAACTGCAAACGCTTATGAGATGATACATGCATACAAATAAATGCTTAAGCCCAAATAGATGCTTTTTAGTAGAAAAGGTCATGTAAATGATTTTTACCATTAACCACTCCTGGATAGGAGACCATATGTCCATGACCTCCGTTGATCTTCAGGGCTTACAGAGATGTAGGTTCTTTGAAATTAATGAGCTCTGCTGTGGCAAGATGCCAATTATTCTGAGAAGAGAAATCCAGCCCTCTCTAATTGATTTCCAGATTGTCTGCTCCATCTTAGGGTAGCCACCAGCTGAATGATGCTAAGGGCCCGTACTTTTCAAAAGTCAGGGATGGAAGAAACTGTACTGCTTATTGGTCACAGGGTTATATACCGTTTCTTAGCAACCAGCATTTGTCTTTCAGGTGACAAAAGAAGTCGCTGAAAGAGGGGAAACTACAAATAAAATTGTTTGGACGGTTCCAATTCACAGAGGCAGCACTTCAAAGGTAGTGGTGTTCTTACAAACTGTAATGTTGAGTGAAAGCAGCTCAGTCCATTGGGTGGAAATAGAAGATCTCTGACACCTTGCATAATAAGTATGTCCAGGCTGCTGCAAGCCAGAACCAAATGCCAAGGGTAAATGCTGCCTGTTTGGGTCTAGGGCACATTGTAGCCTTGGGTCTCCTAGTCCTCACTCCCTCAGCCCACTCCCTGGGTCTCAGCAGGCTGGTCTATCTAGGAGTCTGCTTAGGGTGCAAACTTGCTCCTAAGGGCAACATTGGTATCCTCTGTCTATTCAATTGGACTGTGGTGAATGCTAGGGCACACATTTTATAAACAGTAAGAGAAAACTTATTTTCTTACTTAGAGTATACATTCCAGCTACCTGGAAAATTAATAAGAAACCCAGTTGATTTCCACACACCCATAACTTTCACTCCTGTAAGCAATCACAAAAATCAATAAAGCAGAATTATCAAAGGAATGGGGGGAGCAAGGCATAGTATCAACACCTGTATGGGGGGGGGGTGAGGCAGGAGGATCACAGCTTCAAGGGCAGCCTTTCAAACTTAGTGAATATCGCTGCAACTTAGAGACTGTTTCAAAATAAAAAATAAAATCGGGCTAGGGGTGTGCTGAGAGGTAGAATGTCCCTGGATTCAATCCCCAGTATAACAACAACAAATAAAAACGGAATGAGGGCTCTGATGTTGAGAAAAACTACATGCAAACTGTAAAATTCAAGGCATAATAAGGCCACTTGACAGATGCTTTTAAGAAAATGATATTTCATTCCCTCAAAAACCCTGTCGTAGGGGCCCTATGGTTTCAAACTCCAAAGATCAAGGAGATGCCTGCATGTTTGGGGTCCCACCCACCAAGACAGTTGTTAAAATACTTACCTCCTCTGTCCCGGGCGCTCCAGGCTCTCCGGAGCAGGGCCTTGGGAGGCCGCCCCCAAACCCTGTCTCTGGCTTGGCAATGGGCCCAGCTCCCTGCGCGGTCCACGGGGGTCCTGGGAGGCAGAGTAGGTGCGGAGCCTGGAGCCTGCCAACCCGCTGCGGGTAGACATGGTTCAGAGGCCGCGGTCCCTGTGAGAGGGTGTGGGCTGGGAGGCCTGGGGAGTCTCAAGAGGCGATTCCAAAGAGCTGGGCAGCAGGTTTTAACAGCTGAGTTTCAATTTCTCCCTTCCAGCTGGTTGCGCCCGCCCCAAGAACTTCCCCATTCATTTTCCACCCAGGGCCCCTCAGCCCGACCTGGGGTTATCTGCTCAGCTGCGCCCCTAGGCACACCTGCCCGCCCCGCAGCCAGGAGGTAGGTCTAGCTCCCTTAGCTACAGGGAGCTGGGTTAAGGCCTCATAACCTACCACCTGAGGACCTAAGGACAACTATGATCAGAAACGCTAACCTCCTGAGGGAGTAGCAGCAAAACGTTTAGAATCCTGAAAGACACTTTAGAAACTGTTTAACAGGCATCCCTAATTTGAGCTGTTTGAGGCTGTGAACATTACCTTGATTAGATCAATACCTAAAATCAACTGAACTTAAAATATGTTTCTATTAGTAATAACTGCTGTTTGGTTGTTACATGCAAGTCCTTTCTAGTTAGAGAAAGTGGAAAGTGAAATCAAAAGAACGAAAAAAAAAAAAAAAACCCACCACAAAGCCTGGGAAGCTAGCTGAGAGCTAACCAGTTGATTCTGGGGTTAGCCTTGCTAAGTAATTGACCAATCAAGAAATATTCATTACAAGTGTGATGGCTCATGCCTATAATACCAATACTTTGGAGGCTGAGGCAGGAGGGCTTGGAGATTTGCAGCCAGCCACAGTAATTTAGTGAGGCTGTCAGCAACTTAGTGAGAAGTTGTTTCAACATAAAAAGGGCTGAGGTGGGAGTGGGGTTATCTTGGAGTTAGAATGCCCTTAGGTTCAATCTCCAGTATAACTACTACTGCTGCTGCTGCTTCTATTACTACTACTACTAATAATAATAACCAATAAAAATAAATTAAGAATAGGGATGAGAGTATAGCTTGGAGGCAAAAAATTAAATACCTAAATATTAAAAATTGCAAGACACTGTGCAATGATTTAACTATGGTGTGGTGATTTTTTTTTTTTTTTTTTTTTTTTTTTTGGTGGTGGTGGTGGTGGTGGTACTGGGAATGGAACCCTTCTACCTCCGGACTACACTCCCTTTATATTTTATTTGGAAACAAGGTCTCTTAGGCCAGCGAGGCTGGCTTCTAACCTGTGCAATCCTCCTATCTCTGCTTCCCAAGTCAGGGATTACAAGTGTGTGCCACCACGCCCAGCTGATGTGGTGATTTTTTAAAATAGGGATTTTCTGCCAGGCAAGGTGGCACATTCCCCTAATCCCAGTACTTGGGAGGCTGAGACAGGATGATTGCAGGTTCAAGATCAGCCTCAGCATATAGTGAGACTCTCATCAACCAAGTGAGACCCTGTTTCAAAATAAAAATAAAATTGTGCTGAGGGTGTAGCTTGGAAATAGAATGCCACTGGATTCAATCCATGCTACTACTTACAATAATAATAATAATAATAATAATAATAATAAAATAAGGATTTGCTAGAGTGCTTCTGGGGTGACTTCTGGCATCCACATTTTTAAAGGTTACCTGATGATTCTGACCTGTGTGGAAGGATTATCAAAGGTCACAATGCTTACTATACAAATATGCTAGAAGGCTCTTCCTGTATTCCAAGAGACAGGTAAACCAATGGTTATGGCACCCTGGGGTAAGAGAAATGATAGGTAGACTTGTAAGGTTGTAAAAGGTAGCCCACCCCTAGGTTTAATTCCCATTAACAATAACAACAGAACACACATACACACACAGGAATGAACCACAAAAGACATGGGCATTGGCATGAAGACTCTATTGCAGGGGATGTGGAGTCAGATGCCATGCTGTGTACCTAACTTGAGGTAGTGTGACGTGACAGGACCACCCAGCCCCAGGCACCAGAGCCACTTAGGAGCTGAACTGTCTTGTCTTATTATTGGCATTTAGAACAGAAAGGCAGACTCATGTTCGATAGCTAATGAAAAGTGAAAGGTGGCAAGTGTGTAGAGGAGGGAGGAGGGAGAAGGCAGTGGCAAGGAACAGGTAGGAATGGAGCCAGTGTTTCTGCACCCTAAGGTTTTAGAGCTCATCAATGGACCAGAGGCACTCCAAGCTCAGTCAGCATCAGAAGCAAGTGGTTGGGTATGTTAAAAAAAAAAAAAAAGTAGCCACGAACTTAGAGTCTCTGACTTGATGGGTCTGTAGTGAGGCCCAGGGATCTGCATTCCCAACAAGTTTCTAGGTGATACCAGTGCTGCTCATCCCAGGACCATCCTTTGGGAACCCTTGCTGTAGGTATATGGAAGGCAAAGAAAGTTTTTCAATAGAGCAGCTACATAATAGTATCTGTTTGTGAAAGTTAGCTCCTAGCAGTGTGAAAGGAGATTGAAAGATGAAAAGACTGAAATCAGGGAAATAAGCTAAGAGTCTAATTCTTATAACAAAATTAAGAAATTCAAATCTGAAGCTAAATGTGATGGCACAGGCCTGTAATCCAAGTTTTGGGGAGGCTAAGACAGAAGAATCACAAGTTTGAGGCCAGCCTCAGCAACTTAGCAAAACTCTCAGAAACTTAGATAGACCTTGTTTCAAAATACATAAAGAAAGAGGAGGGGGGAGACTGGGAGTGTAACTCAGAGGTAGAATACCTCTGATTTCATTCCCCAGTGTGAAAAAGAAGCAAGAAAGGAAGGAAGATATGAACTAAGGCAATTGCATGAGAAATAGAAGGCTGAGGGCAAATCAAGACTTTCCAAATGAAAGAGTAACATAGATAGATTAAGCTGGGCATGATGACATACACCTGTAATCCTAGTACTTGAGAGGCTGAGACAAGAGGATTGCAGGTTCAAGGACAACCTCAGCAAATAGTGAGACTCTTACCTACCTAGAGAGACCCTATTTTAAAACAAAATGTAAAAAGGTCTGGGAGTGTAATTCGGAGATAAACTGCCCCTGGGTTTAATTCTCACTACCACCTGCAAAAGAGTAAAGGAGGAGGAGGAGGAGGAGGAGGAGGAGGAGGAGGAGGAGGAGGAGGAGGAGGAGAAAATTGAACACTAGAGGTTTCAGAGGCAAATAGAGTTGATTTTGCCTCCAGTAGACATTGGGCAATGCCAGGAGACATTTTTCGTTGTAAAGCCTGCAAGGGATGGGACCACTGGCAGTAGTGAGACAAGGTCATGGATGCTGCTATACACCCTACAATGCCCAGAAGTCCACCACAGTAAAAGTTATCCAGGCCAAAAATGTTGAGAACATCTATCTTAAAGTCCAAAATTTTAATGGTGGTTGTTTTCATGGTGACTCTAGGTTTTAGCTTTGTGTCAAGGAAGGTGAGAGAACCATTTAACTCAGAAGAGGGACAAGTTCGGGGGGAAGGGGAAAGTTTGTCTAGGGACTACATGGTTTGAGATGCCTGAATGGTGGGAAGTGCAGGGATGAAGCCCAGCCAAGAGAGGACCAGCGTGGTCTTGCTGCAGACATCTTCTTCAACATCATTTCTGCTGGGGAAATACCACTGGAAGATTGGCTTCAGATTCAGAGATGGTTGGGTTACATTTGACATTTGAGCAAGGGAAAGGCCAAGTTAGGGAAAATCCAAATCTCCTAAAGGAGCTAACTTGACTTCAAGTACGTACCTCGCAGATCGTATTTGTCATACAATACAACCATGTCCCACACCAAAGTTCCAAACATGAGAAAGAAGTAGAGGATAATTGACTAAATCTAAATTTCTGACTCTGTTCAGTCCTTGTTTTACCACATTCTCAAAATGTGTGTATGTGATTCATGATTGCAATAGACATCTACGGGCAACACAGGCATCTTCAAGAACGGGTTATCCGTGTGTGTATCACCCATCCTTCTACCTTTAATTGTGTGCGTTTGGGTGAGAATATGGGCTGGCTTCTTCCCAGGGCTTTTCTGCAGTGTGTACCTCTGCAGAGGTGGCTGTGGGAAGGAAGCAGGACTGAGGGCAGAAGGTTTGGGGGTCCTCGCCGTTCCTTCACACCCAAAATTTGAACAAACCCTTATTCTTCTGCACACGGGGCTGCTGCCTAATTTTCCTTTGTGAGAGATTTCTATGACTTTTCAGGTTGGGAAAACCACTGTACTCGACAATTACCTAAAAATACGTTTTAAGGGACTTGAGAGGACCTGAAATTCAGTGAGAGTGTTATATTTCCTGAAATTCGGCCAATTAGAGATTCATTTAAGAAAGTGGTTTTCTTTTAAAATATAACTACCTCTGAGAAATAACCATATTCATTCCTTTAGGTAAGTGAGTTTAATCTGAGCAAAAGACTTTTTAGGTTGAGCAGAAGGAAAGCTGAGTGAAAAGAAAAGGAGAATTCAATAAATTGTGCAAAGGAAAATGTAAAACGAGGTATTATTGAGAAGTGGAAATTCAGGAACAAAATGAACAATTTTATCCAGCCCAATATGCTTTATGAGATAAGATCAAATCAAAAGTAATCTTCATCAATTTGGTCTACTGCTAACATATCTTTACCTTCCAAGAAAATAAATGGAAACACATATCTGATTTTAAATTAGTTGCCTTAGATTGCTCCTTCATTAGTAGGTATGAATATGTATAAAGATACATACGCTCTAAGCCTCTTTCTTTTCATAACATGTCTCAATGAAAACTCTCAGTTTCTAAAAATTCTGTCATTCTTCCTTAAATATGATTTTTCATTGTGAAGTTAGATTATTCCAATATATTTAGGATAGCAGTCATTTTCATTGTTTTTTTCTTTCTAATAAAAGATTTACAGAAGTTCACCTAGTTATTGGCATCTCCTCATTTTTAATGTGTATGTTTGTGTGAATGCAGCATACATACATGTTTTTATTGTTATGATTTTATATGTTCAAACCTTTCTACCACAGAATTGTGGAATGCTCCAATGAAAAGTCACCATACATTTATGCAAGAAACATTTCTTGAATGATACACATATATGACTGTTTCAAGAACCTGGAGTTGTAAATAGACAACTATTTATAGTTGCAATAGAACCTTATTTTATTCTGACTTCATGTTCAAGATCATCTAACCACTTCACTATATTTTATTTTCCTTTATTACTGTGGATTGAACCCAGGAGAGTTCTACCTCTGAGCTATACTTCCAGCTCTATTTTACTTTTTACTTTGAAACAGGATCTCACAAAGTTGCAGAGGGCCTTGCTAAGTTGCTGAAGCTGGCCTGGAACTTGGGATCCTCCTCTCTCAGTCTCCCAAGTGCTGAAATTACAGGCTTATGCTACCACATCCAGCCTAACCACTTCATTTTAAAGACAAGGAAGCAGAAACTTGAAGAAGCCAAGTGACTTTCCAGGTCATGTACATATTATTAGTAGCAGAGCCAAAACTTGAATTTAGGCCTTCTGAGTCCAAGTATAACATTTTACATTTTGGAAGATGATTGTGACAAAATATATCTTTTGACAAAGTTTGGAATTTAATTTTTTTTTTTTTTTGGTGGTACTGGGGGTGGAACCCAGTGGCTTTCTACCTTTGGGCTATACTCCCAGACCTATTTTATATTTTATTTGGAAACAGAGTCTCACTAAGTTGCCAAGAGCCTCACTAAGTAGCTGAGGCTGGCTTCGAACCTGTGCGATCCTCCTGTCTCAGCCTCCCAGAATTTAAAATATTTTCGCTCAATTATAATTTTCCCAATGAACAGCTATGTATTATTTTCTAAAAGCAAAACAGTTATGTCAAAGTTGCTAAACCTAATAAATTAGACACTAATAAAAACCCTAACACTCCAGTGTTAGCTTCTTTAATTACTTGATCATATGATCTCTCCATGACAGTTTTATAAAACTTGCCAAAATTTCATGATAAGCAGATTATTAAATTTGGGTTAAAATGCCTTTTCTGTAACAGTCAAAATAGCTTTGTGGCATAGCACAGAAAAATTCTACTTAAGAATATAAAGACATCTATTTTTTCTAATTTACAGATGACAATGAATACTGTCACCTGGAAAAAACGAAGAAAGAAAAACGTGCATTGAATGATATCTCCTATCCTCTGGTAGGTGGCTGAATGTCCTTGTTTGTAAATTCAGATCTAAAGAGTAGTTATCAACTGCCATCTCTGGCTTCTCACACTTGGCTGTGTAGCAGCTGTCACAAGACCTCCGCTGGCTGCAGGCACCAAAGGAATTTCCCCTAACTCTGGGGAAACTTCTGTAGACTCTGCCTTCAGCATTAGCAGGGAGATTTTCTGCAGGATGAATGAATCAAACAGAAACTCCCCAAAGGACTGTCCATTTTTTACCCAACAGCTGTGCCTTTTCCAAAAATACCCCTTCTTAGGGAAATCCTCATTGTTCAGATGTTTTATCTCCAAGAAAGCAGTTTTCACAGTCCTTTATAAATATCTCTAGGGCTGTCTGAAGACTTTTGGTGCTGGGGAAAGGGTAGTGAACACAAAGACAGAAGACCTGAACTTGAGACCCGGCAAAGCCATTTGACTTTGTGACCTAAGGCAACCACTGAACTCTGCACTTTGGTTGTTTCATTTGCAGGATGGAAATGTTAACCATCATCATTCCACTTGTCCTATCTACCTTTTAGGAATTTATGAGGGCCAAATGGAATAACACATGAAAATGCCATGTAAATTGCACTTGGATGCCATACAAATGGACGTTATTATCTTTGTGCTGTCAGTGAAAGAACTTTTTTTGTCCTAGTAATACTTAAAATTTGTCCTCAGAGAATTCTTAATTTCAGTTCATGGCTTTTGGTTCTTTCTTTCTTTCTTTCTTTCTTTCTTTCTTTCTTTCTTTCCTTCCTTCCTTCCGTCCTTCCTTCTTTCCTTCCTTATTTCTTTCTTTTCTTTTCTTTCTTTCTTTCTTTCTTTCTTTCTTTCCTTCTTTCTTTCTTTCTTTCTTTCATTTTGGGGATTGAACCCAGGGGCGTTCTACTTCTGAGCAACATTCATAGCCCTTTTTATTCATTATTCTGAAACAAGATCTTAATAAGTTGAGCAGCCTAGGCTTGAACTTTCAATCTTCCTGTCGCAGCGTCCCCAGTACTAAAATTATAGGCATGTGCCACCATGGTTTTCAATTTCTAAAACCTAATAGAGCTATATCATGGTGTACTTTACCTTGAAATTCCTCTGATAATAGAAATAAAGTCGTATTTATAATTTTATTTACCGACATATAAATGCCTGGAATAGGAGTCCAGTTTCCAGCGAAGCTGGAACTCTGCTCTCATAACTGGAAGGCACTGAGCACTCCATGGACATTTGGTGACAACCTCCTCACAACCCCTGGAGGTTAACGAAAATCCCAATGCTATAGATGAGACCTAGTGTTCTCCTGCTTGACTTGACTTAGAGAAGGACTCATGTTAGGAATTCCCACAACCTTTGAATGTTTTCAGGTTTGTGATTTGAAGTTGGGATTCCTCACAGGCACATTACACGGGTTAGAATTAAAGACTCTTCTGAAGAGTCCTCAGCAATACACCAGCCACATGGCTCCTTTTCTTGAGTTACCAATAAGATAATCTCTGGTGCCTGGCACGCTGGTGCACACCAGTAATCATAATACTTGTGAGGTTGAGACTGGAGGATCACAAGTTCAAGGCCAACTTCATGAGACCTTCTGCAACTTAGTTAGACTGTTTCCAAATAAAAATAAAATAGGGCTGGGGGGTGTAGCTCTCATGCCCCAGAATTTAGTCTCCAGTATTAAAAGAGAAATGAAAAAGAAAAAGTTCCTGGCAAGGGGAGGGTAATAGAAACAGGAGAATGGTGTTACATACAGTGAAGAAAGTGGGAGTCCTAGCCTATCTACCAATGCAGGATAGTTCTCTGGTGGCCTTGGACCAATCCAGTTTTTTTTTTTTTTTCATGTATAACTTTTGCTTCTATTTTACCAGCCAAAAGTTAGTTACATGGCCAAAATTAATAACAAGAGGCCAAGAAATGTAGTCTTACTTAGATCTAGGCATCCTGTAGTCGATAGACCTGAAGGTGACTCCAGTGATTTTTGTAGAGTAGTTCTCATGTCCCTAAGCAGTTCCCTCTAATTTGGACTAGGACTGTCTGGTTTAGCCATTATCAGTATGACCACAACCCTAGCTGACACTTCATTTTGTTTTGTTTTGTTCCATTTTGCTCTGCTGTGTTTTGTTTGTGATGTTGGAACTAGCTGATGTCTCCATTGCAACCTGAGCCAGGAACATGCAGCTGAGCTGTTCCTGAATCTTTGACCCATAGAAATTGTTGGAGAAAGTAAATGCTTGATCTTATTTTCAGCCACTGCATGTAGAAGAGGTGGTAATTTGTTATACAGCAATAGATAACTAAGATAAGTACCAAAGAGAAAAATTAGAGGGGAAAGAGAATGGGAAGTGAATGTGTGTAAACAATTTTAGGTAGTACACAGAGGAGGAAGTTTTAATGTGACCTCTAAGTAAGTAGCTAAAAGGTGCAGGAAGAACATATCAGGTAAAGGCCTACTGATAGTCAAAGTGTTTAACAACCAGCAGGACACAGACACTGACCAATCTGAATACACACCCAAACAAATAAGCAATAGTGTAGATCATAAACACTCACTAGGACCTTGTGTAATCCAGGCTGCATATCTGCCAGGAGCAAAGGGAATAGAAGTCAAAGACCATGAGGCGGGAGATGGCGCCTGTCGAAAACCCACGAAGAGATAGAATAGGAGGAAACAAAGAAGCCTGTGTGGGGCCAGAGGGTATGAGTGTTCTTTAAGTTAATTAGGCTTTCTTTGACTTTTACTCTGCATAAAATGGCAAATGTAAAGAGGAGCAACATGTTTGAATGAGATCACTCTGGTTGATATAGTGAATCTGGGTTGAAGCAAAATTGTATAGACTGAATGTGTACACCCCAAATTCACAAGCTGGGGAAGTCGTATGTTGATTCAAGGTGATAGTGTTCAGAAGTGAGGCCTTTGGGAATTAATTAATTAATTTGAGAGTGAAACCCTCATAATAGGATTGCTGACCTTTTTTTGAGGCTAGAGAGAGCAATGTCTCCTTGTGAATACAGGATGGACAAAGAGAAAATCAGACATTCTACCCATATTTCCACAACTAAAGAATTAGTGGCTTAGTCAGCATTTTCACTTCTATCATATAAAGAACTGACCATACAACTTAGAAGAAGAGAGATTCATTTGTTTATGGTTGCCTTGGAAAGTTGGGTTCAGCCGGGTGTGGTGGCACATGCTTGTACTCCCAGCATTCCAGAAGGCTGAGACAGGAGGATTGAAGTTTGCAGACAACCTCAGTTACTTAGTGAGGCTTTTTGCAACTCAGCGAGACCTTATTTCAAAATAAAAAATTAAAAAAGGGGCTGGAGGTATAGTCCAGAGGTAGAATGCCCCTGGGTTCCAGTACTCCCCCCCAAAAAAAAATTGGGTTCATTCCATGTAAGAGAAGGGACCACGAACCTTAAGGCATGGCAGCAGCAGCAGAGAGAGGGAGAATACAAGTCTTCACTCTCACATCGTGGAGGCTGGAAGCCAAGAGAGTGCAAAGGAAATCAAAGATAAAACCACAGTCCGGAGGTCCACACCCCCAGGACTCACTTTCCCCAGCCACACCCACCAGCCTAGTTGGCACCCAGATAAATCCACTGTAATAGATTTACTGATGAGATTACAACCTTCATGACTCAATTACATCAACTCCAAACACCAATAAATGGGCTCTTCAGGGGACATTCTATGTCAAACTGTAACAGTTAGGGTATAAAATTCATATGAGAGTTTAAGGAATTTGGTGGAGACCAGTTTCTTTTAGTATTTGGAGCAACCACCTAGATACCTTTATTAGTGCCAGGGGATGGTTAGGGCCCAGGTTTTGGCTCAAGCACAGCTCGCTGGGTGACATCAAAGTCAAGGCACTCTAATCTTTCAGTCGGGATCCAGAAAGGAAGCAGGGAGAACTGGGGTAACCCTACCATAATTTCTCAGAATATTGGGCTAAGACCTCAAGAATAGGTACAAGAAGAACACTAATTCGGGCTTCTTTTTGACATTTATGTTAAGTAAGTGGTATATAATAATATCATCTGTGTCATCAGCTGTCTATAAGGGAATGATGATAATAAAATATGTATGCAGAGTATGCTAAAACAGGCTATGGGAGTGAATACTTGACTTTTTTTTTTCAGAAGAAGATAAAAAGAGAAGGACTTAAAACTATTTATTGATGTAAGAAACTTCTAACCACTTAGACAGTGCTTTCAAAATCCCTTCCAAATATATTTCTGGTATGTTTGCCAGAGTGTAGTTTGATTTGAACTCCATGCAGCTGACACTCCAAAGGTCACACTGTTCTTGTGGCTAGAATACAAGGACACTGTGTGGATGAAATAGGTTTTGTGGCACAGAATTGTGAAAAAAATGAAAGTATTTTGAAAAGAAAACCCACATCACCCTAAGTCCCTTTTGCTCTCAATAAATTACCATAGTGATAATGTAGGGAGAACAAGTAAAATGCTAGAAAAATAGTATGGTTTATACTATGTCCACATTAAATAGAGGTTTGGGCATTTAATTTAGATTAAGACAATCCAGTAGACTTTGTCTTAAAGCTCACATAGTCACATAGAATCAGGCCACAAAAACAGACTTGAGACCCAAATGAAAACACATTTTCTGTTTTCTAGTTGTGTTTGATAGAAATGCTTTTTCTGAGACAAAAACCCTTGGATCATCATGCTGTTGATCCTTTTTAGGGTGCATTTATCCCAGGAAAAACATGCTTCT
Organism: Muscardinus avellanarius; assembly: GCF_963383645.1. Classification (NCBI taxonomy): domain Eukaryota; kingdom Metazoa; phylum Chordata; class Mammalia; order Rodentia; family Gliridae; genus Muscardinus; species Muscardinus avellanarius. The sequence continues at coordinate 147,705,005 of NC_137787.1, read as the reverse complement.
GAGTTATAGAGTGCTAAGGTAGAATTTTAAACCTACTGGAAAAACAAATGGTGTAATCCAACATATCTTGTCATGAACAGCAATAGGTGAATTAGGTCTTGGGTACCATCAGCAGTCTGTGTTTCAAATCAGATGTGTAATTCTGGCTGGAATGGTAAACTCTGTTCTAGAGAGAAGACTGACACCAATATTTTAGAAATTTAAGCAATAAATTTTCCCTATTGCTCTTCTTAAAAGCAACATGCCCTAGATACCCTAGCCAGGCATAGTGGTACATGCCTGTAATCCCGGTACTTGGGAGGCTGAGATAGGAAGATCCCAGATTCAAGGCCAGCCTCAGGCACTTAGTGAAATCTTGTTTCAAAATTTTAAAAAAGCCAGGCGTGGTGGCGCATGCTTGTAATCCCCGCTCTTGGGAGGCAGAGACAGGAGGATCACGCTGGTTCAAAGCCAGCCACTCTGGCTTAAGAGACCCTGTTTCCAAATAAAAATATAAAATAGGTCTGGGAGTCTAGCCCAGAGGTAGAAGGGTTTCTAGGAACCCCAGTACAAAATAAAATAAAATAAAATTTAAAAAAGCTGGGGTGTAATTCAAAAGTAGGATACTCCTTGATTCAAGTTCCAGTACAAAAATAAAAAAAGTACATGCCCTTGGGCAAATTACTACTTGGGGATTTGGTTTCCTTCTCTGCAAAACCCCTCCTACTATTTGCTTCTACATATTTTCAGGGAAAAATGTGATCATTCTACATGGAAAATTATAAGGTGCTTTTAATATTTACTGCCCAATAAGTTAAATTGATATACCTATCATCAGTGTTCACAAATAGTATCAAAGCATGAATCATTGAAGGGAAGATGTCACCACATGGTGATCAAGGAGATCTCCAGGAGCAGAGGAAACCTCTGCCTCACCTTCCAGGTTCTTGACCATGTCACAGAAAAAAAATTGTACAGACCTGTCAGGTAGGAGTAGCAGGGCAAGAGATTCATTACGAAGTGAAAGTACAACTTGAGAATGGAGTACAGGTGGAGAGAGAGGGGGGGGGGGGAGAGAGAGAGAGAGGAGAGAGAGAGAGAGAGAGAGAGAGAGAGAGAGAGAGAGAGAGAGAGAGAGAGAGAGAGAGGATGAATATGGATGAGTTAACAAGTATCCAGAGACAGTAGCTAGGAGATTGAAGTAGAGGTAGAGTGAGTGTGGGGGGGGAGGGAGGGTGACACACAATTTCATACCAGTTTCCCTTGCATGTGTGCATTGCCCTTGCATGTTCTAATCATGCTATTTCCTGCATCACATATCTCATTAGCATCTTCAATCTCTACCTGTGGTGTGTCCTACTATTATAATGAGGCTAGGATCATTTCTGTCTCCAAAGTCTAATGTGTGTGCTCCCCAAAAGGAGTAGCTCTTCCATATGCTTTGTGGTTATCTTGCAGTTTGGGTTCTTTTTTTTAAATCAGGCAGTTGGCAAGGACTTGTGTGCAAGGACGCAGGCTGGCAGGCTGGGTTGCTCATGAGTTGTTCTATATTTCAGTGACTTATGGTCCTCTCTCTTTTGAGACTCAAGATTCTCTCTGTATCCCTAAATTGCTATCTCAATGACATTTTTAGAGATAATGTGTATGTTCTTAATAGAAGGGTCTAGAGTTTAAAAAGAAATTTTATATTTATTGTCATATTATTTATTCTGGTATAATCTGTAAAGAATGTTAGTTTCTCAGTTTTAATGATGATGAATTATTATGTAATAATCAATGTGCACACGTGTATTTGTATATATATTCATGGGATTACTTTTGTATGTCAGACATTGTTAGTCATTTTTATCTATGTTGTGTTAGTTCCAAAGAAGGCTTCAAATCTAACTCGCTAAATTCTCTACCACTTTCTTCACTACATACCTCTCTGTTTTATCATTCTTTAAAAGAGCTGTCAAGCAAGGCATGATGGTACACACCTGTAATCCCAACACTTGGGAGGCTATCCCAACACTTGAGATAGAAGAATCACAAGTTCCAGAACAGCCTCAGTAAATAGACTCCCCATCAACCTAGTGAGATCTTGTTTCAAAAAAATAAAATAAAATAGGGCTGAGGTATAGTTCAGAGGTAGAAGGCCCCTAGGTTCAATCCTCAGTACCATAAGAGAGAGACAGAGAAATCATCCAGTGAGGAAAGGAGAATCAAAAGACATAGTGACTTTATATAACACAGCCCCCATGGTATGTGGACTATGTGGATTAAAGTTATGTGCATAGAAAAATGATAAAATATTTCTTACACGTTCATGACAACACAGCCTTATATATCTGATACAAGTGATCTTTTAGAATTATTGACTTCAAAAAATCATATACATAAAACGTTATGTTTACAACAAACAAAGAGTTTGTATTATTTTTCTAGGGTGGCCAGAGCAAAGTATCACAAACTAGATAGCTTAAGACCACAGAAAGCCATTCTGTCACTGTTCTGGAGGCTAGAGGTTTAAGGCGTGAGAGACCTGGGGTTTCTAGATCCTGGGGCTTGCCAGAAGTCAACTGGCGTTCCTTGGCTTGCCAACTGTGTCTCTGCAATCTCGCCCTCTGCCACTGCTTGGCCTTTTCCCCAGTGTTTGTCTCCACATTTCTGTCTCCTTATGAAAAAGCACAGGCCATTTGACTTAGCTTTTACCCTAATTCAGTTTGATATCCATGAACTTGACTAAATATGCAAAGACCCTACTTCCAAATAATGTGAACTTCGCAGGCACCAAGGCTACTCAGTCTTCAGGGTATCTTTTTGAGGGGCACAATTCAACCCAGAGAGGATTAAAAAAAAAAACTGGCAGAAACATTTGAATGTAAGTTGTAGACATATTATCCAGTAATACTTCAGTGTACATTTCCTAAAAAATCAGGACACCCTTCTACATAAAAATATACTCATAAAAAAAAAATCAAGGATGTCAGGAGTGGTGGTGCACACTCGTAATCCCTGCATTTGGGAGGCTGAGACAGGAAGATCTCAGTTCTCAGCCAGCCTCAGCTACTTAGTAAGGCTCTTTGCAACTCAGTGAGACCCTGTTTCAAAATAAAGAATAAAAAATAAGGCTAGGGTGTAGCTGGGAGGCAGAATGTCCCTGAGTTTCATCCCTAGTACTGCCCCCCCCAAAAAAATCAAGGAATTTACAGTGATACATAATTAAATCTAATCCATGGTTTCCATTCAAATTTTGCCAATTGTCCTAATAAATTCTTCATAACAAAATAAACAAAAAGAAGTTCTTTTTTTCCCCTTTTGTTCTCTGAGGATCCAATCTAGTATTATTTAGTTCCTGCATCTCTTTGATCTCTTTCAAGCTGGAAGAGTCCCCAGTTTTCCCTAGTCTGTAATGACTTTAATGTTTTTTGAAGAGTACAGGCCAGTAACTTTGTAGAGTGTCCTCTAATTTGAGATTGTCTGATGTTTCCTCAAGACTCAAAGCTGTGCACTTTGGCAGGAATTTCACAAAAGAGATGTTGTGTTTTTCTCTGTTCATGAAACTGGTTTGTCCCACCACTGGCAGTGTTTACTGTTATCACTTGGTTAAGATGGTGCATGCTGGGTTTCTTCACTATGTGGTTTCTGAATAATGAATAAGCAGTTGATATGCAATTTGTGAGCAGATACTTTGAGGCTATGTAAATATCCGCTCCTCATCAAACTTTTACCCACTGGTTTTAGCATCCATGGATATTTTCTGCCTGAATCATTTATGAATGTAAAGTAGTAATTTCTAACTTCATCATTCCTTCTAAACTTATGAACTGACATTCTGCTACAAAGAGATTTCTCCATTTCTTTTAGTATTCATTTATACAAATATGAATTCAAGGATATGTGTTCAATTCAATGGATTATAATCTCTTACTTTCATTTATTTTTATTGTTAAATTTGGCCAGTGAGAGCCCTTCCATCCTTCACATCCTTTTGAAACATCTCTATCATTCTTTGAGCACTTATTTATTTTCTGGTACAGTAAATTGTTCCGGACATATCTTATACTTGCCCTGCCTCAGTTATAGAATTATCCATTTATCCAGAGAGCCAGGTTTTCTTTTAGTGAAGAACAGTACTTAGAAAACAAGATTTGGGTACAAGGTATATCCATTTTTACTGAGTATCATTGTTCGTGGGCTCTTTCAGAAGCAATTGAAATGTATATGTGTAGGAAATATGTATGTATATACACATACATGTACACAAACATATATCTCTATTATATATCTATCTTTCCAAATAAACATCTATTATTCCATAAATAGGAAAATAGATAATATAGCAGACAGAATTATAAAGGTGGATTCCCTAAGATTCTTGTCTTTTCGTCTTCAGTCAAACATCAAAGTCCCTTTGAAAATATAATTAAATTCTTGATTAAATTGAATTTAACATTATTCAGGTAAGCCTATTCAGGTCGTGTGTGTGTGTGTGTGTGTGTGTGTGTGTGTGTGTGTGTGGTACTGGAGATGGAACCCAGGGGACTTTACTTCCAGGCTATACTCCCAGACCTATTTTATATTTTATTTGGAAACAGGTTCTAACTAAGTTGCTGAGAGCCTTACTAAGCTGCTGAGGCTGCACCAAACCTGTGATCCTCCTGTCTCAGCCTCTCAAGTACTGGGATTACAAGCATGTGCCACCATACCCAGCTTTATTTGGGTCCTTTAAAAAGAGAGAATTTTCTCCAGCTGGGACTGTCACCAGAGGATTGACAATTGAGAGAGGGACCTCAATTCAGAATTACAAGGTTCTTGACAAATGTCACAGAAAGAAATTTCAAGACCCATCAAATAGAATATAAGAGATTCACTCAGGAAAAGAAAGATTACACATTGAGGTATGAGAGTATAATTAAGTCTCTTCTGTCAAAGGATTACCTTAATTTAAAGTAACTCCATTTTGTAAAACCACCATTTTGTAACCTTTTATAAATTTCCATTTCTCTGTGAATTTCATTTCCTGAAAACTTTCAAGCTAATTCTAGATGAATCAGCCAACTGCATAAGACTGTGAAACCACCCTCCCACCAAAAGGAATACAGTGCAGATATCTGCCTTATGGGGCTGGCCATGGTGGCATATGATTGTAATCTCTATACTTGGGAGGCTGAGACAGAAGGATCTCAGGATCAAGAAGAGCCTCTGCAAGTAGTGACACTCTCATCAACCTAGCAAAACCCTGTTTCCAAATAAGAAATAAAATTGGGCTGAGGGGTGTACCTTGAAAATAGAATGCCTCTATGTTCACTCTCCCATACCACACACACAAAAATAAATAAATAAGCCAGGTGTGGTGGCCCACACTTGTAATCCCCGCGCTTGGGAGGCGGAGACAGGAGGATCATGCAGGTTCGAAGGCAGCCTCGCTGGCTTAAGAGATCCTGCTTCCAAATAAAAATATAAAATAGGTCTGGGAGTGTAGCCCGGAGGTAGAAGGGTTTCCAGTAACCCCAATACCACCAAATAAATAAATAAATATAAATAACATAAACAACTCTACATTAGGGATAAAAACTGGGCAGACTTTCCATTCATTTGATTGCCAGCATTTTGTTGGTAACAAACCTTTTTTGCAAAAAGTAAAATCACCTTGCCAAGCTATTTTTGAACACATGTCATTTCTTAGAGTACCATAAAAATGGATTTCTAACAAAGGGAGAACGCAATCTACCTTAAGAGAGAGAAAAGCCTTCAAAGATCTTGGGTTCTTCTTTTAAAAGAAATGCTGTGAGGGGTATCATGGAAAGGTGTGACATGCCTCAGTCTGGTGACCACCAGATGGTTTATGGTGGTCTAGCAATTTTCAGGATCCCTGGCTTGACATCTTCTCCAGTATCTGATCAAGAGATAACATTAGCAAAGTATCCTACATTATAGGTTTTCTATCTCCCTTTGTTCTAAAATTATACCTATTGGTGGGCTAATTAAAGTGTAGAGGGAAATTTGTATAAGTGGGTGAACTGCTAGTAACTTTAAGATTATGAAGTCAAGAAATGGTGGTCCACACCTGTAATCTCAGTACTTGGGAGGCTGAGACAGGAGGATTGCAGGTTCCAGGCTAGCCTCAGCAACCTAGGGAGACCCCATTTCAAAACAAAGAACAAAAAGGGGTCAGAGTGTAGCTTGGAGGTGGAATGTCCCGGGTTCAATTCCTAGTAAGTAAGTAAGTAAATAAATAAGATTGTGAGTAAAGATGTTTAGACTTCTCACAAACTGGGAGAGTGACATAGACTTGAGAAGAAAACTATTTGGGGAGAAGAGGTCTGAAGAATTTTAGCACAAGGCATTCAAACTAGGGTTATCGTCTCCTTTTCCTCCTTTCGTCTTTTTTTTAGCCTATTTTTAAATTTCCTTATCTTAAGCCAGGCATTGTGGTGCATGCTTGGGAGGCTGAGACAGGAGGATCGCACAGGTTCGGAACCAGCCTCAGCTACTTAGTGAGGTTCTCAGCAACTTAGTGAGACCCTGTTTCCAAATAAAATATAAAATAGGTCTTGGGAGTATAGCCTGGAGGTAGAAAGCCTCTGGGTTCTGCCTCCAATACCACCAAAATAAATAACTAAATAGATAAAATTTTCTTGTCTTATATCAGGAAGAAAAGGGAAGTCATAGAGATTTGAAGCTCAAGAAGAGGTCTGACATACTGTTGCTGGCTTGAAAATGGGCAGGGGCAATGGGGACAAAGAAATCAAATGGTCACAAGGAACTTAAAATAGTTCCAAATAATAGCCAAAAAGAAAACAAGAACTCAGTCCTACAGCCACAAAGAACTGAATTCTGAGATCACCAAACTGGCACCTTGACTTTGGTCTTATGATACCGTGTCCAATAACCCTCCCAAGCCCTCTTGCATATCTGACCTACAAAACTATGTGCTAACAAATAGGTCTGTTCTAAGCTACTACACTGGTGGTAATTTGTCATAGCAATGTAAAACTAATACAGATAGACATGGATACAATTATAATGAGATGATATAATTATAATGAAATTTCCTGAGTGATCCGGAATGAGAAGGGAATCTTATTATTTATAAGGTGCCCTTTTCAACCATACCTGAGTTTATGTTAATGCGTATTTTTGGAGAATGGGAGCTAGTTGCCAGAGGAATCAAACACTAGTAAGGAACTAGAGTTTGCAGCCTGGCCTCCTGGAGGGGAAAAAAGCTAAAGATTGAGTTCAGTCACCAAGGGTCAATGATTTAGCCCACCAGGCTTATGTCACGAAACCTCCATATAAACCTGAACAGTGGAGTTTGGAGTACTTCCAGGCTGGCAAACTCATCAATGTCCTAGGAGGACAAGAAAATTTCCTGCGCTCCACTCCCCCATGCCCAGCCCTGTGCATTTTTTTTTTCCACTTGGCTATTCCTGAATGGCTTCCTTTATAATTAGTCATAGTAAGTAAAACATTTCCTGAGTTCTGTGTGCCATTATAGCAAATTATTAAACCTGAGGAAGAAATGCCTGGGAACCCCCAATTTATAGCCAGTCAGTATAATTAGAAATCTGGGACAAGATGTACATGTATGTCACTATCATTACGAACTGCATTGTGATGTGAAACTCTAGTGCACCAATAAAAGTATGAAAGAGGACAGAGAGAGAGAGAGAGAGAGAGAGAGAGAGAGAGAGAGAGAGAGAGAGAAAGAGAGAAAGAGAGAGAGTCAAGAAACAAGGAGAAAGAAAGGAAGGAAGGAAGGGAGGGAGAGGGAGGGAGGGAGGGAGGGAGAGAGAGAGAGAGAGAGAGAGAGAGAGAGAGAGAGAGAGAGAGAGAGAGAAAGAGAGAAAGAAAAGAAAAGAAAGATTGGTCTGGGACCTACATTTGGCACTGCACTGAGGACAATCTTGTGGGACTAAACCCTGTGGGGTCTGTGTTAATTCTAGGGTAATTAGTGTCAGAATTGAATTATAAGACATGGTGTCCAGAGAGTTGGAGAATCAGTTGGTATGAGAAAAACTTTCACACATGTGGTGTCAGAAGTGTGTGTATATATAGACAGGAAACATTTCTTTTTGCAATCCTTGTGTTTAATTAGGAACATACCCTTCACACATTTCTTCTCCCTTTAGGACAGAGAAAAGGAAAAGAGGACTGGATTTGGAAAAGTGTAAAACATAATAAATTTTAATTATAAGAGACAGGTAATACAAAGAATTTGTTTTGCTATCTAGTAGAAAAAGACCTCCTTCCTCAACAATAAATTTGGCTGACAGACAAAGGCAAAATAATTGTATATTCACCTCCATCTTTCAATGAAGACAGAAAGAGCTTTCCATTTCAAATTTGTTTTGTTTTGTACCGCATGTGGGTTAATTAGATAAAACCATGTCATGTGCCAGATTCAATCAGCCTGAAAATAAACCGAAAACCAGGTTTGGCATTGTTTATGCTGTTTTGGCTCAGATATACAAAAGCAGAAAATGCAAATTGGCTCCAGAAAACAACATGTGTGTACTGGTGCCAGCTCTTCTTTCAGGGGATTATCTCAAACTGGCACCTGAGCAGCAGATGCTGCTCCGGGTGACCATTACACAAATCTACATGATGTAGGTACCCATTTTCCTCCATTAGGCAGTGGACACCTCCATGAAGGGCACTTATTTTACTGCCTTTGACATAGGCTAAAACTAGCTTGCCAACTATTGGCTGTCAGTCAACTGAAAGTGCATGTTGAAGTTAAAAAATAAACATACATTTTTGTTTAGTTTATACCCTGGTGAGTTCCTTTAGCTTCATTTCTTATTTTTTCCATTGTTTTTAAGGTTAGAAATAAAGCAAGAAGAAGAAGAAGAAGAAGAAGAAGAAGAAGAAGGAGGAGGAGGAGGAGGAGGAGGAGGAGGAGGAGGAGGAGGAGGAGGAGGAGGAGGACGAGGAGAAGGAGGAGAAGGAGGAGGAGGAGGAGGAGGAGGAGGAGGAGGAGGAGGAGAAGGAGGAGGATGAGGAGAAGGAGGAGGGGGAGGGGGAGGAGGAGGAGGAGGAGGAGGAGGAGGAGAAGAAGAAGAAGGAGGAGGACGAGGAGAAGGAGGAGAAGGAGGAGGAGGAGGAGGAGGAGAAGAAAATTCCCTGAAACCACCCCTCAGCTATATTTTCTTGTTGTAGGTAGTTTGGTGAGATATTAAAGGAGAGAAGGCAAAGTGTTTCACCGTCTTCCTACTTTATGGTACTATTGATAGTGTTCCAAGAGATAAATATTTTAGCAAATACCCAAACAATCATAAGTATTTATTTTTTTTCTTTTTTGGTGGTACTGGGGGTGGAACTCAGGGGCTTTCTACCTCCGGGCTACACTCCCAGACCTATGTTATATTATATTTGGAAACAGGGTCTCACTAAGTTGCTGAGAGCCTCACTAAGTAGCTGAGGCCAGCTTCAAATATGTGCGATCCTCCTGTCTCAGCCTCCCAAGCATGGGGATTACAAGCGTGCGCCACCACGCCCGGCTAAGATAAGTATTTTTAAAAAATGTAATTAGTGCCGGGCGTGGTGGTGCACGCTTGTAATCCCTGCGCTTGGGAGGCGGAGACAGGAGGATCGCGCAGGTTCGAAGCTAGCCCCGCGTGCTGGCTTAGGAGACCCTGTTTCCAAATAAAAATGCAAAAATAGGTCTGGGAGTGTAGCCCGGAGGTAGAAGGGCTTCCAGGAACCCCAGTACCACCAAAAAGAAAAAATGTAATTAGATGATAAAATCCAGATAGCTATCCATTTTTTCTCTATAAACTGACTGACATTAGTATGCAGAAAAATAGAGTTGTACATTACTCTTCTTGTACTTTTCTTTTCCCCCAGTACTGGGGATTGAACCCAGGGGCATTCCACCCCCGAGGTATAGCCCCAGCCCTATTTTTTATTCTTTATTTTGAAACAGGGTCTCACTAAATTGCCAAGGGCCTCACTAAGTAGCTGAGGCTGGCGAGAACCTGTGACCCTCCTGTCTAAGCCTTTCAAGTACTGAGATTACAAGTGTGTGCCACCATGCCTGGCTCATGTACTTTCTTAAAAATATATTTTCTAGAATGGGAACAGGTGAACCGTATCTCTTTAATATGGGGAAACTCTTCTTGCTCAGGTCGCCAGTGACAGTGTAGTTGCCAAACCTATTGGGAGTATTTTACTTTTATCTTACTTGATTCATCAAGTAAGATAAAAGTACGTGACATTCCTCACTGTTGCATCCTTTCAGAAACTTCCTTGGTTTCCACGACCCCACCTCTCCTGTCTTCTATTGCTTAGGCTTTTTACTTACAGTTTCTGTCACCACACCTGGTCCCCTCACTTTTTACTCCATTAGTCTTGGTGTGCACAGACTAACTACTTCACTATCTTACTCTATTGTTTCTAGATCAATAGTTGCCAATAGCAGCACTGTAAGAATCGCTTTGGCTTCTTTTCTCTTCTTTATCCTCCTATCTGCTCAATCCTAAGTGTTCCTGGTGCCATCTTTTTGCCATCTGGTTTGCCTGTGTATTAGTCAACTTTCCATCATCGTGACAAATTAACTGACAGAATCAACTTATTTTTATTTTGAAACAGGGTCTCTCTAGATTGATGAGAGTCTCACTACTTGGTGAGGCTGTCCTTGCCCCTGTGATCCTCCTGTCTCAGACTCCCAAGTACTGGATTGCAAGTGGTGTGTACCACCACACCTGGGTCTCAATATCTCTTACTCAGAATATTATAATAATTTTCCTGCTGATCTCTGTCCTTAGTTTACGCTCATCACTAGATGATTACCAGAATAATCTTCCTGGCATGTAGATTTGATCCTGTCACTACTAGATTCAAAAAAATTTTTTAAGTCCAACCTTTACTTATAAAAAATAAATTCTAAGTGCCTTTACTATATAAGATGTTCATCATCTGGCTTTTAGTTATCTATTTACCGTCACCCATTTTTGTTCTTCTTTTTTTTTTTTTTTAACAATTTTAGCTTCATTAAAACAGAAAGACATATGGTACTGTTCACGTACAATGCTGCCTTATACCTGGTTTCCCCAAGCCTGCCTTATTCTTATCAATGCAACAAATCCATATTCATCCTTCCAATGTCATTTTGAGAACTAGTTCATCTTACTTTTTCCTCAAACATTCCAGAACCTCTCTTTGTGCCCACTGCACACGGTCATATAGTACAATCTCTTTTATGACCAGACCAGGATAGTGATTGGTGGGCTAAATGAACCGGTTTAATCTGAGATTATAATACTAATGATAATACATTACATAGTATTTTTAAACATCAGTTATAAACCAAGCACTCTTCTATGAGTTTTACAAAGCCAACTAATTTAATCCTCACAATGGAGGTGCTATGACTACCCACTTCACTGATTAGGAAACAGGCACAGAGAGAAGTCAATTATTTTTGTTTGCTAAAAGTTCTTCCAAATAACAAAATTTTAAAACACTTTCACTGAGATGTTTACAAAATGTATTGTTGGTTAGGCATGGTGGCATACACTTGTAATACCAGTACTTGGGAGGCTGAAACAGGAGGATCATGGGTTTGCGACCAGCTTCAGCTACTTAGTGAGACTCTCCACAACTTAGTAAGACCCTGTTTCAAAATAAAGAATAAAAAATAGGGCTGGGGGTACAGCTCAGAGGTAGTGTCCTTGGGTACCATCCCTAGTACCACAAAGGGAAAAAAAAAAAGCAAAAACCAGAAAAAATGTACCTTTCTTTTATGAAGTTTATTGAACATAATGTAATCTGTCTTTAAAATGGCTCAACTTTGAAATAGTGAAACTAATAATAGGTAAGCCAATAAAAATTGAATGTGGCTTCCCTTTTGGTTTCACCAAAAGCATGAGTTTTTCCTTCTCATGGAAGCCAGAAAAGTGAGTTTAGCTTAATCAGGAAGAGATTCTATTCTTGTGGGGAGAAAAAAGGACTCCATTGTTCTTGTTTTTACTCTTTCTTTGCTGGTGAGGGCAAGCCTATGAAAGAGCCAAAGGTTGAAGGCTGAGTAGTCTTTGTGAGTGAGATTTTTCTTTAAAATTTGGCTACTTCTATCTGGGCGTGGTGGCGGGCACCTTTGTAATCCCAGCACTTGGGAGGCTGAGACAGGAGGATCGCACAAGTTTGAAGCCAGCCTCAACTACTTAGTGAGGCTCTCAGCAATTTAATGAGACCCTGTTTCCAAATAAAATATAAAATAGGTCTAGGAGTATATCCCGAAGGTAGAAAGCCTCTGGGTTCTACCCTCAGTACCACCAAAAAAAAAAAGGTAAAATTTGGCTACTTCTGTAGAAGTAGTTACTGTACCAGTATTGGGAATGGCCTAGGAAGATTTGAGAAAGCTCTGATTATTAATATATTTCAAAAATAATTGTGTCAAAATGGCGGCAGACCTGGAGAGAGAAAGGCTTGGCTTTGGTCAGGAAGCAAACAGCTATTGAAACTTAGATTGACTTAGCTACATGTAATTAGCAAGTCAATAGGAGAGGAGAATTAGGCCTTTCTCTATCTAAAGACCAATCTACATGATTGGATAAGCTAGCTAAGATGGTAGGAGGGGTCGACCTTCACGAAAGGAGACACCTCGCTACACCTTACAGGGAAGTTCACTAGTCAGAATTACATAAACAAGATGGAGGTCATGGGTATCAAAGTCCGGTCCACTTGCGATCCCTTTTGTGTATTCATTTCGAGTCACACCCCCCCCCATGCCATTTTGGCATGGGGCTGTATTTCTATTTTCTGTATTTCTATCTTTCTAATAAACTTCTTTAAATCTTCAGCAACTGTCCAAGCTATGCATATTTATTCTTAGCTTAGGATAAGAACCCGCAGTAATTTTCTGTTTTTGGTCGTTTTGGATTTTGTTATGGGTTGGAGGAAATTGTGTCCAGGACCCTAGCAGGGGTCCCGGCAAACAGTTTCCCCAAACCATATTCTCCTAATCTGTAACAGTTACCTCAGGCAGCAGTGGATGAGGGATCAGTCAAGTGTCTAAGCAGCCAACAATGTGCTCTCCATAGGGTAGGGCCCCTCTGAGATAAAACCCTGATGAGCCCATAGCCCATCCTACCTTGTTAGCTCCTCCTTGCCTGGTTCTTTTTCCTTTCCTTCCTATCCGGGCTTTTGCTCTGGAAGCTTCTCTCCAGTTCTTGAGCAAGGAAAGCTGTCCTGAAGAGTCGTGGCTCACCTGGGTCTTGCTCAAATTGCTCATTTGCTCCAAGCTAGCAGCCTGTGAGCGCTGGGGCCCAGCTGCGAGGGTATGCCCTAAGCCTCTGAGTGGCTACAAATGCCAAGGACTCAGAGACCTTATTTATTTGCTTGATGTTAAAGGCCCAGTGTCCAGCACAGTGCCTGATATCTAACAGATGTCCAATAAAAACTTACTGAATGAATGGATGAGTGAATAAATGACCCGTAGGCCCCAATCGAATTCATTTGCTTTGCTCTGGTATGTATTATTATCTCTGTGTCCTTTATACTTGTGAATTAGTTAAATAAAATTAGTTTCTGTAGCAAGATTGTCTCTGAAGATTCAGAGTATTTTTACCCAGTCTTACATGATATCTTTTATTCTTTGTTTCTTTGCATCTGTTTGCAAATTTGTTGAAATTTTTGTTAACTTTTCCTCTTCCATCTAAAAATATCTTCCCCAGTCTCTCCTGACCATCTCGATGGCTGAGCCTCCACCAAACTTCTATGAACTCCTGTAAAAAGCAGCCATTCCCTCCTGTAAATTCCAAAAATATTGTGGTTGTTGCTTCCAGTTCCCTGTTCTGTTTTGTTTTATTCTTGCAACTTTTCTGAGTCTAAATGTTGGGAAAATATTACTTTCCTTCTACGGATAAAGAAGAGATTTAGAGAGATTAACAGGCATATTGAGGGATCAGGCCTGAAAAATAATGACTCACTTGAACTCAGATTTCTTCCTTTCTCCCTCTCTAGGTCTCTCTATACTTGCAGAAGAGCGCAAGGTTTTCAAGCTCTGGTATATATTATCGTTCTGCCAGTGTTATATTCCCCACTAGACTGTGAATTCCTCCATGTTCTAACCACTAAGGCATGCTAATAATTTAACTGCATAAATAAGTTAATTGACCCTTAGAACTTTTAATTTAAGAATAGAAAAAAAAAAAACTTCCCCTGTAAACCAATTTTGCAATTTGTGTAAAAGGCAAAAGAGCTCCCAAGTGGGTATAGGGACTAAAAAACACTAGACAAGCTTCAAATGTTTGTAACTTTTTTTTTTTTTTTTTGGTACTGGGGATGAAACCCAGATTCTACCTTGGAGCTACACCCCCAGCCCTATATATATATTTTTTATTCTTAGGTCCTCACTAAACAGCTGAGGCTGGTCGCGAACCGCGACCCTCCTTTCTTAGCCTCCCAAATGCTGGGATTACAAGCATGCATCATCACCACGTCCGGCTAGTAAAAATTTTTGATCCCAAACCCTTTGGTTAAAAATCATAAAGCGAAGCCAGACGTGGTGGCGCACGCTTGTAATCCCAGCATTTGGGAGGCTGACACTAGAAGATTGCAGTTCGCGGACAGCCTCAGCTACTCAGTGAGGCCCTCTGCAACTCAGTGAGACCCGGTTTCAAAATAAAGAATAAAAAATAGGGCAGTGGGTGTAGCTCGGAGGTCGAATGCCCCTGGGTTCCATCCCCAGACCTGAAAAAAAAAAATGTCATAAAGCGAGCCCCTTCTATATCCACATTAGCACAGAGCCATTTTCGGGGCGTGAGATTTATTTACTCACAAGTTTACTTTCTGTAATTTCACCTTAAATATTGCCATTCATTCATTCATTCATTCATTTTGGGGCGGAGTGAGCAGACTGACTGCCCAGCTGGCTCTCAGCAGAAGCAAGGCGGAGCCCCACTCCGTGTTCTACAGCAGACTTCCTGAGCTCTCCAGGCCCCCGATCAGACCCGCATCAAACTTTGCAAAGGGCTGGAGCCTACCCTCAACCCGCCCCGCGGTGCTAATGATCGGCGAGCTGAAGCCAGAGCATCTGTAACCAGCCGCCTCCTACTGCTGCACGCGCAGCATCCCTTCCCACCGCGGAGGCGGCGCGTCCTCACTAGTTTGTCCCTGCGGCCGCCCCGTAGACGCGGCTCCGCGCCCCATTGCCATGGCTGCCCGCGGCGGCGTCGCCTCGGCCGGCGAGGGGCTTCGCTACGCCGAGTACTCGCCGCCCTCGAGCAAACGGTCCGACGCCGACCTCGACCACGGACTGGTGAGTCCGCCGCGCCCGCTCGGCCCGGGCTCGGAGGGCCTCTATCTCTTTAAGGACCAGGAAACAGGCAATTGCAGCCGCGGCGGAGGAGGCTCCTCGTGGGATTGCTCCGGCACGGGGGGGGGGGGTCACGTGGAGGATACGGCGGGGTTAAAGTCGCTTGTGGGGAAGAAGGGTGCTTAAAAACTACCGCCTGGGCACGGGCGTGGTGGTGCACGCCGTGTAAGCCCAGCCCTTGGGTGGCTGAGTCAGGAGAATCGCAGGTTCGAAGCCAGCCTCAACAGTTAGCGAGACTCAGCAACCTAGTGAGAATCTGTTTCAAAACAACGACATTAGCCTGGCGTGGAGGCGCACGCTTGTAACCCCAGCATCTGGGAGGCTGAGACCAGAGGATCGTGATTCAAGGACAGCCTCCACAACTCAATGAGACCCTGTTTTCAAAATAAAGAATAAAAGCCGGTCGTGGTGGCGCACGCTTGTAATCCCAGCGCTTGGGAGGCTGAGACAGTAGGATCGCACAGGTTGGAAGCCAGCCTCAGCTACTTAGTGAGACCCTGTTTCCAAATAAAGTATAAAATAGGTCTGGGAGTGTAGCCCAGAGGTAGAAAGCCCCTGGGTTCCACCACCAGTACCACACAACACACACAAAAAAAACCCAACAATAAAGGGGGGGGGGCTCAGAGTGTGGCTTGGAGGTAGAACTCCCCTGGATTCAGGCCCCAGTAACAAGCCAACAACTAAAACAAAACCCTCCAAAACTACAATTTGAAGACTAAGAACAGTTGCCCAGTGAAGAGGAAAAAGTGCCCCAGGTAGTAGTTGCAAAATCTCAGAAGAGAATTTGGGTCTAATTGGAAACTGTGAGCCACACATTTTCAGGGTTTTGGGACTGTGTGTGTGTGTATACTGTGTAAAGAACCAAGGGGCATTCTACCACCGAGCTACACCCTCAGCCCTGTTTTATTTTTTATCTGAAAACAAGGTCTTGCTAAATTGCTGACAGCCTAAGTCACCGAAGCCAGCTTGGAACCGGTGATCCTTCTGTCCCAGCATCCCTAGTACTGGGATTGCAGGTGTGCACCACCACATTCTGCTTTGGGTGCCTTTTTGATGCCTAGAATGGCAGGCTGGGATATTATACGGTTCTTTTAGACCGTGTGTAAGAAAAATGACTCAGATTGAGAAAGTTTGTAAATGTAGCTGTTTTGTCTTTTTCTACCCCACAGTCCCTGCAATTCCAGCTTACAGTGATATGTTTTGCCTTTAAATGCACAGCCCTGATAGTCCATACCATTGGTTTACATTATAATCTTGTGATACTGTTTATTTTGATTTGGCATTTTTCAACATTTTTCTGTTTCCTAAGAGCAGAGATGAGATATTCTAAAAAGTACTCAATTGTGAGCACTCAGTTA
This sequence comes from Muscardinus avellanarius, assembly GCF_963383645.1. Lineage (NCBI taxonomy): Eukaryota > Metazoa > Chordata > Mammalia > Rodentia > Gliridae > Muscardinus > Muscardinus avellanarius. Next base: position 147,688,364 of record NC_137787.1, on the reverse strand, counting down.
TCAATACTTGATACATTAGTGACGGATTTCCAGTAGAGTCAGGTGTGTTTGCCTAGAAAGGTTTTGGAAAATAAGTATGCTTTCAGCAACATTCTATCTGCCTTTGTCTGTCTGACCCTGTCTGTCTCTGTCTTTGTCTGTCTTTTCTCTCTCTCTCTCTCTCTCTGCCACTGAGCTACATTCCCAGACAACCCTCCTCACTTTTTTTTTTTTTTTTTTTTTTTTGAGACAGGGTGTTAGTAAGTTGCCTTAGCTGGCCTGGAGCTTGTCATCCTCCTGCCTCCCTCGGTCTCTTGTTACTGGGATTATAGGTGTGTACAGCAAACATTTCTTGAACACTGCTAGGTGCCGGGTACCATCCAGGGCCTCGGAATATGTAAGTGAACAAAACCGATAAAAGTTTGAAGTAGCAGACTGGCTTCCTGCTATGTCTGGGTCGTTCCCTGCAATCGCTGGTGAAGAATGCCCTTTATAATCCTCACTTCAGAAATGAGGAAAAGAGGCTCCACACGTGTAAACTTGTGCAGGGTACAGGATCATGCCTCTAATAAGTGGCAGACCCAGGACTCCAAATCCTCCACTTTTTCCTCTGTGACTTGCTGACTTAGAAATAAGGCTTTCTGGATCAGTCTGTGATCAAGCTGGATAAGATTAGGTGGAAGGAATCTCTTTATTGGGAGTTGTAAAAATCTCAGTAGCAAGCTGATAGGTGAGGCTGTTGGGAGCTCCTTGGTAGTTTGAAGATAGAACTAATGTTGGTGATTTCCACATCTGTAGGTATTTTACTTGGAAAAGGAGCTAGTGTGTAGAATCCTAGATATTGGTTAAGAGGTCTCTTTACTAGTTCAGGCACATAAAAGCTAAACTGTGGGCTAGTGATTCCCCTGAACCCCTGAAATGATATTAAATATAAATTTTTTTTTTTTTTTTTTTTTTTTTTGGTGGTACTGGGGTTCCTGGAAACCCTTCTAACTTTGGGCTACATTCCCAGACCTATTTTTTATATTTTTATTTGGAAACAGAGTCTCTTAAGCCAGCAAGGTTGGTTTCGAACCTGCATGATCCTCCTGTCTCCACCTCCCAAGTGCGGGGATTATAATCATGCACCACCATTCCCGGCATACATATATTCTTAAAAATAAATACAAGCAGCCGGGCATGGTAACCCCAGAATTTGGGAGGCTGAGACAGGAGAATCGTGGTTCGCAGACAGCCTCAGCTATTTAGTGAGGCCCTCTGCAGCTCAGTGAGACCCTCTTTCAAAATAAAGAATAAAAAATAGGGCTAGGAGTGTAGCTTGGAGATAGACTGCTCCTGGCTTCCATTCCCAGTACTACAAAAAAAGAATAATTAATACAACATTCCAGTTGAAACATAGGGTGAGAGTTGGGCATGTCGCTCAGTAGTAGAGTGCTTATTAAGGCCTGGGTTTAATCCCTAATACTACAGGGAAAAAAAGAAAAGAAACATAAAGGCAAAATAAGTATTTTATTAGCAGATAACATGTGATTAAATAAATGCTCAGGCATGAGTATATTAGGAACGTAATGAAATATAATCATGAGTCTGGCTTTTGCAGCAGGACAAAGAATCACTGTATATGCAACAGCTATAAAAAAATGCAAACTACCAGATGTATTATATTGGCATTTCAAGTGTCATAAGGGCCATCCATTGTCATCAACAAGTTGATTTTTCTCAAAATTGCAAATTGAACAAAAGTAGGTAAGTGGATTTTATATATGTGTAATCCCAGATACTGGGATTACAGGCATGCCCAGCTACAAATGTTCAGTCTATATGAAAACTATAAAACTGATATATTTATATATAATAAAGACAGGGTATTAATGCCCGGTGGGATGTTTTAAAATCTTGTGGGATAAGCCAGATGTGGTGGCAGACATTTGTAATCCTAGTATTTGGAAGGCTGAGACAGGAGGATCACAGGTTTGAGGACAGCCTCAGTAAGTAGTGAAATTCTCATCAACTTAGAGACCTTGTTTTAAAATGAAAAAAAAAAAAAAAATAGGGCCTGGAGGTGTAGCTCAGAGGTTAAATGCCTCTGGGTTCATCCCCAGTACTACACACACAAAATAAATCTTGATGGTTGCAGATAGTTGTTCGTTGTGTGGCTCATCTGTGCATTGTAGGACTTCTAAGATCAGTAGTCCCCCGTCCACAAAGGGCCCTCTCTCCTATCCAAATGATTGTGCAGCCAACAAGGGCCTCATTGATTTTCAGATGTCTCCAGTGGGCTGTTCTGCTTCTGTTGGGAATCGCTAGTCTAGGCAATGACCAGGGAGGTAGAAGATTAAGATTATTGATAATCACTTTAGGGAACTTGGAAGTACTGAAAGCAACAGGAAGCCGACAAAGGGATTGTTAGGAAAAAAAATATGGGCTTAAATAATAGAAAATAATGTTTATTGAGAAGTTAAAGAAAAATTTTTCTACCACTTTTTTTTTTTTTTTTTTTTTTTTTGGTGGTACTGGGGATGAAACCCAGGGGCCTTCCACCTCCAGGCTACACTCCTCAACCTATTTTATATTTTTATTTTTATTTGGAAATAGGGTCTCTTAAGCCAGCTGAGGCTGGCTTCGAACCTGCGTGATCCTCCTGTCTCAGCCTCCCAAGCATGGGGATTACAACCATGCGCCATCACGCCTGGCTCTACCACTTTTTTTTTGAAGCATCTTAAATGCAACTTTTTACATTGTCTTATTTGTTTTGTTTTGTGTTTTGTTTTGTTTTGTTTTTTCAGAACTGGGGATAGATCCCAAAGGCATTCTACCTCTAAGCTACCTGCAACTCTGCTTTTTATTCTTTATTTTGAAGCAGGGTCTCACTAAGTTGCAGAGGGCCTCAGTAGCTGAGGCTGGCCATGAACCTGTGATCCTCCTGTCTCGGCCTCCCAAGTACTAAGATTATAAGCGTGTGCCACCACACCCAGCTTCTTTTCAAGTTTCTGAACTTGCTTTTAGGAAACTGTTCTTGTGTTTGTTGGGAGGGTATTGGATTTGCGTGTGTGTGTGTGTCTCTGTGTGTGTGTCTCTGTGTGTGTCTGTGTGTGTGTTACGGCTGGGGATTGAACCCAGAGACATTCTGCCTCTGAGCTATTGTGTGAGCTTTAAAAGGGAAATAGCAGGATATGGGTTTTTCTGATGGACAAAAACTGAGCCAATTTAGGTGTGAATCTTAAGTATAGAACCAGATACAATGAAGTTAGGAGTCTGCTACTGACTGAACCTTAAAGGTATAGCAGCCCATAAGTAATAATAATTTTCAGTTACCTACCAATGAGTCCTACAAACAAAAACATATAATTCAGCTTATCTAAAATGTGGCTCAGTACATATCATCTCTTCTCTAGCATACCAAAGAATAATGCCATCATCAGCTCCACTTTCTCCTTCCCTTCCAACACCCAGTCAGCCTGCGCTCTACTCTCTTTCTAGCCCTCCTTTCCCATTGCTTTTATCTTAGTCTTCTCCTCTAGCCTATTTTAATAGCTTTTAAAGACAGTCTCTTTGCTTTAGGTACTGTGCACCCTATGCTGTAGTGACATTGAGCTCCCGGTTTCCCCATGAAATCTCGCATTTCTGTGGCTTTCTCTCTGACTGAAATACTTTGCCTTTCTAAAGACCCAGCTCTTATTGACTCACAGCCTTCTCTGACCCCATTCTTCTTCCCTAGAAGAAGAGAGTTGTTTCATCCTATGCATTCTCTTAGAAAATTATACAAGCTTTTAGTATAGTGTGTATTACAATGTATCAAGATTACTTATATGTATATATGTGTAAGCACTTAGAATTTGAAGTCTTGGGGCAAAAACACTTATATGGTAGGCGTTGGTAATTGGACCATGTTGAATACTTAATTGCTTATTAAACACTCACTAATTTATTTTACTATGCAGTGACTTAGTAAATGGAGATGTTGATTCTGATATCCTATTGATACACATATTTTTTTTCCTCTAGATTTCTCTTACATGTTAGCTTCTTTTATTTTTTTTTTTTGGGGGGGAGGGTGTCTGGAAACCCTTCTACCTCTAGGCTACACTCCCAGACCTATTTTTTATTTTTATTTTTTTATTTGGAAACAGGGTCTAGGGTCTCTTAAGCCAGCGTGACTGGCTTTGAACCTGGAGATCCTCCTATCTCCGCCTCCCAAGTGCGGGGATTACAAGCGTGCGCCACCATGCCCGGCACATGATAGCTTCTAAAGGAGAACAGGAACAAAAGTTTGGGTCTCTTAAAAATTTATTAACGTCTACTTTCCCCCCAGAACTTAGCACAAAGCCTGGCATATGCCAAATAAGTGTTTATATGTTTTTATGGCAAATGCTAAGTATTAATTGATTGATGAGTAATCGCATTCTTCTGGCCATAATAACTACCACCCCTGTTTGAGGAAGAATAATTTTTTCCTTTCTAATTTCCCTCTGGTATAACTATTGTCCGTCTTGAACTCAAATGTTGCAGTCTCAAAGCAAACATTTTAGCATTTTATAACACTTTTAGGCAATTTATTTTATCTAGCAGGTTATTTATTGCTTTGCTGTTTGGGGAGAATAAAATGCCTTGGGGAATTTGTAAACAGTTTTGACGCCTTTTTTCTTCTCTTCAGCAGTGGCAGCTATGATTAAGTGGGCTCTTTTCCAAAATTTTTTGATTCATGATAGTCGAACATTTAAAGTACTTTTTCTCTTCCATGTGTATATTTAAAACTACTAGTTGGGGGTAACAGGTCTGACTTGGCCCACTAGTTGATTTGCTGGCATTATTTAAAGTAGTTTTTTTTTCCTTTTTGAATATGCCTATTTTTAACTGAAATTAGATAAATCTTTATAGGCAGCTACTAAGTTTTGCGAATCTTCTGTCAGCTCCACAATAGTGCCAGGCACAGAGTTGCCGCCCCATAAGTATTTGATGAATGCTTACATTAACAAATGAATGAAAAAAAACTGGGTTGGAGAAAAATAGAGGATTAGAAAAATAGAGAATTATAAAGAGTTTTATAGAATGATGAGCTGATAGCTTTAAAGGTCTTTTTTTTTTTTTTTTTTGCAGGTCTGGGGATGGAACCTAGGGGCATTCTCCCTCTGAGCTACACCCCCTGCCCTATTTTTTGTTCTTCATTTTGAAACATGGTCTCACTAAGTTGCGGAGGGCCCACTCAGTAGCCGAGGCTGGCCATGAACCGTGATCCTGTCTCAGTCTCCCGAGTGCTGGGATTGCAAGCGTGCACCACCACGCTTTTAATCATCAAGAAAAACTTTAAATATGGGCATCTAATAAATATTTGTAATTGGAATATATATAAGACTCTGATTCCTGCTATGATTTTCCAAGTTTGGGCCATTTTATTGATTTTTATTTTTTATTTATTTTATTTTATTTTATTTTATTTTTTTGGTGGTATTGGGGTTCCTTCTACCTCCGGGCTACACTCCCAGACCTATTTTTACATTTTTAAAATTGGAAACAGGGTCTCCTAAGCCAGCGCGCGCGGCTAGCTTCGAACCTGCGCGATCCTCCTGTCTCTGCCTCCCAAGCGCGGGGATTACAAGCGTGCGCCACCACGCCCGGCCATTTTATTGATTTTTAATAAATATCTCCAATAACATAGGCACTCTCCAACTTAGAAACAATTTTTGGGTTTAAAGTTTGTTAATCTCATCTATTTTAATAATTTGGTGGGGGGGGGGACACAGCAAATATGTGGAAGCTATAAACCAGGTGTGTATCTGGAGGATGTGACTAAGCCAGGAGTGTCACTCCCAAGGACAGAGGGCAGAGGCCTATTTGTAAAGGGGTAAGTAGTAAACACTGTAGGCTCTGGCCCATCTAGCCTCACTTATACGTACTCTGCTCCTGTAAAGTGAATGCAGCCTTAGAGAATATATACATGTGAGTGTTCCAGTACACCTTTGCTTAGGAAAACTTATGCTCTAGCAGACACACCCAACTTGATAAGGATTTTTGACTGAGATTTCTAGAGAAAATTGTTTTTAGGTTCTTGCAATATAAATTCACTTTTAGCGAATATAAGTTTTTCTCTGACTTTGCCCTAAAACAGTTCTACTCAATCTTTTCAAATATAAGGTCTTTTTATAAGTTGAAAATTTTCACATCTGTCTCCTGCCCCATAATATCAGTGGCACTTTCTACTTTTAATTCATTGAAGATATAAAAGTAAGATGCATGAATGTATTGAACTCATTATATACAAGCAAGTAGATAAGGAGGAAGAATTTGGTGAATGTCTATTATGTACCGTGTATGTGATAATCGTTTTCTCATAATCCTGTGACGTTTGATGTTACTTTCACCATTTTACACATAAGAACATTGAGGCTCAAAGATGCTAACTAACTATCTCAAGGTCATACTGCTAGTACTTAGCAGACTAAAATATGAAACCAGTTTTAACTCCAAAGGCCCTTGACTTTTTACTGTACTGCATTGGCATTTATCATTAAGATACCAGATATTGATGAAATCCAATTTCAAGAAATTATTTAAAGTCTTGATTTTTATAGTAATTTTCAGGGTCAGTCTTAAGATGGCTCAAGATGTGTTTAAAAAGTCTTCAGTTTTAAAGCAGAATTGATATTTATTTCACCTTAACTCAAAATGGAAGGAAATGTGTAAGGCAATGGAAGGAAAAAATAATGTGTAATGGAAATTTAATCTTAACAGGCTAAGAAATTGCTTAAAGTAAAATAGGCTGCTGTAAGGGAATAACAGCTTTCCAAGCCAGGTGCAGTGGCACATGTCTGTATTCTCAGTTCTTGGGAGACTGAGTCAGGAGAATGATAGGTTCAAGGCCAGCCTCAGCAATTTAGTTAGACCCTAAGAAATGTTACAGGTGTAATAAACTTACAGGAGTACTTGATAGGAAGGAGGTAGATATACACACTGCAAGATCATCTTTATGATCATGGTGTGAATCTAAGTGCAGGGATAGAAATGGAGATAGCAAAGATCAGTGCACTTGTTTTTATTGGAGAATGTGAAACAAAATTCATTTGAAGTTTATATTAAAGTAGACAGGCCAGAGTATCCTCTGACATAAGAAGTAAAAAGTTGTTAAACCCTTCTGACCAGCTGGGGTCTTCCTAAGATTTTTCTTTTTTAAATTTTATTTATTTATTTATTTATTTATTTATTTATTTATTTATTTATTTATTTATTTATTGTGGTACTGGGAATTGAACGTAGGGGCATTCTACCTCTGAGCTACATGCCCAGCCCTATTTTTTATTCATTATTTTGAAACAGGGTCTCACTAAATTGCAGAGGGCCTCACTAAGTAGCTGAGGCTGACCATAAGTCTGTGATCCTCCTGCCTTAACCTCTCAAGTACTGGAATTATAAGTGTGTGCCAACATGCCTGGCTTTCTTCCTGATTCAGAAATAAGCAATTATATGATGCTATCATATCGTAATTATAATAGCTGTCATTTGTTTATCATGTCTATGAGTGTTCTAATTCATGAAAATTTCTGCCAACCCTAAGAATTAGGTATCATTATCCTCATCTTAGATGAGGGTAGACCATGAGAAGACAGATGAGGAAACACGTAGAGGTCAAGTAACTTGACCAAGGTCATGAAGTTGAGAAGTAGAAAGCTGCATTTTTTTATTCCAAAGTGAGTGTCCCTCGGACTTTGTTTTATTGAAAACAGGTAGATCTAGTCATATATAAGTACTGTTAGTGTTTTGGTTAACTTCATTCTGGTTTGTTTTTGTTGTTGTAGTCCTGGGGGTGCAACCAAGGGCCTAGGGCATGCTAGTAGGCAAGGGCTCGACCTCGTGCTCCAACCCTAGCTCTGTTCTGTTTCTCTGTATACTTTTCTACAACCTGCTTTTATTCTATACCTAATACATAATTTATAAGCATTCCTTAATAATACACTATTTAATGGATTTAGTTGATATATACTTTGAATATGTTTTAATTTGTTTTAATTATTCCCTTATTGTTGAGTATTCAAATTCTCATTTTATATAATCAGTAATAATACAGCATAGATTATTCTCATGTTTTTATGCACCTTTCTGATTTTTTTTAGGATAAATGTTTTGATTTGTAGTTACTGCGTCTAAGGACACCATATATATATAATATTTTTTTCTTGCAGTACTGGGGATGGAACCCAGGGCCATTCTGTCTCCGAGCTACACCCCCCAGCCCTATTTTTTAGTCTTTTTTATTTTGAAACAGGGTCGCACTAAGTTGCAAAGGGCTTCACTAAGTAGCTGGTCTCTACTCCCAAATGCTGGGATTACAAGCATGCACCACCACACTTGGCAGGACACAATATATTTAAGGTTGTTGATTCTTAAAATGAAATTACTCTCAAGACACATTGTTCCCATTTGAATTTCCAGCATCACTTCAGAAGATTGTTGCTTGAACCACTCTCCTGATAACTCTAAGACCCAAGTTATTGGCTAAAATGTGTGCCTTCCAATATTAACAAGTATTATACTAGAAATATGATAGATTGACATGTAACAGCATATGCATAATTCTTCCTTACTTTTCTCTGTGACACATGTTGTTACGGATTGGGAGAATATGGTTGTGGGGAAACCATTCCCCGGCGACCCCTGCTAGGGTCCCAGACACAATTTCTCTCAAACCACAACAAAACCCAAAAGGACCAAAAAACAGAAAATTACTGCGGGTTCTTGTCCTAAGCTAAGAATAAATATGCATAGCTTGGACAGTTGCTGAAGATTTAAAGAAGTTTATTAGAAAGATAGAAATACAGAGAATAGAAACACAGCCCCATGCCAAAATGGCCCGGGTGGGTGACTAGAATACACCAAAGGGATCTCACATGGACTAGACTTTTATGCCCATGACCTCCATCTTGTTTACGTAATTCTGATGTAGCGAATGTCCCTGTAAGGTACCTCCCCTTACCTTATAAGGTACCTCCCCCAGCAAGTTGTGGTGAGGTGTCTCCTTTCATGAAGGTCGACCCCTCCTACCATCTTAGCTAACTTATCCAATCATGTAGATCTGCCTTAAGAGAAAGGCCTAGTTCTCCTCTCCTATTGACTGGTTAATTGCTTTTAGCTAGGTTAATTTACATTGGAATAGTTGCCTGCTTTTAGGCAGAAACCAAGTCCTTGCACAGATTTGCCCCTCGCCCAATTTTTGAAATATATTAATAATCATAACTTCCTCAAATTTTCCTAGGCCATTCCCAATACTGGTACACATATCCCTGTGTAAACTGATTTCTCTTTATTTCTGTTTATTGTCTGCCTCTCTTGCTAAAATATAGCTTTACAAGGACAGAGATTTTGTCGGATAGATCCCAGGAATTTAGAATCATAACTGGTACATCATAAAAACTGGTTGAATAATTTTTAAATTAACTAATAATCAGTCAGCCAGTCAGAGATAAGGAGGTAGCATTCAAAGGACTGTTTTGACCAATTTCTTAACCCTTTCAAAAATTGAGTCCCTTTTTTTATTTTTCTTTTATTTTTTTTAAAGTTATTTCTTTGTTTTCCTACATGACCAGTAGATTATTCATTTCACTCTTGTAAGGAAATGTACTTGAAACAAAGCCCATAATGTCATATCTTTGTCTCAGATGAAATAAAGATGTATTTACCTAGTCCAGGATATTTTGAGGTTTGATTGTTGTACCAGTATTGGGAATGGCTTAGGAAGATTTGAGAAAGCTCTGATTATTAGTAGATATATTTCAGAAATAATTGTGTCAAAATGGCAGACCCAGAGAGAGAAAGGCTTGGCTTGGTCAGGAAGCAAACAGCTATTGAAACTTAGATTGACTGAGCTAAAAGTAGTTAGCAAGTCAATAGGAGAGGTGAACTAGGCCTTTCTCTGTCTAAAGACAGATCTACATGATTAGATAAGCTAGCTAGGATGGGAGGAGGGGTTGACCTTCACGAAAGGAGACACCCTGCCACACCTTGCTGGGGGAGGAACCTTACAGGGACGTTTACTATGTCAGAATTACATAAACAAGATGGAGGTCATGGGCATAAAAAGTCTGGTCCCCGTGCTGTATCTTTGGGTGGTAAATTGGCTTGGACCCCCCCCCCCCATGCCATTCTGGCATGGAACTGTAACTATCTTATGTATTTCTATATTTTTAATAAATTTCTTTAAATCTTTGGCAAGTGTCCGAGCTATGTATACTTATCCTTAGCTCAGGACAAGAACCCGCGGTTTTTCTGTTTTTGGTTGTTTTGGGTTTTGTTGTGGTTTGAGGGAAATTGTGCCTGAGACCCTAACAGGGGTCCCCAGGAACAGTTTCCCCACAACCATAACATTCCCAAAACCATAACATATTTCACCATAACAATTGTTACTTTCTTAATTAAAATTTACTGATATTATCCATTTTATATCCCCATTTAAAAATGTTAGTCACTCATATAATACATAGATAATAAAAGCTATTAGAGTCATCTAGATGGTGATGTAATTTTTTATTCCATTTTGCAAATCTTTTGAAAACGTGATGTAGCCAAGTATAGTGATATACGTTTGTAATCCCAGTACTTGGGAGGCTGAGACAGGAGGATTGCAGGTTCATAGCCAGCCTCAGCAACTTAGTGAGACCCTGTTTTAAAATTAAAAAAAATAGGGCCACAGGTATAGGTCTGAGGTAGAATGCCCTGGGGCTCAATCCCCAGTGTGCCAACCCCCCATGCACACAAAAAATCATGATGTGCCAAGTGTAGATTTTGGAAATCTAAAAAGATAACACAGTCCCTGCCTTCAAAAGGTCATGTGCTGGAAGAGATTCTAGATAGGTAAGCCATTTTTAAACCGTGCATATGTGTCTATTCTAGTAGAGTTCTGCTGACTGTATGGAGTTACTAAAACGTTTTGCTTGGATTAGGAGGTGAGAACAAAGAACTTCACTGAGGACGCCTTAAAGTTGCTTTTGAGATGAAAATTTGAAGGAGAATCAGGCAGACAGGAAAAGAGTGGGCCAAAGATGTGAGAGTGAGGGAAGAGCTAACAGTATCTGCCGTGTTCGCTTGGCGACAGGTCATGTTTCCTGACCATAATTATATCAAGTCTTAACGAGCATCTTAGGATACAGTTATTTACATCCCCATTTTATTTTATTAGTGTTAGTTTTGTTTTTGTGTGTGTGTGTGGTACTGGGGTTCCTGGAAGCCCTTCTACCTCGGGGCTATACTCCCAGACCTATTTTTATATTTTTATTTGGAAACAGGGTCTCTTATGCCAGAGAGAATGGCTTCTAACCTGTGCGATCCTCCTGTCTCCGCCTCACAAGGGCGGGGATTACAAGCCTGTGTGCCACCACGCCCGGCATTACATCCCCATTTTATACATGAGGAAGTAGGTCCATACAGAGTAGCTCAGGATCACAGAGCTGGTAAATGTTGAGCTGGAATTGGAGCCCAGGCCGGGCTCACTTTGAGGCCCGTGGATTTTCCATAGCATGCCCACCCTGCATTCAGAGACAAAGGGGTGGAAGGCTGAGGGTGGGATTATTGTTTGCTTCTTTTCATGGATGAAAACCATGAACGTTTTAAATGAGTCATGAGGAATGGGAAAGAGTACTAATTAATCATTAAGAAGGTGATATTGAGGAGCAATAAAGGACTGACAGCCATCAGGAATTGTAATTGTATAATGATGCTATTTAAAATGGACATAGGACTTTTGAAATCAATCCATTGATTTTATTGAGGATTTCCATTTCTTAGTTTTTGCAGTATTATATATATATGTCTGAAAAATTTAAATCCAAAATATTCATGCATAGCTGGGCATGGTGGCACATGATTGGAGGCTAGACAGGAAGATTGCATGTTCAAAGCCAGCCTCAGCAACTTTGAGAGGCTCTCAGCAATTCAGTGACACCCTGTTTTCAAATAAGAAATATAATTGGGCTACGGCATGTAGTTTAGAAATAGTATGGCTCAGGGTTCAACCCCCAGTACCAAAACAAATAAAAAATAAATAGCAAAATATTCATGCATTATGTATGGCCAAAGGAAATTCAATCAAAATTATGCTTTCTGGCATTTTTGACATATATATAACTTGAAGCCATAAATTTTAATACTTAAATACTATTGACTAAACATATACATTTTTTGTGAGTATATAACATCTTTGTTTTTCAGGGCAACCATGACAAGATTGTTAAAACTCAAATTTCTAAATTTGCTCTAAGCAGGATCTTAGGCTTTCTGCTTTTATTATGTAGACCAGTGTTCCTAAAACCAGTCTGATAGGATCAGTTGTCAAGGAGTTTTTTAGTAGAACGTGTATCTGGTTTTACAGGTATAAATGTACCCAGGCATAATGAAGGATTAGTTTGTCCTACTAATAGTAGTATGTGTGAATCTAATTGTGTGTAACAAGAGAATGTGTCATAGGTTTTATCTTATTTTATTGTTTGTGGCACTGAGGATCTATCCTTGGACCTCACACATGCTGTTCAAGCACTCTACCACTGAACTGCATCCCCAGCCCTTAGAATTTACTTAGATCTTCTGCAGGCTTAGAAAATGTTAGGGACTTCTTTGAATCATTAACACCTAAATCTTCAAAGAAATGTTCAAAACTAAAACTTGCCTGCTATGGCAAGGTTTTTGCCCTTCCTCGGAAACTCCTGTTGAAATTTAATCCCCCTTGTGATGTATTAAGAAGGTGGGAACTTAATCTGACTGTGGTGTTTAAGGGTATGGCCTTTGGGAGGTGGTTAGATAAGATAAAGTCACCAGGGTGGAGCCCCATGATTGCCTAGGGGTGGTTATAAGAAATGAGAGAAAAAGGATACATAGACACATACTCCCTGACTCTTGCCCTTTAAATTCCTGTGAGGACTCAAGGCTCTTGCCAGCAAAATGTTCTTCACCAAAAGTGGCCCCTCACTTTTGGACCAGAATGGTGAGCCAAAATAAGCATCCTTAGTAACTTACCCAGTCGGTGGTATTGTGTTATTAGCTATAGAACATGTACAAAATGTTATCCAAGGCAGCCTGGTAGACATTTAGAAAAGGGTGGGGGAGAAGAGAAAAGCCTTATCTGGCATCCGTATTTACCATGCACTGCCTCCTACACATGCTTGACACCTATGGCCATTTAGCCCTTGCTAGGGTACAGGAATATATCTACCTTTCTTTTTAAATTACATTACCTGATTTTCATTTTCAACACAAATCCTAATTTTCCTGAGTCAAACAGATAGCAACATTTCTCTATTTCTGTTAAATTCTCAAATGTATTATGGTGTGTATCTAATCACCTGAGCAATTTTAGACATTTAACCTGACTATTGCCTAGCTGGTAGAAAATGATTGTGCTTCAGGTACTAACACTATGCCCAATTCACAATTTTGCCTTTATATTGTCTTTTCAATGTCATTTTCTCATTCCGTTACTGGCAATTTAGTTTTAAAGCATCATTGTTTAAAAAACACTCAAAATAAAATTGAAGTACATCTTCGTGCTTGCAACTGGATCGAAGATGATGTTGGGTATATAAAGGAAACACAATAGATCCTCTTAGCCTGAGGATCAATACTGAAGTTTAAGTAAATAAGAAATACCATAGTGATAAAGCATATGTGATTTTTTTTTTCAGTAGGAAGTAAAATGAAGAACATGTTGATGGAATCCTTTGATGTTTATGTTAGGTAGTTAAAAGCAGAGCCAGGAAAGAAATGGATCAGGGAAGAGCCCTCCTGAGAAGAGATGGGGATTCCCCCCCCCCCCCCAGCTGTGCGAGACTTGGAGCCATTCATTACATTGCAGCTTCAGTATCAGCGGGAAATCTGGCATGGTGAATTTAATGTGGTCACACTAAGCAGTAGCCGCCTCAAATGACTATGCATTAGGAGGGCTGAGATTTCTGGACAGTATGACCACCTCACCAGGGGCAGCCTCACCCCTTCCCCTTCTTTTCCATTCCTGAACTAGGGACTCAGTAACCCTCCTGGGAAACCTACTACCTAATAAAGCTTTTCATGCCTACCCTATCTGTGTCCCCCCAAACCGAGAAAAACCTGTGACATTTATACAGTTATGTTAAATGAACCATGGGTATTCAAAAAGCCCCATTATGTTTTAGCTGTTTGTTTGTTTTTTTTGTTTGTTTGTTTTTTGGTAGTACTGGGGATGGAACCCAGGAGCTTTCTACCTCTGGGCTACACTCCCAGTCCTATTTTTATATTTTATTTGGAAACAGGGTCTTGATAAGTTGCTGAGAACCTCACTAAGTAGCTGAGGCTGGCTTTGAACCTGCACAATCCTCCTGTCTCAGCCTCCCAAGCGTGGGGATTTTTAACAATATTTACCTCTTATCTGTTGAGGAATATTTAAGGGTTGACAACCTGAAAGGAGCCTTAAAGACTGTCCTGCCTCTCTGGCTTTTCCTCGTCTTCCAGGGAATGAGTCTTCCTTTACTGAAGTTGCCCGACTGTCACTGTCTGTTGAAAATGTTTAGAGCGAGACTTGAGTGGGGGAAGCCTAGAGGAACTTCTGGCTTTGCTCAAAGCCAGTAGTTTGGAGAACAAAAGTTGGTTGGAAGAAAATCAGTTTTATTCAAGAGTCATCACCCTGGAAAATGAAGGGAGCTGTTCCCAAAGCTCCAGTTAGGCACCTGAAAAAGCTTTTCCATGGAGGCAAAGGAGGTACCGTGACATTGGGTGGGAAGATTGCAGGGCAGCTCCGTCTTCATCCAGAGCAGAGGTCTACTGGTTGGAAGATCAGTTGACCTCCTCTTGGGGCTAGTTCCTATAGTTTGTTGCTTTGTTCTGTTATTTCAGTACTGGAGATTGAACTGTTTTATTTTTGTAATACTGGAGATTGAACCCAGTGCCTCATGCTGGCAGCACTATACCACTGAGCTAGATTCTAGGGCCTGTTCTTACATTTTAGAAAGACACACTACTTTTCTATCAAGTAAACCTCATAGCAATTTACATGCTTTGTGTTAATTGATGCACAGAACTAAAGAATGAGAGGGACATTGCACCTTCTGATATTATCTGAAGGTCACCAGATGGCTCTATGAATCTAAAGAAAAATTAATTAGCAGTTAACATCTTAATCCTTTAGGTGTGGCTTCTCTTTAGAATGTAGAATGCCTGGCAAAAGGGAGGAGTTGTGAACTTGCAAAAGGCTCAAAGGAGGGCCCCTGTTGCAATTTCTTCATTGGTCTCTAAAGAGCGCTAGATTTCTCCGTTATGGATATTAAAGTTAGAGCACTTTTGTGTAGCTGCCCTTTCTGAGCTAATGTTTATCATTATAGAGTCCTCTTTGAAGATTTAATTTCCCAAGACTTGGTGTGTCTTTTCTCATAGAACTTGAAGACCAATGGCCAGAGGGCTTTTACATCTCCAGCCTCAGCCTCCTTAAGAATACCTGCACCAGTATGAAAACTATCCCTTTTTTTTTTTTTTTTTTTTTTTCGGGTTTGAGGACGAAACCCAGGGCATTTGACCTCTGAGCTATACCCCTGCCCTGTTTTTTATTCTTTTTTTTTTGAAACAGAGTCTCACTAAGTTGCAGGGGGCCTCACTAAGTAGCTGAGGCTGTCCGCGAACTGTGATCCTCCTGTCTCAGCCTCCTGAATACTGGGATTACAAGCGTGCGCCACCATGCCCGGCTCCATTTTGTTTTCTAGGGAGATTTTTCTAGCTTTTTAAAAATCATTGCTGAATCTTATCAATTTACTTGTTTCACCACAAACTAGGACAAAACCATTCTTTTTTTGTGTGTGTGTGCTACTGAGAATGGAACCCAGCGGCATTCTACCTCTGAGCTACACCCCCAGCCCTATTTATTTATTTATTTTTATTCTTTATTTTGAAACAAGGTCTCACTAAGTTGCAGAGGGCCTCACTAAGTAACTGAGGTTGACCATGAACCTAAGATCCTCCAGTCTCAGCCTCCCAAGTACTTGGATTACAAGTGTGCACCACCATGCCCTGCTGGCAGAAACATCTCTATGGTTTCATTTCTTCATTTTGGCTGCAAGTATCTAAAAACTGAAACTATAGTAGTTCAGGAAGATAAAAGTTATTTATCTTGTAAGTAGAAGCAGTCTGCAGGCTGAGGCACCTCTGTGACTGTGGGGACAGCTTCCTCCCATCTCACTGTCTTATTTTTTTTACACCTTCTGGTGTAATTTTTGTGTTCCAGCCAGAAGGAAGGAGGGAAAAGAAGGACATTCCTTCTCCTAGGGTTTCTTTTTTTTTTTTTTTTTTGGTGGTACTGGGGTTCCTGGAAGCCCTTCTACCTCCGGGCTACACTCCCAGACCTATTTTATATTTTTGAAACAGGGTCTCCTAAGCCAGCGCGCGCAGCTGGCTTCGAACCTGCGCGATCCTCCTGTCTCTGCCTCCCAAGCTCGGGGATTACAAGCGTGCGCCACCACGCCCGGCTCTCCTAGGGTTTCTTAAAAGTTGCACACACCACTCTACTTAGGTCCTGTAGGCCAACAGTTAGTTAAGATAGTCATCAAAACTCTTAGGGAGGCTTACAAAACATGTCTGACTAAAAATAACAATGTCTGACCCTATAGAAAAAAAGGAGAATGGATGTAAGCAGAAAACTACTGATTTCTGCCACATTGCCTTTTTCTGTTGTGACCAAAAGATCAAAAAATTTTTATTAGAATTGAATTACAATTTTTGTGGGTTTTTTCTATGTATGTTTGTTTGTTTGTAGTACTGGGGATTGAACCCAGGAGCTTTCTACCTCTGAGCTACATCCCCAGCCCTATTTTTATTCTTTATTTTGAAACAGTGTCTCACTCTCTCAGCCTCCCGAGTACTGGGATTACAAGCATGTGCTACCATGCTTGACTATAAATTTTTAGACTCCAACATTCTGAATTCTTGGATGAAGGGTAAGAAATTGACTAATTTTCTAAATTATCATTTTTAGTAATTTTTGAAGTTTTCTTCTTTCCTAAAAGTACATCAGAGGTTTTATTAAAATTCTAAATAAACAAATGCAACTGAGCATCACAAATATAAAACATTAAGGAGGAAATATACACCTTTTGTTTTCACAGAAGATAAATACATTAAACCCACTATTAAGAATAATCTATAGAAGCTAGTCATAGTGGTGCATACCTGTAATCCCAGTACTTGGTAGGCTGAGACAGGAGGATAACAGGGTTAAGACCTTAGTGTTATGGTTTGGGAAACTGTCCCCAGGGATCTTTGTTAGACCCCTGGAAATAAATTCCCGAAAACTCCCCAAAGAAATCCCAAAACAAAGCCGGGCATGGTGGCGGACGCTTGTAATCCCCGCACTTGGGAGGCGGAGACAGGAGGATCACGCTGGTTCAGAGCCAGCCTTGCTGGCTTAAGAGACACCTTTTCCACATAAAAAAGTAAAAAAAATAGGTCTGGGAGTGTAGCCCGTGGGAGTGTATCCTGGAGGTAGAAGGGCTTCCAGGAACCCCAGTACCACCACCAAAAAAAAGAAAGAAACCCCAAAATAGAAAAACAGAAGAAAAAAAAAAAGAGAGAGAGAAAGAGGAAAAGATAGAAATATAGAAGATAGTTACAGCCCCCATGCCAAAATGGCATGGGGGGGAGGGTGGTTCAAATGAATGCCCCACCAAAGATACAACATGTGGACCTGACTTTTTATACCCATGACCTCCACCTTATATACATAATTCTGATTTAGCAAATTTCCCTGTAAGGTTCATCCCGCAGCAAGGTATGGCAAGGTGTTTCCTTTCACAAGGATGACCCCTCCTCCCATCCTAGCTAGATTATCCAATTATTATGTAAACCTGTCTTTAGAATGAGGATGAGGCAGTCCTAGTTCCCCTCTCCTATAGACTTGCTAATTACCTTTAGCTAGGTTAATTTATATTGAAATAATTACCTGCTTCTAGGCAGAAACCAAGTCCTTTCACAGATTTACCCCTCACCCAATTTTTGGAATATATTAATAATCATAGCTTTCTCAAATGTTCCTAGGCCATTCCCAAGACTGGTATTCTCAGCATCTTAGCAAGACTCTCAGCAACCTAGTAAGACCCCATTCAGAAACAAACAAAACAAAAGAGGGGGTGGTAGTGGTATAGCTTGGAGGTAAAATGACTCTGGGTTCAATCCTCAGTACTCTCTCCCTGAATACACAGTTAATATAGCCTATAGAAAATATTTTAGCAATAGGTAATATAAAAGCTCTTGGAATGAAAATAAGTGAATTATAGAATTATTTTGGTTCACTGAAAATTAGCTGATAAAATTAGCAGCAGATATAGATTTTAAATTCTTTTCTTCACAGTAAAGCTTAAAGAGAAATGTAAGATTTAATATGATTATTCTCACTAATAAAAAAGAACTTACTTTTAAATATATTTTCCTCTATAGGCAAGAAGTTTGATAGCTGTAGGATTGGGTGTTGCAGCTTTTGCATTTGCAGGTAAGACAAATATAAATATCCCCGGGGAATAATGGCAGATGCTTGTAATTCCAGTACTTGGGGAGGCTAAGACAGGAGGATCAGGTTTGAGGCTAGCCTTAGCAACTTAGTGACACCCTATTTCCCAGTTGGAAACATAATAAAATGAGATTTGGGGTGTATCTCTGAGGTAGAATACCCCTGGGTTTAATCCCAGCAGCACCAAAATACGTATGTCTGTATACATATATACATACATATACATACATACATACATACATACATACATACATACATACATGGGGTTGCAGTTGTAGCTCAGTGGTAAATGCCCCTGAGTTCAGTCCATGATGTTACACAGACACACAAAAGGGATACTTATCTATACGTGTTTTAAGAGAAGTGTTTTCAAATAGCTGCTGTAGTAATTCAAGAGTAGATCCTTTGTATTTCAAAATTTTTGGTTTTCAGACATTATATATTGCCATTCCTTTCACCATCCATAGTTACTTAGTGAAGCAAAATCTCGGTAAACTTTATAGGAAAGAAAATTAATGATGCATGAGCTAGGAGAACTAGCCCCAATAATAGCCGATGTTCCTAATTTTTTTTTTAATTTTTCACTATAGTATATAATAGAAAAATAACATTATGCTATCACTATAAGAGGGCCCAAGGAGGTCTTTCCAGAGCAAGAGGAGTCCTGTTCTGCTTCCTTCCAGGTCCTTGACTCTGCCACAGAAGAGTTTAAGAAGGGAGAGCCTTATAGAAAGGAAAAAGTACACCCTCAGGAAAGAGGAAGACATGTGCAGGTCTCCAGGAGTGCAGAATCCTGCTGTCTGGGGCTCTAACATTGCAGAGTGTACAGGGGACTGGTGGAATCAGGGCAGGGGGATGTCCTTGTGTTCGTGCATTGCCCTTGCGTGTTTTAATCCTGCTACTTAGTTCCTCCAGATGCCTTGTGGTTATCTTCAAGTTTGTTTCCTTTTTCATAGGCCAGGCTTCAAGCAAGGACAGGGTTGCTTGGCAATTTTTTTTTTTTCTTTTTCTTTTGCATTCTGATAATTCCTGGGCATTTCCCTTTGAGACACAGTGTTCTCCATGTCCCTAATTCCTCCCTGTGTCCCTGTGCAGTCTAAGTGATGGGCATTCCCTTCATTCATTCTTACTGTTTCTTGCAAACAGTTTACACGCTTGAAGCTGTCAGGTTTTTTATTTTTTTTATGAACATAGTTCTTTGATTTATTGCTTCTTTTATTTTTTATTTATTTATTTTTTTTTGTGGTACTGGGGATGGAACCCAGGGGCTTTCTACCTACAGGCTATACTCCCAGACCTATTTTATATTTTATTTGGAAACAGGGTCTCACTAAGTTGCCAAGAGCCTCACTAAGTAGCTGAGGCTGGCTTCAAACCCATGCAATCCTCCTTTCTCAGCCTCCCAAGTGTTGGGATTACAAGCGTGTGCTACCACGCCTGGCTTACTTCATCTTTTTAACATATTGATATAATTTTTTGATAAACCAAGGAGACTTTCTTTTACTGCCAAATTTATCTTCTTAGAAAAAATAGTTATAAGCCGGGCGTGGTGGTGCACGCTTGTAATCCCCGCACTTGGGAGGCTGAGACAGGAGGATCGCACAGGTTCGAAGCCAGCCTCAGCTGCTTAGTGAGGCTCTCGGCAACTTAGTGAGACCCTGTTTCCAAATAAAAATATATATATAAAAAAAGGTCTGGGAGTATAGCCCAGAGGCAGAAAGCCTCTGGGTTCCACCCCCGGTACCACACACAAAAAAGAAAAAATAGTTATAAATATTAAAAGTAGAATTGCTAATTCAGTCATTAATTATCAGTTTTAAATTGTGTAGCTATTCCCCAATTAAATATTAATCTGAGAATATTTCCATTTTGGTATTTACTGTTTTGTTTCTTCATTGTATGGATTTGATCTTGTTAAGTGGATATTTTTAGGTGAAACTATATTCCATTGTTGTTTTATGGAATTAAACTTCAGTGGAAAAATGACAAAAAGGGTGGTTTTTTGTCTTATATTGTACTTATTTTCACAAAATTCTCATTTAAAGCACTTTAATGATCAGAACCTTAAAATCAAGAAGATCAGTGGTTCAGATCCTCTTGATCTTTTTGCCAGCAGGGCCTTATGCCAATTATATAACTGTTAGCTAATGATGAGGTCTTGCAAGAAGAGTATCATGTCTCAAAAGGGATACTGACAAACTTGTTCGTAAAAATAGCACATTCTTAGTATTAATTTATACAGGAGAAGGCATAGTTATTATAAGTTCAAATGTAATACTTTCATTTTAAAGAAAGATGCTTTTCCCAGATCTTTAAAAAAAAAAAAAAACAAGAATTCATGTGTGTATTCTATACAGACTATACTATTGTTGAATTTATGTTACTAGTTAGAATAACATTTCTTCTAGAGCCAGATAAGTGAATAATAGGACTTAGAAGAAAGTTCACTTTAATTTGTTGGAAATAGATTATATCTAGTTTATGGTTAATGTAAATCTTCAGGTAGCACTTCTCAAAGCCGTCACCTCCTTCACTGAGACAGGAATTTAGTCACTGTGCCTGATAATATTTTCTTCTTGTTTGATATCCTCAAAACAATGTAGTACTTGTTTGAGTGTAGGCTCTTAGTTGTCAATATTCAGGAAAGTTTTGAACCTTTGGATGCCTAAGAAATGGAACCCTGAAGCAAGTTTTCAGAGAATACCATTTTCAGTGAGAAATCAATAATTTATATCCTTGGTATTTCATGCATAATTGTGTTTTTAATTTAGAGGTAACTCCATTGAATGGACTCCTATTTCATGTGTATCATAAATAGAATTTGCTTTCTATATATTTCAAAGTGATTATCATTGTAAAAAGTGATAGTCATTTTAGTATATTTATCTTTCATACATAAATGGACTGTTGTAAAAAGAGTACCAAGATGCTGTTTCTGTAACCAAACCATTATAATGTAAGATATTATATGTAAACATTAAAAATTTCTTAATTATATGAACTAGAACTTGATTTTGTGTGTGTGTGTGTGGTACTGGGGTTCCTGGAAGCCCTTCTACCTCCGGGCTACACTCCCAGACCTATTTTATACTTTTTATTTGGAAACAGAGTCTCTTAAGCCAGTGCAGCTGGCTTCGAACCTGTGTGATCCTCCTGTCTCCCCCTACCAAGCGTGGGGATTACAAGTGTGCGCCACCACCCCGGCGAACTTGATAAATTTAATGGTGATGAAAATGATATTAAAATAAAATTCTGTCCTCTATTCAATAATTTAAAAATTTGAAAAAATATTACTGTCTGGTACCTTTTGAAATATTTCCTGAAATATAAATAAACTGTCAATAAACAACATAATAAGAACATTAAAGGTTGTGATTGACAGTGATATTTGCATGTCTTCTTTTTACTGTTTAGGTCGCTATGCATTTCAAATCTGGAAACCTCTAGAACAAATAATCACAGAAACTGCAAGGAAGATTTCATCTCCAGTAAGTTGCATGCAACTTTGGTTAGAAAATTCATTTTGATTTGTATTTGCATCTCATTTTAAATTAACTCAAACAGTACCTTGAATTTTCCAACCATTGTAATTTACTGCTTTCATTATATCATTATAGCCTTTATTATATATTTGTAAGTTTGTCTAATTAATTGATTTAGTTTAAATCTCTTGGTCTTATTATTATATATAAACCTTATTTGTCATTTTGAAAACTAATTATTACATCAGGTTTTAGATAACTTATTTTCCCTAACTACTGTTCATTCATTAAGTAAACTTTTTACTAATGTCCACCATATACAAATCCCTTTACTGGTAGCTAGGGATAGCTGGTGAACAAAGCACAGAGTCCCTGCCCTGATAGAGCCTCCCCAAGGTTTTATTTTATCCTGGAGTTTGAAACTAGTCCTCTTGTACCACTACAGTCAACTATAACATCACAAGATTCCAAGATGAAGCTGGGCATGATGGTCCATGCTTGTAATCCCAGCATTTGGGAGGCTGAGACAGGAGGATCACAGTTCATGGACAGCCTAGCACTCAGAGAGACCCTGTTTCAAAATAAAGAATGGAGCCAGGCGTGGTGGCGAACGCTTGTAATCCCTGCGCTTGGGAGGCTGAGACAGGAGGATCGCACAGGTTCAAAGCCAGCCTCAGCTATTGAGTGAGGCTCTCAGCAACTTAGTGAGACCCTGTTTCCAAATAAAATAGAAAATAGGTCTGGGAGTATAGTCCAGAGGTAGAAAAGCCCCTGGGTTCCACCCCCAGTACCACCAAAATAAAGAATGGAAAATAGAGGTAGTCTGGAGGTAGAATGGCCCCTTGGTTCCATCCCCAGCACCTCAAAAGAGATTCCAAAATGAAACCCTGTAGTGCCTATATTCATCTACTAGCACCATAGATACCCTGGTGAGCTTAATATAAGGGAGGAATGAATGATAGTAAGTATCTAAAAAGCTACCCTATGAACTGTGTCTTATGACCACTGAAGACAATACAAAGGGAACTCACTGAAGCACTGCAGCTTAAACATTTACTTCTGGGAAGTAGAAGCAGATCTGGAAGAGATCCACTTGGTTTAGAGCAGTTTGAGATGAATGGCTTGTTTTAGCAAAGGAATTACAGGCTTGTGGGCCTTAGCCAAGAACAATGCCAGCTTTTCCGAAGGATGATAGACTGACAAATAATTAATCCCAGATTCAAAAGAACTGTGACACTTTACAGATACATAAATGCATGTCTATGATGCCAGGGAGTATATGTTCATTTTTCCTTTTCCTATTTATTTGAGTAAGGTATTGATAGGTACTCATCATTCTTTCTGTAAATATTCATTGATTACCTACTGCATGCCACACATTGTAGGCAATGGGATATAGTAATGGGCCAAACAAAAATCGTTTTCTTCTAGGAGCTTATATTTTACATTTTAGTGCAGATGAACCATTAACAAATGGGGTAAGGTAAGTAATATCTGGAAGTGTTGTGCTTTTAAGAAAACCAGTTAGAGCCGGGCATGGTGGCGCACGCTTGTAATCCCAGCATTCGGGAGGCTGAGACCGGAGGATCGTGGTTTGCGGACAGCCTCAGCTACTTAGTAAGGCCCTCTGCAACTCAGTGAGACCCGGTTTCAAAATAAAAAATAAAAAAATAGGGCAGAGGGTGTAGCTCAGTGGTAGAATGCCCCTGGGTTTCATCCCCAGACCGGCAAAAAAAAAAAAAAAAAAAAAAAAAAACAGGGTAAAAGATTCAAGAATATCAGAAGAATAGATTTTTATATCAAATTGGCCAGGTGAGGCCTCTGAGAAGATGAGAAAGCAGGCCATGTGAGCCTCTGAAGAAAGAGCTTTCTACAAGAAGGGAACATTACAGAAGTCTTGAGGTGGGAATGGACTTAGCAACAAGAGTAAGAGTAACTCCAGTGGAGTCTATGAAGGGCATAGTAGTAACGTGAGCCCAGATCCTTTAGGAACTAATAGACTGAAAAAAACTTGAGGTTTTACTCTGAGTGTCAGGCCTTTGGAAAATGGGAGAGGGGCAGGGGGCCCAGTGTGATTTGCAGTTTATGTTATCATTGCTTGCTGCATAGAGTGAGTAGAATCTGTAAGACCAATTAGGAGGGAATGGTAATAGGTGGTGGTAATTTGAAAGAGTATAGTAATGACAGTAGTTTAAGTGAGTGTTAGTTATGTCCTTCCATGTTTACCAGTAATAAATGGAGAGAATTTTGGGAATTATTTCTCTTATGGTAATGATATATATACACACACATACATACACTGTAAATCTAAAACTCCTGATATTTGTGGAACAACTATATTATTTAACATTGTAAAGGAAGAGTGAGCAAGAAAATGAGAAAAAATTTTACTTTCAGTAGAAGCTTACGGATAAGGCAGGAAAGATTGTAATAGTGTACTGAGCCTGGAACCTACGTTTTTTTTTGTGTGTGTGTGTGTGTGTGCTGCTAGGAATGGAACCCAGGAGCATTCCACTTATGAGCCTTGAGCTATATCCTAAGCCTCCTCCTCCTTTTTTAGGTTTGTTTTATTAATTTAGAAACGGTCTAAAAAAGTTGCTGAGAGCCTAGCTAAGTTGCTAAGGCTGACTTCGAACCCATGATCCACCTGTCTTGGCCTCCCAAATACTAGGATTACTAGTGTGTGCCACTTCACCCAGCTCGGAACCTATTATTTCTTAACAAAAAGAAAATGATGTACAGCCACTCCTCCTTTCTTTCTCTCTTCCAGGCTTCTCTATTAAGAAATATGATTTTTTAAAAAAATAATCAATCTAGCTCCTTCTTCACAAAGTATTACTCTTAAAAGTTTGCAATAAACTTACGATCATCATAATTACACCTCAGTGAAGGTACAGGTTTATTTTCTTTTAAATTCTCTCTTTTTTTTAATTTTTTTTATTGGTGCATTATATTCATACAACTTATTAGGGTAAAAAAACTTGTGTGTACAAACATGTACTCATCGCTGATTTAACCCCTACCCAAATCCCACCCCATTCCCTCCCCGCCCCTCCCTCCCTTGCTTGGCTTAGTGATTGACTTCGATATGTTTAAGTACATTGTGTGCTTTAGAGATTTTTCTCTTCCCCCTCCTTTCTCCTCCTTTAGGTTGTCTTGTTTGCTCCTCTTTTCTCCCTAACTCTCACATATTAGGGAAAGCATCTGATTTCTTATTTTTTGTGCCTGACTAATCTCACTTAGCATAATGTCCTCCAGTTCCATCCATTTCCCTGAAAATGATGTAATTGAGTTTTTTTTTTGATGGCTGAGTAAAATTCCATTGTGTACATATCCCACAGTTTTGTAATCCATTCATCTGTTGATGGACATCTTGGCTGGTTCCATAGTTTGGCTATGGTGAATTGTGCAGCTATGAACATAGATACACATGCATTAGTTTGGTAGTTTGGTTTCTTTTCTTTTGGGTAGATACCCAACAGTGGTATTGCTGGATCAAATGGTAGATATGTTCCCATTCTTCTGAGGATTCTCCATACTGTTTTCCAAAGTGGTTGCACTAATTTGCAATCCCACCAACAATGTCTTAGAGTTCCCACTTCTCCACATCCTTGCCAGCATCTGTTGTTGTTTGTGTTTTGAATGATGGCCATTCTAGTTGGAGTTAGGTGAAATCTCAGGGTAGTTTTGATTTGCATCTCTCTGATTGCCAGTGATGTTGAGCATTTTTTCATGCATTTATTGGCCATTTGAATTTCTTCTTTTGTGAAGTGTCTATTTAGTTCATTTGTCCATTTTGTTATTGGATGCTTTGTTTTCTTAGTGTTGAGTTTCTTGAGTTCTCTGTATATTCTAGATATTAGTCCTCTATCAGTGGTGTAGGTGGCAAAAATCTTCTCCCATTCTGTTGGCTCTCGATTGAGATTCTTGATAGTTTTCTTTGCTGAACAGAAGCTCTTCAGTTTCATGCAATCCCATGTATAGATTCTCCTTTTAATTTGTTGTGCCTTTGGGATCTTGTTGAGGAAATGTTTGTCTGTGCCTATGTGTTGTAGTGTTGGACCTATGCCCTCTTCAAGGAGCTTCAAAGTCTCTGGTTTAATTTCCAAGTCTTTGATCCATCGTGAGTTGACTTTTGTACAGGGTGAAAAAGTGGGATTAACATCCAATTTTCTGCATATGGTTAACCAGTTTTGCCAACACCATTTGTTGAAGAGGCTATCTTTTCTCCAGTGTATGTTTTTGGCCCCTTTGTCAAAAATCAATTGGCTGAGAGTGTGTGGGCTTGTCTCTGGGTCTTCTGTTCTGCTCCATTGGTCTATATATCTGTTCTTTTGCCAGTACCATGCTGTTTTTATTACAATGGCTTTGTAGTATAGTTTAAAATCAGATATTGTGATTCCTCCTGCGTGGTTTTTGTTGCTGAGAACTACCTTGGCCTATTCTGGGCTTTTTGTTATTCCAGATAAATTTAAGGACTGATTTTTCTATGTCTGTGAGGAATGATCTTGGTAGTTTAATGGGCATTGCATTAAATCTGTAGATCACTTTTGGGAGGATGGCCATTTTAATGATATTTATTCTGCCAATCCATGAACATGGAAGATCTTTCCATCTTCTAAGATCTTCTTCGATTTCTTTTTTCAGTGTTTTATAATTTTCTTTGTAGAGATCTTTTACCTCCTTGGTCAAGTTTATTCCTAGGTATTTTATTTTTTTGTGGGAGATCCTGAGTGGAAGTGTTTTCTGAATTTCTTTTTCAGTGTATTTATGGTTGTTGTACAGGAAAGCTTCTGATTTTTTAAGATTGATTTTGTATCCAGATACCTTGCTGAATTTGTTGATCAGTTCTATAAGCCTTTTGGTTGAGTTTGTTGGGTTTTCTAAATATAGTATCATGTCATCAGCAAATAGTGAAAGCTTAAGTTCTTCTTTTCCTATTTGTACTCCTTTGATTTCCTTTTCTTGCCTTATTGCTCTGGCTAGAGTCTCTAGTACTATATTGAAGAGAAGTGGTGATAGTGGACATCCTTGTCTCGTTCCAGTTTTTAGGGGGAATTCTTGAAGTTTTTCCGCATTTAACATGATGTTGGCGTGGGCTTATTGTAGATTGCCTTAATAATGTTGAGATATGTTCCTTCTATCCCAATTCTCTGCAGTGTTTTTATCATAAATGGATGTTGAATTTTATCAAATGCTTTTTCAGCATCTATTGAGATGATCATGTGGTTTTTGTCTTTGATTCTGTTTATATGATGAATTACATGGATTGATTTTTGTATATTGAACCAGCCTTGCATCCCTGGGATGAACCCTACCTGGTCATGGTGAATGATTTTCTTGATGTGGTTTTGAATGCGTGTTGCTAGTATTTTGTTTAATAGTTTTGCATCCAAGTTCATCAGAGATATAGGCCTGTAGTTTTCCTTCCTTGAACTGTCTTTATTCAGTTTGGGTATTAGTGTGATGTTGGCTTCATAGAATGTATTTGGGAGAGTCTCGGTTTTTTCTATTTCCCGAAATAGTTTGAGTAGTATTGGGATTAGTTCTCCTATAAAGGTTTTATAGAATTCACTTGGGAAGCCATCTGGTCCTGGGCTTTTCTTTGATGGTAAGCTCTTTATTGCTGTTTCAATCTCTTTGATTGTTATTGGTTGGTTTAAATGTTCTATATCTTCTTGACTCAGTTTAGGAAGGTTGTATTTATCTAGGAAGTTGTCGATTTCCTCCAGATTTTCCATTTTGTTGGAGTATAGTTTTTCAAAGTAGTTTCTGATAATCCTCTGGATTTCTACACTGTGAGTAGTAATGTCTCCTTTTTCATCCCTTATCTTCATAATTTGGGTTGTTTCTCTCTTTTTTTTAGTTAGGTTGGCTAGTGGTTTATCAATCTTGTTAATTTTTTCAAGAAACCAGCTTTTGGTTTTGTTGATTTTCTGTATTGTTTTTTTATTCTCTATTTCGTTAATTTCTGCTCTAATTTTAATAATTTCCCGTCTCCTGCTGGCTTTGGGGTTCAATTGTTCCTGCTTTTCAAGGGCTTTGAGGTGTGTCATAAGGCTATTTATTTGAAGATTTTCTGTTTTTCTTATGTGAGCACTCAGTGCTATAAATTTTCCTCTTAATACTGCCTTCAAAGTGTCCCAGAGGTTTTGATATGTTGTTTCTTTATTTTCATTTGTTTCTAGAAATTTCTTGATTTCACCTCTTACATCTTCTATAACCCATTCTTCATTCAGAAGTGTGGTGTTCAGTCTCCACATGTTTATCTTGTTTCTCTGGGTCTTTTTATAGTTGATTTCTAGTTTCATTCCAGTATGGTCTGAAATGACACAGGGAAGTATGTAACATTTTTTAAATTTGCTAGTGCTGATTTTGTGTCCCAGGATGTAATCAATTTTGGAGAAGGTTCCGTGAGCAGCTGAGAAAAATGTAAACTCTGCTGTAGTTGGGTGAAATATTCAGTTAATGGTGTTCTTTAGTTCTGAGACATCTTTACCGACCCTTTGTCTGGAAGATCGGTCTAGTATTGTGAGAGGTGTGTTGAAGTCTCCCAGTATTATTGTGTTGGGATTTATGTGTGACTTCATGTCACAAAGAGTTTGATTTATGAAAGTAGCTGCCCCTATGTTTGGGGCATAGATGTTGATTATTGTTATTTCCTCTTGCTGGACTATTCCTTTTACCAGTAAAATGTGACCTTCTTTGTCTCTTCTAATAAGTTTGGGTTTGAAGTCTAACTTGTCTGATATCATAGTTGCTACTCCTGCTTGTCTTCGAGTACCATTAGCATGGATTACCTTGCTCCAGCCCTTTACCTTGAGTTTGTTCCTATCTTTACTTGTAAGGCGTGTTTCTTGTAAGCAGCAGATGGATGGATTCTGGCTTTTAATCCATTTTGCCACTTTATGTCTTTTTATTGGGGAGTTGAGGCCGTTTACATTCAGTGTGATTATAGAGAGATAATTTTTAATTCCCAACATGTTAAGATCTTATTTCTGTTTGAGATACTGTTTATTCTTCTTTGCTTAGTTGTCTGCTGGATGGGAATTCTTGTTTCTTTGATTCTGGCGTGTATTACCCATTTCCTCTTTGCAGTTAATCTCCTTAAGTATTTTCTCTAGCGCTGGTTTTGAAGACATAAATTCCTTCAGTTGCTGTTTGTCATGGAAGCTTCTTATTTCCCCATCTAATTTGATGGATAGTTTTGCTGGGTAGGAAATTTTTGGCTGGAAGTTGTTTTCTTTCAGAGTTTGGAATATGTTACTCCATGCCCTTCTGGCTTTCATAACTTGGTTTGGGAAGTCTGGAGTGATTCTAATTGGTTTGCCTCTGTATGTCATGTGGCCTTTTGTTTTTGTCGCCTTTAAGATTCTCTCCTTGGCTTCCACATTAGTCATTTTGACAATTATGTGGTGTGGGGATCCTCTTCTCTGATCCTGTCTAAAGGGAGTTCTATAAGTTTCCTGGACCTGTGTATCGACCTCTTGCTCTATGTTTGGAAAATTTTCTGCTATTACTTCCTTGAAGAGATTGTTGATCCCTTTGCTTTCACCTTCTTTTTCCTCCTCTATTCCAATTATTCTTAGGTTAGCTCTCTTGAAATTTGCCCATATTTCTTCAATGTCAGATTCCTGCTGTCGGGTTTTTTTTTTTTTTCTAAATTAGAAACTATGCGTTCATTTTTGGAATGATCATCTTCAAGAAGCAAGATTCTATTCTCCATGTGGTCTAATCTGTTGTTTATACTTTGAATTGAAGCCTTTACTTCATTAATTGCATCCTTTATCTCTTTTTGACTCTCTCTAAATTCTTTTCGAAAGTCCTCTATTATTTCTAAAGTTATTTTCCTAATTTGATCTTCTAGAGATCTTTGGACTTCTGTGTTATCAGATTCTGATGTTGTGGGGTTGTGGGCATTCACTGCTCCATTGTTATTTCTCTTTCCCATGATTTTGGAAGTTTGTGCCTTCTCTGGGTTCTTCCCTGAGTCACTACGAGTTCACTAAAGATGCTCTGGATCTCGAGTCTGTGGTATCTCAGTCACCACTACTCCTTTACTGGGTTGTATCACAAAGTCTCAGACCCAGGGAGTCAATCAAGGCTGCTTAGACTGTGGGGGGTGCCAAGTTGGGCGTTCTCCAGCGGGGAGTTGTGACTATGGTATGATATCTCTGCCACTACCACTCTCCCACTGGGCTGCACTGGTAAAATCTCTGACCCAGGGAGACTATCTGCGTAAGTCCCTGGGAGTACAGTACTGGGATTTCTCCCCTAGGGGCCACAATTTGACTCACGGTTGTTGAGTGCGCTGATGAAGCTGTAGTGAACTCGGTGGATTCGCTGCTGTTGCCACTGGCAATATGGCACCACTGCCACGCCCTCGGCCGTGATGCGGCGTATTTCTTCTCTGGTTTTGAGCTCTGCTCTGAGTCCTTGCCAGTTGTGCTGTGCCCGGCCCTTGGGAGCTTTAAATGTTCCCTGCGCCAACAAAAGTGCTGACTGCTGCCCGGCTGTTCAGCACCTGCTCACCTCGGCTCGCTGTCCACCCCGCCTCTCAGGCGCCTGGTGGCTGATTGAGTGGATTGGTCTAGGGCCGCGGTGAACTCGCTGCTGCCGCCAGCGGTAAGACACTGCTTCTGCATCCTAGGCCGCGAGGCCAGAGTACCTCCTCTCTGGATTTGAGCTCTGTTTTGAGTCTCCCTCCTCTCTGGAGCCTGGTGCTGCTAAGGGAGATGTAGGCCGTGCCGCTCCGACCGCTCTACGCCGCGGCTCTGGCTGCTCCGCACCACGGCTCTGGCTGCTCCGGCCGCTCTGGCCGCTCTGCACCGCGGCTCCGGTTGCTCTGCACCGCGGGTCTGGCCACTCTGGCCGTTCAGCGACACGGCTCTGGCTGCTCCGCCTGTTCTGGCCGCTCCGCTCTGGCTGCTTTGGCCGCTCTGCTTAGCTGCTCTGGCCGCTCCGCTCCGGCTGCTCCGGCCGCTCCGCTCCGGCTGCTCTGGCCGCTCCGCGCCGCGGCTCCGCTGCTCAGCACTGTGGCTCTGGCCGTTCTGGCCGCTCTGCGCCGCGGTGGGCGCGGCACTTCGGGCTGGTTTTTTTCTGGTGTCTTGTTTTTCCAGCCCTTTTTCTCTGTCCCTTGTATTTGCCGTTTTAATTTCTTTGCTGGTGGTGTTTTCTGGCTCTGAAAGGCGCTGGTTTTGTGGTAATAGAGATCGATTGTTAGCGGGACTTGTAAGTGCCGCTTTCCTCCGTCGCCATCTTCCCGGAAGTCCTCTAAATTCTCTTTCTTATTCCATTGTAGACAACCTATTGTTCTGATTTACTTTTTTTGTTTTGGACTTAAATTTTTTTTGTGGTGCCTGTTTGTTTTTTAGCTCTTAAAGTTTTGGGGATTTTCTCTCTTTCTAGTAATGTTCTGAAATTTCTTCAGAATTCTAAGTGAAATATAACTTATTTTAAAGTCATTTGTCTTTTGTTCTGTAATATTTCCCTACTTTTTCTTTAGTTATTCCCTCTATTATCTTTCTTCTTTGCTTACCATTTTATCTTCTTTTCTATTCCTTTTTTTTTTTTTTTTTTTGCTCTATATCCTACAGTTATTTCCGTGGCTTCTATTTCAAATCACTGCGTTGACCCTTAGTGGCCATTCTGTTGTTCAGTTTATCTGAATTTTTTTGGAGGTACTGGGGTTCCTGGAAGCCCTTCTACCTCCGGGATACACTCCCAGACCTATATTATACTTTTTTATTTTTGGAAACAGGGTCTCTTAAGCCAGCGTGGCTGGCTTCGAACCTGCGCCATCCTCCTGTCTCCGCCTCCCAAGCGCGGGGATTACAAGCGTGCGCCACCATGCCCGGCCAGTTTATCTGAATTTTGTACATTAGTAATTTTAATTTTCATCAATTCTTGCTTGTATTTTTCACAACCCATTTTCTAATGGATGTGACAGCCTTTTGAACATCTCTAATGACACTAATTAGAATTTGACAAAATTCTTTTCTGTTTTCTAATTTATCTCCTCCCAAAGCCAATTATTTGTTCATTTTGATTCTTTTGTTTTCTTCCCTCCATGATAGTAGGTTTGTTGAAAATGTCTGATGATCCTTGGTTATTGGTTTATATTTGTCAGGTCTAAATTGATTAATGTTGCTGGAATTTTTAGCAGTTTGGCAGGCTTATTTCAATAGCTTAATTGAATGAGAGTGTTGACAGTGGCTGTGAATACATACGTGGGATTTAGACATGTCCTTCAAAGCAACAAGACCAGAGGCAGGCTTAAGATCTTCAGAATCCAGGAAAGGTTGGGCATGATATGTTCTCCTTTACAGAGATGACCCTTGCAGGTCTTCTGGGTTCTGAAGTGGGATCTGCTGCTACTCCCTTTTACTTCCTTTTGGGTCTACCCAAAAGGTAGATTCAGAGTAAGATGCATCTCTGGGATGTGGTTCCCTTTCTTAGCCTGAGGGCAAAAGTGACAGGTGCCAGGCCTCGCGTGCTGTGGATTAGTGCTCTGACAACAGTGGTTTCTTTTTGCTGTTTTGGCTTAATAATAAGTTACCCCGATGGTATTTTATTTTTTAAACTCTGAATTAGTGGTTTCTTCTTGGTTTCCTGGGAAGAGTTTCTTCTTCCCTAGTGTTTCTTTTCTGGTGTTTCGGGCTGTGATTTTTATGTATAGGCAGTCTTATCTTTTTTTCATTTTCCAGGATTTGTTTAAACTTTCTGGTTTTCTATTTATTTCTTGTTTTCCAGGCCTATTACTGATTTTTTTTTTTTTTTTTCCGGGTCTGGGGATGGAACCTAGGGGCTTTCGACCTCCGAGCTACACCCCCCTGCCCTATTTTTTATTCTTTATTTTGAAACCGGGTCTCACTGAGTTGCAGAGGACCTCACTAAGTAGCTGAAGCTGTCCATGGACCACGATCCTCCAGTCTCAGCCTCCCGAATGCTGGGATTACAAGTGTGTGCCACCACGCCCGGCTGATTTTTTTTTTTTTTAATAGAGATTTTTTTCTTTCCTATTTCAAAGACACTTTGGAAAGCAAAAGACCTCTTTGGCTCAGTCTGTTCTCTAGAACTTGTGCCCTTTTGCTTACTTTTCAATGTAATAATGTATATAATTGGCTTTGCCAATCTCTATTATAACTCCTGTGTGGGGCAGAGTTGCTGTAGCTGGCCATGAACCTGTGATCTTCTTGTCTCAGTGTTTTGTTTTGTTTTGTTTTGTTTTGTTTTGTTTAAGTACTGGGATTACATACATGTACCACCATGCCTGATGAGGCTTTTAATTTTCTGTTTGTAATTTTTTTCTTGTATTTGAATATAGTTTTTTTTTTTTAATTGAACTTACGTTGTCTTATGGTCAAGAGAAAGTCATGGGAAAATGTACTGATTAAAATCATTCTTCTACAGCTTTATAAGTCAAATAGATTATTATAAGTAATAAAAGTTGATAGTTTGTGGTAAATGTATTTCTTCCTTTAAGACAATAAAATGATAGTTCTTACCTGGTTGTCTGGAGGACTTTTGTGTTTGAAGCTATTGACTGACTGAATTAGCTAACAAAGACTGGTTTAACTTGAATTATTTTGTCTCTCCTTTGACAATATATGGTATGGCAGCATTTAATGATAATTTTAGAATGAAATTATTTTGATTTCTGATATTTATAATGCTTCATGAGTAGAATAATACAAAATAATAATTGGGAAGATCCAGAGTATATTTCTAATAGATAATGTAAAACTAGTAAAATCCCATTGTTTCTGTTCTTAGAAATCCTGTTAGAAAAGCATAACCATCTATTTGATGATAGAATAGTTTCATAGAATTATATGAGTATGTGAAAACACTATTTTTTATAAACCTAAGTATTTCCTTTGGCCTTACACAGTACTCTCAGAAAATTTGCCATGTCTTGAAGTCTTTATATCCTAAATAATACAGTGTGGGTTTTAAAATTTTTGTACTGGGAATTATACTCAGGGACATTCTACATCTGAGCTATACCCTTTTTAGTTTTTATTTTTATATTTATTTACTTATTTATTTATTGCAGGTCTGAATATGGAACCCAGGATCATTCGACCTCCGAGCTACAGCCCCTGCCCTATTTTTATTCTTTATTTTTTTTAAACAGGGTCTAAGTTATGGAGGGCCTCACTAAGTAGCTGAGGCTGTCTGCAATCGTGATCCTCCAATCTCAGCCTCCCAAATGATGGGATTACAAGCGTGCGCCATCACTCCCGGCTTTTAGTTTTTATTTTGAAAGAGGGTCTTGCTAAGTTGCTGAGGCTGCCCTTTAATCTGCAATCTTTCTGTTTGAGCCTCCCAAGTACTAGGATTATAGGTGTGTACTACTATGCCCTGTTGGATATTTTACTGTCAAGCTTAAAACAGCCTTTTTGCTGTGCTTTGTTATTAGGTGGGAGAGATACAGAGTTGCATTTTTATACCTGCTTATAACACAGATGCTAATTTATTTATTTATTTATTTATTTATTTATTTTTATTTTTGTGGTACTGGGGTTCCTGGAAACCCTTCTACCTCCAGGCTATACTCGCAGACCTATTTTACATTTTTATTTGGAAACAGGGTCTCTTAAGCCAGCAAGGCTGGCTTTTTTGTCATGTACTTTTCTGTATATAGCCTCCACATAGTTAAGTGTCTGTCCTCAAAATGATCTAGTTCTTTAGAGGACTTAGGATAACTATCTATATAAACAATTATTTACTTGTAATAGTCAATGTCCTAAGATATGAACTTCTTCCAGACACTATATATGTGTGTGTGTGTGTGTGTGTGTGTGTGTGTGTGTGTGTGTATAATTTATTTATTTATTTATTTATATGTGTATTGGTGCATTGTAGACTCACATTATAATGTAGTTCCGAGTGATAGGGGCATATATACACATAGCACTTGGTGGGCTATATATGTATCAATCCTCCCTTTCCTCCCCTTCCTTGTACATGATACTGAGATTGGCATTGTATTCTCACATATGTACATACATCAATGGAAGTGTTTGCTTCATTCATTTTCCCTCCCCCCCTCCCCTCGACCCCTCCCTGGCTCCACTGGTGTTTCTCCTCCATTATCTAAAGTCTCCCTGGTATCTGGATGACTCCCCAGCTTCCACATATTAGAGAAAACATATGACCCTTCACTTGCAGTGACTGGCTAATCTCACTTAATATAATGTTCTCCAGGTCCATTCATTGTTCTGAAAATTGCTCAGTATTCCGTGTGTGCATCTCCCATACTTTTGTAATCCGTTCATCTCTTGATGGACACCTAGGTTGTTTCCTTCAGACACTTTATTTAACGACCCTTTTTTGGGACTACATTTTCATCTGGGCAAAATTAACGATTAAAAGAAAATAATGCTCAAAGACCATTACTTATTTTTAAGGTTAATGGGTTTTTGATTATAAGGAAAATGAAAGTTCAAGAAACTATATCAATTTTTCTTCTTTATTATGCTGATTCAGAATCTTAGAGCTCCCTAAGTTAAATAAAGACTCATATATATGTTTCTATCCTGAATAAAGAATTACTCTATGCATTAGTCTCAAGCATGATTTAAAACAAAATAAGAAGTAATATGCTTTTGTAGAAATGACTACTCTGGATCTAGTTTGTGATATTATTTTGCCATATCTAAATTAGATAATCAGCTTTCATTTAGGAAGTAAGGTTTGCACCTAAAGATAGACCTTAAACCAGCCAGCTGCACTCCTTCCAAGTCCCCTGTTCTTTTCCAGCTCTAGCAGTAATTCTACCTATGTATTCTTGTTTATACATCTATAATACATATTCTTTCTATGTATGTTTAGGAAGATAAAGTTTGTCCAGGTTAGTTAGTATATGTACTTAACCATTTTGATTCCTTTCCTCCTTCAATACCTGTGTCAGGGGTGGAAGGATATTTTTGTTTTCATACTGTATTGTAAATTACTTGACCCTTGGAATAGTTACTGTATCATGTTCTTCATAGTAAGTGTATCATATTCTCCAGTTACTTGAAACTTGGAATAGTAAGTGTGTCATATTCTTCCGTGTACTGGTAGGCAGATAGATTCAGAGCTATGTGATGCAGAACAGGCCTTAGCCTATCTCACTTGAAAAGCGCATGGTACCCATAGTTACCAAAGTCCTTGTTGAATGAATGAATTGCTAGGAATTGTTATCAAAGTAAGAATTTAAGAAGCTGTTCAAAAAGAATACTTTTTATAAATGGCCAGGTCAGTCTCCATAGGGCTCAGTTTTTAAGCTCCACTCATTTTCTTGCTTTCTCTTATTCTTCCTTTTTAAAACTGCGTAAGTATCATATATTCATTGAAAATTTAGAAAAAAGAAGAAAATTATTCATAATCCCACCATCCCAAAATAACATTTTTATGTAAACATTTTGGTATATAATGCTTTTGGATTTTATTTTATGCAATCAGCCCTCTGTATCTGAGGAGTCCAAATCTGTGGATTTAGTCAACCACAGATCAAAAATATTGGGTGAAAATTTATCTGTGCTGACTATATACAGACTTTTTAAATCTTGTAGTTATTTCCAAAACTATAGTGTTACAAAGCATCTACATTGTATTAGATACTATACTTTATCTAGAGATGATTTAAAATATGCGGGAGGCGGGTTTGGTGGTACACACTTGCAGTCCCTGTACTTGACTGAAACAAGAGGATTGCAGGTTCACCACCAGCCTCAGCAACTTGTGATGACACTAGCTGAGAAGGAAGACCTTCGATCCTCCTGTCTCAGTCTCCCAAGTGCTGGGATTACGAGCGTGCACCGCTGCACCTGGCTTAACCTCATTTTAATCATACTCTCACCCTCATCCTCTGTTACAGTCTTTGATGTCCTCCATGCTAATTCCAGGAGTCAATTCTCAGCTTTTTCTTTATCTATTAGAAACATTTAGCAGCATTCTAAACCCTTTTTTTTTTTTTTTTTTTTTTTTTTTGCAGAACTGGGGATTGAACTCAGGAGAGTTCTACCTCTGAGTTATACCCCAACTCTATTTTTTATTTTGAAACAGAGTTTCATTAAGTTACTGAGAGCCTCACTAAGTATCCCAGGCTGGCCATGAACCTACAATCCTCCTGTCCCAGCCTCACTGTCTTCTACACCATGCAAAATTCTTCTTTTTGTCATCTCCCCTGTTCAATCTGTCAAGCAGATGTTAGTTCTGCTTTCAGAGTACACCCAGATTCTGCCTACTTTTCACCACCTGCTCTACCACTTTGGTCCATACTACGTCATCTCTTGCCTGCTTTACTGACATGTTCCTTCAGCCTGCTCTTGCCAGCTTCCACCCCTCTTCTCTCTGTTGTCCATACAGCAATTAGAGTAATTCTTTCAGAATAAAGGCAGGCTGTGTTACTCCAGGGCTATGGCTCTTCCTTCCACTTAATTTCAAGTCCTGTCTTTCATTGCCTCTAGGTCCTTTCACAGTCATTCCCCGTTACTTCTCCAATCCTCCTCCCCTCCTAGGTGGCACTCCTTCAGCTCCATTGACCACTCAGGCCTTTTTCTTGGCCTGGCTTGGCTTGCTTGTCTGCTGTCATGATTTGCTCTCCTCCTTTGTCAGACAAAAAAAAAAATATGTCTGCCACCTTACTGTAAATGCCTCGCTCGAGGTGTCCACTGAAGAGTACGACAGAGCTCTACGAGAATTGAGGTGTTTTATTTCTGCCTATCTTTTGCTCCAGTTATATTCATATATTTTAAAGTAAAAAAAAATTTCTAGTGTTCATCCCCGTTAAGAGTTTCTTGCAAAGGACATTGTTTGTTGCTTTTTTTCCTCCACAATTTCAAGTTTGTTTCTAGTGAACTTCATCACTCTGGCTGCAGCTATGTTAAAGGATTGAGGTCATGCCACTTCATGCATGGAACTAATTATTTCTTGCTCTTTCTTTCCTGCGCAGAGCCTTTCATCTTACTATAAAGGAGGATTTGAACAGAAAATGAGTAGGCGAGAAGCCAGTCTCATTTTAGGTGTAAGGTAGGTGTGCTGCGTAAGTGTTTTTGTTTTGTGGCTAAGCTTATCTTGAAGGGAGAGTTACAATAAAGTTATATTTAAAATTACAAGTAGAAGGCAGAGGAGAAGAAATCAAATTTTCAACTTTTTTTGTGTGTGTGGTACTAGAGGTTGAACCTAGGGGCAGTCTACCTCTGAGCTACATTCCCATCCTTTTTTTTTTTTAACTGAGGATTGAACCCAGGGTATTCTACCTTCAAGCTGTACACCCAGCCCTACTTATTTTTTATTTTGAAATAGGATCTCACTAAATTGCTGAGGCTGTGATCCTCCTATCTCAGCCTTCCAAGTATTGAGATTACAGACATGAGCCAACATGCCTGGCAAATTTTTACATTTTAAACGTAATGTAAGCTGGGCGTGGTGGCGCACATTTGTAATCCCAGCATTTGAGAGACTGAGACAGGAGGAGCCTGTTTCGCAGCCAGGCTCAGCTACTTAATGAGGCCCTCTGCAACTTAGTGAGACCCTGTTTCAATATAAAGAATAAAAAATAGGTCTGGGGGTGTCAGTCAGAGGTAGAATGCACCTGGGTTCCATCCCCAGTACC
The DNA here is from genome assembly GCF_963383645.1 of Muscardinus avellanarius. NCBI lineage: Eukaryota > Metazoa > Chordata > Mammalia > Rodentia > Gliridae > Muscardinus > Muscardinus avellanarius. The sequence goes on along the minus strand of NC_137787.1, from coordinate 147,649,801 downwards.
ACACACACACACAAAAAAGAAAAAATATAATGTAAAATGTAGCCTGTAATCTCAGAAATTTGGTAGGCTGAGGCATGAGCATTGTAGGTTCATGACCCACACTGGCAACTCAGCAAGACGTAATCTCAAATTTTTTTCTTTCTTTCTTTTTTTCTTAATTGGCACTGGAGATGTAACGCAGAGGCATTCTGCATCCAAGCTACATCCCCAGCCCAATTGTATTTCTTATTTGGAAACAGGGTCTCAGCAAGTTGCTGAAAGCCTTGCTAAGTTGCTGAGGCTGTTTTGAACCTGTGATTCTCTTGTCTCAGCCTACCAAGTACTGAGATTACAAGTGTGTGCTACCACACCCAGCTTTCAAAATTGAAAAAATAAAAGGGCTAAAGATGTTGTTCAGTTGTAAAGCTCCTCTGTGTGCAATCCCCACCCAGTACTACAAAATAAATAAATAAAATAAAATTTTAGTTCTAAGAGAGAATTCCTCTCCCCCTAAAAAAATCAGCTAAGATTGTGATGCTCTTTGTTTTTAAACAATTACCTATTATATTTTAATATTAAAGTTTCAAACCAATAAAAATATCCTCATTACAACACTGAATTCTCTTTGGACTCACGTTTACAATTTGATGGTATCATATTTTTAATTATAATGTGGGTTCCTTTACACGGTTCTTTTGTGCTTCTGCAGTTTGACATTTAACATTTTATTGTACTTTTTTACCTTAGTATCCATTTTTTGTCTAATTTTGGACAGTATAGGAGAAAATTAATGATTGCTGTGTGATTATCATTTAAAACTTGTTAATACTATTTTTTTCTGACCAGAGATTTATGAGCAGCTTTATTGATTTGTTTCCGTGGATTTCTTTAGAGCCCACTCTGAAGTTTTTGTTGGATTTTATTATAGAATGGCATCTACAACATATCTTCTGGTTATTTAGTCATTGTGATTAGGCAGGACAGATATTTAAAGTCTTAGATTGAAAAAAAATTTATCCTATTACAGATCAGTGTGTGTGTGTGTGTGTGTGTGCGCGCGCGCGTGCGCGCGCTGGGGATTGAATGCAGGGACATACCACCTTTGAGCTACACATTTAGCCTCATTTTATTTTTTATTTTGAAACAGGATCTAAGTTGCTGTGGGCCTTACTGAGTTGCTCTGATTATCCTTGAACCTACCCTGGCTGATCAGTACAACTTTTTCTTTTCTTTTTCTTTTTTTCTATTTTTTTCTTTCTTTCTTTTCTTTTCTTAGGGTACTGGGGATGGAACTCAGGGGCATTCTACCTCCGAGCTACACCCCGAGGCCTATTTTTTATTCTTTATTGCGAAGGGCCTCAGTTGAGGCTGTCCACAAACTGTGATCCTCCAGTCTCAGCCTTCCAATGCTGGGATTAAAAAATGCGCCACTCCTGGCCTGGCTTCAATACACCTCTTTTGTGTGTGTGTGTGTGTGTGTGGTACTGGGGTTCCTGGAAACCCTTCTACTTCCGGGCTACACTCCCAGACCCATTTTTTTATATTTTTATTTGGAAACAGGGTCTCTTAAGCCACCAACGCTGGCTTTGAACCTGCGTGATCCTCCTGTCTCCGCCTCCCAAGCGTGGGGATTACAAGGGTGCACCACCACACCCAGCTCAATACAACTTTTAAGTCAGAATATAGGCTGAGTGTGGTGGTGCACCCTTGCAATCCCAGTACTTGGGAGGATGAGACAGGAGGATCGCAGGTTCACAGCCAGCCTCAGTTACTTAGTGAGGCCCTTCAAAACTTAGACCTTGTTTCAAAAGTAAAGAACAAAATATAGGCCTAGGGGTGTAGCTTGGAGGTAGAATGCCCCTGGGCTCAATCCCTGGTACTTCCAAAAAAAAAAAAAAAAGGCCAAAATATTTTACTTCCTTTTTATGACCTAGGAAAAAACGGGATGTGTGCTTGGTGCTTTATTTAAGTCAGACAGAATTTTTCCTTATCAGAGAATTTAAAAAATAGGGGATAATATGGGTGTATTCATTTCGAGTCACCCCCCCATCCATGCCATTTTGGCATGGGGCTTTATTTCTATTTTCTATATTTCTATCTTCCTAATAAACTTCTTTAAATCTTCAAAAAATAAAAATAGGGGATAATATCAAACATGGGAGCCAGATTAGAAAGTTAGCTATATCCTAAACTATTCCTTGCTTAATAATATTCAGAATATCAGTTATTTTGTCTTTAATTCATGGTTTCTCATGGCATCCCATTGATAGTCTCAAAATGTGATTATGAAACGTTATAAATCTAAACATAAAGGTTTTTAAGGATAGTTGATTTAATGCTATCCAAGGCATCTCTGTTGTTGGGACAGATGATAAGACTTGATTATATTGTTGAGTTCATTTAAGATATGTGTTTATACATTTTTATCCCATTGAACTGAAAACCATACAGAATGTACAAGGGAAGCCTATTAATAAAGAGCAGAGTCTCTGGTGTCAAGTAGATCTTGGTGTTAATTTTACCAGTTCTACCATTTATTAAATTATGACTTCAGCTTCATCATCTGTGAAGTAGAGCTAATATTAGATTATTATTGCATAGAGTTGCTGTGAAGATTAGATCACATCATGCAATTCTTAACACAATATGCTGCACTTAGTAACTAGTCTATAAATGTCAACTTAGCAAAACAGCCCCTTATTCAGATTCTGCCAGTTGGACAATCTTGGTCCATTGGTCAAGCTAGTTTCAGCTTTTTATACCTCATTTTGGAATTGTAATTAATAATACTTTGTTAAAATGAGAATGATATAGTGATACTGTTTTATAAAAGTGCCTCCCAATTAAAAGGTGCTGAATAAATGTTAGCTTTTCTCTATCATAAATGCGGAATCTAAATATCTGTACTTAACACATTAAATGAAAAGGTGAAACATGCCTGATTTCCTCTAGCTCTTTCTTCTATCAGGCAGTGTTGATTATAACTTCAGGTCACATCTTCAAGATGTGACTGCATTGCTGTGCTTCTGTTTTCTCTGGTCATTGGTTCTAAACTATGTGGTAGAGTAGATAGAGTAGGTAGAGGCAAAATGGAGTTGATCCTGTTGATACTCCTTTAAAGAAAAACACAGTGAGCCGGGCTTGGTGGTACACTGTGACAAGACAAGAGGACCATGGGTTCGTGGCCAGCCCCAGCCTCAGCAACTTAGTGAGCCCCTCCACAACTTAGTGAGCCCTTGTCAAAATAAAGAATAAAAAAGTAGGGCTGGGGGGATAGCTCGGAGATAGAATCCCTCTGGGTTCAACCTCTACTACCATAAGAAAAAAAAAGAAGAAGAAAAGTACTGTGTACCACTGAAAGATTCTTCACATTCTTCCCATTATATTTAGTGGTGAATCTTTCATAAGATGTATATTTGAGTCTCTGTTTTCCTTTGCAAAAAAAAAAAATAGTTTTCTGGACTACACTCATGTCTATAACAAAAAGCCTAAAGTTTACTGGGCTGCCCAGGAAAATTGTTATTATATTTGATATTACCTGAAATGGTACACAGATGTGATCTCCAAACTTTCTAAAAATGTCTGTGGAACCCTTTAAACTAAATGTTACTCAAAAAAAAAAAAAAAAAAAAAACAATATTGGAGAGGTGGGGGAGACGAAACTAGAACTGCTGCATTTGCTACTGGGTTGGGAAACACCCTCAGCTCCACACTCTCCCACTGTCAGCCGGTGTATTCCAGGGAGCAGTTTGAAATCCCCTAGTCTAGGTAACATAACACTGAGAATTACATTTCAGTTTCACAGTGAAGTTGTATACCAGAGCTATATCACAGCTATGTTTAATTTTTATGCTATGTTTAAAAACTAAGATTCTCCCATCTTTAATCTTTATAGCAAAAAACGTATTGAAATGTAGTAAAGTCCTAGAGACTTAAGATAGCAATAATAAAAAGGGAATAAACTCTGCAGGCAAATGGAAATAATTCCCTCTTCCTCAAAGCTTGCTACAAAGAATGATAATTCTTATCTTAAAGGCAGAATATTTGGAATGGCCTTACTTGTGCACATGAATTTTCCATCCTTGTGTTTTTACTTGAATTTAGTTTGGTAGTTTAATTGAGATGGCAGATCTCAATGTATATATAATTCATGGAAAGTTTTATTTTGGTATGTGGCACTGGGAGTTGAACCCCAGGCCTTTTGCATGCTAGGCAAACACTACCACTGAGCTATCCCCCAGCCCATCTCCAGCCCTTTTTATTTTTTTACTTTGAGACAGTGTCACTAATTGCACAGGCTGGCCTCAAACTTGTGATTCTCCTGCTTTAGCCTCCCATGTAGCTGGGAATGTAGTCATGTGCCACCATGCCCAGCCTCATGGAGTTTTAAGTACATAGCTATATGTACTGTTTTTACAGGCAGTGTAAACTGATTTTCAAGGATAATTTTGACTGAAGTGATTTTTCAGAATTTGTGTATGTGCTCAATTAAAACTTAATATCCAGAGTAAGAAGCAACATTCCATGTAGTGTCAACAAAAATGCACAGTGGAGATTTGGGTTTTACTGAATTTGTATCTTTATTATCTATGATTAGCTTTATGAAATAAGGTTTCTAATGCTCTTTTTTTTTTTTTTTTTTTTTTTTTGCGGGCCCGGGGATGGAACCCAGGGGCATTCGACCTCCAAGCTACACCCCCTGCTGTATTTTTTTATTCTTTATTTTGAAATAGGGTCTCACTAAGTTGCAGAGGGTCTCACTAAGTAGCTGAGGTTTCCCGTGAACTGCAATCCTCCTGTCTCAGCCTCCCCAATGCTGGGATTACAAATGTGCACCACCACGCCCGGCTCTCTAATGCTTAACTTCAAAATTTTTATAATTAATAGTCTTTTATAATGTTAATATTTATTAATATAGAAACTTTGTTCTTTTAAGAACTTTACCTTTTTACATCTTCTTTGGAGAGTGGTGTAAAATACGTTAATAATTACCCATTGTGTTGGGTTCAATCCTAGATACTACTTTAAGCTATAAGTCATAGCTCTTCCCTTAATTAATTTAGAATTAACCTAAGGAGACAAGTTAAATATATACTGAACTAAAAAATCAACTAATAAATGAAAGAAGTATTGGAGAATACAAAAAAAAATGATAAATATAGATTAGTTACAGGAAACTATACTGGAATTTTATAGAGTAATATGTTTTTCATTTCCACATGGGCAATTATATAGTATAGTGTTTAGATCTCTTCTATAACACCTGTTAGTTACTTCCTCAAAATTCTGTAGTCTTTGTAATAAAGCAGTATCTGATTATCTACCTGGGAGGTACCAACAAACCAAAATGAATTTGAAGTGAATGATCCCCCAAAAGACTTCTGTAAGTAGCCAAAAGGACTTTATAAAGTGTTTATATGAAAAGACTTACTCATTTTAGGCATGGGAGAATATGATAGTACATTTAAACATATTTAGGGGCCAGTTATTTATCTATAGAAGGTTAGAGGTAGCAAGTAATTGCTAAAAACTGCTAGAGAATCAAGGAAAACTAGCAGAATCAAGGATTGTCAACTGATAACAAGAAGAGGGCACTGCCCAAAACAGAAGCTGTTACACAGAAGTTCTAGGTCCTTTAGAAGAAGGCAAGCCAACACCTCAGACCTTGAACCTTTAGCCTTGAGCCTTTACATTTAATTGACACTCATGATAATGCTTCTGAGTCATTCAAGAAATGTTAAACTGGATTACTTACACCCCATTTCTAAAAGCATGAATATATATTTCACTAATATAGCTACTGTTGGGTCACTCACCGAATGCTGGGTCCTGCTGATCTTTCCATTTGTATTCTCTAATTCTTCTTTCATCTGTGAGGTAAATTTTATTATGTGAATTTTACTTGTGAGAAATTGTAGTTCAGTTTAGGTAAGCAAGACATACTTCATGGCAAATGAGTGGCTGGAATTAGGATTGTGAATTTATATGGGGTAGCTCTAAAAGTACATGCTTTTAGCCACTACAATATGATTCATCCATACAAATCAGATTATTTTGAGCTTCACAACTACCACCCTGTACTGTAAGTCAACTATTATTATCCTGTTTGAGGTCCAGAAAAGTTAAGTAGCTTAAATAAGATAGTGTAACTATTAAGTAGCTATAATAGGATTTTGTTGTTTGTATTCATTTTTTCATGCCTAGAAAATGTACTAATGAAAAATATTTTCAATACTGGATAAATTAGCTTTTACCAAGACATTTTTAGGTTTATCTGACTTTCTGCTTTAACTTTTGTGTACAGAATAGGCTCCAGCAGCCTAGCTTTCCCCATAAGTTTCTCATAAAGTTAAATGAATAATGAAATATAAGTGGTTTTGAGATCCTCTGTTGGAAGATAATGAGACCTACCTAGTACAGAGCACGTGCTGCCTGCCAGGCGCTGTTCTAGCACTCTGTAGGCATGGATTCCTTTAGTTCTTAAATCTGCTCTATCAGGAATTTTTTGTTACTAGCCTTATTTGTGTGATGAAACTGAACACAAAAAGATTAAAAACTTGACCAAGGTTTCCCATTTATAGGTAGCAATACTGGGATTAAATCCAGCTCTCTGGAATCCAGATGTCTGCCTTCTCGTAAAATAACATGGAAGCCTAAGTTTTGAAACTTATAACTGTCCTAACATAATATATTTTGCTGGTTTGTTTGGTAGTACTGGAGATTGAATCCAGGGACATTCTACCCCTGTAGCCCTTTTTTTATTTTTTATTTTTTTATTTTTTATTTTTTTTATTTTTACTTTTTTTGCAGGTCTGGGGATGGAACCAGGGGCATTTGACCTCCGAGCCACATCCCCTGCCCTATTTTTTTATTCTTTATTTTGAAACAGGGTCTCACTAAGTTGCAGAGGGCCTCACTAAGTAGCTGAGGCTGTCTTGTGAACCACGAGCCTCCAGTTTCAGCCTCCCGAATGCTGTGATTACAAGTGTGCACCACTATGCCCGGCTCTTTTTTTATTTTTTAATGTGTGTGTGTTTATATACTTTATAGGTGCATTGTAATTATATATCCTAGTGAGGTTCCAAGTTATACAAACATATGGGCACAGGTCTTTGTGTGTGTGTGTGTGTGTGTTACTAGGGATACAACCCAGGGGCATTCTACCTCTGAGCTACACCCTTCTTTATTTTGAAACAGGGACTCTCTGAGTTGCAAAGTGCCTCACCAAGTAGTAGCTGAGGCTGTCCTTGAACCTGGATCCTCCTCTTTCAGCCTCCCAAATCCTGGGATTACAAACTATGTTTCCTATCAGATCTCCTCTGCTACCTACTCTTCCCCACACATAATAGTGAGACTGGTAGTGATACTTTTGTATATGGATATAGTGTAATGTGAATTGTTTCTTTCACTAATTCTTCCTTTTGTTTCCAATTTTCTCTCTAGCTTCTACTTTTGAGAGAAAACATTGAGACTTGATTTTCTGAGGCTGAAACAGGGTCTCTACTACTAAGTTGGCTGAGGGTCTTTTCAGGTTGCTGAGGCTGTCCTAGAACTTGCAACCCTCCTGTCTTAGCCTCCCAAATACTAGGATTATAGGCCTTTGCTACCACCCCTGGTTTGTGTTTTTACTTTTAAACTGAGAACAAGGACTAAGATTACAAAGAACTGAAGAAAAGCACATAGAATGTTTAATCAATTACTTATTTTGGTTAGTGAAATTAAGTGGCGAGCTGTAATTTTGTATTTGTCCACAAGATGGTGAAATTCTCATTAGTTTTTAATTTCTTCAAACTCATATAAATCACTAATTTATCATCTGCATTTGGCGCTATTTATTATAAGCAACTTGATTTCTTTTTACAGCCCATCTGCTGGCAAAGCCAAGATTAGAATGGCTCATAGGAGAATCATGATTTTGAACCATCCAGATAAAGGTTGGTAGAATTTGCATTTTTCATAATATATGGGTCATAATATGCTGTGGATTTCTTTCAATTTACTTAAACTCATTACAAATAACGTAGTTGACTTGGAAATTGATGTGCTCCATTGTACTGAGAGCTTCCTGATAAGTAAGTGGGCCTTCTAAGTTGTAGATCAATGACTCCCAGAATACTGGGTTCATATTAGCTTTCAGGACCCTCTTAATTGCCTTTTACACATAGGTACTTGAACCTGGATGATGCTCCTACCATTTTGAAAAATAAAGAAAACATAGTTGTGGACTCTGGTGGAATAAACTGATTTGGGTGTCATGGATTGTATTCTTTTATCTTTAAGCATAAAAGCACAAGATTGGGAGTGTTTCCCTACATCTTTGAATGTAATATATTATAGATGATTCTGAGTTTTTGTATTTTATCCTGAAAGGCTCTGAGGCTGAGCCATTTGTTTTTAACCGTCCAGGTTTTTAATGTAAATTTATCTTACAGAAAGACAATTATTATAACTTTAACTACACTACAGCTGCTTGGTAGAGAAAGCCCATATGTTCATTACTGTTTCTGCTTTAAAATAACAGATGGTAGAAAGTTGCACTGTATTTCAGAAGTCAAAGGGGGGAAAGCAGTGAAGAGTTCCTTGGATTATTTACAGACTTTCAGATTTGTGATTATTTAGAAAAAAATTAAAAGCAAATTTTGGATTCCTCTTCATCCTGACACCAAAACAAAGCATTCGTTTTCTGCTTTCTAAACTTAATTACTATAAAAATTATCACTGAACATCATCTCTGTTGGTTTTTGCACTTGCTGTTCTTTAGTGTGAATAAACAAGAGAATAAACTTTGAAAAGTGGGTTTGCTTAAATTTTTTAAACAGCTTCTCCAGTTACTGAAAGATCCACTCTTCTCATTTACTTTGCATTGTGTAATTTCCGAGTAATTGATAAAGGAAAGAGTTTAAGTGCGTCCTTGAAGCCCTCTGTCTCTTCAGCATCCTCTGTCCCATCCAGGTCAAGTGAATGCCCTTGGCTCCAGTTGATTGCAGTAGGATCCAGCACTCTGTCTTTCAGATGATTGACAAGTTGATTGTGCCTGCTAGCAAGGAAGCAAGTTCTAAAATGTATCTAAGAGAATATGTATCTTTAGACATCATGCATAAAAAAGCTTGTATATCTTCCCAGTTAGTGGTGTTTAAAGGCTTCCTTGTTTTATTCTGAGATTGTATATTTTTCAGAGATGGGGCTGTTGACTCTAGTTTGCTTATTAGTTTCTTCGCATCTGGCCTCCTGTGGGCAGCTGGGTGGGGGAATAGACCTGCAAGCAGGAGGCCAGCACTTTTCTCTGAGTTTTGCCTTCCAGTTAGCATATGGCCTTGAATGTTCAGAGCCTCTCCAAATGCCATTGTTGTCATCTATAAAATAAAGAGACTTATTTTTTAAAGTTCTTTTAGTTACATAATTTAATGTAATAATCTTTTATGCCTACTCGGTTAATGAAGAACTTGTATCTTCTGTTTCTACTCACATTTCTAACTTAAGGGTGACATTCTTAACCTTTTCATAGTATTGTATACTCTAAGAATGTGTTGACAGTGTTGATATTTTATCCATGTAATTGCTTATTCATCCAAAGTTTAAAATATTGGAGTTTTGGAGAACTCACGGATTTTCTAAAACTCATTCATACTCACAGGGATCCTGTTTTAGTGGAAGTACAGTGGATTAAGGAGTATTAAAACCTACTGTGTATGAGAGAGTTGGAATGATAGCTTGTAAATCTGAAAATTATCTCAGAAGATTTGTTTTATTTCATACGGGAAGTAGATAACATTTCAGACAAAAAGATCTCACTGCCCTTGGATACAGAAATCCCCGGAGTATTGAGAATGGGCAAATCTTAATGTCGTGCCCCTTCTAAAGTAATTCTTAACTACATTTGTTTTGGTTGTGTCACTGTTGGGTATTAAAAGTTGCAAATACTTAAAAGTTCTACCCAGTGACTATAAAATGCATGAAATATTCCCCCACCTCTTCCCTAAGTAACTTCTCTGTTGGTTTTGCTTCCAGCTGGTAGAATAAATTTTTAACTTCAAATGTGTGATCAACTATAATTTGTTACACATTTCATTATCAGGTTGTGCAATGAAATTGACACCAGAAAATTAAGTGTGGGAAAGGGCTGAAAATAAAATTTTTGTAACTAGTTTTAAATGAGCATTCAGATGTGTTTTGGTCAAAAGTAAATTTTATTATTCCAATTTAATAAGATAAAGGATAAATGCAGTAAAGTGTCAAGTCCTTAATCGAATTATTTTATGATAATATATTTTAAATTGTTGCTTTTCTTACATTGGTGTAGAAAGAGGAGAAAGAGGTTACATGTTATAAAATCAGTAGATAATTTTTGTGTGTGTGTGGTACTGGGGGTGAAACCCAGGGGCTTTTCTACCTCCAGGTTATACTCCCAGACCTATTTTATATTTTAATTGGAAACAGGATCTCACTAAGTTGCTGAGAGCCTCACTGAGTAGCTGAGTCTGGCTTCGAACCTGTACGATTCTCCTGTCTCAGCTTCCCAAGTACTGGGATTACAAGCATGTGCCACCACGCCCGACTTTAAAATCAGTAGATATTAATACCCTATGCACATAGAGGAGGAAAGACTAGGTAAATTTTGAAAAAAGGTACTTCATTACAGTTTGAGAGACACTGATCTCATTAGTGCTGCCTCCTTCCTTAATAATTTAGTGAAGGGCTTCCTGGTTTGCAAGGCTACCCACACCACTGGGAGCAGCTCTGCCTACTCAAAACCTCTGCTCTGCTCTGCTCTCTCTCTGTATATATATTATACATACATAAAATACATTATATATGTATATGTATATCTATACATATGTATATTTACTTACATATGCATATATATATATTTATTTATACACACACACACACACACACACACACACACACACACACACACACATATATTTGCTATACTGGGGATAGAGCCCAGGAGCTTTCTATCTCTGAGCTACACCCCCAGCCCTATTTTTTTATTCTTTATTTTGAAAATGGGAACTCACTAAGTTGCAGAGGGCCTCACTAAGTATCTGAGGCTGGCCACAACCCTGTGATCCTCCTGTCTCGGCATCCCAAGTACTGGGATTACAAGCTTGCACCACCAGGCCAACTCTCTTCTTTATATTTAGATGAAACCTTCCTGCCTGTGGTGGAGAGCTTCTCAGTGTTGTTGATGTTATTGTTTTTGTTTTTGTTGTTATTGTTTTCAGTATTGGGGATGGAACCCAGGAGCATTCTAACTCTGAGCTATACTCCTAGCCCTATTTTTTATTCTTTTTTATTTTTATTTTTATTTATTTTGCTGGTCTGGGGATGGAACCCAGGGGCATTCTACCTCTGAGCTACACCTCCTGCCCTATTTTTTATTCTTTATTTTGAAACTAGGTCTCACTGAGTTGCAGAGGGCCTCGCTAAGTAGCTGAGGCTATCCACAAACTGCGATCCTCCCTCCGGTCTCAGCCTCTTGAATACTGAGATTACAATCGTGCGCCACTACGCCCGGCTTATTCTTCATTTTGAAACAGGGTCTTACTAAGTAGCTGAGGCTGGTCATGAACCTGCCATCCTCCTGTCTCAGCCTCCCAAGTACTGGAATTACAAATGTACAACACTACGCCTGGCCTTGATTTTCTTTTCTGAGAAATGTACTGGACTACTTTTTTCAGAAGACTCATCTCTTCCCGCCTATTTGTTTTTATATTTTCATTAGATTTAAGGCTTTGTATTTGAGAGTTTTTCTTAAGACATCATCTTGTTTTTATCATGTACTGATTTTCTTTGATAAATGGTGAGATTATTAAAAGTGAAGAACATAGCTTATTCATGTTGATAATTTGTATAGCTCACACATAAAAACTCTTGTTTTTTGGATGACTGAATAAATAAACAAATGGAAAAAAATGAAGGCATGCAAATGTGTGGATAAAACAGAATGGGGAGTGAAAATTAATTCATTTAATGATTATGTCAGAATTTTAAAAGGCTTATTAAGTTGATATCAAACAACTTGATTAAATAAAACTGTCCTTTTAGGTTTTTTTTTTCCAAGCATTAGTTTTTTAGCATCCATTATGTGTTAGATATTGTGCTACTAAATCTCAAGACTACAACTGTGGCACAAGACAACTAGAGTTCTCTCTTCATAAAACATACATTGTAATGAAAGGGCATATAAAGACAAGAAAACCTATTTTGAGTTGACCTGCACTTAGTGATAATGGTCTGGGAGACGCCCCTTTACATAGAATGACTGGGAAGGCTTCTGCAGAAACCCACAGGATACCAAGGAGTTAACTGTGTGAAGAGTGGTAAGACAGTAAGGGGCTCCCATGTTCAAAGGCTTTGGGGAGGAAGGAAGTTAGTGTGGTTAAGGACTTAAAGAAAGACTAGTGTGAGAGCTGGGCGGGGTGGTGCCATGTTAGTGTGGTAGCTGTGGAATCTTCAGTCATACCAATTGGTTTTTAAACAATTTTAAAGTCTGTTACAATAAAATCTACTGGTCTGACATATACTTTAAAGAATTATCATCATTGTCATCGTCGTTGTTGTTAATTTACCCAAGCAGGATTTTGTAAGATCGTTCATTGGTCATTTGTAGACTATTGCTTCACTGAGCATCCAAATGTTAGGTCATCCAAATGTTAATGCATTTCATTGTGCCAATATTTCCCTTTCTTTCTTTCTTTCTTTCTTTCTTTCTTTCTTTTTTTTTTTTTTTTTTTTGGTGGTACGGGGTGGAACCCAGGGGCTTTTCTACCTCCGGGCTATACTCCCAGACCTATTTTATATTTGATTTGGAAACAGGGTCTCACTCAGTTGCTGAGAGTCTCACTAAATAGCTGAGGCTGGCTTCGAACCTGTGCGATCCTCCTGTCTCAGCCTCCCAAGTGCGGGCATTACAAGTGTGCGCCACCACGCCCAGCCCAATATTTCTCAAGATATAATCCCCAGACTAGCAGCATCCCCTGAGAACGTGTTAGATTGGCATACTCTTGGGCTCACCAGACTCACTAAATCAGAAATTCTGGGGTTGGGATTCAGCAGTCTGTATTTTCCCAAACCCTCTAGGAGATCCTCAGGGACACAGTGTTTGGGAACCACTGCTCCAGGGGTCTGACTGAGGTCCTCGAGGTCACTGGGGTAGGTTCTGTCCTCCGTTTGCTGGCTTAGTTTTTTGAAACTTCCACCAACTTGGCTTTTCTTGTCAGAGGTTTCCCACTTCTTTCAGAAACAATCTCCTTTGATTCTGAGCCTTCTTCTTTGTGCAAGTTCAGAGTTTGCTTCATATTTAGAGGGAAAACTCAGCCACAAGTCAGGCTCCATTTTCTTTATGCTTATGCCAGTACCACACTGCATTAATTTGTGTAACTTCACAGAAAGTTTCTTTCTGATAGTATAAACCTTCAAAGTTTCTGTTAAAGTTTTTTAGCTATGTTTGGCCCTTTGCATTTTAACATAAATTAAGAATTGTCAGTTTGCATATATACACATAAACACAGCATACATATTCATACACATGTCTGGGATTTGGGTTGAAATTACTATGAATGTGTAGATGGGGGGAATCACACCTTTACAATATTGAATTTTCCAACCCATGAAGAAGATACATCCTTCCTTTTATTTAAGTTGTCTTTATTTCAACAAGGATTTATAGCTTTCTAGGTCAAAATCACATACATAATTTATATCCTAGGTACCAGCTTTTAAGTGTTATTATAAGTTGTGTTGTTGTAAAATTTGTCATTAAGCTGGGCTTGGTGGTGCACACTTGTAATCCCAGTACTTGGGAGTCTAAGACAGGAGGATTTCAGGTTCACAGTCAGCCTCAGCAACATGTGAGGCCCTCTGCAACTCTGTGAGACCTTGTTTCAAATATAAAGAATAAAATAGGGCTGGAAGTATAGCTTGGAGGTAGAATGTCTCTGGGTTCAATCTCCAGTACTATTATTTATACTATTGTTATTATCAATATTAAATATGATTTAATGCTATTTATACTATTGCTAAGTCATAGTTATATTGGTTTTTTATATATTATATCTAACAACTTGTTAAATTTATTTATACATTTTGTGATTTTTGTCTTTAGATTATTTTGGATTTTTTACATTATGTCATTTATGACCAATGACAATTTATTTCCAATTCTTATTTCTTTTGTATTAAGGTTGGGAGAGGGAACACTTATTACAATAGCTTGAACCTCTAATTAGTGTTAAAGCCCTGATGGTATCTTTTTCTTGTTGCTGATTTCAGAGCCATAGTATTCAACATTTTGCTATTAATGATGATATGTGTTAATTTTTATATCTTTTATCAAATCGGTTTCCTTGTGTTCTTAGATTACTGAAGGTATTTTTATAAGTATATTTTCAGTTATTGAGATGATATACTTATCTTCATTGTGTTTATGTGATTAATTACATTGATTAATATCTTAATTTTAAAACTAGTATTTTATTTTTGATAGAAGCTTAACTTGGTCATGATATTTAATATGATTTAATAAGAGCATTTTGTTTTATATCTATGATAATGAAAGATATGGGCCTGTACTTTCCTTTCTTATGCTATCTTCATTAGGGCTTGTTATTAAGGATATGCTGGCCACATTAAAAAATATATAAAATCTGTTTTTATTTTTCTTATCTTTTGAAAAATTCACTGATAAAATCCTGGCTAGGAATTTCATTTGTGGGAAGGTTTTTAATTACATATAAGTTTCTCAAATAGATGCAATGCTTTTAATTTTCTATTTTTCCTGTGTTTGTTTTGATGGGTTGTGTTTTTCTAGAATTTATCTCTCATCTACAATTTCAGCTTTGACATAAAGTTGAGTTGATTCTTTTTCTTTTAAGAAAGTAATCTTTGAGCTGGGAGTGGTGGCGCGCACTTGAAATCCCAGCATTCAGGAGGTTAAGACAGGAGCATGGTTCACGGCCAGCTTCGGCCAGCTTCAGCTACTTAGTGAGGCCCTTTGCAACTCAGTGAGACCCTGTTTCAAAATAGGGTATAGCTCAGAGGTAGAATGCCCCTGGGTTCCATCCCCAGTGCTACCAAAAAAAAAACAAAAAACTAATCTTTGACTTTATAGATTTTTTTGTTGCAAATTCCTTTTGTGGTATCTTCCTTGATAAATGAGTTATTTACAAGTATATTAAATTTATTGCCAAACATCCTGATACCTTAAATGTGTTATTGATTCTAGAATAATTTTACAATAGTCAGTTAACATAGTCTTTATAAGTACTGCTGAAACTCTCTATGGTGGAAGGCTTTTTTTTTTCTCCTCGATTTTTAGTGGACTGACATCTTTTGTAAAACATAATACAATGAGCTGGGTCTGGTGACACCCGCCTCAAATCCTAGTACTTGCGAGGCTGAGACAGGAGGATAGGTTTGAGGCCAGAGCACACTAATTTAGTGAGACCCTGTTTCAAAATAAAAGGAGCTGGGCTGTATCTCAAAGGTAGAATACTCGTAGGTTCAATCCCTTCTAATACCCAAACACACACAGAAATACAATAAAAATAAATTCATTATACAATTTATATAGTATATATGACCTAGGACACCAAGTTACATTATTAGATTCTATAAAAATATTCTACTATATCAAGAAGTTATAATATTTTCCTTTTGTGATACTAGGAATTGCACCCAGAGTCATTCTAACTTGGAGCTATACCCCCAGACCGATTTTATTTCTTATTTGGAAACAGATTCCTACTAGGTTGATGAGAGTCTTCGTACTTGCTGAGGCTGTCCTCGAACCTTCAATCCTCCTGTTCAGTACAGGTGTGCACCACCATGCCCTGCTAAGGAAGCTATAATATTGTTTAAACACTTAGTTTCTAAATCTACCTGGTTTTAGTCCAGTAGCAGTTGTAGAGTACATTAGTCCATGGAATTCACTCCAAGTAGCCCTGTTCACTGTCGTTCTAATCTTTGAAGTTCATCAAGACTTGTTGTCTAGCTCAAGCACATAGTCAATTTTAGAAAGTGTTCCGTTTGCAATTTAAAAGAAAGTTTCTTCTGTACTTTATTTACATTAGAATGTTTTTCTATTATTAAAAAATAATTTATTATAACCAACATCATTTGCTGGTGTTTATGAATCAACTATTTGAAATAATTTATATAAAATAAGGCACATTCATTTAAATTCTCAGTTTGATGAGTTTTGACAAATGCTAACACCCATGTAGTCACCGACATAGTCAAGTCCTTTTCCATGAATTCCAAGGTTCGCTAGTGCTTTTTCCCATAGCCAGTCCCTCCACTGCTTGGGTTATCACATTCTGCTCTCTACCACTGGAGGTTAGACATGCTTTTCTAAAATCTCATTTAAGTGGAATTGTATAAGTTTAATGTGTGATTTCTTTGAGGAAAAAGCATTGCAGAATGTTGGGTTCACACAGTATATTCCCTTATCTCCAAGATACCCTCAAGACCTGCTTAACTTGGCAGCTTTTCAGTGTTTTCATTTTGATGTTTGTATTTTATTCAGCTCTTTAAGTTGGTGTCAGTAGAAGGATTAATTAGTCTTAAACATGCTAGTTTATCATAGCCAGAAGTAGAAGAATTTTAGCAATATTTAGAAGTATAAAGGTGCAGAGATATCAAGGGTGTAGGTGAGTGTTCCAAGTAAATGGAATCCAGGAGATCCCTCCAGAAAACTGAGAAGGACTGAAAAATTTAAGAGCATATTGATTTTCTTAAATATAGGATATGGCCAGGCATGGTGGCGCACACCTGTAATCCCAGTACTTGGGAGGCTGAGACAGGAGGATCACAGATTCAAGGGCAGCCTCAGCAAGTAGTGAGACTCTCATTAACCTGGTGAGATCCTGTTTCAAAATAAAAATAAAAATACATCAGGTTGGGGGTATAGCTTGGAGGTAGAATGCCACTAGGTTAAATCCCCAGTACCAAAGTACACGTATTTTTATATATGATATTTATCCTATTTTATGCTATCAGTCAGGTTTCAGTGCCAGAAACTAGAACAAAAGCAGGAAAGCATTTAGTACAGGTTCTAAGTTGTTTGAAGGATATGAAGGAACAAGTTCTACACTTGGCCTCGAGCATGAGTCCCCAGTTACAGAACTGCTTGTCAGGGAAGCTTCTGCCTCAAAGACACCGGCACTCACACTGTGTGAGAAGCAGCCGCGGCACCACACTCGTACCTGCTGGCAGCAGAACTAACCAGGCCCAGCAAGAAAGCCTCGCCCTCGCCGCAGTCTTCAGGGCTCTCAGAGCGCCACTCGGCAGTGGAGGCTGATCTCAGTCAACCGCACTCGAAGGGAATATAGCACTTACAGTTTTTGGTTTAGAAGTTTTTCCAAATATTAGGAGGTAGAATGGGAGTCACAGAGCCAATCTAAACTTTCTACATGCACATGAATTACAAGTCCTGTACCCTGCTAAAGGAGGTCAAGTAGGAGAGAATTCAACAGTATTCTGAATAAACAGTCATTTTCCCCCTCTAACACTGTCATCAGTGAATATATTGTTTAATAAGACATTGATTTTTTTCCAACATTAAATTAAGATACTATGGCTTGTGATTTATGTATTCAGAATGCCTGTCAATTAAAGATTATGTTTAAGATCAATTAATATTTTAACTCTTTTTGGTACTTGGGATTAAATTCAGGGGTATTCTAAACCCTAGCTCTATTTTTTTTTTTTTTTTTTTTTTGGAAACAAGGTCTTGCTAGGTTGCTGACGCTGTCCTCAAACCTACAATCTTCCTGTCTCAGCCTCCTAAGTACTGAGATTATAGGCATACACCACCGTGCTGGTTCTATTTTAATATTTGAGGATACATAAGATGCTTGGTATCTCCTTGCAACTCTAAAAGTTTAATCACTTTACCAAGATTTAAATGACCTATTCCAAGGTCAATTTCAAAGATAATGATGAAATCAACTTATTTCATAATCAAGTAGGTTATGACTTTTCTTTGTTATTCTTATCATATAATCAAGGACATTGTATTTTATAGTTCATAAGTGTTTGTCCAATTGAGATCTTACTGTGAAAATGTGATTGGTTCCCTCAAGGGCAAAAAGTTAAATTTAGCTTCCTCTAAGCATTGCCCTTTCTGATACAGACTCATGTTTATTGGTCTGTTTTTTCTGCTTTTTTTCCCCTCCATATATTAATGAAAGTCGTAACAATTTATACCTATCTAAATATGTTTTAGTTTGTTGTAAGCTACTGAGGTCTTCTGATGTTTTCAACATCTACGGGTGCTTTGCACATAAGGGGAGAATACAGAGTAAAAACAAACATAAAGAGGCTGGTGAACTATAATGTGGTTATTAGCTCAAGCATTAAACAAGGGCATTATTCAGGACTAGAAGTTAGGAGTATGGTGTTTAAATACCTTTAATGTGACAGTTTGGGGCTCATATTTTCGCATGTAGATTACACACTGTTTGTAATTTATAATGATTCTGCATTTGAAATTCACCTCCATTTTCTTCTTGCTCTGCATTAGAAAGAATTCCAAAAAAGAATTGACTCAATTTTACTTTATGACACTGTGAATCCAAGTCTGCACTCTAAATATTCTAATAGGACCAATTCAGAGAACAAGGAGGATTTTCTTTTATTTTTATTATCACACCTTTTTAGTATTAGTGCATCTTTATTAAAAGTAAATATGATTTTTAAGCAGAGTTGACTTTTTTAACATGGATTTTATTATTGTAAAATCCTAAGACTTTAAAAGATTTCTTGGATTGATTTATCTCTTTAAAGGTAATCTATATTGCGCTTTTTTTTTTAACAAAGCCATGGAAAAACAGTTATTCTGTTTACCTAACCATCCACTTAAGTTGAGAAAATTCTCTAGTCAAGTCTCTGCATGGTAGGTGTTTGACTAGTGAAAGTTTTTCAGATTATTCCTGATCATAACTCTCATTTTTCTCAGAAGTTGTTTTTGATTGTTGGATATCTACAGTACTTCACTAAATGAGTTTAACTTGTGCTGTTTGATTTTTTATAAGCATATAACATAATTTGTGAGAGTATGAATGTATGGAAAATACCAAAATTATAATTGAGTGTTTTTTCTATACTCAGGACTTTTAAAAATATTAATAATGAGGTCTTTTTAATATATTTGTTTCTTTGTCCTCTCAGGTGGATCTCCTTACTTAGCAACCAAAATCAATGAAGCAAAAGACTTGCTAGAAGCAACCACCAAACATTAATTGATGCTCAGAGGCCAAGTTGATGAAAAAGCAAAAGGAGTGGCTTAGAAATCAGAAAACCCCTGCAGATTGATGTAAAAAGTGGTCTGTTTCCCATTATTAAACTATATAACAATAAAAGAAAATAGTCTTGCATTTTATTTTCTTTTAAAGGAATGCTATAAATTCTGTAGCTAATATTTTGACTTATCATTTTCCTTAATATTCATAGGTTTAAAATTTTTGTTGTTATTATGTTAGTCCTAAATCTGCCCCCAGTACGTGCCTGTGTGTACAAAAACAAGACCTTTACAGATGCAAGTAGAGTTTGGGATCAATGAGTAGAAATTTTCTTACTATTTACACTTGTACCCTCATTCCCTTGTCTCTTCAGAAGAATTTGGAACTCTGCCTACATAAGGTGCTCTAAATGTTTGAGACCAAACACTGGCAGCAGCCTCATGGGGAGGTGATCTGAAAGGTAGCGGCATTTACTAAAGGGTGATTTGTAAAGTAGTGGTTAGGACTTGTTAAAGCTCTGCTTTCTCTCTCTCTGAGACCCTATAACTGAAGCATGAGAACCTGGAGAGCCACTAACATGATTAAAGATTTATAAAATGAGCCCTATGAGGCTGAAAGGAGCTGGGAGAAAACTGAGGAGCTTGTGTTTAATGGTAGTCTTCCCATGCTGTGTATTTAGTCAGTTATTCATTCAACAAGAATTTATTGACCACCCATGATGTGTAAGTGACTCACTGTGGTGAGTCCTCTGAGAGTTAGGAGTATGAGTCAGCCATGGGTCCTCACCCAGAGGCTGTGTATAGAGAAAGGGTAAATCACATACACAATGAATATTGTTAGAGAGGTACATACAGGTGATATGGTAAAGAAGTTCAAAAGAAACGAATATTTTAAACCAGGTATATGGTGGGGAGGAGCTATGTGGAATAAGTGATACAGAGCTGGGCCTTAAAAAAATGGGATACCCTATGTTTGGTGAGTTAGTATTTCTCCTGAGATCAGAAGTAACAGAAATATATTTTCCAGTTAGTACAAGTAGAGTACGAGTTTCTCAAAAACAAGGTGTGGACAGAGTTGTCACAAAAGACCAGCCATGTAACTTAGTGAGATTCTGAGTCACCCCAGCATTAGCCTGGAGTTTCCTTTATTTCTGTTTTCCTGCCAAGCATATGCCTTGGCGTCAGACAAGTCTGGTTTGAATAGTGTCATCCCATTATGGGGTCATGAGAAGTTACTTAATTTGTAAGTCTATAACCCTCTTCTATAAAGTAGAAAAAAATAATTCTAGTAAGGTTGTAGGGGATAAGGATGTGTAAATCATTTAGTCCTGAAGCAAACATTCAAAGGAAGGTTATTTCCTTCACTGCCCCATTTAGTTTATCTTTTAGAATGCCTCGGATGAAGGTTCAAGGTATTTTTTTTTATTATAATCGCTTACTTTACCCTTGAATCTGCAGATGGGGGAGGACATGGTGGAGACAGCTCACTCTGTCCCATGCGGCATTGACTCAGGCTGGAGAATCCACTTCATGTGGCTGCGAGTAGGAACTGGTGGTTGCCTGAGAGCTTCCACTCCTGCACGGGAGCTTCACGGGACTGCTAGAGCTTTCCTCACACCATAGCAGCTGAGCGAGAGAGATAGTTGTCCCAAAGACAGCAAGTAGAAGCTGCTAAACTCATCCTGGGTCTGGAGACTGCTGGGGCATTTAGTAAGTCTAAGAAAAGAGGATTGTGAAGGAATCAGGGGTAGTCTTTGGTATGTAGCATGACAAGATTGGGGGTTTTTCACCTTAATCAGGCAAGCATTACTTTCTAAATCAGTCATGTATATTTAACTTCACCTAGGCGTATATACTCAGGAATTTTCAGATGGTACAACTATTTTAGGCACATCTTAATTCAGTAGTACTCGACCAGCTACACACCCTCAACTTATTCTTTGTAAAAAGCTTATTTGAATTGTTACCTATCATCAGTAAAGATTGCTTTTACATATATGCTGTCATTGCATATTCAGCTTAATTAAGTTTTTTGTTGATGCTGCAGTTTTTGTTTATTCTTACATCTTAGATGTAGTCGGAGGGAGCAGGAAAGACCTTTTAAAAACACCAATTACTGCAGAGGGTAAGATGGACAGTTAAAGGGGAGCATGAAAGGCCATTCAGATTATAGTCACTGGGGCCAATCTGCAGCATAAAGTTGAAAGCGGAAAGAAGTTTAGTAAGGAATAAAAAATGTGGAGTATAGCAAATCCTGTTTTATTTAGTCTCTAAAGCATTTCTTTTGTTTGAAAAGCATTTTAGTCACTTAGTACATAATTGATCACTTAACTGTGTCAGGCAGTAAAAAATACAGAGTGATTTCATGTTCAAAGTAAAAAGAGAAGTATTCTTAAATATAGTTGACGTTTTTGCCTCATATTGTTTAATTAACAAGAAATATTAAGAGTTGTATTACTTGTTATTACCCAGCAGGGCTATGAGAGACAGTATATTTTATCTTTGCAAAAATCTTTGGTTGTCATGGGTAACCTTGAACACAGGAAAGAGCTTTCAATGACTTATCTTCAACGCATTTCACAATTAGCTTTAGGGAGTTTAAATGACATTTGTTGGAGAAGATGAATCAGCCAGGCCCTTAAATGTCAAAAAAAATGTATTTCTCTGACTCAACTGACTTAGGTAAGTTATAGAGACTATAGTGAGAGGTCAACGAAAGACACACTGGCCATACCTACTATATACCTCGCCCAGCAGTCACTTCCCAGACACAGGATTTGATGGGAGTGAGTAAATGTGTCAGCATCCTCCTTCCCTTTTGACAGAAAAGCAACCCATGTCCTGTTAACCCTAGATCAGTATCATCTAATTTTCAAAAACATTTCATGAATTATGAGCCAAAGCTTATTTATGGTGGAGTTGTACACATTAGAAAAATCAGAATTTTTGTTAGTATAATTTATTAGCTAAGAAAGTTCTGTGGGCTCATCTATATAGGTGGAATCTAAGTGATCTGGATCATTGCCCACCAACGAAATTGCTAGGCATGGTAGACAAAGAAAATGTTCCTTCTAATGATCTTTTATGAGCTGAGTAGCTATTGTTCCCAGTTGAGTGCTCTTTTCCTCTTTTTATTGTTGCTGAGCAAAAGAATTTATAAAAAGCTCTGTTTTATTAAAAACCCTGCTCAATTGAAATGCAAGTACATTAAGTAGTCATTTCTCTTCCTGCCATAATAACCCTTTCCCCTTTTGGTCTGTTCAACAGTGCCTTGCAGCACCGGTCAACATTGTGAGTCTAGACAAATTAGAGAGATACAGATATGCAGTATCCAACATTAAGTGAAAGTTCAATTTCACATGGATGTAATTTGATCACTCAGGCTAGATGTTGGCCATAAGTTTCAAATTAGTACCTCGACTTAAAATGAGAAGATGCCCACCAGATAATTAAAACAGCAGTGGAAAACTTCTATTGTGCCAATCAGGTTGAAGTAATTGTTAACTAACACCTACTAAGCTACAGTGCTAAAAACCAAGAATATAGTTAATTTTCATAAGCCTAATATTTTGGTAATTATAGCTAATGTTTGTTGCATACTTGTGCCAGACATTATACCTTCATTATCTCATAATTTTCATAACAACCCGAAGAGATACATACTGTTATCCTGTTTTACAGGCAAAAACCCAAAAGCTCAATGGAGTTTAGGAACTCTTCCAAGATTGTAACTTTTTTGAGTAGGACTAGGATCCACATTCAGTTTGACTAGACTGAAGCATATGCTCTTTATCTTTCTGTTATATTACACTAATTCTCAGTATGTGGGAAGCAATAGAATGGGGCTTTGCATCACTTTGGGCTCATTCTTTGATGCTTGAGACCTTGGGTCCTAAAAGCGAGCGTAGGTTGATGGAATGCTGCAATATCATTGTGCATCACAAGCAAGGGTAACTGATGTCTTTAATTCTGCCCTGGAAGCTTATGATGTCCATCCAACTGCACACAGCAAAATTTCAATACTGAAGTTTCGCAGTGTGGGTTTCTCTGATTCAGAGGGGATGGAGGAAACTTTGATGAGATTTTTCTTGAAACATTCATGGGCAAGAGCTTTCAAAGGAGAACATGCAGAGCAAAGTTCAGACAGTGGTTCATGAAAGTGAAGCAGCAGATCTTGGGAGAGCAATGAAGGGATAGCTCAACATATTAATGATAACAAAAAGACTGAATTTATTGAAAAGAGCAGAGATGTAATGAGAAAAAAAAAAAAAACTATGGTTAAGGAGTAAGAATACCGAAACAAGATAACTCACGCCAACTGAAAGGGAATTACAGTGCCGTAGTAGAATCTTTAAAAAAATGGCTTCCCAATAGTAATCTGGATTATTTTTTCATGTTATGCTTTGTTGCCAAATTCAGATTTATAGTTGCACAATTCTAGGGATGTTCAATGCCATCAGTAGGACATTAGCCACCAATTTAAGAATGTGTCTTGAGATTATCACTTAACTGTCTCCGGTGGCTATAATTAAACGTGAAGAGATTTCTAACTGCGTGCGACAAATATTTATGGCAAACTTGTGCACTCTTCAAACATTGGGCATACCTACATTCAAACAGAACCAGGTATGAACCCCCTCCTGAATGAGTGACAACATTGCTCTTTCCTTCTGTGAATGTGAATGATCAAGAGTGGATTTTCAAAGTGTTTACAGTTTGCTTCCCATCCCTCTGAAATAGAATGAGTTTAATGTTTGTCCTCTGTGGTGAAATGGAAGGCTGGATTTGCATGGTTTGCATCTCAGGCTATGTTAGGGTGTTGTAGAGTGCAGTGTTGCAGAGAGCAGCATCATACCTAGATGCAGCTTTCCATAATTAACCCCACTTGGATGGGGTTGTGCCTAGTTCCTTGGCTTCTTGATACTTAGATATTCTTGCCTTCTACTCTATTATACCTTGTACTCACTCGTATACTTTTTATTTTTTCTTTTGGTTTTTTTATTTTTTTCTTTCTTATAGACCGGGATTTTTTTAAGCCAATATGTGAAAACATGGATATATGGAACTTTAAAGAAATGAAATGAAATGCTGGTGTGTTTGATTTGTTTTAAAATCATAAAGGATAAACTTTAAGATCCTTTTATTTATATCATTTTCCCAATACAGTTAAAATAAAATCTGACTTAACAAAACTAAATTTATAACTGTATTCTGTTGTAGGACTCTGGAAGAACACCTTGTGTGTTATATAATTTCATCTACATTGTAAGCTCTTTATTAAAAGACTATGTAGAGTGTTTTATATCTTTTACATCTACTTCTTCATGAGATGCTCAGCCAGGTTATCCGTCAAGACACGATACTGACTCCTAAAGACAGCTGTTAGAAATATCAAAATCATAGACATAAGTTTTCTCAGGAGTGATTATTAAAATTCAGATTTTTACCTTTTATATCAAACTAAGCAAGGGGAAAAATGGAAATCATACCAACAATACTTCAAAACTGAGTTTTGTGTTTATCTTCTAATATAATACCAAAAAAGTGCCTGGTTTCTTGGTTTGTTTACTTTATTTCTTGCCTTGAGTACCTTCATTTCAATTTTTGACCTTCAGCACTTTGAACTGCATAAAGAATTCAAAACAGACCTTGGTAATAGAAATGCTGATACAACTGAGCTGTCACCCCTAGAATATATTATTTAATTTGTCTGCACAAATGCCTGGCTCCCATACTTAAAGATAAGTGAAGAATGAGGCCATTGCTCAGTTTTTGGCTTCCAAGAGGAGAAAGCAGAGAGACGTGCTCTCAGTTTCTCTTCTCACATCTGTTCATAATCTGTCCCCATTTCTTGTATATGTGTGTATGGAAATACATGCATTTCCACCCCTGCATTCACACTTGCCCTGTAAAGTGGTTGCATCTTAGTAATCACAGCTACTAAGGCCAGAAAGACATTCACTGGGCATTCAGTATATGCTGCTGTCTCACCTGGCCTGGGGTGGGGGGGTCTCATGTTGTCATGTGTGCTGTCGTGTCCTATGTTCAAATCCATACAGGAAGGAGAAGTGTCATTATTGGGCTAACATAACATAAATGGTCTATCTACTAAAAAATTAGAGCTTGAATTTATTCTTTTTTTTTTTTTTTTTGGCAGTACTGGAGATTGAATACAGGGACATTCTATCTCCAAGCTACACTCCAAACTCTTATTTTTTATTTTGAAATAAGGTCTTGCTAAGTTGCGGAGGTCCTCACTAATTAGCTGAGGCTGGCTGTGAACCTGTGATCCTCCTGTCAGCCTCCCAAGTACTGAGATTGCAAGCATGCACCACCATGCCTTGTCTTGGATTTATTCTTCATAGAAGAAATATGTTTTTTCACAGCAGTCCGGTGAATTAAGATCAAGATACAGAATCACATGATGAGCATGTTCTATTTACTCTGTTGATGGGATTTATGTGTAGGTGTGTAGGACATCAATTGTCTGTACAGACATAATCAAATACATACTGCCATGATATGAAACCATGTGAGAATATGTATGGTATTGGAGATGTTCTTTTAAGAAATGTCATGAAGTATCGACAAAGCCAGAGAAAACCTGAAAATGAGTGTAACAGATGAATTTTCAGCCGAATATTTTTTGTTCGGAGTATTCATAAAGCAGCTATTCTCTGCATTCACTTTTATATAGAAATGCAAATACAAATAGATGATTTTAATCTGTTACCATTTTCCCTTGTGATTTATTTATTTATTTACTTATTTATTTATTTATTTATTTTGAAGTATTGGGATGGAACCCAGGGGCATTCTACTTCTGAGTTACACCCCCAGACCTATCTTTTATTCTTTATTTTGATTGTTTTTTGTTTGTTTGTTTGTTTTGTTTTGTTTTTGGTGATACTTGGGGTGGAATCCGGAGGCCTTCTACCTCTGGGCTATACTCCCAGACCCTTTTTTTTAATATTTTATTTGGAAACAGGGTCTCACTAAGTTGCTGAGAGCCTCACTAAGTAGCTGAGGCTGGCTTCGAACCTGTGCAGTCCTCCTGTCTCAGCCTCCCAAGCGCGGGGATTACAAGTGTGTGCCACCACGCCTGGCTTATTCTTTATTTTGAAACAAGGTCTCACTGAGTTGCAAAGGACCTCACTAAGTAGCTAAGGCTGTCTGCAAACCATGATCCTCTGGTCTCAGCCTCCTAAATGCTGGGGTTACAAGCATGCACCACCACACCCCGGTTTGGGCTGATTTTTAAATAGAGCAGGAACACCTCAGGCAGATCATTGGGTCTGGTGTGATGCTCAGAAATCCTCTCAGTTCTTCTAGCTTTGACCCTCAGGTCTCTAGTGAAGTGTCCAGTGTCAGCAGGTTGGAAGCCTCTTGTATTTAATAATGTCAAGAGAGTCGGGGGTTTTCCCTCATAGACTGACTGACAGTTACTCCTGGGGAAAGAAGAGCAATCTGGCTGACAAATTTGTCACCAGTCTAAGCAGACCAGAAATATCTGGCTCCGTGAGCACCTGGCTAGTGGCGGTCAGCAGTAGGTCGGGCAGTAATGGTTCAGAGCCTCATTCACTGGCAGCAGTAGGAATTGCTGTGGTGTAAGTTGGCTTTAAGGCGCAAATTGATCAACTATAAGAGGCTTAACAACTTTTACTGTTCGGTTTCTGGCAGGGGTTCCAACTCTCGAGACTAAATGATGAAATGTGTGGCAGTTGACTCTAATTTTCTTTAGGTTTTTGTCTTCCTGCCACCCTCAACAGCAACCGTTTTTTGTTCTCTGGACTACTTTAACCCAAGACAGAACTTTTGGTCTTGGCTGTCTGCCTGTTGTAATCTACAATGGCAGTGAAATCTTTCCTTTCTCCTAAGAAGCCCGTCTGCCTGTGTCCTCTCCTACTCTTGGCCTATTACCACTTTTGCACCAGGTAAACCTGCATCCGCCTGCTAGGCACCCACAAGGTCGGGTCCTGCTGGCTCCCGTGAGCGCTGGGCCCACAGTCCAGCTCCCCAGGTGTCTCCCTCATCTCCTCCTCTGGGGATCCCACCTACCTGCCTTCCCAGAGTGAGACTGTGAGGCTAAAGAGACGGCACGGGGAGTAATGAGAAGAGGTATATGGCATATTCTCGATTTCTTGAAGAGAGGTGTTTGTTCCAAGCATCTGTAATAACTTTGCAACTCACGGCGGCATTGATTTTTTTTTCCCCTCTTTCATCCGAGAACCATTCTGGATTTGCAGGGTCACTAGTGTTGAACCATTCTCATTTGTACATGGGAAAAGTGCCTTGCTTACTACTGCCTAACAACCCAGAATTCACAGTTTTGTATTGGTTGTTTATTTATTTCAGGTTCCAGGATTGAATCTTCACTATATTTTGCAAGCGGCAGAGAAGCCATCTGTTTGCTTAAATCCGTCTTGGGTACTCTTGCATCACTTGAAGTTTTCTATTTGGACCTCTGTGAAAGGGGTCCCCAAGGTTAAGCACATACATACTCTGTGGTACATAGAATGCCCTAGGTAGCTGCCATGCCTCAAACCTACCACATCTATAGGTTGAAATTTTCTTTTGCAACCCAGTCAGTCAGGTGTCAGAATGTACCTTGAAGCCAGTTAATACTTTTCACAGAGTCAGGTACAAAACTTCCAGGCAAGAGCTGCAAGTGACTTTGGTTGTTCTAATGGGATCCACACATGTTCAGCTCTACATGGAGCGGGTTTTCATTTGATGCAGTCATCTTTGGCCTTGTTCTTTCCCCACTCCATTAGACAGACACGTGCACACATGTTGTCGATTTGATCTGCCTTCAGAGGATGGTGTGGCCCAGTCTACCTCTTCAGGATGCTAATATTTATGCTGATCCCTCCTGGGAAACTGTCCTTGCATCTCCTTCAAAGTGCTTTTGAAATAGAAAGAGGCAACAAATCTTTATATCATCCAGGCATTTTCTGACTACTATGCAACTAAGTTATCCAATAGAGATTTATTTGAGAATTTGGTGTTTTCTTTTTTTAAAGAATGTACAGATGGCAGTTTATAATAAAGAACGCCTTGAGAGCCTACATCTCTGAGGAGTGAGGACTAGGATCCTAGTCACTGAGCTCAGCAGCTAATGCACAGTGTCTGCGGCAGGCTTTTGTGAGCCTCTTGAATTAGATGCTCACTAATGGACAGTCTGTAGAAGAAGCACATCTTTCTGAATCATACCAATATAAGCTAAACTCCTTGATCCACTCTGAATTAGCACGGTGATCTCAAAGTTTTCTAAGCTGTCTTGGTTTTCTGACCCACAATAACATGTATCCCCCTCCCCTGCAGGGTTATTTGTGTAATTTAAATAAATGTGTCTGCTTTGTGCTGCAACACAGTAGCTTTTGCACAAATATTTCTTTTTATGGCATATCTTTTTAATATCCCTGTTTTTATTTCAAGGACTATACAAATATTACAATAATAGAAAGCTAAGTTTTAAAAGAATAGATTAAAAAATGGCAACAATTCCAACATCCTCATCCCAGTCATTTTCTTTTTCTCTAAGATCCCTTCCAGTCCATCTTCATATAGAGCCTTGGGAATTTGTCTTATAGGAAATGCCTGTGGACAAATATGCAGATCTCTAGATTCAAAACCACACTACAGTATGTTACATAGACATTGTAATAAAATTTGGACATCTCTACTAGGTAAATAACTGATCAACAATACTTAGGGCTAAGTGAGAATACTGTTTGACAGTTGAAGCGATCCAAAAGCATTTAAAGAAGAAAGTTTTCTGGCTAGATTCATAGCAAAGCAAGATGATATTCAAAGCTGTCAAGTATTGAATCCCTTGATGTTGGTGTCATTTTAATATTATAATCCTAACGACCCAATTAGCCATCATTTTTATCTCCATTTTGTATGAGGAAGGGGTTCAAGAGCTTCATTAACTTTCACAAAGTCACAGTCAGAAGCAGGAGGGTAAGGTCTGCTCCAACGTCACCTAACCCCAAAGCCTATCTTCGGTCCTTTTGCTGTCTTCTAGAGAGCATTCCTGAGGGAGTACGCGCCTTGCCCTTACACTTTGTACTCCGATTTCCTGAAAATTTTGTTTCCAGTTTAAAGCAGATATTGGGTACTTTAACAGGCCTACTTAGGATAGTTGTTCACCCTTACACTGAACATGGTCCAAGGACCTCTTTACCTCCCGGGGCATCCGTCACCTGACATGCTGCATCTCTGACCCCAGAGGGGGCATCTGGTCCAGGGAAACACCCGGGAGGTACTTTTGTGGCAAACAGACCTGAGAAGATTGAGCTGGAGACAGAAGAACCTGTAGATCTTCAAAACTCCTTTTCACATCCATGACATTTCTTAAATGCTGACCCCAGCAAAGACGATCGACATTGTGAGTTAAAAGGAAAGCACCAGATCTTAGCGTAAAACAGAATGTTACCACATTTATGTCACCTCCACTGGGAAGTGGCAGAATTCTAAGAATTTAGGCTTTGGTGACAGATTTATGTGGATTTCAGTTCTGGGTCATACACTTACTTGCTGTGTAGCTCTGGACAAGTTACTTGACCTCTCCGTAACTTGTAAAGTAGGGATAAGGTCACCCACTTCACAGGACTGCAGTGAGGATGAAGAGATGTCACAGGGCTGGCGCTCCATCATCGTGAGCACAGTGGATTCCCTTTCACTAAGCCAGTGATTCCCTACTTAGCCTGTTTTGCAGAATCACCTGGTAGCTTTTATAACTCCCAGTGCTCGGCAGGCTGTCCAGCTTTCTGGGGTGGAGCCAGGCAGCAATATTTTTCAGGGCTCCTCTATTGTTTCCCTGCCCAGCCAAGCCAACCTTCCCTGGACTCAGGCTCAGGGAGGCCTGGGTGCAGAGCTGGGCCTGTCTGCCAGGGCTCTGCAGGAACGCAGCTCTAAGGCCACAGGGCTTGTGTTCCAGGGCATACTGGGAAAGACCCCAAGGCTACCAGAGCTGTGGGCAGGGCTGTCCCAAGGGCCTGATTGGGGCGAGTTGCCCTGGGTCCTTTCCTTCCCCTGCAGCACTTTTACCCAAGTGGAAGTGTCAAGGAGTGATGGTCCATTCCTCACCTCAAGACTCAGAATCAGCAGAGGCCTTGGCTTCCATAGCAGAAAAGAATTTTAGCATGCACCAGTCAGAGACAAAGGCAGAGGTTTTAGGAAAGTGGGGGATACACATTCAAGGGAGAACCCGAGCATTCTCTAGAGAGAGAGCATCTTTGAGGCCTCACAGTTCTTATTTTATAGGAGCCTCTGCTGGGAAGGTGGGGAGGGCCGCACACACAGTGGAGGTGTGAGGTCTGGGGTTCCTCAGAATCCTCGGGTTCCCAGCGTGGATTGGTGATAGCTGGGTGGTGGATCCTTTGTTCACTAAGCATCTCAGGAATGGGGGGGGGGGCATTAGGATTAAGGATGTGGGGGCCTACTGAGGATTTTCTGCCTAAGAAAGAAGCAGGCCCTAAAGGGTGAAGGTTATGAAGTTTAGATTTTAAAACTAATTCCATCTTCCTTTCCAGTTTTTCTCCTTGTTTATCTATTATTTTTTAATTTTTCCTATCCTCCCTCAAAAGCATCTTCAGTTGGAATCAGAAGGAAGTCTGAAGAAGTTTCACCTCCAAAGGCAAGCAGACAGTCAAAGGAGTGGGCAGGGCAGCCTGGCTGCAGGGGAGGGCAGCTGCCTTCCCAGTGCTCCAGGTGACTGACTCTGGCTGTCCCAGCACCTTCAGGACAGTAGCCCTAGGGGGCTGCTCAAAATTGCAGCACCTCAGACGCCCTGCAGACCCCTACTAAGCTGTAACACTGTTCCTAAGTGACTAGCATGGGAAGGCAGCTAGAGTTAAGAATATAGACTTAGAGGGCAGGTTGGATTCTACATTTGAACCCTGGCGCTTTTTTTTTTTTTTTAATGATTTTTTAAGGTGACTTAACTTCCCTGAACTCCTGTTCCCTCATCTGTAAATCAGGGCTGAAAGATTTTCCTTTATCCTGGATCATCAGGGAAATTGTGGATGGTATAAAAAGAGGACTGTGGTTAGGAATAGAAAAGATAATCCTTTTTATTTTCACTAATATCTACTTGAAAGTTAGCATTTTCTTTGATTCTAGCACAAGCAAGATTTGTTAGCAGCCTGTGACTTTGTCACCATTAGAGCTCACAGACATGTCTGTATTATAGTTATTGCAGACATCTCTAAGTACCATTTGTATTCATCCACTTTGAAATTACAGTCGTTTTTAGCTGGTGCTAGATCGTGATACTTAATGCATTAATAATGAGGCATGTACACTATTATACTGTATCACAAAGGTTTTTTAATTTTATGAAAATTGCATTTTAAACTAATTGGTTTCCTTTGTAATTATTACTATTTTGAGTATGCATTTGAAAACATTATTCTGAAAAGGGATCTGTAGGCTTACAGACACAAAAAAGTGTTTAAAAAAAAAAGCCTTCTCTGCCTTGTAATCTATTGTGATTAAATGATGGACTCCTGTCTAAAACTTGGTGGAGATTCAAAGAGCAGTGCCCTGATTGTCCTCCTCTACATTGCAACACCTTGCTTTGTCCAAAGTCCTGACCCAAGCTTTCTCTTTGTTTTCCAAGGCGGGGTCAGAATATACTGTGAGCCAGGCATGGTGGCATATGCCTATAATGCCAGCATTTGGGAGGCTGAGAAAGGAGGATCTGGGTTCGCAGACAGCCTCAGCTATTTAGTGAAGCCCTTTGCAACTCAAAATAAAGAATAAAAAATAGGGATCGGGGTATAGCTCAGTGGTAGAATGCCCCCTGGGGTTTCCATCCTCAGTACCACCAAACAAAAAAACAAAAAACAAACAAATAAACAAACAAACAAACAAAAACACTGTCTGGTTACCTTTCTTGCATGCCTTTTCTGGCTAATTCTAGTTTTATTGAATAAAAGTGCTTGGATAGCTGCTCTGTGCTATAGAGGGGAAGGAAGCTGTCTATTTATTTTGCAGTGCTGGGGCTCAAACCCTGGGGCTCATGTCTGCTGGGCAAGCACTTTACCACTGAGCTACATCCCCTACCCTAGGAAGCTATCTAGAACCACACAGCTAGTAAGTAGGAAAGCTGGTATTTAGCCTCCGTACAGCCATGCACACTTCTGAGTGTAGCTAAGAAATCCAGGTGGAAGTGGAGAGATTAGTAATCCTTGCATTCTCCTAGTTCAAGAAGGTGACAGACACCCTCAGCCCATTTTTTTATTTTTATAATTTTTTTTTTTGGATCTGGGGATGGAACCCAGGGGCATTCACCTCCGAGCTACACCTTCTGCCCTATTTTTTAGTCTTTATTTTGAAACAGGGTCTCATTAAGTTGCGGAGGGCCTCTCTAAGTAGCTGACGCTGCCTGCGAACCGTGATCCTCCAGTCTCAGCCTCCTGAATGCTGGGATTACAAGCGTGCGCCACCATGCCCAGCTATAATTTTTGTTTTGAAACAGGATCTCACTAAGTTGCTGAGGCTGGTATTGAACCTGTGATCCTCCTCTCAGCCTCCCATCCCTGTACTGGGATTATAGGCATTGCTACCTCATTTGGCTTACCTACAATCTCTTACTCTGTGCTTGGCCCTGTGTCAGTCATTAGGGTACCCAGCTGGGTTGCTCTTGATTCTTGCCTCTGAGAAGATCCTGTGTGACCTGGAAAGACAGGGGGAACCCCTTAACCCAGGGCAAAAGGTGAAGTCTGAAATGAAAGTGCCCTGTGAACGCGGGTGCAGTGTACATTCTGTGGTGGTGTGTTCTGCGATGATGTCAACTTGGCTGGGCCACAGTGCCTAGATGGTTGGTGGAACATTCTAGATGTTTCTGTTGTCAGTGGGACAAGGGTTCCAAGGAGGTCCTTTGACTTAGGTCTTGAGGATTCTTGACATCATCAATAGAAAGGACTTTCAGGATGAGTTACAGTGAAGCACAGAGACAGGGTAGAGCAGGGCATTGAAGTGAAATGCACCAGCTACATCTTAGCTAGACATATTTATACTGTAACATCTATAGTATAGGAAGATGACCTAGGAGAGTGTTCTTAGTTCTCCTTTGTTTTGGAGGTGAGATATGTTACTTATACCTACTAGAGCTTGTTTTCTTCTTTGTTCTTAATGAAAAGTATCTAATAATTTCCCTATCAGATATTTAATTGTTTTTGGAAACTTAAAAACAGTAGTAGGTTGATGTAACATTGAGGATTTGGTCAAAGGTATGACCCACAGTTTAAGTAATCAGATAATCTCCCCGTAAGGTTTTTTTTTTTTTTTTTTTTGGTGGTACTGGGGGTGGAACCCAGAGGCTTTCTACCTCTGGGCTATACTCCCAGACCTATTTTATATTTTATTTGGAATCAGGGTCTCATTAAGTTCCTGAGAGCCTCACTAAGTAGCTGAGGCTGGCTTCGAACCTGTGCGATCCTCCTGTCTCAGCCTCCCAAGCGCGGGGATTACAAGTGTGCGCCACCACACCCGGCTCCCCATAAGGTTTAATAATTGGTTTAATAGTGCTGTTTTTGATCAAAGTATATGAGAGTAAACTTTGAATCTGGACTTGTGACCCTGGTCACTCTTGCTTTGTCCCTCATGTCACTTTTCCGGGTGTCTTTACATCTTTGATCCTCCTTCACTGTGACTTTTTTTTTTTTTTTTTTTTTTTATGAGGTTAACATTTATATTGGAAGTTGGTGCTGGAAATCAAACCCAGGGCCTTGTATGTGTCAATCATATAATCTGCCTCTGAGGTGCACCCCAGCTTCTAGATTGCAGGGCTCTTGAGTAGATTGTCCTCATAATGTGGGTGGGCCTTAGTCAATCTGCTGAAAATAAAACAAGGACTGAGCTCCTCCAAGCAGAGAAGGAATGCTTGCCAGCAGATGGCCTTGAGACTTCAATTGTATCGCCTCTTCCCTGTGTCTTCAGCCTGTCAGCCCACCCAGCAGATTTTGGACTTTTGAGCTCCATGACTTCATGAGCAATGCCTTAAACCAAATTTCTTTTTCTACACACACACACACACACACACACACACACACACACACACACCTATTGATTCTGCTTCTCTGGAGAACCCTGGCAAATTGGCTATTTCCACTTATGTTCCTTTGTGCTTTTCTGGGGCGCTGGACCCTTGAGAGACTTTTTTCTATAGGCCCCTTCAGCAGTGTTACATCGGGGCTAATGTGATTGGTTCATTAGCAACAAAATACGTGGGGAGCACTGGGGTTAAGAGAGAATGAATCAACATTTACTGAGTGCCTACTGACTGCCAGGCATTGGGCGTGTTACTTTCACCCTAACTCCTTATGCTCAGTGTACAGCTAGGTGAGCAGAATTGTGCCCATTGCACAGACAAGGAAATTGAGGTCTGCAGAAGGAAAGTGACTTGCCTGACTTCTCCCAGCTGATAGGAACTGACAACTCTCTCAGCTGGTAGGCAACTTGAGTTTCTGTCACACTGACACCTGGCCTTTTTTAAAGAGGCCAGGCTCTTTAAAAACCAAGGTGCTGAAACTTCACAGGTCCCTAAAACGACTTAGGCTGTCTGGAAAAATGCAAAAGAGGCCCCACGACTATGCTGTGCATACAAGTTATGTTGGAGAACTTACTGTCAAACTTTAAAACACACAGCGCTGGCAATTACAGAAATAAAGATAAGTCCACTAGTTGACACAAATAAAACATAAAAAACAAAGTGCTGTACCACATTAGATGCCATGCCCAGGCAAGTGGGGCAGCCCCCCTAAAGCTTCTCAACATTGAAGGACACTACAGCAGCAGCAGCACCTCATGAGAGAGGCCTCTGCACCCCACTTGTAGCCCATCACGAAGATCACCAAGTCATCAAATCAAGGAGTCCTTTAGTCTCTGCACACGCGAGGCCCCACAGCCTGGTCCACACTGGGCTCTCCAGGGTTCTGGCACGTGGACTGTCGAGCCACTTGACCCTCTCCTATTTCTTCCTTCCACTCTGCCCTACCATTTTGCTCAGCTGATGAGAACATCACCTGGGGCGAGTGGAGAGCTGCCCTGCAGCCCCAGGAGGTTGCATCTACGTGTCCTTATCTGCACGCACCTTCACTCCAGCGGACAAGGAAAGGAAATTGGTTTGGCACCATTTGCTCTCCAGAAAGCTGCTTTGACTGCTACAGCCACCAAAGACGGTGGGTTTACTTGGGTGTTTCTTTCCAAAGCGAATGAACAGATTTTTTTTCCCCCCAGAACCTCCCACAATTAACTAAAAGGCCTGAGCTGCTGGCCAGGCCCACCTGTTGAGAACACAGGAGCCAAATGGGGCGAATGGAACGGAAGCAGGGTGAGCAGAGAGCCTTCTAATTGAGTGCCAGCATCCTCTCCCACCCTGCCCAGGACCCCCTAGAATTTGGAAGAGCATGAAGGCAAAAATACTAGCCAGAGAAAACAATACAGGAGCCTGTGTATTAAAAACTCACCTCCCGACTGCACAGCAATGAATTTAGGGGGGAAAAAATAGGTGTTGGTTGTATTCATGCTGCTTGGAAGTTAGGTAGAGTAGGATAAATAAAATATAGGTAGAAAGGAGACAAACTGGGAAGGAAAATGAAAAAACAGTTTGAAAATCTAGAAACTTCATGATGTTTATAGGGTCTGCTGCTTCTTAGGCAAAAGCCTTTTTTTTTTCTTTTTTTAAATTTTTTTTTTTAAACAGGGTCTCTTAAGCCAGCAAGGCTGGCTTCGAACCTGCGTGATCCTCCTGTCTCCGCCTCCCAAGCGCGGTGATTACAAGCGTGCGCTATCACTCCTGGCAGCAAAAGCCTTTAATAAGCCACACTTTTAGAGTTGTGTGTGTGTGTGTGGGGGGGGGTACTAGGATGGAACCTAGGGGCTTTCTACCACCAGGCTACACTCCCAGACCTATTCTATTCTTTATTTGGAAACAGGGTTTTAGTAAGTTGCTGAGTGCCTCACAAAGTAGCTGAGGCTGGCTTTGAACCTGTGCGATCCTCCTGTCTCAGCCTCCCAACCTCTGGGATTACAAGCGTGCGCCACCACGCCTGGCTAAGTCATACCTTTAATCATAATGACCTCTCTGGTCTGTCTGATCTTAAGCAGAGGCACTCCATATGCCCACACTTTTTAATCATACTGACCTATCTTCCCACCTGAAGTTCCTGAGATGCTTGGTAAACAAAGGATTCCCAAATTGTTTGACAGAAGGTCAAGCCCAGACATCACCCAGCATCCACCAATAAAATGTCAGGAACCTGAGGATTCAAAAAAAATGGGATCCAGATCCCCCTCGCTGCCATGTACCCCTTCCCACCCCCTCATGGGGTCTCCTATAAAAAGAACTGTAAAGACCCCAAAGTTGCTTTCTTCCTCTTGAAATGACCCTCAATCTCCCTTGAATGTATATCCCCAACTTGCCTGAATAAACCTCTGTCTTCATCTCTCACTGGCAAGTGCTAAAACTCTTCTGCCACAGAAGCCAAGGACCCCGCTGATCCTGAGTTCCTGAGGTAAGGAATAGACCCTTCTCACCCTGACAGAAGGATCTTTCTTGCCTGGTCCTTTTCATCAATATACAGTTTCCACTTCATCCTTCAGAGGACACTGCCCTCCTCCCCACACAGGGCCCCTGCCCTTCCTTGTGTGCCCTCGGGATGTTGAAGTTGCCTCTTGGCATAATTATGGGCCAAAATTATTAAGCATTTTTATTTTGAGCTGATCCTAAAAGGAGTTAAGGTGATTAATTACAAACATACAATAAAAGGGCAAGATAAGCTACTTGACAAAATCAAAGCAAAAAGAAATAGTGTTAAAAAGTAAGAAAAGCTAGAGATGTAACTTAGTGGAAGAGTACATGTTTTGTATGAATGGAGTTCTGGATTCAACCTCCAACAAAGCAAACAAAAAAGGAAAAAAAAGACAGAAAAAGGGTGAGCATGGTGGCATGGAGTACTTGGGAGGCTGATACAGGATTGCAGGTTCAATGCCATCCTCAATATCTTAGCGAAATCCATCAGCAATTTAGTGAAACCCTGTTTCGAAATAAAAAGAGCTGGGTGTGTAGCTCTGAAGTAGAATGCCTGAGTTCAAACAATACCAAACAAAAACGAGGGTAGAGAAAAAGGGAAGGGGGAGGAGGAGGAGGAGGAGGAGGAGAATGAGTTTTGTGTATACTCTGGGGTTTTCCTCAGGCTTCATGTGCGTCATGGCCCTTGCCCTAAACTTTCTGGCAGATAGTACCTCTCTCTGGGTTCCTTGCTTCACACTCTTTACCATTGGTCCGGATAACACTGATTTCTAGTTGCTGAACCTGTGGGTATGTCATATATATCCTTTCCATCTACCCACGGTGTCAGATCACGGTGCCCTTTGGGATAAGCAGTTCTCATGAGATTTGGCTGTGTCCTGTTTTCTGTTAGCCTGGCCGGATTCACAAATGAGCTTTACTGACTCTAGAGGCGCTGCGGCTCTTCCTGGCCTCAGCAGATATTTAGATAAGTGTTGTGTAGGAATCACCTATGAATATGCATTCTTTTTATCCTGGGCATCTGAGCCTTATCCTGGCTTTGTGGAATTCCCTGAACTAAGACAGATCTTGCCTCTGACGACAGAAGCCAAAAGTGGCAGCTACTTGCTTTGCCAGCCTCCTCTGCAACTAGTGGGTGGGCAGACGACCCAGTTACTACCAGCCAGACACACTGCCCCAGAGGCAGCATGGGGAGGAGGAAGCTGGCAGTGGCTGCAGAAGGATGCCCTTCTGAGAACCGCCTGGGGTTCCCCCATGATGGGAGCTAGCAGTGTCAAGAACAGACTGTGCTTCCTCACTCAACCTGAGCCACGGTCCTGGCTGTAGGAGCCCTGCTTCTGGTTCTTCTACCCTCCTGGCAATTCTGTGCATCTCTAAATATCCTTGTAATGAGTTTGCTTTCTGCTTAAATCAGCCAGAGTTGGCTCCAATTACAAGAAAGATCCTGCCTGACGCACACCACTGTTTTTCTCTGCCTCCTGCCCACCTAATATGCAGAGCGTAGGAAAGTGAGATCGCTGGGAAAACCAAGGATCTGTAAAGATGTAAGGACACAAGCCAGGTCTGCCCACTGAGTGCCTAAGGGGCGTGGATAGAAACTCACAGACCTTGCAGCACAAGCTCGGATAAAAAAAAGACTCAGTGCCGGCCCACCTGGGATCTGGAAGCCTAGAATTGTGTTGTCCAATAAAGTAGAAAGTAGTGGCAGGTGGCTATTTAAATTAGCCCAGAGATAACAACATTAAATAAAATTAAAAATTTATTTCCTCAGACACACTAGCCATCTATCGAGAGCTCAATAGATAGACGCTCCTACTGGCTACCATCTTGCAGAGCACAGATACTGAACATTTCTCTCATTGCACCAACTACAACCTAGAAATTCCAGGCAGAGCAGCAGGCTCACTGCCTTGCGGGGTCGCATCTGTCATTCCTGGTGGCTGACGGGGCTGGGAGTCCAGGCAGTGAGGCGGGGGTTCTGCTTTCCTGGTGGCCTCAAGTCCATACCTGCTTTTAGGACCACAGCGCATGAGGCTGTGCCCAAGAGAAAGGGTGGAGGTATGGGGGGTGCCAGTTACCTGCCCCAGCTTCCTCTCCTGTCCCTCGCACAGCTTGTGGCTGGCTTCAGGAGAAATAGAAGAAAAACAAATTCAAATTGATGCCTCACCCACCATCATGTTCAACATCCTCGGCCTATACCAGGCTCTGCAGCCTGAGCTAATGCATGGGCTCTCCCCCTATGTAGATGACAGTTTATTTTCTGTGACAATAACAAAATACCTGAGCCTGGATTTGTTTCTTTCTTTATTATTTTTTGTGGCACTGGGGATTGAACCTAGGAGTATTCTACCTCCCAGCTATACCCTATTTTTATTTATTTATTTATTTATTTATCTATTTATTTATTTATTTATTTATTATTTTGCAGTACTAGGGATGGAACTCAGGGGCATTCTACCTCCGAGCTACACCCCCCAGCCAAATTTACTTTTTATTTTTTAAACAGGGTCTCACTGAGTTGTGGAGGGCCTCATTAAGTAGCTGAGGCTGTCCATGAACCACAATCCTCTGATCTCATCCTCCCAAATGCTCTGATTATAAACATGCGCCACCACACCTGGCTTTATTTTTATTTTGAAACAGGGTCTTGCTAGGTTAATGAGAGTTTCACTACTTGCTGGTGCTGTCCTCAAACCTGCAATTCTCCTGTCTCAGCTTTCCAAGTACTGGAATTACAAGAGTGTACTACCATGCCTGGCTAGCTTGGATAATTTATTTTAAAAATAGAAATGTATTTAGCTCATGGTTCTGAAGCCTAAGAAGTCTAAAAACATAGCACTACAACTGCTTGGCATCTCGGAGGGCCTGTTGCTGCATCCTGTAATGGTCGAGGGCATAACATTGTGAGACAGACACACATAGTCAGCCCAGATCTCTTCCTCTTCTCATAAGGCCACCAGTCTCGTCACGGGGAGATGACTTTAATCCCAATTACTTCCCAAAGGTCCCACCTCTGAATATCGCCAAGATATGAATTTGAAGATTAAATTTCAACTTGAATTTTGGTTTTGTTTCCATTGTTTATTTTGTTTTCTTTGGTTTGATTTTGGTTTGGGTACTAGATATTTAATCCAAAGGTGTTCCAACCCCAGGCTACATCCCCAGTTCGTTTGGTTTGTTAATGCTGAAACGGGGTCTTCCTAAGTTGCTCAAGGCCTTGCTAAGTTGATGAGGCTAGCCTTGGGCCTGTGATCCTCCATCAACCATCCAAATACCAAGATTACAGTCAACCTGAGCTCTGGAGGGAACATTCAAATCATGGCACTGGGGAAGTATATTTGCAATCTCAAGTCTCTCAACCTAGGCTGAGCAGGGGCTTCATTATAGGACCTAGCACAGCACTAGACACATCCATATACTCAGCAGTCATTGGGTTGAGGTGGATCTAACATAGATTCCAGAGGACCTGATATAGGATAGTCAGATAATTCTTATGCTATAGTACAAGGAGGGAAGGAGACACTATTATAATGATGCTAATGAGTACAATGCATGTCAGTGAAAAGATGGAAATGGGGAGTAGACTTTCATTAGAATTATAGTTGCCTGTGAAACGATGTGTGAAATTATGACAATTTTTTTCTTTTAAAAATCCTGAAATATTGTTACCTATATCAGAGTGGTTAGGAATACCTATATCAGATTGGTTAGCATTGTTCTGCTCTGTGAACTGGGAGCAGTAACAGTATCTACCTCTTTAGGATGCATGAGGACTAAATGAGATAATGTGCAAGAAACATTTAGCATGGCCTTTGGCACAGGAAAAATGCTAAGCACAAGGTTCTTATTTTATTGTACTAGAAAGCTACGTGAAGACAAGAGTGGAGCTTCTGGTGTCCTCCTCTTGCTATGGCGTTTCCCTCTCCCGTAGAGAGGGGAGGGGAAGGCTCTGGGCCTGGAGTCAGGCCAGCCTCTCCCCACAGGGCAGTCTAGCCAAGTCTCCAGTGCTGTTTCCAGCTAGAGGATGTTACTAACCTTCTCTTACCTTTTTATGCTTCTTGGTTTCAGCCATGGGGATTTAGAGGGGTGGTTTTTTCTTTTTAATTCAAATCTGTCATGTTTGCAAATGAACTTTCCCTTTGAAGTAAATCTATACAAAATATAGACACTCCCCAGTTTTCTTTCTGGTGTCTGCTGGCCCTTTTCATGACAGTCTCTTCTTTCCTCTTTCTCTTTTTTCCTATCTGCCTTTGTAATCTTTCTCTCTCTCTTCATGTCTCTCATCGGATTTCTCTCTGTCTCTCTCCATGTCCTGCTCTCTGTATTTCTTTCTTCCACTTTCTATGCATCTGTTCTTTTCTTTTTCCCTGTCTCTCTGTATTCTTTAAGTCTTTCAGACCCTTGTGGGGACTGTGATCTGGAGAGCGGGTAGTAATTAGAAGGATGTGTGACCTCATGGATCACCACCATGTCCTCAGCAGGCATTTGTTAGAGGTGCTCTGGAGAAACCTGGTGGTCAGAAAGTAGATCGTATGCCAAGCAACTACTCAACCAGTGAGCTACACTCCAGTCCCCGCACCTCTCTCTTTCTCTCTTTTGAGGTCTCACCTGCAAAAGCTTTTAGCCAAGGAAGTCATGTTGCAATGCTTGCAAATCAAACTTTCAAACACTAAAAGTATGCAAGCAAAAATCTTTGCAGCTATTAAGTTGATTTAGTCTACTTATAGGCATGCAGAACAATTAAGAATAAGTTGTTGATAATTAAAGCATTAAACTTTATCCTATCTCACAATTGACTTTTCCACTCTGTTCTTTGGGGTAACTCCTTTCATAGTAGGAGAGATGATATAATTATTATTTCTATTGTATAAATGGGGACTGAGGCTCAGAAAGATGTGATAATTTTCTTACCCTCAGATTCCAGATTCATTGCCCCAGAGCCCAATATGCTCACCCTTTAGATCACAACCCCCGCTTCCCCCTTCATTCCCCTGTTGGCTCTAGCACTGTCTGGTTCCTACCGGGAACCCCAAGCTTCACAGACCAAACACATCCAAGAGAACCTGTGTGGCTTTGACGTACATCATATCCCTATAAATCATCTTCCCAGCTGTCTCCAGGCTGAAGAGCAGCTCAGAGATCTAATCACGTCCCATCTCAGCCCCCAGCAGTGAATCTTACAGCCACACAGCAAGTGCTAAAGCAGGAACTCTAGACAGAGGAGCTCTCTGAGGGTTCGGTAGAATAAATTACTCAAACACTTGGATTTCTACAAAAGCAGCAAAACTTAATTTCTGCTATGATACTGGGATAAACAAAATGTAATCTACAGCATTGTCCCAGCTCATCTGAGCCTTATCATCTTTTTCCATTTAAGAAATTGGAAAAAAAAATCTCAGAGACCTTTAGGAGCATTATCTTATTCGGATTTAATTTTAATCACAACGAGGAATATTTCACGCCAAAGGCAGGTGCCTCGTGGCTTTGAATGCCGGCAGACATCAAGGTGAAGTCGCTCCTCTGCACGATCACAGACGTGCATATTTAAAGCTACTCAACAGTTTTC
Organism: Muscardinus avellanarius; assembly: GCF_963383645.1. Taxonomy (NCBI): domain Eukaryota; kingdom Metazoa; phylum Chordata; class Mammalia; order Rodentia; family Gliridae; genus Muscardinus; species Muscardinus avellanarius. Next base: position 147,607,465 of record NC_137787.1, on the reverse strand, counting down.
CCCTTGCAGCTGCCCATTTTATCTCTTGCAAAACTAGTAATGATACAAGCAGTTGATTATGGTTTACAATGGCAATAAACCTCTCAGAATTGGTTGTTTCCAAAATAAATAGCCATTCTGTTAAATGTTAAATAACAAGTCATAAACTGCTGAAAACAACCAATTTCTTGTGGATTATTGCCTGAATAAATTTCAGCCGGAATGGCAGATCATTAAGTTGTGAGCATCACAGATCAGAACCATTGAATTAAGAAAAAAAAATCAATCAATCAACTAATCCATCAAAGGATTTCCCGCTTTACAAACAAAATCACACCTCATATATTAATGTATTCCTCGGAGTTTTTTCTTTGCCGGTTCTGGTCAGCTCTATTTTTGTCTGAATCCATCCATACTTTTCTAGACATTAAAGACTACCTGGACTGATTGTGAAACTGGCCCCATCTGAGAGCATTTGGAGAAAACCAGCTGCATTTCTTCGACACTACTTTTAAAGTCTACAGTATTCCAATTGATAAAACATAGACCTGTCCAGTAAACATTTGAGCCAAAGCTCAGTGGCAAATAAATATTCCAACTGCAACTCTAATAGAGCCCGTTTTTGTAAGAGGAGCCAACTTCATTGGGATGATTGACAGATGATCCTTCACCATAGCAACCAGGGTTATCTCTCTGGAATAACAACATTAACCTTCTTCATAACCAGTTTTTCATCCTTAAGTATAAAAGGCAGCTGCATGCATCTCATATGATCCTTTATTTTTATTTTTGAATGAACAGTTAGCACTTATATAAAAATAGAACAAGATGCTGGGAAACCAAATTAATTTTGAATTCCTCTTGAAAAAAAGCATTATAATGGATCTTGTAGGCAGAGCAGTTAGAGGGCAAGAAGGGTCCCTGTCTCTTCTGAGCGCAGGGTGATGGCAGAGAGATTTCATTCATCTGCTGCCACTGAAATAGCCCATTGCATTGATTTGCTTTGTGTTGTTGCGGGGAAGGGTCAGATTTTATCCCTGTCTCATTTTTTGACCTTACAATTCCTCATACACACACATCATAGCAATGCAGAGGTACAGATCAATATATGGTCTGGGGGGAAATGCATGTTCCATCTGGAAAAATACGCATGTTATATCACCTTTTTTAAAAAATATTTTGCTAAATGGATCCCAGACTACCATCTATTGAATGTTGCGGGGAACTGTGTACATTGACTTGGCATGACACTGAAGCATCGCACTGAGCCCTTGAAGCTGTGCTGTGCTGTGCTGTGCTCTGCTAACGCTGTGGACCTGACTTTTTTTTGTGTGTGTGATGCTGGGGATTGAACCCAGGGGTCCCTGACTATAGCCCAGCCCAATTTTTTATTTTTATTTTGAAATAGAGTCTATTAAGTTGCGGAGGGCCTCACTAAGTAACTGAGGTCGGCCCTGAACCTGGATCCTCCTGTCTCAGCCTCCCAAGTACTGGGATTACAAGCATGCAGCACTATACCCGGCTGGATCTGACTTCTAAGTCCCGTCTCTGCAAGTGAAAAGCGTGGTACTTGGACCACAGGAAATGAAGACTGGGAAAAGGAAATCTGGCCTGGGAACTGCCCTCCTTCCTACCTTAGATCCATTTCTCAGTTGGGGCCAACTGCCCTATACTGCTACCTTGAATTAAGCAGTCTTTCTCGAGGCTTGTCACTTGAGGACATAATCCTGAAACCTAAGATCCAAACTCAGAGAACATCATTCCTCTGTTTAGGAAAGAGGTTGGGCAGAAAAGGGGTACCACCTGGGCAAGCAGAATCTAGGAACAGGGTATTTAAAGACAGCAGAATGCCCTGGGGCCTCTGACAGGGGAGGTAGCATCCAGTAGGAACCTTCCAGGTCAGTCTCTGACCCGATTAGGATTTAAGAAAAACCTAGTCAAAAGGCATGGCTGAACCAGGCACAGAGGCTCATGCCTATAATCCCAGTAGTTGGGAGGCTGAGATAGAAGGATTGCAGTTTCGAGGACAACTCCAGTAACTTAACGAGATTTTTAGCAACCTAGAGACCCTGTTCAAAAAATTAATTAACTAATTGGAGGTGTAACTCAGAGGTAGAACGTCCCTGGGTTCAATCCCTAATACCGCACAACTACACACACGCATGTGCGTGCACACACAAACGCACACACCTTGGCTGTCAGTTTTCACAGTGTCGTCTGTGAAGCAATTTTACACTAAATTTGAAAGTAAGAATTCCTTGCAGAACTCACAGTATTGGACACAAGTGTTGAGAGCCTCTGCAGGTGCCCTTCCCTGCCACTTTATTTTGAAGGTGCCGCCGGCCCCCTCACAGCCCTTCCACCAACCAACAGCAACACCACCTTTGCCAAGTTCTGGGACTGCCCAGAATTTCAGATGTAGCCCTGGACTCCTGTAACCCACACCCCCGTGCTGAGCACACTCATTCCAGCGGCCCTTCCTCCTTGATTCAGATAAAATGCCACAGGTACTAGGAAGGGAGTAGCTCCTGAGGGACCAGGGGACAGCCCTAGGGGTGAAGCTGGAGGCAGGTAATGGGAGGTGGAGAGTGGGGGTGAGTTATCCCCACCAGCACTGTTGCAATAGATCCCTTTGGCCTTTTCTGCCTTTCTTCCTCCTTCCCATCCACACCTCCACCTCTCCAGGGTTTCATCTCCCAAAGAAGTGGCTGTACTCTAACGCTTGCCTCAGGCTGTGTTTGGAGAACCAGGATGAGAACTCTGCCCACACGGCTCCCACGCGGGGCTCCTCTCTGCAGAACACTGGTAAATTTTATGGAGGTGCTGGGGATTGAACCCAGGGGCACTCTATCATGGAGCTGTACTCTCAGCCCTATCTTATTTTTTATTTTGAGACAGGAGCTCACTAAGTGGCTGTGGCTGACCTCAAACTTGCAATCTTCAGGTCTCAGCCTCCCAAGACTGGGATTTTTGGTGTCCGCCAACGCACTTAGCTATTTTACAATTTGCTGTTGTTGTTGTTTGATATTGGGGAATGAAACCAGGGGCAGTCTATCTCCGAGCTACAACCCCAGCCCTTTGAAAAAAATTCTTTTAATTTGCAATTAGTTTTCCTTAAAACAGAAATTTCTTTGAAAAGTCAAAAGAATAATTATCAATAGCATCAGCACCCCAAGGAGTCACACTCGGCCCATACTGTCAGACTGGAGAGACCTACTGCCCATCTAAAAACCCACCGAGGTGGCAGCGCCCTCCCTGCCCCAGGGAAAGAAAGTCCATCCCCCTCTTCCACTCTGTGCCTCCTGTAAGCATTCCACTGCTCACAGGTGTGTGGGTTTATCATGCCCGTGGCCCTGCTACCTCGTGATCACAGTTAGAGTGAGGCCCACGTGGTGGGTTGGTTGCAGTCAGAGCTAGTAAGCCAGCAGCTGGGCACAGTCCTCAAATGGGCTGTGACCCAGGGCTCTGGTTGGATTGTGTGTTGTGCTCTACAGTGCCAAGGGCCCTGGGGGGAGAGGAAGAACAGGCCAGCATGGGGAGCCTGCCCTTCTCTCTACTGGAGAAACAGCCGAGGGAGAAGGCACAGGCCAGCGCTGGAGTGCTCAGGACTACCTGTTTGATGCTAAGGTATGCGTGCCCGTGTTTTTCAAATTCTCCGTTTTCATTCAATCTGCAAGTATTTACGGACCATCTAATAGGTATTAAGGACTCTGACATTCTTCTTTTGTCCTGATTCCCTAGGCTTTTATTTGTTTATTTTTGCTAGGACATACAGTCAGTAGACCTCAGGAAATAAACCAGGTGGAGTTATAGATCTGGGTATGTGTTGTGAAAATATACAAGAAAAAAAATCACATATTCAGTCAACAAATATATATTGATTCCCCTGTTATGTCTTGGGCACCAGAGGTACTGCAGGGAACAAAGCAAGTTGAAAATTCCTGCCCAGTGGAACTTATATTTTGGTGGGAGTGGGGTCATGATCCACAAGTCTTGAGAAAAGTCGGGGGGAAATCTCGTATGCTTCATGCAGAGAAACATGAAGTAGGAAAGCAGGCCCAGAGGTTGCTGGTGAGGAATTCTAAGTACAAAAAGGCAGCCAGGGTAGACCCAGATGAAATTGCTATAAGCCGCCATGGTGGCGCACGCTTGTAATCCCAGCATTCAGGAGGCTGAGACAGGAGGATCTGGGTTCGCGATCAGCCTCAGCTACGTAGGCCCTTTGCCACTCAGACTCTGTTTCAAAATAAAGAATAAAAAACAGGGCTGGGGGTGAAGCTCGGAGGTAGAATGCCCCTGAGTTCCATCCCTAGTACTGCAGAAGAAAAAAAACCCCAAAAAACTGTCATCATGTCAGGGATGTGGAGGGGGCTCCTGAGCCTTGCGGAGGGGAGGACTTGGGCAGAAGGGGCAGCTCAGGTCAGGGCTGAAGAGAGAAGGGTTGGCACTGCTGGGGCAGATGGAAGAGAGGGAGGGATGCTGGGGGTGTCCAGGTCCTTGTAAAACTTTGGCTTCTGAAGGAGTCGGGAAAGACATTGCTTCGGATCTCTGGATATCAAAGGCTGAGTCGCTTTTGTTTCTTAGCACGCCCCTGGAAGCAGGCGCATGTCCTTTGGGAGATATGTGCCTGCCAGGAGGAGTCTGCAGCCTGAGACTCAGTGTGGTGGGCACCCGATCTCCTACTCCTTTCTCAGTTAGGCCCATGCACGCGGGCTTGCCACCAGCCTGGGCCTCACAGCTGCTAGGTTCCCCAGTGAGAGGTTATGCCGTGGCAGGGACCTGACCGAGATGGGGGTGGCTCCACCTGCCAGCCCGGAGCAGATGCAGACAATAAAGAAACATGTCATTTCTTACACCTGAGAGTTTCCTATTAAAACATGTCAAAGAAACAAGAAACTTCCATTGTGTACATATCCCACAGTTAAGGAGAAATGGGTAACAGGAGGAATTCTAGATGAAAAAGGAGATCCTATAGAAGAGCAAATAAGACCACCTGAGGGGATGTGAGGGGGGAAAGAAGGAAACTCTAAAGCACAGGATATACTTAAACATATCAAAGTCAATCACTAAGCCAAGCATGAGGCAGAGGGAATGGGGTGGGGGTTGGGTGGGGGCTAACTGGGCGATGTGTGCATGTATGTCTACACAAGTGTTTTTTTAAAAAACCATTATGATGTATGAATACAATGCACCAAAAAAAAAAATTTAAAGCAAGAAAGTGGCCTGGCAAGGTGACCCAAGTTGTGAGGGAGAGAGCAGGCTCCATGCAGGAAGGGCCACGGGGAGGCAGATGGAGAAAGCTGCGAGGGGTCATCGTGGTGTTCAGGAGGGGGAGGCTGCGTCTGTGAACAGGAGTAAGAGCAAGATAAGAGCAAGTCCTGCTGTAGGGACAGTAGGCATTTCTGCATGTTTCGGAGGTTCAGAAAGAGGAATGTCTAGACTAGCAGAGTGTGTAGAACACTCCTGGGTTCTACCTCTGAGCTACACCCCTAGCACTTTTAATTTTGAAACAGGGTCTCACAAGGGTGCTGAGAGGCTCTTTAAGTTGCTGAGGCTGGCCCCCAACCTATCTATGATTCTTCTATCTCAGCTTCCCAAGTACTGGGATTACAGGTGTGCACCGTGTGCCTGGTTTTGTTGGGAAAGAATGAAGCAAAGAGAGGGCAGATTGTGGAAATTTCAGAAGACAGGCAGGGCGGAGACGTTGGACTTTGGCTGAGGGTGTTCTCTGCTTTGGGTGGCAGGGTGTGGGCAGAGCCTGGCCCCTTCCTTTGGACACGCATATGTGTGTGTTAGCCTTGCCAGCTAGAAAATGCAGGAGACCCAGTTAAATTTAGGCTTCTTGTTTCTTGATTCTTTAGCTAAATTTTAGTTGTTGTTTTTTTTTCCTTTATTTTTTTGAGGTACTGGGGATTGAGCCCAGGAGCATTTTACCTCCGAGCTATGCTCCCTGCCCTATTTTATTTTATTTTGAAACAGGGTTTTACTAGTTGGATGAGAGTCTCATACTTGCTGAAGCTGTCCACGAACCTACACTCCTCTTGTCTCAGCCTCCCAAGTACTGGGGTTACAATTTGTACCACCATGCCTGGCGAATTTGAATTTTAAATAAAATATAATCAGTATAATTATGTCCTGTACAATATTAGAGGCATAATTATACTAAAAAAAATTCACTGTGTATGTGAAATTCAAATTTAACTCAACACCCTATGTTTTTGTTTGCTCATCTGCTAGCTCTAGTAGATGGTGCTAAATAAATGCAGTTTGCTAAAACTGTGGGCTCTGAATTCCAAGGTGGAGCCCCTTCTGTTACACTAACTGGCCTGGACAGATATGAAAACCAGAAGCCCGTTTCCTGGCCTCCCTGAGAGCTGGCCAGCGCATCTCGATAGCCTTGGTTCTTGGGTTATCTGTGAGAACTGTCAGGTGCCTCCCCAAAGCTCAGCCCTGCTCCTCAAATCTGCTGCTCTGGAGTGAAACCAAGAATCCTGACTCTCCAGCAGTAAGGTAGCAGGGCTAGGAATCCACAGCAGACCTGAGGTGTGGGGTGGGGCGGGAGGCAGCCCACTGGCCCCGCTGGTGCTGCTGGTGGCAGCTTGCTCAAGTGGATGTCATAGGCAAGCTTCACCTCCCCTGGCTTGCCAGGTGTGAAGGGAAAACCCAGCAAGTTTATACCTTTGCTTTGCAAAGCCTTGGGGAACTACATTCCTTTCTTTCTTTCTTTCTTTCTTTCTTTCTTTCTTTCTTTCTTTTTTTTTTGGACTGGGGATGGAAACAAGGGACATTCTACTGTTGAGGGACACCCCCAGCCCTATTTATTTTCTTTATTTTGAAACAGGGTCTGATTGAGTTGCAAAGGGCCTCACTAAGTAGCTGAGGCTGTCTGCGAACCATGATCCTCCGGTCTCAGCCTCCCAAATGCTGGGATTACAAGCGTGCACCACCACACCCACTTCATTCTTCTATTTTAAAAATTATTAGTGCATTATAATCATATGTGGTAGTGAGGTTCAGTGTGATAAGAACGTACATGCACACAGATCCTGGTGTGTTTCCCACCTTCTCCTTATAATAATTTGTGAGATAGATCCTACCTCCCCACATGAGATGGTGAAATTGCTAGTAATACGCTCACATATTGCCATAGGATTATATGAAATGTTTCCTTCTTAATCCTCCCTCCTTCCCTCCCTAACTCCCTCCCCCAGTCCCCATCCACTGCTCTATAGGTCTCTCTCCAAATTTTTATTTAAAGTCCTTTATGTTCCCTGTTATCTCTCTAGCTTCCACATATGAGAGAAAACACACAAGCCCTGACTTCCTGAGACTGGCTGATCTCAGAATAATATTCTCTAGTCTCACCCGTATCCCTGCACATGGCGTGATTTTGTTCTTCTTTATAGCTGAGTAGAATCCTATTGTGTGTATAGGCCACATTGTCTTTATTCATCCCTCTTTTTTAATGCCAAGTTGGGAGGGTTTCTAGTGTAACCACACCTGTCTCCTCTCCTTTGGGCCTCTATTAGGTGTGTTATCCAGCTTAAAAACCAAGCATATTGAGCATGGTGGTACACACTCATAATTTTAGGACTTGGAAGGCTGAGATAGAAGGATCACAGGTTCATAGCCAGCAACTTGTGAGGCCCTCCACAACTCAGTGAGACCGTTTCCAAATAAAGAATAAAATAGGGCTTGGGGTATAGGTCAGAGGTAGAATTCCCCTGGGTTCCATCTCCAGTACCACAATAAATAAATTAATTAATTAATAAATTAATTAATTAATACAACCAAGCACAAAATACCAAAAATCATAGATATCACTTGTTATTAAAAGCCTAAAATGTACTGGGCAATATCATGAGGACTGTGTACATTTTGTGGTATTTTATCCTTATTATAATTTTTTTTTTTTTTGGTATGCGTGTGGTACAGAGAATGGGCACATCCCAGGGTCATTCTACATCTGAGCTACACCCCTAGCCCGATCTTATTCTTTTATTTGAAATAGGGTCTAAGTTGCAGAGGGCCTTACTAAATGGCTGATTTTGACCTCAAACCTGCAATCTTCCTGTCTCAGCCTCACAAATACTGGGATTACAAGCGTGTGCCAACATGCCCTTCTCCTTATAATAATCTGTGAGATAGATATTATTATCTCCATTTTGCAGATTCAGAAAAAGAGGTCCACCAGGCTAAATAATGGGCTCAGGATCTGGTTTCCAACCCAGGACTCCGTAAACCAAATGCATTGCATACATTGCTGGTTGTCGTCTTTGTTTTTTAAAATTCCTGAAGGATGAACATCCTCCAAGAAACAGTCCCTGGTTGCCCTGAAAGTACTGGGTGTCTCTCTGCTCTCAGATGCTTTCTTTCCCATCTGTGCTGGAGACCTTCCCCACTGGGCAATAAAAAAAAAAAATACCATTCACCTTTCTGTGTCCTCCTTAGTCCAAAGGTCCACAAGGGCAGTGTCAAAACCTTTGTCTACCACGTGTGTCTCTGTTGAGCTGCAGGGTCTAGAATATTGCTCAGCACACAGTAAACACAGTAAGTCCCTTCTTAGATATCACAGGTTAGATTAGCCCTTATCTGAAATTCTTGGGATCAGAAATGTTTCAAATTTTAGATTTTTCCAATTCTGGAATATTTGCATATCTATATTGAGATATCCTGGGATAGGACCCAAGTCCAAACACAAAATTCATTTGTTTCATATGCACCTTAAGCATAGCCTGCATGTAATTTCATACAATATTTTTAGTGCTCCTGCAGTTTTAGAGAGGTGGTACTGGGGATTGAACCCAGGGATATTCTCCCTCTGAGTTATACCCCAGAATTTTTATTTTTTATTTTTAAACAGGGTCTCACTAAATTACTGAGATTCTTGCTAAGTTATTATGGCTAGTCTCAAACCTGTGATCTTCCTGTCTCAGCCTCCTAAATATTGGAATTACAGGTATGTGCCACCATACCCAACTGCCCCTGCATTTTGACTGCAGCGGGTCCCATCAGAACAGGTGTGAAACTTTCTTCTTATAATGTTGTGGTGGTTCTCAGCAAGTTTTGGATTTGAGAGGAGTTTCAGATTAGGGGGTGTTCAATATTGTGTCTAAGTCTGTTTCCATGGAGGAAAAAGAGGATGTCAATGAAAAATGGTGAGCAGTATCAGGATGGCAGGGTTCCTGTCTTCTCATCAAAGCTCCTTTGGAATGTCTGCTTGTTTCTTTTTTTTCTTTTTCTTTTTTTTTTTTTTTGGTGGTACTGGGGGTGGAACCCAAAGGCTTTCTACCTCCGGGCTATACTCCCAGACTCATTTTTTTTTCTATTTTATTTTGAAACAGGGTCTCACTAAGTTTCTGAGAGCCTCACTTACTTAGTGAGCTACTGCTGAGGCTGGCTTTGAACCTGTGTGATCCTCCTGTCTCAGCCTCCCAAGTGCCGGGATTACAAGCATGCGCATTTCTGAGTTGAGCTTGCGTTCCTGTGAAATGGCTCGCAGGAGGTAAATAGGCAAATTTCCCCAGGATTCTGCTTCTTGGTATAAACACATGCTCCCTTGAGTCTCCTGTCCTTCGGGTAAATGGGTGGAGACCCCGGTGGCTGATCTCAGGGTCAGGCATGGCTTCCAGAACTGTGTGGACTCCCAGCCACTCGCCCCAAGCTGAGGTGCTAAGGAAGTCTCTCATGGGAGATTACAGCATTTAAACGTATTTGAGCTCTGTGTTCTTCTGCAGATCTGAGGCCCTTCGAGGGGTTTTATGACTCAGAGTGATTGCCCTGTCACGTTAATTCTTCTCACCCAGGCCATTTTTCTTACTGGTCCTATCTGTGGCAGATATGACCGTGACAGCAGTCAGGGCTTGTTCTTGCAGAGTTCAATTTGGCACGCGTTTCCTCTGTAGCAGAAGAAGGTGTGAGCCACACTGAACAGCTACCTCGAGGGCACACCCAGAGCCGAGTTCCTCTCCCGTGTTCAGCCTTTTATTGTTTTTGTTCCTGTACATATTTCAGGGATGTCAGGATTTTATAAGGCTCTACCTCAGGGGAAGCTGAAGAAATGGCCTGTGTTAGCATTGGCGAGGCCGGGGCAGTTTTATGCATATAAGTCTGGCTGTTTATTGATCCCACAGAGTGAGAAACCAATTGGAATATCCTGGCTATGAGAAATATAACCCTTGACCAGCCAAAGCCATTCGTCTGCCTTCTCTGTTGTAAAAAGCATGTTTAAAATTCCTCACCTGGAAGGAACTTCTTGGAAAGAATATTTCATGCAAATGAATATACTTCTTGGACTGGAATTGCAATTCAGATGAGGAAAAATGGCCTCGTTATGTCTGAGCATATATTTTGTTAGAAGCCATTTTGAGAAGAAGAGCGTGAGCTTCCTAGGTGTTCTTGATTAGTTCGTGAATGATCTGTATCTTACAGTGTTTCAAATGTATTTTGCTCCATATCCCTAATAAGGGTTTGAAGTTTGGACTGCTGATACATTGATTTAATGCCGCATGTTGCTTGGGAGGAAGCCCCAGTAAAGTTCAAGATTTTAAAATAAAGTGTTAAAATATGCTGGAAGGAAGTGCTCAGTGGTGCCCAAATACCATCTTAAAAGCTTTATGGATAGTTAACTGCAAGACAAAACAAAACCAGACCTCCAAAACTTTAAGCCAGAGATTTGTATTTTGTATACATTTTGAATTCTGGGGAATGTTCCACTAAGTTCTATGATATTCATTCTTTAAGGAATGTTGAGAAGAGTTAAGGATTTTCAGGTGCCAGTACTCTAAGGACAGTGGCATCCCAAAGTCTCTTTTACACCCTGCCGCTTCCAGAGGCCTGTGCTTAGAGGGCCGCTGAGCACATGGCATTTGGTTACCTGGCAGGAGAGTGATTTCAAAAGCCAGCACTGAGCTGAGCAGGGTGGCGCATGCCCGTAATCGTAGTACTTGGGAGGCTGAGACAGAGGATTGCAGGTTCAAGGCCAGGCTCAGCAACTAGCAAGACCCTCTTTCAAAATAAACAAAAAATGCTTAGCGTAGTGGTGAATGCTTATAATCCTTGTACCAGGGAGGCTAAAACAAGAGGATTGCAGGTTTGGCCAGCCTCAGCTACTTAAACTCTCAAACAGTGTCTAGGCACAGTGAGACACTGTTTCAAAATAAAGAATAAAAAATAGGGCTGGGGTGTAGCCCCAAGGTAAAATGCCCTTGGGTTTAGTCCTCAGTACCACAAAACAAGACTAAAAGCCAGCTCTGCAGTCATGTGGGTTGTCCCTGCTATGGACTTAGTTGTAAATTTCTGTAGCCATACGCATTGCCAAAGAGGGATGAGAGAGCATGACTGCAGAAACCATAGAAAGAATTTTTAAATTTTTATATATAAGCCAGGCATGGTGGCATATACCTGTACTCCAAATACTTGGGAGGCTAAGAATTGCAAGTTTGAAGACCAGCCTCAACCATTCACCCAAACTCTCAGCAACCTAGTGAGACCCTGATTCTAAAACGAGGGGGGGTTGGCTTGGAATGTAGTTTAGAGGTAGAATGGTATCATCAAAATTTTATATATTATACACAATAAATATCAGAATATATATATCAGATTGGTTTTGGTTTTGAGAAATTGCCTTTGGAAGAATGACCAAGAGGGGGAAGGCTCTTGAATCCCCAGCCTCACAGGAGACAATAGTAAGCGGTGTCTGGCCTGGTGGTTTCTCCTCAGGTCCTTGACACCAACAAGGGCACATGCTAAAACCAGATAGCATCACCTTTCTGATTTTTACCAGAGAGAGAGAGAGAGAGAGAGTACTTCTCAGATGCTCATGCACACGTGAATCCCTGGAGGAGGATCTTGTTAGAATGAAGACCTGGTCCAGTGGGTTGGGTGGGGTTAAGATTCATCTTCCTAGCCTCTCCCAAGCTTCCCCGTAACAGTCCAACTGTGGAGCCATCTTCTCCACTCCTGGGAAGAGAACAAACACTGGACTTCTCTTTCTGGCGTCGGTGGACCGGAGCTGCCTACCTTTTTAGCACCTGGATATCTAAGTTTACACCACAAGGGAAGAGACCAATGGCTGAAATCCCCCCGGGAAGGATGGGAGTTTTGAGAGATAGAATGGAGGAAGGGGTGTCCACCGAGCATCTGAAGGTGTTTGATGTGAGTGGGGGGACCAGGGTGTTAGCACGGGAGGGGAAAGACAGGGAGGATGTCTCCAGAGGAAGCCCTTCACCACCACCACTCTCAGACTCAGATGTGTGAGTCTGTTCTTCGTAATGGAGTTCAGTGGTTAGATCCACCAAGGGCTTCTGTTTTCCCCTCATGATCCCGCTAGTTCAAGCTGCACCTGACCCATTAATAAATAACTTCCTCCTAGCCCTACCATAATCTTCTTGTTAAATACACATTGCAGCTGAACACAGTGTGGCACCCACAGAAAACCACTTCATTTCCTTCACCATGTCTTTCAATCTCCCTCTTTCCTGAACTTGGGTGATATCTAAAACATAGCCTGTAGCTTTTCTGGTCACTTCTAGGTAATAATGTCCATTCTTATTGTCAGATATTAAAAACTGCAAAACAACCTGATAGTACAAGAACAGTCTCTTATCCTTTTTAAAGCCCCCAACCCCAAGCTCAGGCCAGACTCTACTTCTGAAGCATGCCAGGGGAGAACATGTCTTCCGCCCTCCCCACCTGCCCTGGCTTTAGGTTCAGGTTGGACTGGGGGAAGGGAGCAGGAGGGGGAACTTTCCACCTGAGCTGTGGGGAGCTGCCCTCTGCATCCTTAGAGCTGTCTGCATGCTCCCCCAGGATAACTCCAGCAGTAACCCTTCTCAAGCAATGACTGTGGCTTTGTCCTGGTTGTTATAAGAAATAAAACTTCTCCAAATAACTCTCCTTGGGAGTTATCTGGTTTGCAAAGTCCTTTTCTCTTTGACGGCTTCGCAAATTGATCTCCTTTGAGAGAAGCCGTGTAGTTGCAAGCCAGACAGTGGCCCCCGCCTGTGCCACAAGCTCACAGGGCCCGAGGCGTTGCTTGCCCTGGGTGGCCATGTGCAGGCAGCCCTTTAGCACAGGTAGGTCCAGGAGAGGACTTGTGACGGCATCTCACAGATGAGAGGAAGTGAAACTACCAAGCCCACTAAAGCTTTCAAGACTCCTGGTGAGAAATGGTTGGATCACATCTAAGAAGTACTGGGACTTGGAATAAGATGTTAAGGGGAAATGAAAGAGGGAGGAGAGGGGAGGGGTGTGCTTCCTGCTGTCATAGACCTCAGGCACGTGGAGGTTCGGGATGCTCCCACACTGGGAGGACAAACGTGTGACCCAGTCCAGTGAGATGCTGCCCCCTTGGCCAGACAAGCTGTGTTAGGTTCAAAGCTTGAGTTCTGTGCACAGAGTATGAGTGAAACCTTAATGCTTTGTGGTGAGGGCACCAAGTTTTAAAGATCCCCTGGTTATGGATTGAATTATGTCCCCCCTCAAAACAAAAAAAGGTATGTTGAAACTGACCCTCATACCTTAGATGTGACCTTAGTTGAAAATAGGGTCAGTGCAGATGTAATCGGTTAAGATGAGGTCAGGCTGGAGTGGGAAAGGCCCCTGGTCCAGTGTGACTGGTGTCCTTATTAAAAGGCCATGGGAACCGGGCATGGTGGCATTTGCCTGTCATCCCAATACTTGGTAGGCTGAGACAGGAGGATCGCAGGTTTGAGGCCAGCCTCAGAAGTTTAGTGAGATTCTATTAAAAAAAAAATAGGAAAAAGTGCTAGGGGTGTAGCTCAGCAGTAGATTGCTCCTTTGCCCCTGAGTTTAATCCCCAGGACACACACACACACACACACACACACACACACACACACACACAGGAATGCCATGGTACATAAAGGCACAGTTGGAGAATGCCATGTTAGGGTGAGGCCCAAGCCACAGGAAGCCATGGATTGCTGACAAACAGAAGCTGGGAAGACAAAGGATCTCCCCCTAGAGCATTCTGAGGCAGCTCCCTGCCAACGCCTTCTTGTTGGACTTCTGGCCTCCAGAGCTTATAGGTTTCTGTTGTGTTAAGCCATCCAGTGGTATTGTTATGGAAGCTCTGAGAAACTAATACCCCCTCTTCTGGCCCGTACAGCAGGATGTAATTGCATTTCCTTGTAAGCATATCTGATCTCACTCGATAGACTGGAAGCTCTGAAGATTCCCTGGAGTCCAGCAGCACAGTGCATGCCAGTAAATTTTGGTTGAATGAACAAATTTTAGGACTTTAGATCTTAATGGTATATTAAATACAAACAAAATATAAGAATTAACAAGGGAGAAATGCCTGTCTAGATTGGTGTGTGTGTGTGTGTGTGTGTGTGTGTGTGTGTGTGTTTTATTCATGAAAACATTCTATGAGCTGGTTTATGGTTTGTATAAATGAACTATTATGCCATAATTTGAAACCTAAATCAGGTCAGGAGCTTCTCTCTGCAGTACGAATGGAACGGAACAGGGCTTCATTCTCGTGCACGCGCTCTCAAGATGATTGTTATGTCAGTCAGATGACGGGCCCTGGTCTTCTCAACCTCCTGACTTCTCTATGTCTTTTCTGGGTTTTCACTGGAGCTGGGATGGATGCGGAGGGACTGTTCCTGCCTGTGAGATTTACATTATTTGAGATTTAAAGCAAACACTATTTCAGAGCTAGCAGTAACTTCAATACTTGACTGAAGTTAATGCCCCAAGGTAGAATCTCAGGTCATCAATTTAGCCTACCTGGTTCTTAGGCACCAAGAAACGGCTGGCCTCTGGATCATGGCTCTGTATCTAAGAGGCCACAGGGGGCGGGACGGGACAGGGCGGTACCCAGGATAAGGTTTGTGATGATAATCTCCCTGAGCCTTTATTTCTTCCTGAATTTCATTCTCAATAGCAACTTAGTGCACAGACTTGATTGAAAGGGGCAAGTACATAGAGCGCAGGTAGGTTCAGGACCAGCCACTTGAAGGGTGATGGAGAATCTCTAATGCAGTTAAAAGAGGAAAATATCTGGGTGGTGGCAGAAGGAATGTCTGAATCACCAGAGAGGTCCTCGATTCTTTTAGTAAGTTTTCTCTCTCTTTTTATAATTCTTTGTTTGAAGATTCTGGTTTTATTTGGAGGTGCCATTTACTTCTCATCCAAATGCAATGACCAGTGATATTTGAGGGTCTTTTTAAAAAAAATTTTATTGGTGCATTATATTCATACATCCTTTGAGGGTCTTTTTGACCTTGACAGAGCCCATGCCCTTGAACCTCATCTTGAAATTCACATAGGCAGTCCAGCTTTAATTCAGTCCAATAAATATGGGTGAAATTCCTACCTTATGCTAGGTTTGAGGGTTGATGGTTCGAGGTTGTAAAAAGCTTATAGTCTCGCCGGGAGTGGTGGCGCACGCTTGTAATCTCCCCGCTTGGGAGGCGGAGACAGAAGGATCACGCAGATTCGAAGCCAGCCTCACTGTCTTAAGAGACCCTGTTTCCAAATAAAAAGTATAAAATAGGTCTGGGAGTGTATCCTGGAGGTAGAAGGGCTTCCAGGGATTCAGACATTGCCAGATGTGGCTGGGTCCCTACATTTTTTTTTTCTTTTGGGATAAACCCTTTGCTGATCCTTGAAAACCACATGCTTACATCCCTGGGACTTTTCTGCGATCACTTGGTCCTGAGTATCTTCTATGCAGTTGATTCTACAGATAACTCTCAGAAGTAGCTCACTCAAAAAGACCAGCAATATTTCTTCCTGGGCCAACCTTGCTTAAGATCCTACAAATGTAATGCCCCCCTCCACCCCCCTTTTGGCGCTGGAGATTGAACCCAGGGGAATTCCACCTCCAAACTACACCCCCATATCTTTTTCATTTTTTTATTTTGAAACAGGGTCTCACTAAGTTGCTAAGAGTCTTGCTAAGTGGCTGAGCCTGGCCTGGAACCCATGATCCTCCTGTCTCAGCCTCCTAAGGACAGGGATTACAGATGTGCGGCACCATGCCCAGTGAATAAAGTTATCATGTAGCCATGTGGAACTCCTGCCTGAGTGGTTATTGGTTTGGTCTCTGATGGATTCACTAATAGTACAAGCTTCCACATTGCAGAACAGAAGGTAGAATCCACTTTGTTGTAGGCTTAGCAAGTGTCTGGTGATTGTGAGAACAGGGCCTGGGGTAGTTATGAACTGCAGCATTGTGGGGCATCTGGAGCCAGAATATGCTGTCTTCTCCCTCCCCCTGAACTGGCACTGTGTGGCCCCCAGTGAAGGCCAGCTGCCCTCCTCAGTGAGTCACAGATGGAGGCAGAACAGAGAGCAGAGTCTGCCAGGCCTCCCACCAAGTGTCTGCGTGGTTTGTGACTCATCACGAAGGCTGGGAACAAAAGACCCACCGTTCCCAAGATAGTTGGGCCAAGAGAGTAAGAAAGGGGCTGAGCCTGTTCTGTACTTTTATAGCCAAGCATCGCCACCCACTTGTATGTGGGACATGATCCCAGGGATTCCTGTGTCTTTTGGATCATGAATAAGGTCAGTTCTTATTGGGGAAAGGGAAGAGAAAGTGAGAAAGAGGGCCACAAATATGCATTCTGATACTTCTTTCTGATAGCAAAGTAGAAATCTCCTTCTCACAATGAAAATGTATATGCACTGGGCGGGGAATCCTCCCCTCTTATTTTCTCTTTGGCTTTTCCTTACACCTGTTCTTTGAATTATAATCTACATAATATTTATTTGCTGCTAAAACGCTTCAATGTCTTTGCAGCTAACAAATCTATAATCTTGTCCCCTTACTGTGGCCAATGAACTTTACAGGAGGTGTCCCAACCTGTCTTTTTGACACCGTCTCCTACCCTTTCTCCTGCTCAGCTCGCTCCAACTTCCCTGGCTTTCTGTTTGTTCTCCATTCCCGTGGAGCCCTGTGAGCGAGTTCCCTCTGCCCTACGCCAGGCTCACAGCCCCCACCCCCACCTACCCTTTGATATGCTCACCCACAGAGGTGCCTGCCTGAGCTCTGCCCTTTGAAGTGTCCCCTCCAGTTGTCCTTTATCACATCTCCCAGTTTTATCAATGACTACTGATGAAATCATGTTTTTTTGTGCATGTATATCAATTTCTTATTGCTGTGCTAACGAATGACCACAGGCTTGGTATCGTAAGACAACAGAAGATTATTCTCTTACAGTCTGAAGGCCACAAACCGAAATTGGCATCACTTGGTAGAAATTGGGGTGTCAGCATGGCCACGATGCCGTCAGGGGCTCCAGGGGAGAGCTCACTTCTTGCCTCTTCCACTCTGGTGGCTGTGGGCATCCTTGGCTGTGTGAGCATCACACTGATCCTTGAGGCCAAATCTCTCTCTTCTCCATCTTCACGTTGCTTTCTTCTTTGTGTCAAGATCTCTTAGAGGGATGAGGAAGGAAATACACGGAGTGCCTTGTGCATCTATGTTTGTATTACTTTGAACATCACTATTAGGTATAATTACCAACAAAAGCACACACAAAATAAGAGAAAGATACACTTGACTACATTTAGAGCCCTCCCCCGCTCCAGGTAGATCAGGATGTCAAGACCCTTAACTCAATTACATCTGCAAAGCCCTCTTTGTATGTAAGGTGACATTTACAGGATGTAGTGGTTAGGAACAGACATCTTTGGGGGGCTGTTACCCAGATTCCTACGATTTCTACCTCCATTCACTTAACTCTATGGAGAAAATCTACTGCATATCAGGTGCCTAGAATCATACCCAGCACATGGCAGATGTTCAATTATTATTTATGAAATGGATAAACAGATTAATACAATCAAGTGTATTTTATTCCAGAAAGTATTTGTCCTTATATGTTCATAATTTAATAATGACGTGCTATACAATTCTAACTTCCCCAACAATAAAGTAGCTTTTCTATAACCATCAGCTTAAATAAATGAAAACATGATTTAATGAAATGACATTTTATGAATGTTAGGCAAATCAAACATTTGAATTATCTTGTTTAAATTAAATGGCTTTTTTGTGTTCAGTAGTAAGCATCACTAAGTGTGTCTATCTCGCTAATACAGCAGCATTATTATAGTCTAAATTATACAATTTAATTACACATAACTTGAAATTTAAGTGGGAAATATTCTGGAGGCACAAGCATGACCTTTATGTTCACTCATTAATGTATTTCCAAGTGACATGACAGTCAGAAAAATTTAGAAAAATTATGCTTTCAATTGGCTGAATAAAACTGTAAGAAACCAATAAGCCTGGTTCTAACAAATTACTTTTCCACTTATTGGCTTTGTGACCCTGGGCAAGATGTTTGAATACTCTGAGGGTCACAATTCCTACTCTATACCATGGAGTTCTAGAGAAGAAGGAGATAAAGCTGGGTATGGTGGTACACGCCTGTAATCTCAGTACTTGGGAAGCTAAGGCAAGAAGATTGTAGGTTCCAGGGCAGCCTCAGCAAGTAGTGAGATTCTCATCAACCTAGTGAGACCTTGTTTCAAAATAAAAACAAAATAGGGGTGGGGGTGTATCTTGGAGGTAGAATGCCTCTGAATTCAATCCCCAGTATAAAAAACAAAAATAAAGTCAGGCATGGTGGCACACACTTGTAATCTCAGTATTTGGGAGGCTGAGACAGGAGGATCACAGTTTGTGGACAGACTCAGCTACTTAGTGAGGTCCTTTGCAACTCAGTGAGATCCTGTTTCAAAATAAAGAATAAAAAATAGGGCTGGGGGTGTAACTCAGAAGTAGAATGCCCCTGGGTTTCATCCCCAGTACCGCAAAAATATAAAAAATAAAAAATTAGTAATAAAAGGAAATAATATCCATACCTAAAGTCTTACTCTTAGTTCTTGGTCAACATTAGCTCCACTTCTTTTTCTTTTTTTTTTTCCAAAAAACATACAGGAGGGAAGGGTCTATTGTAGAGCTGATAAATAATTCCTCAAAGCCACACATAGCACACATAAACACACTGGCCTAAAATAGATCACAGGCCACACAGTGTGAAGCACTAACTCCTCCAGCCTGAAGCACATGTGCATCCTCTCTCCCCACTCTGGCCCTGAGAAGCTCCCCCAGGTGCACCCTGGTATTTGATGCCTCTGCCTGAGCGATTAGGGTGGAGGAAGGAGGAGCACTCAGGTGAGCCCTTAGGTGGAGTGTGGAAGAGGACGCTCTCAGGCATCTGGAGGCTAACAGGGATTGCCACCAGAATGGTCCAAGGAATAGAGCAGACTGACGCATGGTGAAGACCAGGTTTCCTTCAAGGAGAAACGGGTGAGTTTTTTAAAACACAAAGAAAGATCTAGTCTGAGGCTGAGCGGCTATGAAGCCAGGAGTCACAGAATGCATGCCAGGCCAGAGTGGCATGCTTCTTCACGTTGCTTTCTCTTCTGTACTTCCTTATATTGTGGCTAGCTCATAGAATGTGAGAATGAGAGGATTTCTGAAAGCTAATTAGGCTCACACTCCTTCTGCATGCAGGAATCTCCTTTCCAACATTCAGCAGCGCATGGCGACCCTTTGCAGTGTTGCCGTTGTTATGATTTAGTTCCTTTAGTAATCAGTTTTTATAGAACGTTATCAAATCCCATTTTGTCTCATCATCCCAGATGTGTGACACCTATAAAAACTTAAATTGAGCAACCAATATAGCACTTATGGTAACTTCAAAATAATATTTAAATATTATGTTCACTGAATTGAAAACTTGGGGACTTAATGGGTTTTGTGAAGGAGTCTCTTTTCCAGGTCCCTTAGAGGTGGCTCTGTGTGTGCATTTGGATCACACTGGCTTATTGATGTGAGGTGTTCAGCTCTCCAAAGGGCATAGACACACATCTCCTCACCCTTTACGATAAATCCCAGGTCAGTAAGACTGCAGATTTGATCCGAGTCCACAACTCTCAGCCTCATTTGGTCCTGCTGACCATGTATGTGTCAGCACATGCCTCCCATGTCAGATGAGACTGTGGGATTTTCTGCCCCTTGGATGGTTCCAACTATGGGTGGGGACAAAAAAGGGAAAAGGACAACTCAGTCATGACTCCTTGGCAGAATTCAGTGCTAAAGAATGGGGGTGGGATGATGGGATGAAGTCTATTGGCTAGAGAAAAGTCTTTCTGTCCTTTAGGGTTGTTTTAGCAAAATAACACTAGTCAAGATTTTCTTTATACAAGTAACCCATATGCATAATTTTAGAAATACCTCAAAAGCACTCACACAGAAATAACATTTTTTCCATATAAGCATCTTCTACATCATTACTTGTTCTTCCAAAATGTAGTTTCTAGTTATACATCACAGTCTACAATACAGCTGTGGAGTTATTTCCCCCTGCCCATTTCTCCTCACCTCTTTCCTCCTCCTGCTGGTCAGGGGAGCCACCTCTGGTATAAGCACTTCCTAATCTTCCTTGACTTTCATCCAACACATGCTGCTTGTCCCGGTGCATCTGGATGGGCTGATACAATTACAGGGTGTTTCCTGGGAGTAATCACAGTGGTGCTGTGGAGTCCGTCTTTGGGCTTTGTGTAGATGATGTGTTAATTACACTCTGTCAAGCCATAAACTTCTATTCCCTGAGCCTCTCTCTGTGAGTACAAGCATTTGTATTTTATGCTGCAAGTGAGGATAAATGTAAATGGTCCCTTTATATCAGACTCAGCTGCCAACTTTGGCTCAGTTGACTTGATCCATTCAAAGCTCAGGACTTGTATTGGACCAGAATGGGATGCAGTGGGACTGTCAGCCTCACATCCTATGACAGGCCACAGGGGGGACCCAGAGCTCCCACTCCAGGAGAGGTATCCAGCTCACACAGCACTGCTTCCATCTCATTGGCTCTTTGCTGGCCCTGATCCACATAGGGTATGGTGTCACACTCTTCTTGCCCATTAAAAGTGGAAGGCAAATGTTTGCAATGGGATTCTAGGAGAACCTCCATGATCTGTTGCTTTGAGAAAGACAGAGAGAAAGTTAGGCATTCTAATGCTACAGAACCTTGAATCTCTCTGGATCCCACTGGCTTACTGATGTGAGGTGTTCAGCTCTCCAAAGGACATAGACACACATCTCCTTACCCTTTAAGATAAATCCTAGGTCAGCAAGACTGCAGATTTGATCTGAGTCCACAACTCTCAGCCTCATTTGGTCCTGACTGAACTGCGGATCTTGGTCCTTTGTCCTTTACCTCTTCTCTGTAGTACCCTGGGCACGATCATCATATTCCCTCCTCATTTTTCCTCTCATATCCTATACTAGATATTGCTGCTGATTTCGCTGGGTTCTAGGATGTCAGACCAGGGGTTTGCACGAGGAATGCCCTGTTCAGCGATGCTCTTGTCACTTGAGCCTAGACGTGCTGCTCGTGTTCTGGGTCTCATGACAGTAGTGACAAGACTTTGCATGTGACTTTGGAGGCAGTGGGGCGTGGACATACAGGAGCTAGAGCAGGAAGGGAAGACAAAGCTAGACACAGGTGTGGTAGTCTGTGGTATTGATTAATTTCTATCACTCATTCTTTCTCCCCGAGTAAGAGATCTTGTCTCCTAGCTGCAGAGATGCACATCTGACCCAGGCCTTGTGAATTGTGTCACCTTTTCCTGGCCATCAGCCCAGGGTTAGGTACAAGACCCATCCAGATTTGATCAGGGATTGACCCTGGAATTGATTTGGAGATGGATGTCAGGAAAGAAAAAGCTCTTTCTTTCCATTGGGTTCACTGAGCAAGTTGTGTTCCATGTGGAAAAGGAGCAAATGAAGCCAGAGCAGAAGGAACAGGGACAACTGAAGTCAGGGACAGAAGGAAAGAGAAGCA
This sequence comes from Muscardinus avellanarius, assembly GCF_963383645.1. NCBI lineage: Eukaryota > Metazoa > Chordata > Mammalia > Rodentia > Gliridae > Muscardinus > Muscardinus avellanarius. The sequence goes on along the minus strand of NC_137787.1, from coordinate 147,585,647 downwards.
CTGTGGAGGTGCCATAGTGGCACAGTCCTTGAAACCACAGTTTCTTCTGCTGCTGCTTCAGCTATATGAAAATTCTTCAGCATCTTCTTAGGATTTGGAGACAGTTATTCTTCTGTCTTATACAAACTACTTTATAATGAGTTCTGATGGACACAGCCCAAAGGGCCCCGACTATGGCACTTTCTGAAGCCAGCAGGTGCCAGCTTGATTTGTGAATACAGAAGAGACATTCCTTCAGGGAGTTCAGGAAATAAATAACACAAGGACACTTTGAGGAAGACTCATGTTCTATAGGCAAGCAGAGGAGGGCTTCTGCCATAACCATTTGGATGATAAAAGGGAAGTATGACCTCATTTTGTATTTCTAGGCTGATGAATCTGGGAACATGTAAACTTTTACAAACTCACACAAATCTCTTATCCAAACTGGTTCCTGGATGGACCTTCCACACCCAACCCAGGACCCACCCAGGCTACCAAACATGCTCAGACACATATGAAAGCCACAAAGATCACTTGAGCTGGACATACCTTCTACCTCACTCAACACTCTTCAGACAGATATTTCTGATGGAAGACTTGAGGCTTTTGTGGCCAGAGAAGAAGAGAGAGAATCAAGGACAATATCAAGATTTGAGGTTGGAGAGGCAGGTGGTCAGTGAGGTCACAGAGCCAGACAGAAGATAAACAAGGGAGAGCAAGTACATGGAAAAGAAATGTTCACAGTTGGATGTTACATGGATGGTGCATGCAGGACATGGGGACCCTATGTTAGCAGGTGTTTGGAAGTACATATAGAACTTGAAAAATAGCTTAAGTCCAGGACCTATGAATTGGATAGTACAGACTTTATGTAGAATTGAAAATACAACGGTTGAATCTCCTCTTCCTCTTCCTCCTTATTTGAACCCAGGGTGATGCTACCTCTGAGCTATACTCCGGCACTATTTTTATTTCTTTTTCTTTTTTTTTTTTAATTTAGTGTGTCTGTGGAGAGGTACTGGGGATAGAACCCAGGGGCATTCTACATCCGAGCTACACCCCCAGCCCTATTTTTATTTTTTATTTTGAAACAGGCTTTTGTTAAGTTACCTAAAACCTGCCATGCACCTGATCCTCCTGCCTCAGCCTCTCAAGTACTGGGATTACAGGTGTGCACTACTGTACCGGGCTTTGAATAACCTCCTTACAGAAGAAGATGGTTGCATTTATACTTCTAAGCCTATGATCCCCAGGCTGGGTGGCACAAAACAATAGAAATGTATTGTCTCACGACTTGGGAGGCGAGAAGTCTACAGTGCTGCTGTGACCATGCTCCTGGTGAAAGCTGTGGAGGAATCTTCCTTGCCCTCTCCAGCTTCCAGTAGTTGTTGGCAGTCTGTGGCATTTGTCAGCTTCAGATTGTACCACTCCTGTCTCTGCCTCCATCAGCCTATGGCTGTTTTCTCCAAGTCTTTATACCTGTCTGAGTATTCTTGGGTTTAATGTTCACCCTGATCCAGTATGATGCGCTCATCACTAATCTCATTTGCCAAGATTCTAGTTCTAAACCAGGCCCCCATCCTAAGGTTCTGAGTGGACAATAGGGGAGGGGAAGTCACTATTCAACCCAATGCAATGGTGAAGAGGAATAAAAGAAAGCTAGGGGGCAGAGTCATGGGAAATCCTGGTATTCTGGTGGTTAGAAGGGCAGTACAGCAGAGAAGGGGGAAGAGAGAGGAACAAGAGAGAAGTGAGAGAGAAAGAGAGAGACAGGAGAAGGAAGGGAGGGAGAGGGAGGGAGAGTAGGCAAAGCAGTCCCGGGCAGGGGTCTGCTCTCAGCACAGGGCTAATGTCACCTGCAGCTGCCGTGGACGCGGGTGGAAAGCAAGCAGGTCCCTGCACCTGTCCACCAGAGTCCTGGTAAGTGCAGCAAGTGACCAACCACTGAAGTCTGTCCATGACTGGAGGGGCAGCCCAGGCTGTAGAACTTTGAGTGGGACAGTTCAGGGCACAGGGAACTGTTTGTGGTCCTACGCTGGTGCTAGCAGTCCAGTGAGAGTGGAGGCAGGAGAGATGGGGCTGAGCTCTGCAGGCTGAGTTGTGGCCTGGACTGGACTGGGCTGGGCTCTGGTTGGGGTGGTTGTCCCGATACTTCAACCACATCTGGAAGGTTCTTGCTCAGGACGTGGGCTTGGGGGATGGGTCCAAAGAAAACTGTTCAGGTGAGGTCAGCTCAGACCCTCAGCACCTGACATCATGGAGTGAACAGATTACTGGAGACTAAGATGTTCCTCGTATGCTGTGAAAGCCCCTATGTCTGTCCCTGACTGGTGGGGCACTCTAGGGCATATTCTCTCTCTTCCTTCCTTTCTCCCTCTCTCCCTCATTCCCTCCCTCCCTCTCTTCCTTTCTTTTTCTTTCTTTTATCTGTTATCTTTAACCTTATTATTACCTCTCAAGAGAGAAGTTCAAATTATTGATTGATTGATTGATTGATGAATTGTGATCTCACATCTTAATGTAGTTCAGAGTGACGGGTACATGCACACAGCACTTGGTGAGCTTCCCTCCTCCCTTTCCTCCCCACTCCCTCTGTTCCCCCATATAGAAATTGGCATTGGTAATTTCCCGTATGTACATAATACAGAGGAAATGTTTCCTGCATTAATTCTCCCTCTCTCCCCCATCTCCAGCCTCCCTTAGACCCCCTCCTTTGTCCCACTGGGGTTTCTCCCCCATTATCTAAAGTCTCTCTTATATCCCAATTGCTCCCTAGCTTACGCATATGAGAGAAAACATAAGACCCTTTACTTTCTGTGACTAGGGCACGTTATTAAAATGAGCCCGGTTTTGAAAGTTCACCTGGCTTTACCAAGTGTGATAGCTATCTTGCTCTGCCTCTAGAGCACTTATCTTCAAAGAATTCTGCAGAAGGCAGAAGCCTTGATTTTTCTTTCTTTTTTTTTCTTAAAAAGAAATCATCAGGATGTCTGAGTCCATCCAGACCTTGGGATGCGTGATTTCATTATTCATGGTTGGTTCTCCTCTCTGGCTTTTGATCTGTAGTTTACAGAATGTGTGCATAAGGAGGCTCTCTTTTCCATAAACTGAGCTCTTTACCCTCTCAGCCCAGAATAACTTTCCATTTATTCCTCTGATAAAAAGCGTTGATGCCGTGAGCCAGCATATATTAAGTCGTGACACAAACATAGCACTGACTGAGCTCAGACAAGCAGCCAGGTTCCTACCACTGCTCTGCCAGCCTTTACTGAAGGCCAGCTGACAGAAAGGCGACCTGTGAATTTCTCCACCACCATCAAGTCTACAGAAGGAATTCTGAGAACAATTGGCAGGGTCTCTCACCAATATCCCACTCCTACTATCTGGCCAAGGTAGTTAAGTAGATAATCTTAGCCCTAACTCACGAATAGTACTTTTAAATACATACCAAAGAAACCATTCAGTTAAAATTCCTCAATGGACCCAGGCATGGTGGTGCATTTCTGTAAAATCCTGGTACTTGGGAGACTGAGACAATGAGGATTGCGGGTTTGAGGCTAAATTCATCAACTCAGTGAGACTCTCATCAACCCAGCAAGATCCTGTTTCAAAATTTAAAAATAAGGACTGAGAGTGTAACTCAGAGGTAGAATGACCCAAGGTTCAATCTTCAGTACCGAAAAATAAAATTAAATTAAATAAAAATTAATATTATTCAGTGGCTTTCTACCTCTCTTCTGTAAAGACTAATATCATTGACTTGGTTCTGAGGATGCTGCCTGCCCCAACCTCCCTTCTTTCTTCGCTGAGCCCTGCTGCTGCTTCTGAGGTCAGTGTTCTTCATTCTATTTTCCCTCACCTTCCTCCTACATCCTTTCTTGTCACCTCAGTGGTCCCTCCACAGAAAGATCTTCCCTGATCTACTCCTTGTTCTGCCCACGAGCTCCTCATGGTCCCTAGGTGAGGTCTGGGTCCTTTAATTGCCTACACAGAACTTCTACCAAGTGAAGAAAGGCAGAAAGTATGACGCTAGTGAGCATCCTAGGGAGATGAATAGGGATGTGCTGCGTCTCCGACCCTCACCCTCCAAGCCCATGAACTACCCTCTCTGGGCACTCAGGTGTGTGCGAGTATTTATGGCCCTGTGTATTCCTCATAACATGATTATTAGTTAGCTGTAGATATTCATGCCTTACATATATTTCTAGAGACTAATTTCTTTGAGAACAGCAAAATGTGTGCCTATTTCACCTTTGAGTACCCTCATAATGTTTAAACATACATTAATAGGTAGGAGATGCTCAATAAAGTTTATTGAATTTACTAAGTCATGTGCAAGTTATTTTTAAAACATTTTTAATGTATTCTGAGAAATAATGGAATTCTTCATCTATCAATTTTTTTTGTGGTACTGGGGTTCCTGGAAGCCCCTCTACCTCCGGGCTATGCTCCCAGACCTATTTTATATTTTTTTATTTCTGGAAACAGGTTCTCTTAAGCCAGCACGGCTGGCTTCGAACCTGCACAATCCTCCTGTCTCCACCTCCCAAGCGCGAGGATTAAAAGCGGGCGCCACCACACCCGGCAATAATATTTTTATTTATTTAATTTTACTTGTTTATTTTTGATACTGGGGACTGAACCCACGAGCATTCTACCTTCAGCTATATTCTCAGCCCTTTAAATATTTTTATGCTTTTATTGGTGTATTATAGTCTCACATCATAATATAAATCATGTTGACAATGACATACATGCACATACTCTTGGTGCCCCTTCCTCACTTCCCTCTCTTCCAAAACAGAGTATCCAGATTGACATTGGTATGTATGCACGTGTATACACATAGTCTATGGTAGTATTTCTACTAATGAACTAAGTCTTCCTCCACCTCTACCCTTATATCTCCTCCCTGGCTCCCCTGAGGTTTCTCTGAATGATATGGAGTCTCTTTTGTATCCTAATTACTCCTTATCATGTATATATTAAATAAAACATATAACCCTTCACTCTCTGTGGTTGGCTAATCTCACTTAACATAATATTCTCCAGGTTCTCCTATTTTCTTACAAATGATGTAATTTTACTTTTCTTTATTGTTGAGTAGAATTCCATTGTGTGCTTTTCCCATAATTTTGCAATCCATTCATCTGTTGATAGACACCTAGGTTGGTTCTATAATTTGTCTATTGTGAATTGTGCTGCTATGAACATGGGTATGCATATACTGCTATAGTTCTCTGGTTTCAACCCCTCTGGAAAGATACTCAGTAGTGGTATGGCTGGATCATATGGTGAATCCATTCCCAATTTTCTAAGGATTCTCCACATTGACCTCCATAGTGGCTGGACTAGTTTGTATCATCATCCCCTTTTGATTTTTTTTATTTTGAAACAAAGTCTAGGTTGTTGAGGATCTCATTGTTGAGGCTGGTCTTCAACCTGCTATCCTCATGCCTCAGCCTTCCAAGTACTGGGGATTGCAGGTGTGTCACTATGCTTGGCTCCATCAATAACATTCTCAGAAAATTTGATTTCCAATGGTTCTGTTAATAATGTAATTGCAAAGCAAAAGCATTTGTCTAAGTATGTGTAAGACTATGATACTTTTGATCCCATAAAGACTCAGTGCCATTCAGTTAATTCAGCAAGTGTTAATTAAATGCCTGTGATATTCAAGGCCCCTACTGTGGCAATAGAAAGAGAGCTTCATTTGCATGGAATAATTTGGGATGAAAAGTCTATAAAAACAAGTTTGGACTCTCAAGTCTGACTTTAGCAGTGATAAATCAGTTCTCTCATTTTTAATATTATAGCCATTCATTAATTCATTCAATAAACCCTTATTCAACACTTATTAAATATGGTTATGACAGTTCTGGATAAAATATTTTGAAAGGATCCATTCAAGAGAAAAGATTGTGCTTATCCTTGACCTTCTGGAAGAAAGATCCAGCAGATAAGACAACAAGAGACCTGGGTTTAGTTTCATAGCCCTGCTCTGTCAGTAAGTAGCAGAGTGACTTAGTGAGTCACCCCACAGCTCTGGACCTCAGTTTATTGTCTGTATAGTGAGGGTCTTAGGTTGGATGATATAAAAATATTATTTGGAGTTAGAAAGTCATTGTTCCAGCTGATTCCCCCAATTAATAGAGCTGCTTGGCCAGAGGGCTTAATAACATTTTGTACCTATACAACTCTAGCCCTCTTATGAGGTAAATAGGTAGGGGAACCCAGTGCAAAGTTAACTTAGGCAGGAGCCCGTCTCTCAGTACCAGGGGGAAATCTGCTGGGTTCTAGTTATCTCCGTCCGCTGGTAAAGCCAAAGAAACCATCTTGGTGCCAGGTTGGCTCTATTGCAGCTAATGTGTGAACCTGGATAGAACCTAGATTTTTAACTGAACCAGTGATTTGAGATTTGACAACATGGGAATGCATAGATGATTTTTTTTAATGTGATCCTGGGGATTGAACTCAGGGGCATTTTATACTGAGTTATACCCCCAGACTGGGGTTGCTGAGAGTCTCACTACATTGCTGAGGCTGTCCTCGAACCTGTGATCCTCTTGTCTCAGCCTACCAAGTACTGGAATTACAGGCATGCACCACCAAGCACTGATGTTTAGATGATATATTTCTTAACCAGTGATTACAAAACTTTATGGAAATAAAACTTCACAACATTATGATTTAGATTTATTTTCTATTATTTTATATGGTCCATATGAAGATATGTTAAATTTCTTAAAAAAAATAACATCAATGCATGTCTATAAAAAACCAAAATAACATGAGACCCGGTGATGCTTCTTTTAGAAAAGTGTGAATTTAGGTGCAGGTAACAGAAAACCAAGTAGCAATGGCTAAAATCCCAAGTTGTTTCCCTAATAAGCTATCTGGAAGTAGTGGTTCCTGGTTTTATATCCTGCAGCAGATCAGAGCTCTCCCTGGGTATATCTCTCCTTTTATTAGAATGGCAAACACCTTTCGAGAAGCCTCAACATCATACTTTCCCTTTGTCCCAGCAGCACAAGAAGTTGATAAAGTGAATACTTGCTTCTGTTTTTAGTCCTCACCATGGAAGGTACACACATAAAGAGAAGGTTTGGCCTGTCTGTGGCTGATCTGCCAAGGTGTTGACCAGGGTCCAGCTCTGTAATTGGCTGCCAGACCATAGCCATTATGCTACAATGGTCTTTTGCATTGTTTCAAGAGGAAAAACTCTCAGAATCGTCCAGTTACTGTAACCAGCACCAAATCTTGCATTTCTAGGTAATTTTTTAGCCTTCTGCATGTAGTTTTTTTTTTTTTGGTACAGCAGCCTATAATGAAAAAGATTTACCTACTTCAAATTTAATGGTGTATATGGGAAAGGATGCCTTTAATGGAAATGTGTGTTTGCATAAAAGAATAAGGGGACAGATACTAGTTACTTAATTTTAATTTGTAGCATATATCTAGTATTGTTAATCTGGAATAATGAGAATGAGAGAGGGTTAAATTTCTTGCTTAGCCCATATATTTGGCATCCCATGATACAGTTCTTTGGAAAAAATATCCCTAACTTATTATTCCCTATGGCAACCTGAGCTAGTAAGGAAGAACCTCTATTTAGAAATTATACAGTCTTGCAGTTCACTTCATTTGAATATTTTGGGGGTGCTGATATTGTCTTAAAAGTTAAACAGAGCTCAATAGTCTTGGATTCTTGCTGGTCACCCTTAGGGTTTATCTGGTGATGAAGTTGTCTCAAAATCTTAGTAGGCTTTCTGATATCTTTGCCTGAAGTCAATTCCTACAACAATGTGTCAAATTTAGATTCTTTGGGAAACTGAATACTGAGATGGAGTTAGGATTGAGAGAATTTTTAGAGTGTGTTAACTTTGTGTTATTATAACAGAAATTGAAATAATCACCTTATTATGGTTACATATAGAATGACCACTGAATAACTTATGTATTAATGTTCAAAGTTTATGGATTTAAGATATGAGGGGGGCCCATCATGGTGGCACACGCTTGTAGTCCCAGCATTCGGGAGACAGAGACCAGAGGATCACAACTCATGGACAGCCTCAGCTACTTAGCAAGGCCCTTCACAACTCAGTGAGACCCTGTTACAAAAAATATAGAGTAAAAATAGGACTGGGGGTATAGCTCAGAGGTAGAATGCCCCTGGGTTCCATCCCCAGTACTGAAAAAAAAAAAAAGAAGATATGAGGGTTCTTTATATCATCAGTAGAAATTATAGTGGATTTACTGAGTGGTAACCTAGGCAGGTGGGTTGTGGCCCAAGAAGGTGGGTCCCTGGAAGTATGGATCGTGCTTTTGTCTTTGAATCCCCTTTCTGGTCCCCCCGCCCCCCGCCCGTCTCTCTCTCACTTCCTGTCTTCATAATATGAAAGCAAAGCTCTTGGTCTATCCTGTTCTCTGTTCCCACCACCATGCCCTGAAATTCACAATCCCTGGCCTCACATGGACTGAATTCCCAAATCTCCAAAAATTGTGAGCAAATGAATCTTATTTCCTCTAAGTTATGTGGCCCATTGTTTTGGATTATATCAGTGAGAATATCGACTGAGATACAAATTAGGAAGAGGTTTATTTTGGCTCACAGTTTCAGTTCATGGTTACATGGCCCTGTTGCTTTGGGCCCATAACAGCATAACAGTGTAGTAAATCATGGTGGGAGCAAGTGATGGAAGAGGCCTCTTCACCTCATGGAAGTGAGGTGGCAAAAAGATAGAAAGAGATGGGGCTAGGTCACCAATATGCCCTCTCAAGACATATCCCCAGTGACCTAATTTTCTTTTACTAAGACCCTGCCTCATAAAGGTTCTACCACCTTCCAATGGTACCACATATAAACCCTTGAAGGACATTCAAGATCCAGACTATAGCAAGGGATAATAATTATAAAAGTTAAAAGGGTAAGGAAGGAAGACTGCATAATGAAAGTCTTTAGACTATGATATAAGCCTTATTACAGTGAAAAGAAATGGAAAGGAGTGAGACTGGGCAAAAATAATTCTCTGACAAAGGAGGCTATAGCTCCAATGGAGTCTTTGCTAATTCAACAGGGAGCTTCAGAGAAAAAAAGCTCCTTAGACGAGCCCTGCTCTGGGCATATACAACCAGGCCCTTGTACTTGTAGATCCATTGCTGAATAGGATTTTCTTAGAGAAAGTATGGCCTTACCACCAGAGCAGAGTGAACCACTTTCCTTGCAAGTTCTTTCTTGAAGGAAGATCAGTTTGGGACACTTTTATTGCTAGATGCTTTGTTCCTTTCCCCGCTTTATTTAACAATTCATAACAAGAAAGTTGGGTGAGGAGGCCCTGTGGGCATCAGACTTTGCTAGAAGGTCTTCCCTCTGCCTGGCAAAGAATGCTGAATGAGCGGCATTTAGGAGCTTGGGGGTCTGTGTAGGTGATCTTATCTCTTGCTGTGTTGGTACTTCTCTGCTTCCAGATCTATCAAGTCTCCAAATTATAGAACTTTCAGTCAACTCAGACCTTTACCAACAGAGATATCTAAAAAAAATGTTCTATTATTCTCTCATGTTTTTGCCAACATTCTCACTGTTGTAATTCAAAACAACTGACTGTACAACTTAGAGGAAAGGAGATTTATTTGCTCACAGTTCTGGGGGTTTGGGGGGTTCAGTCCATGTGAGGCAGGTTCATTAGTGAAGCTCAGGGCATGGTGGCAGGAGGCAGACAGAGGGAGAGAGCCAGGGCTCTGCTCTCACATCATGGAGGTGGGAAACAAGAGAGTATTTTTAAAGGTATTGTATTTTTTTAAGGGTATGTACACAGGGCCATATCTCCAGTGACCCGACTCCTCCATCCACAACCCACTTGCCTAGCTTACCACCCAGTAAATTCATTACAAAGGATCTATCTACTAATGAGATTAGAACTATAATGATTTAATTCTATCACCCTTATATCAACATCAATATATGAGCTCTTTCGGGGGTCATTCTATATCTAAGCTGTAATACCTCCCTACTGACAGATATTCTCTGACTTATAATCTTTTCCTTGTAGGACCTTGCCAAAACCTATAAGAAAATAACCCACATAATGTCAATATCCTAAAGTAATGTTTCCTGCCATTTCCCTTAATGCTACAGCCTTGGTAGATAAATGTTTTGAATTTCAAGGCATGATAAGCAAGAGACTAAAACAAATACCCAGCCACCACCTAGCAAATCTTACCAACATCTCAGCTTATAGTAGTTGGGTCCTCACTGCCCTCTGTTCTGCCATTTTTACTCAGCCATTCTGCATTTTTATTTTTATTTACTAGTTGTGACACTTTATTTGCTACATCTAAAGTTGAAAGAATGTGTTTAGCTTCAAGTCATAGGGGCTTAAATTGTATTTTTTTTTAATTTGCACAACAAGAAGTCTAGAGGTGGGTGACTTCAATTTAAATTTATTATTTACATGACATGAAGGCATCAAGTTCTTGATTCAGTCTGTTTTTGCCTTTTCCTCATGGCTACAAGAGGGTTGCCACCAGCTCCAGGCTCCATATCTCACCTAACCATATCCAAAGGCAGAAAGAAATATCCCATAAAAGTATTCACTTTGTGTGCCTCCTTCATTAGCATTAATTCTTCCCAAAGGCCTGTACACATAGATCTATTACACTACATTCACTTACAAAGGGACATAAATCTCTAGTATTTTCACTTTCAATAGTGGTAGGAGGGAAGCAGAGGAGGGGGATTTGGAGCAGAGCCAGACAGTAGTTTTTGCCTTGGGTTTATGCCTATTGATCTTAGTCCTTCAACCTCCAACTTGGAAATAGATAAACCATCTGTTTCTCTTCCTGGGGAGCAGCAGGTTATGAATAAATTATGTTGTCATAGCCCAGAGAGTCCTTAAAACAAAGCACTGTCAATCCAAAGCCTTCAATTCATTAAATTCATATTAGTTTCTATTGCTCATTTGATGGTATCTGATTGTTCTCTAGAATAGGGAGCATTGGCAGGATAGAATAATGGGAGAAAATGACTTCAAATCTACCTCACCATCCCTTCCTTTCCCCAGTACCAAATAATCATGAGACCCCCTTCTCTCAAGGTGCTGTAGTTAATATCTGGGAAACCAGTGAGCTAAGTGAACTGGTCCAGGGGGAAGGGTTAATAAATATCAGAAAACTCTAAGCTAGAGTATTGGGGAAGGTCAAGGGAGAGAAGATACATTATTGATGGAGTGAATTTACTGCCAGTGAGGAAGTTGAGGGCATATTTGGTAGTATTAGGCTTCCAAACACCTCTAAAACCATACATTTGTAAAGCTGGTGGTTCACCTTTCTTCCTAAAATATTATTCTTAACTATAATTTTACCTTCTTAAGTGTCTCAATCTCAGGATTCTCAGAAGGATTTTAAGAAAATCTCCTGGTATTTCCAGAATATTCTTCCCCTGGCAGCAACCTTTTGGATGACTGACTGTGGTCTAAACCAGAAAGCCCTACAGAGCTCCTTGAAGAATCAAAGGCAGCAAAGGATTATTATTGCCATTTCTGGCCTGAGCCCTTTAAATTGGCTCAGCTTTCCAGTGCCCAAGGAACCAGGGACACATTTGCAAACAATAGCTTGTACCTTTGTTCCCATGACTGTCGCTCTCACAATTCTTGTTTCCATCTTGCCTTCTTTGGTTCTCTTTGTTTTGCCAACCTGTCCACTGTATCTCTCTGAAACATGTTTTCTCTTGTTTGCTGGTGCTTGGAGACACTCACAGTGGCCCCAACTGACCACCCTAGGCTCTTAGAGACTGATGCTGCCCTCTTCAGAGTCTCCAAGTCCGTCACTCCAAGACAAGAAAGAGTTTTTAATTGTGGACTTTACACAAGTAGACCTTGAAGATTACATTAAATTTGAACTGGTTTGTACCTTTTCTGGAGCATGGTCAGTTTCTCAGATTCCCCTCAGACTCCCAAGGTCTTGCCTTGGCAGGAATGAAGCACACCCTTCACTGCATGGTGACAGGCACTCAGCTCCATGTTGAGCCACAGACTTAACGTCTGGTTTCTAAGAGCTCCAAAGGACTTGGTGCCATCCAACTCTTCCTGGTCCATTAGTTTGAAAACTGTTCATCACAAGGTATTTTGTGGCTCAGACAGCAGCTGGGATCCTTTGGCCTTTTGAGGTTCAAATGTGCTGGATGGCTTTAGAACACAGGAAACCAAACTATGATCTGCCTAGATCATACATCTGGGTGCCCTTCTTACTCCCTGAGTGCTCTTGCCCAGATAACTTAACTTCACACTTTCTTTGTCTGTAAAATGAGTACAATGATCCCCTTACACTTTGGGACAATGATACAGTGAACACATAGAGCATTAAGGACAGTGGCAAGCAGGTAATGTTACCATTACCTGTGCCCCATCAGGAGAGGCCCTGCATGATGACTTTACATTTCATTTGAGGGCTTTGAGTTTTTGCTGCAGAAAAAAAAAAGGCTAATTCCAGAGAGCACTTTGTCACCTGATCTACATTGCCACCCCATGCTCACTGCCACCCTGATGTCTTATCTCCCCCAAATACCTCTGACATAATAAGTTTGGAATGCAGAAGGCCTCCTGAAAGTCTAAGGACAATTAAGGAAATTTATAATACATCATTACACAAAAACAATTCAGACTGAAGGCATATTTTTTATATATTATTTTTGGGAAAGAGTGTGGAAAGAGGGGAGAAAGAAAGTGGGAGGGAGAAAGAAGGGATAGGGAGAGGAAAGAGAGGAAAGAGAAAAGAGGTGTTGAGACCAAGATATCCAGTTTTTTAAAGTCCTTTAGACCCTACAGTCCCCATCCTCCCACCTTTTCCTCATCTCTCTGTTTTAATCGCCTCTGTCCTTACCTTTGTCTTTTCTCTCTTTAAAGCAAAGTCCTTGGAATTTTATCTTCTACTTCAAATTTTCTAAGTACAATAATCTCGTAAAGATAGATTTAGTCCTAAGAGGAACTCAACTAGCAGGGTTTTTTACTTTTGTATTAGAGATTGAACCTGAGGGATATTCTACCTCCAAGCTACATGCCCAGTCCTTTTCTATTTTTTATTTTGAGAGAGGGCCTCACTAAGTTGTTGAGGGTCTTGCTAAATTACTGAGGCTGGCCTTGTACCTGTGATCTTCCTGTCTCAGCCTCTCAAGTCGTGGCACTACATGTGTGTGTGTGTCACCATGCCAGCTCACATGCAGCTTTATAAATTGCAAAAATCCCCACACGTATATGTTGATGATGATGATAACCAACTCAACAATCAAAGACTTAAAGTGTGCTAATAGAAAAATGGCAACTAACAGTTGTCATTAGCATATGTTTTATAGTTACAAAGCACTTTCAAATTTCTTATGTCTCATTTCAAGGAAGTTCCTTTTCTGTTCACAGCTAGAAAGTTTACAAATAAGGGCCTTATACCATAGGACTGGGCACCCAAGTACACAGGTGCACACACATGAAGTAGCCCTGGCTCTGTGTGGTTTTGTGGTTCTCATATGAAGCTCCAGGAGAGACCAAGCTCCCTATCAATCAAGAGCCAAAGTCACTGGGGCAGTATCTATTGATCCTGGTTCTGGCTGGAAACCTTGGACACAAGGGGCCACCAAGATGAGATATTAGCTTTACTCTCTTAACAGATACACGTATTGGGCTTCTGAAAATTCAGAGAATGGATGTGCTCATCTTCCTCTGGGATTATTGGGTCATTTCTCAGCATGTCTGAAGCCTGAATAGGAGTACAAGCTTGGTGAATCTCATTCAGCATCCATGGCTCAAGCAGGAAAAACCTGAAATTTGAACAAAGATTTAAGTACTTTCAAGCACACAGCCTTTTCATCTATAAGGACTAATTCACAGTGTGCATTTTATGCATCTTCATAGGGTCAGGGCAGCTTCCCTGGACCCTTACATCTTAGCAAATTGGGGCTGGAGTGACACTTATAAGTGAACTATTCAGTGGAAGAGCTTCTTCTGATGTGAATTTTATTGGGAGAGACCATAAATATTTCCTGCACACACGTCTGTATATCCATACGATGCTTCATTTTGGAAAGCAACAATAACAACTGCATCATTACGCAACACAGAGGCTAATGTGTCATCCAGCTTGGTGGAGACAAAAGGCAAAAATCATCCTGTCAAGTCATAAAATGAATTGTGCCTGGGCACCAGCTAGCTGCCAGCTTGCTTGTGGGTCCCATAATTTGAGGACTTGAGCTGAGTCTGTGTTTGTAGCTTAGGGTACCCACTGCCCCAGGTAGCTCCCCAACATCAGGCCTTGCCGCCCTCCAAGTCCCTGTCTTGACCATGATGAGAAGTTGCTGGGACTTCACAGGTTGGACCAGTCATTTCCAAGGCCTTTACAAACTTCCTGAATAGGCGTTGATATGGAACACACTCAGGCATCTCCCCAGGCTCTTTACCACTGTCAAAGCTTTTAACACACTGCGCTGTTATTTTCTTTTAGATAAGAAAAAAATATCCTCTTAGCTTCATGGTTGAGGGCTCATAAAAAAAGACAGATTAACAAAAGAAAAACATACATAACTGGGCATGGTGGTAGACCTATAATCCCAGTATTTATGAGATTTGATGGAAGGATCACAGGTTCAAGGCTAGGCTCAGCAATTTAGGCCCTTAGCGACTTACCAAGATCTTGTTTCAAAATAAAAAAATAGAAAGATCTGGAGGTGTAGCTTGGGGATAGAATGCCCCTGAGTTAAGTCCCCTGTTTCAAGAAAAGAAAAAGAAAAACATATATATTTGATGTAAGTTTTATATGACAGAAGCCTTTATAAGGAAATTAAGGCTCAAAGAAATAGTTAAACCTGAGTATTTTTTAATAATACACCTGATGAAGCATAGAGAGTAATGGAGAAATAAAATAGGGCAAGGAATAAGGCTTAATGACAATCAACAAGAGGGAAGATAGCGAGGCCTATTGGTCTAGATTCTCCTTTGTGTTTCTTTGTGTTCAGAGATAAAAACACTCTTTTCCCTCAGGTATAGGGAGAGCGTCTCTCACATGAGGATCTTCAGAGCTGCTGCTTCAGAAGAAAGCCAAGAAGACTTTCTCAAGTTTTATGAACTGCTTCAGGGTAGGGGAAGGTGGTATTAACTATTCTGCATCCTCAGTTTTTAAAATTCCTTCAGCTTAAAGTGCTTGGGGGCAGCATGTCCTAAATCTCATCAGATTAATCACTTATCAGTCTCTATCATTAGATACAAATTCCTCTAAGACAAGGACTGTGTCCTATTTATATCCATGTTCTCAGCATCTAACACAATGCCTGGCACATAGTAACTAGTCAATAGGTTTGCTGATTGAATAAACGAATGGCTTTGGCTCAGTAGGGCAAAGGAATTAGTTGTTATTTCCTCAGCTGAATGGCTCCCTTATGGCAATATTCATCTCCTCTAATTTTGTTTGGACCACTTTATGTCCCTTACATTGCATATGGGTAATGAGTACTGAGAGCATTTATACTTTATTTAGCCATTCTCTCCCTGAACAGGAATGATAATGAATAATTCTTTCATAAAATCAAATAAAACATAAAAGGGAAGTATAATGGTTGGGAGTAGAGGAGAGAGAATGCCTCTGATGGCCCTGAGGCCAGACTTGATGGGTACATATGAAAGCCCTCTGCTGACAGTGGGCCAGACCCCTGCTAGCCAGAGTGTGAAATGTGGGTGTCTGTGTTGTCTCAGTTAGAGGAAACTTGTGGCTCTTAATAGGTGAGGCTCAGGGACACTAGACACCCTGTAACACTTGAGTCAGTCCCTTGTGATGAAGAATTTTCTCTCCAAATGCCATTAATGCTTTAGATGAGAGTCCTTTTTATTATTTTTATTATTATTTAATATTGTAAGTTGGATTGGTTGTAGGATATACTGTTTCATTCTTCCCTCTCACCTCATTCATTTTCCCCTTCTTTCTTCTTTTCCTTCCTTATTTGCTTATTTCCTTCCATTTGTCCGTTCAGTACTTACCAAATATCCACTAGAAAAAAATGTGTGGTGAGGCACATGAGAATAAATCGAACTTGGCCTTGGCTTCAGGGATAAAAGTTGAGCAGGAAAAATAAAAAATCAGGAGAACTGAAAAGAAAGTATTAAGTGAAAGAGAAGTAAAGGCAAAATGTCACAGGAGACCAGAGAAGGGAGAGATGCTGCTGATGTTTTCAGTGAAATGTATCTTATAAATCTATACCTGATGATGTTTGTTAGAGTTTTGCTGTAAAGAAAGACCTTTCCTATGTATCTTCTGGTTAATATTACACCTCAAGTAATCCCATAAAGGTGCTTTTTTAAGATTTACCTCTCAAAGTTTCTTGGCTCTACTTTGTATTGCTTGGAGCCTCACCCTGCAGGCATACCCTTGCCCTCCATTAGCTGGGTTTGGCCAATGAGAAGCTCTGTGAGAAGGGAGGTCTTTTCAGTAAGCAGCAAGAACCAACAGCCTCTAGAGTTCCACTTCTTACCAGACAAGCTTATGCTTGGGCTCCAGAACTCTGTCTCCCCCTTTCCTCTCCTGCTCAGGGGTGGCACTGTTTCCTGATCTTAAACATCTCTTCTTACTGGGAATGGTGGTACACACTTGTAATTTCAGAATTTGGGAGGTTGAGACAAGAAGATTGCAGGCTCTTGGCCGGTCTCAGCTACTTAGTGTGGCCTTCTGCAACTTAGTGAGATCCTTTCTCAAAACTAACTAACTAACTAACTAAATAACTAACTAACTAACTAACTAACTAAATAAATAAATAAATAAATAAATAAAACTAGGATTATAGCTCAGAGGTAGAATGCCCCTGGGTTCAATCCCCAGCACTTAAAAAAAATCTCAGCTTGACTTCTTCACCCCATTTTGACTTTCAGAGTCCCCATCACCAGAGTAAGCAATCCTTTGCCTAAATTCTCTGAGTTGGTGGCACATGCCTATAAAATCATATTAGGAAGACTGAGACAGGAGGATCACAAGTTTGAGGCTAGCCTTACAACTTAGCAAGACCCCCATTGACCTAGCAAGACTCTGTTTCAAAATGAAAAATAATAAGGTTTGGGGTAGCCAGGAATATATACTGACTCCAAATCCAGGCCTTTATCCACTGCTTTGTGCTGTCTCCCACATGGATAATAGGGATGAAAAAGTAATACAGTCTTGTGCCACATAATGATGTTTTCATCAATGTAGAACCACACATCTCACACTGGTCCCATAGATTACAAGGGGTCTAGAAACACCTAGCACCTATTGACACATGGTGCAACACATTACTCCAGTGTTTGTGGTGAAGCTTTCATAAGCAAACCTGTTCTGTCAACCACATAGAAGTATAGTAATAAGACTTCCGGGAAGATGGTGACGGAGAAAAGCAGTGTTTATGAGTCCTGCGAACACTCAATCTCTATTGCCACAAAATCAGTGCTTTTCATAGCCAGAAAACATGATCAGCAGAAATAAAAAATGTAAACACAAGGGACAGAGGAAAAGAAGACTAGAAGAACAACCGGAGACCAGAAAAGAAACCAGTCGGCATTGCAGTGGCAGAGCTGTGCTGATGCCATCTTGCCTCACAGCATCAGGCTCCAGAGAGGAAAGGTAAACAAGGAGCTGAAGTGAGCAGCTGCAGATCATTCTGGTGTAATTCAGCAGTTCTTTTTAGCACAAAGAATGTCTAAAACTCTCAGTGACCAAGCTCATCACGCCCTCTAGGGACTCAGAACAGAGCTCAAAACCAGAAAAGAAATATGCCAGCCTCACGGCCAAGGGTGTGGCAGTGGTGCCATATTGCCAGCAGCAGCGATGAGTTCACTATGCCCACAACAGTTCCAGATCAGCACGCACAATAACCGTAAGTGAAATTACGGCCCCTAAAGGAGAAATCCAGCACTGCACCCCCAGGGACTTGCAAAGCTTTAATAATCTCCCTGGGTCTGAGATTTTGCAGTCCAACCCAGTGAAGGAGTAGCGGTGGCAGAGATACCACACCCTACTCGCAGCTCCCCATGGGAAAACGCCCAGCCCAGCACCCCGTCAGTCTCACACAGCCTTGATTAACTGGGTCTGAGACTTTGCAATACAACCCAGTAAAGGAGTAGTGGCAGCTGAGATTACCACAAACTCAAGATCCAGAGCACCCTAAGTGAAGTCATGGTGACCCAGGGAAGAACCCAGAGAAGGCACAAACTTCTGAAATCATGGGGAAGAGAAACAACAATAGAGCAATGAACACACACAACCCCATAATATCAGAACCTGATAACACAGAAATTCAGAGATCTCTAGAAGATCAAATCAGGAATATAACTGTAGAAATAATACAGGACTTTAGAAAAGAATTTAGAGTCTAAAAGAAATAAAGGATGCAATCTTTGAAGTAAAGGCATCAATTCAAACTATAAACAATCGATTAGACCACATAGAGAATAGAATCTCACTCCTAGAAGATGATCACTCCAAAAACAAACGCATAATTTCTAATTTAGAAAAAAATCAGACAGCAGGAATCTGACATTGAAGAAATATGGGCCCATCTTAAGAGAGCTAACCTATGAATAATCAGAATAAAGGAGGGAAAAGAAGGTGAAACCAAAGGGATCAATAATATCTTCAAAGATTTAGTAGCAGAAAATTTTCCAAATATAGAACAAGAGGTCGATACACAGGTCCAGGAAACTTACAGAATTCAGTTTAGACAGGATCAGAGAAAAGGTTCCCCATGCCACATAATTGTCAAAATGACCAAAGTAGAAGCCAAGCAGAGAATCTTAAAGGCAACAAACACAAAAGGCCAAGTGACATTCAGAGTCAAATCAATTAGAATCACTCCAGACTTCCCAAACCAAGTCATGTAACCCAGAAGGGCCTGGAGTAACACATTCCAAACTCTGAAAGAAAACAACTTCCAGCCAAAAATTTCCTATCCAGCAAAACTATCTATCAAATTAGATGGGAAAATAAGAAGCTTCCATGACAAACAGAAACTGAAGGAATTTATGTCTTAAAAACCAGCACTAGAAAAAATACTCAAAGAGATTAACTACAAAAAAGAAGTAGGTAATACACACCAGAACCAGAGAAACAAGATTTTCCATCCAGCAGACAACTAAGCAAAGAAGAATAAACAGTATTTCAAACAGAAATAAAATCTTAACATGTTAGGAATTAAAAGTTATCTCTCAATAATGGCACTGAATGTAAATTGCCTCAATTCCCCAATAAAAAGACATAAAGTGGCAAAATGGATTCAAAACCAGAATCCATCCATTTGATGCTTACAAGAAACACACTTTACAAGTAAAGATAGTAACAAACTCAAGGTAAAGGGCTGGAGTAAGGTAATTCATGTTAAGTAGCCATCCTAACAAATGTGAAGTAGTATTTCTGTATAGTTTTTATTTGTATTTACTTAATGATTAGTTCTATTATGATAATGATGAGTGATATTCATGTGTTTATTGGTCACATAAGAATCTTTTGAGATTTATTATCTGTTTTAGTCTTTTACCTAGTTCTAAATTGTATTGTTTGCTTTTATTGTTGCTAATTTTTAGGATTTCTATTTGAAATATTAATATGCCTTCAGATATAGCATTTGGAAATATTTTATACCATTCTTTTTTTTCTTTTTTGGTGGTACTGGGGTTCCTGGAAGCCCTTCTACCTCCGGGCTACACTCCCAGACCTATTTTTGCATTTTTATTTGGAAACAGGGTCTCCTAATCCAGCGCGCAGCTGGCTTCGAACCTGCGCGATCCTCCTGTCTCTGCCTCTCATGCGTGGGGATAACAAGAGTACACCACCATGCCCTGCTATTTTATCCCATTCTATCAGTAACTTTTAATTCTGTTTACATTGTCTTTGGATGTACAATATTTTTTATTTTTTATGAAGTTTGTTTATTCTTTTGTTGCCTGTGCCTTTGGAATCATATTCAAGAAATCACTGCCAATTTCAATGTTGTGAAGTTTTATGACACAGGTTTTCTTCTAAAAGTTTATAGTCTTAGCCGGGCATGGTGGTGCATGCTTGTAATCCCTGTGCTTGGGAGGCTGAGACATGAGGATTGCGCAGGTTCAAAGCCAGCCTCAGCTACTTAGTGAGGCTCTCAGCAACTTAGTGAGACCCTGTTTCAAAATGAAATATAAAATAGGGCTGGGAGTATAGCCCAGAGGTAGAAAGCCTCTGGGTTCCACCCCCAGTACCACACACACACACGCGCGCACACACACACACACACACACACACACACACACACAAAAGATTTGCCAGGCTTGGCGCACACTTATAATCCCTGCACTTGGGAGGTGGAGATAGGAGGATTGCGCAGGCTCATAGTCAGCCTCACTGGCTTAAGAGACCCTGTTTCCAAATAATATAAAATAGGTCTGGGAGTGTAGCCCGGAGATAGAAGAGCTTCCAGGAACCCCAGTACCACCAAAAAAAAAAGTTTATAGTCTTAAAATTTACATTTAGCTTTATAGATTTGAAATCAGAAATTGTACATCTTCTAGCTGTGTTCTTTTTTGAGATTGTTTTGGGTATTTAGAGTTCATATTTCATGTTAGAATAGGTTTTTTTCTGAAAAAAATATGATAGTTTCACCTTTAAAAAAAATCCTCTGGTAAGAAAGAAAACAAGAAAGAAATATTGAAATGTTATCACTAAGTGATCAAAAGTTTTATATCAGACAAATGAATCTGTTATATGAAATTATCATTGTTAATTTTGGATAAATTGCTGTAATATTTAAAAATAAATAAATAAATAAAGAGCTATCCTAAAAAAAAAGAAGTATAGTAATAAACCATAATCATGTATAGTACCTGGTAAGTGACTCATTGATTTATATACTTATCATACTATCATAATTTCAGAGTATGCTTCTACTTATTAAAATAAATTTTTCCATAAAATTATATACCATGTTACTCCAGCAGCAGTTTCTGTATCTCATATTTCCTAGATCCCTTGCTTGCCTCATTTTCTCTTGGGCTTATCTTAATCTTCTGTTATTTGGTTATTCATGAGTCTAGGAGTAATATACTATATTTCACATACATATGCATATGACCTACGTGTTTTTATGCCCTTCAGGTTTGTGTAAGTGCAGTATATGATGTTTACACAATGAAATCACCTGATGGTGCATCTCTTAGAACTTATCTGTGTTGTTTAGCAATGCATGCCTGTCTTTTCCAAGATCATATAAATGTTGTACTGGTTGGTTTTGGTGTTGTTTTGCTTATGTGCCTTTAAATTCAGAAAAGCTTTAAGCTTTTGTGATATCTTTTTTGTTTTGGTTGTTCTTTGAAAAAGTTAACATATAAGCTAGATTAGGAGAATGCCCCCCAAGCTTGCGTAGATACTAGTCTGACATCTGACAAAATTGCTCGCAGTAGTCAGGTGAAAATAACACAGGTTGGTGTAGTCACATGAATTAGTAAATGATGGCTCCAAGAAAAAAGGCAGTCCTCACCAGGCTTTATACTGTCATATCTCACAATGTTGTTAGGATTATCATAATGTCCTTACTTAGAAAAGAAGAAAAGCAAAAGTCATACTGAAAATGCTTTGGGTTTAGAATTTTTTAAATAAATACATGAATCAGATACAGTTGTCCAGAATACCATACCTTGGCTGCAAGAATGTTTTAATCCCTAAATGTTACTAATTTCTAAATGCTACCGATAACTAGATCAATTGATTTAATAATAATGATAAGACTAAAACCCTATTCTCTAAGAAGTCCTTATGAGAATGGAGTAGCATCTGACACAGATTCTTGGGGATATGGGCCAGAGAAGAGTTAGCCTGAAACAGACAGGAAGGGGCTTGTGTGAGAGGCCACAGGGCTCATTATTACAATTACAGAATGTACAGTGGTGGCTGATTATCCAGATGATGGCAGGGCTCCTATTATTTTTCCTGGAAAATAAGCAACTAAATAGGACTATAGAAGTATCAAGTTATATTACGAGAGTGGTCACTTAAACCACCTCTGTCATACATTATCATAAAAGCTGAGGTGAGAAGAAGGAAGCAGGGCATTCTGTGGTGCTATTTTCTTCTTCACACATGAAACTTAGCCTTGTTTCTCTTTTAAAGTGAATACTATTGAATGTTGAATTGTCTATGTCTTTGAAGGCTTGGATGAGTTTACATATAAATCTGAGTGATTCTCAACTGCAGGTCTTAGGAGACACTTAGAAAATTGTGGGGTCTTTTTTTGGATACAATAGCTATGGGTGGTTTAGTGTAAGTTAGTGGTCAGGGTAGTTCCATACTACAAAGGATTTTCCCACCTGTCTATAGGTGGAACATGAGATACACTGTTTTGATCAACTTATTACCACCACAAAGGTCTACACTCCTGGTGTTATGGCTGGGTTGAGGTTTTAGCTGTATAGAAATACTTCCAAGGTATCTGTTTTCTAAAGAACAGGTGATTTATCAGGCAAATATCTCATTGTTTTTTGGGGCAAAACATCTAAGAATGTTTCTGCTTAGAAAAATGTAGGAACACTTAAAAGAGAGGGCCATCATGAGATCATATTAATTTTTTCTTTTCTTTTCTTTTTTCTTTTTTTTTTTGCCTGGAGGAGTCAGTAGTTTGGGCATAGGAAGCCATAGTTTCTTTGGACCATGTAAGGAACAAGCTTGCCTGTTTCCTCTAGGTCCAATGGTAAATAGCATCTTTCCCACACTGATCTTTGTAGGTTGGTAGAAATGTGAGTCTTTCTCACTTTGGTGGATGCATTTAAGGGGCTACAGTAGGCTCTAGTGTCTGGGATGGAGGAAGAGCAAGTGTATAAATAAAAGCTCTCAAGGCAGGCAGAGCCTGAGGGAGAGAATAAGTCTGCAAAACTCATTCAACATGTCCCCCTTGGGAAAGTCTCCTACCATTACTGACTTAGGGAGATTGAGGTACCTCTCTAAAGGAAGCTGTGATTAGATGCTCATCAATACCATTGTGTCCTTCTAGACCCATAGAAAGACTACATTTCCCAGCACCTTGTCTGGCACCATACGACTGATATGGCCCATAAGCATATGGACAGAAGTGACATATATCACTTTTAAACTTGGTCCCTCAAACCTATGAAATTTTTAGCTTAATCTTTCTGTTTGCTGTCCTCATATGTGGTAGAGCCACTCTATGGGAATAACTAGTTCCCCAGGAACTGCTTAAAAGAATATTGCCCAGAAGAGTCACCCAAAACCACTAGATTAAGACATGAATCAGAATTAAACTTCTGTTGCATTAAGTTACTGAGATGTGAGGGTTTGCTATAAAAGCAAAACTAGTTTGTGTACAAGAACTTTGAAAGGGCTCTAATAAAACTGGATGATTACTGGAGAAATGGGTGCAGAGATAAATGAATATTATCTGCTTTCTGCCTATTAATGATCTGGATGAGAAGCTGGTAGTATGCTGATCAAACCTGAAAGGAGGCAAAAAGGAATAACTCCTGTATCTTCTAACATGATGGTCCAGAACAACTTGGTCCAGTGTAGGAGGACCAGCCCCAAGGCTGTGAGACTAAAGTACAAGGGGCAGACAGATCTAGGATTACTTTGAGTATAGTTTATTGGTACCTGGGCAGAAGCAAGATCAGCTGGATCCCCACAATTTGGGTCAGAAGAAGGGGCATATGTATGGAGTAGGAAAAAGTGTCTTCATCCAAGCTGGCATGTACCTGACTTAAGCTAATATCAAAAAGTCATGCACATTTCTAGAGACAGGTTCTGTTAGTAAATTTCTACATAAATCTCTAATAGTTCTGTTTATTTATAATTTTCTGGGAGAACTATGCAGAAAACACTGACCAGGGTTACTCTAGGGTGCAATCATGGCAGTTAGAACTCATGATGGCTGCAGTCATGTCAAGCTGACTCTGTACACATGGGACCCTAAAAGTAACTACAAAGTTCAGGATATTGGGACAAGTCAAAGATAAAATTGACTAAAAGTATATAGGACTAAATGTAAACCCATGTGTGTATGTTCCAGAAGCCAGTCTTGCAAGTCTAGAATACATGAGGTGTGAAATATGACATCAAGGTTTAAAATGCAGTAAGGATAACATGAATTAACATGATGCATAGTACAATCTTCAACTACATTAATTTAAATATTTAGAGTCTGTAGATACCAGTCCTGTTTATTTCACAGTAATTAGATCACTAATATATTCTCTGCTCTTAAGTTGCTTAAAAATAAAATTAATTTTAATTTTAGATAAATCCTATAAAAACATAGTTGTCCTTACTTAGGAGTTTCAATTAAAGGCATGAGAAATAATCGAAAGGCCTGGTTTTTATTTCTCTGGAAAACCACTTACATGGTCTTTGATAATTATATTAAAATATGTATTTTGAGGTCTAATTCTCATAAAACCCACTCTTATTTTATTTTTTGGTGGTACTAAGGATTGAACCCAGAGACATTCTACTTCTGAGCTATATCTCCAGCCTTGTTTTATTAGTATTTTGAAACAGGTTCTCACTAGGTTGATGATAGTATCACTATTTGATGAAGTTGTCCTCAAAACTGCAATCTTCCTATCTTAACTTCCCAAGTACTGGGATTACAAGCATGTACCACCATGCCTGGCTATAAAACCTACTCTTTTAAATTGTACAATGCAATGGTCTTAATATATTCATGAGATATTCTAATAATTACCACTACTTAATGTTAGGATATTTGTTTCACTCAAAGAGAAACCTCATGCATGCTAACAGTCACTTGCTATTTTTTCCTCCCTACAGTCCCTGGTAATCACTAAGCAATGCCTTTATGTATTTGTAGACTCTGGGCAGTTTATATAAATGAAATCATATAATATATGGCATCATATGTCTGGCTTCTCTCAGGACAATGTTTTCAAGTTCCATCTACTTTGTAGAATATATCAGTACTTTGTTCCTTTTATAGACAAATAATACTGCATTACATGGAAAGATTACATTTTGGTTATCCATTCATCAGTTGATGGATATTTGGTTTATGTCTACATTTTTACTATTAGGAATGATGTGTCTATGAATATTGATACAAAGCTTCTTGCATAATATTTTTTAGCTTTTTTTTTAGTATATGTTTAGGAATAGAAATGCTAGATCATGTGGCAACTGTTTAACTTTTTGAGGAACCACCAAAACTGTTTTCCAAAGCAGTTGTCCTGTTTTAATTCCCACTAACAATGATAAGGGTTCCAGTATCTCTCCCAACTGGCCAACACTTGGCTCTTGTTTATGTATTTTGCTATAGCCATTCTGATGGAAGGGAACTAATGTCTCATTCTGACTTGATTTTTATTTCTTTAATGATGTTGAACATCTTTTCATATGCCTTTTGATCATTTGAATATCTTCATTGGGGAAATATCTATTTTGATCATTTCTTATTTACAACATGGCAGAGGAAAGGAAAGAGGAATGGCCCTGTATAGAAGGAGCCAAGTGCACGGGGTGACCTCACTGGAACAAACCACTTTTCTGCAGCTAAACTCATTTATTTCTACAGGGACCTGAGAAGTACTCCTTAAGATGGTGAGTTTAGCCCGGCGTGGTGGCACATGCTTGTAATCCCCGCACTTGGGAGGCTGAGACAGGAGTCTGCTGGCAGAGGTATTAGATCATCTAAGATTGTACCTTCTGTAAACAATAATATTTGACTCTGAAAAAGTAATATTTAACTTTTTTCTTTTTTGTATCCCTTTTATGTTCTTCCTTTTATTTATTTCCTATTTGCATACCTTTTATTTTCATCTTATGCCAAATTGCTCCAGCAAATATTCAAATGCTACACTAAATAGGAGCAGTAAAGTAGCTATCCATGTCTTGTTCCAGGTTTTATAGAAATTTTTTTCAGTTTTTCTCCATTAAGTATAATATTGACCTTGAGATGTCATATATAGCCCTTTATTATGGTAAAGTAAATTTCTTCTATTTCTAGTTTTGTCAGTTATTTTTAATCATAAATGGTTATGAATTTTATCATAGGTGTTTTATGTATCTATTGAAATGATCATATTATTTTGTCTTTAAATCTATTTATGTGGTGAATTATACTTATTTATTTGCATATGTTGAACCATGCTTGCATTCCTGAAATGAAATCAACATGATCATAATGTAACATGTTCTTAATGTGTTATTGAATATGATTTACTAGTATCTCACTAAAGGATTTTTGCATTTATGTTCATTAGTGATATTGGTCTGTAGTGGTATTGGTCTTATTTTAATAGTAGGGTAATAATGTGAAGTAGGGTAATAATATGAAGATAGAATGAATTTGACAATATTCTACTCCTTTCAATATTATGGAATATTTTGAGGAGAATTGGCATTAGTTCTTCTTTAAAGGTCTAGTAAAATTCAACCAAAAAACCATGTAATCCTGGGCTTTTCTTTGTTGAAAGGGTTTTTATTACTGCTTCAATCTTATTGCTTGTTATTGATCTGCATAGGTTTCTGTATCCTCTTGGTTCAATTTTGTTAGGCCATATGTCTATAAGGTTATATGTCATATGTCTATATATCTATATATCTATTTCTTTAGATTTTAAAATTTATTGAAGCACAGGTTTTCAAAAGAGTCCCTAATAATCCTTTGGATTAGAACTCTCTATGGTAATATCTCCTTTTTTCATCTCTAATTGTAGTAATTTGTTTTTTTTTTCTCTTTCCTTTGGTAAGTTTAGCTGAAGATTTGTCAATCTTATTTATCTTTTCCATGAACCAATTCTTTATCTATCCTTTGTATTTTTTTATTCTCTAGTTTAGCTTTTATCTTAATTATTTCTTCTCTTCTTCTGTTTATGGAATTGGTTTGTTCTTGTTTTTCTAGGGCCTTGAGATACATCATTAGGTTGTTTATTTGGAGTCTTTCTGATATTCTATATAGATATTCAGGATTATAACCTTTCCTTTAGAACTGTCTTATAGTCTCCTAAAGATTATTATATGTTGTATATCAATTATTGTTTAATTTCAGTAATTTTTAAATTTCTTCCCTGATTTATTCTATCATCCGTTCATTGTTCAAAAGTGTATTGTTTAATTTTCAGATGTTTATATAGTTTCTCTAGCTATTGATTTTGAATTTCATCCCATTATCTGATAAGATATAAGGAACTATAATATTATTTTGTATTTGCTTTTGTGGCCTAAAATATGGTCTACTTGGAAAAGGTTCTATGAACAACTGAGAAGTTAATTCAATTGTTGTTGGATAAAATACCTTATAAAAGTATGTTGAACCCTTTTAATTTATAGCAAATTTTAGGTCTGAAAAATCTACTGAGGTTATGTCTGGATGACCTATTTATTGGTGAGAAAGGTGAATTAAAATCAAATATTTTTGTATTGGAGTCTGAGTCTTTAAAATTAGTTGTGTTTATTTTATATAATCAGGTATACCTTGGGGTATAAATATTCACTATGGTTATATTTTCTCATTGGATTATTCTTTTTTTTTTGGTGGTACTGGGGATGGAACCCTTATACCTCTGGGCTACACTACCAGACATATTTTATATTTTTATTTGGAAATAGGGTCTCTTAAACTAGCAAGGCTGGCTTTGAACCTTTGCAATCTTCCTGTCTCCACCTCCCAAGTGCGCCCCCATGCCCAGTGGATTATTCCTTTTACCAGTATAATGTAACTCTCTTTGTCTCTCTTGATTAATTTTGGCTTGAAGTATACTTTGTAAGATATGAGAGTCATTACTTCTGTTTGTTTTCTAGGTCCATTTGCATGCTATGTGATTTTCTGTCCTTTTACTTTCAGCTTGTGGTTGTCTTTGCCTGCAAGATGAGTCTCTTGCAAACAACATATAGTTGGATTTTGTTTTTAATCCAATCTGCCATTCTATGTATTTTATTTAGAGAGATGAGACATTTATATTCAGTGTTAGTATAGAGAGGTGTTTATTCATTCCTACCATTTTGGTTTATTTCTAATGTCTAATTCAGTCCTATTTCTCATTTGCTTAGTTACTCTTCTAATGAGATTCATCTGATTGCAAGCTCTGAAGTTTGTTTTTAATTTATTCTGTGTGTGGTATTTTTATTAAGTATTTTCTCTAGTGCCAGCTTAGTGGTCATGAGTTATTTTAATTTATGCTTATCTGGGAAGGTTTTTATTTTTCCTTTGATTCTAAAGTATAACTTTTCTGGATATAGAAATCTTGGTTAATATTTAATATTTTTCCTATATTGTTCTAAACTATCCTGGATT
This sequence comes from Muscardinus avellanarius, assembly GCF_963383645.1. Classification (NCBI taxonomy): domain Eukaryota; kingdom Metazoa; phylum Chordata; class Mammalia; order Rodentia; family Gliridae; genus Muscardinus; species Muscardinus avellanarius. Next base: position 147,557,389 of record NC_137787.1, on the reverse strand, counting down.
TCAGAATTTATGCTGATAAATCAGAAATAATTCTAACTGGCTTACTTCTAAATAAACTCTTATGTGTTTTGTTTTGTTTTTTGAGGCTTTTAAAATTCTACCTTTGTTCTGTATGTTAGGCATTTTTTTAAATTTTTATACTTCTATTTGTGCATTCTGATTATGCATCACAGTTCAAATAATGTTAAGTCCATATATGAAGATATCACTAGACATTTTATTATGTTTGTGGAAAATTTTTGATTTTTGCCTATTTGTAGTTTTAACTGCCTTGTGAGTCTGGATGCCCATTTGACTCCCAATGTTTAAAAAAAATTTTGTTACTATTTCCCCAGAAATGTTTTCTGTGCCATTAGCCTATATTTTAGATTCCTTTTTGATTACAGTGATTCTTAAATTTGGTCTCCTTATGTTGTTCCAGCATTTTCATATATTGTGCTCATGGTTATTTTAAAATATTTTTCTCTCAGCTGAAATTCTTGCTGATATAATTCAAAACAACTGACCACACAATTAAGAGAAGGAAGGATTGTTTTCTTACAGCTTTCTGTAGATCCTGCATCCAATTCATCTGAGGCCAGGATCTGAATCTCACAGTACAGTGGTGGGAAGTAGAGAGAGAATGCACAAAGTTCTGCTCTCACGTCATGGAGGCTGGAAGTAAAAGAAAGAAAACTAGCAAGAGGATTCAAAGACACAAACACAATCCTAAGGCCAAGTGCCCAGCAATCTACCTTCTCCAACCACATTCCAATAGCCTAGGTTACCACTCAGGTGATAAATCGAGTGGATATATTTACTAATGAGATTATAGCCTCATGATTCAAATTGTATCAACCCTGAGCTCTTCAGGGGACATTTTATATCTGACCATAACAATTTTCTTTACTACTCTTTGAATATTCAGGTTAGGCTGTTTTGCCTATTATATCTGAGATTCTGTATTCTACGTGGTCTACTCTATTGAATAGACTTTCAATTAATTTTTAAATTTATTATGCCTTTCATTTCCAAGATTTTTGCTTTATTCCCTTTTAATATCTCTATCTCAAAATTTATATTTGATATTTTTAATTAAAATTCTGTACTGATTTCCTAATTTATTCAGTTGTTTTTCTGTGTTTTCATAGAATTCATTGATATTTTGTAATCACTTTTTGTCTTCTGTTTTCTTTTATATGAGGGTATTTTTAGGGCATAGCCTTTTCTTTGCAAAGTGTTCTAAGATAATAGTTGGTTGAGAATTGTTGAATATATTTTCAAGTGGAATTTGCAGTATAGTTTTCCTACTAGTTCTTTGGTGGTGATTAGTATACCGTTATACAGTGTCTATTGTGTCAGAACTTAAGGATTCCACTTTCTCAGTAGGTTCCATGAATGTGTAATTTTTGTAGCTCAGTAAATTGTGTTATATTCAGCAGGATATATGGGATTACACTTTCTGTAATTGCTCTTCACTTTTAACAACTCTGTATGTCCTAAAAGGATATGGGATTGATCTAGATTGAAGACCTTCATAAATGTGGTGTCTTTGTGTTCCCTCTACTATTGCTGTAGAAATGAATGTCTATTAGTGGAACCTGAGCATTCAGGCTATTCTTGCTTGGACCCTAGTCACTGACTTGGGATATTTCTCTCTGCTATTCATTGTTTTAAAATACTGCTAAAGTTTGAGTGGGATTAGATTATATGTTGAGCAAGGTATGCTGTTCCTTAGCTACCCTGGGGGTGTAGCTCAGAAGCAATTTATCTACCATGTGAATTCTTACTGTCACACTAGATTCCCAGAACCTTACCAAGAAGGGAAGAATAAACAACATCAACAATATCAGTGAATAATATGCCACATTAAAATAATTACCAGACATCTACTATGACATCTGAAACACAAATAATCCCAAATACAGAAACAATGAGGTCAGCAATTGATAACAACAAAAAACAAACAGTTGTGAACTAGATACAGTATTAAGGTAAATACTAGGTGTCAAATACAACATCCACAGTACTAATAACTGCCTAAACATGAATGGTGAGGGCAGAAATTATGTAAGCTATAAATTATATAAATTAAATAGTTATAAGGGATAATATAAATACAGTTAATTATGAGAAAAATGAGAATAAAAAGGCAGAGGAAATTTAGAATATTCAAAAGGTGAAATAAGGGAGAAAAATAAAAAGAAACAGAAAAAGAAAACATGTTTGTTAGAAGTAGAAGAAAGGATAGAAAGAGTATCAAGAGAATAAAAAATTAAAACAAAAATATTAATTCTAAGGTAACAAAGTAAAGCAAAAGTAACAGAATATTAAAAAGAAATAATGATTTTAAAAGAAAACATGTGTACATGTATATGAACAAATCAATCAGTAAATATAACTAGAATAAAAACAAAAATTTGTAATGAAAAATTAAAGAATCATCTCCATTGAGTTGGTTGAAACTATAGACAAGGATGGGCATTCACTGCCTATACGAGACTGTCATTTCTGTTTCTTCTTGGGCTTTGTACCCTTTTAAGAGGACAAGACCTGGAGATGATTAAACCCTGCCTTCTTTTGTGTTGCTCATCAAGCTGCAGGCTGGAGTAGCCTGAAACTGAAGCTGGTTGAAATCACTCCCAGCTTCCCTTCTTAGTGAAGGATGGAATGGGAGGTATCCCCTCTTGGAGTTTTTTTCTGGACAGGTGTACTTCAAGAGCAGGGCTATTGTAGAGTTCTAACTGTGAAGTTTTGGTGGCCAGGGTCTAACTGTGATCAGAACCTTAGAATCTTGTTAAGTAATATCTACTCCAGAGAAGGGGGCCTAGAAGATCTCTCACACTCAGCACCCATGAATGAATATAGAGTTGTAGTGCGCAGTCCCCAGATGTAATCGTGCCTGCTGTTTCAGTTTTCTGATATTCTTTAGCCGGTCACTTGAACCACCAAACTCAAAGGGAAAGCAAGTTGTATTCCCCTCTGTATATCTGACCATGATCTCCCCAGTTGGCAACCACCTCTTTGACTGTTTCAATCCTGATCTGCCAGGTGCATACTGAGCCACTCAGTAGGCACCGGCCAGAACAGTGTGGCAGTATTTGCTAAGAACTCCCAGGTTCCCACAACAACAAGCTCCATCATGACCTCAAGGTGACTCTTGCCTCAGCTCTCCACTTATATGCTGGAGAAACATAACAATTCAAATACACACAAAACTCCCAGCTCTCTTCAACCTTTGATTCAGCTAAGTTCAGACTACTTTTCTGTTCTACAGGTGTTCCCATGCCAATCCTGTCAGTTTCTCTCTCTTCTGTTTGTGTTACCCCTTCCCTTCCCTTTCTGGTGATCCAGTGTCACCCACTGCCATCACTAACTTGGCTTCAATGGACTCTTTCTTATCCTTTATTTAAAACATCAGAATTTCTGGGTTTCTCTGCATCTCTAACTATCCAGTATTAGATTCCAGTGAGTCGTTTCTATTACACACCTTGTTGAGAAGCATTATTCCTGCTGCTTCAATTACAAGCTGTGGAGCAACTAGAAATACAGCCTTTCCCTCCTTCACTTTGTTCTCCGGATTAATAGTAACTTGATTTCAATAGTGATCAATACCTTTGCTCCTGTCTAGGTACATTTCCTCCTTACTTTTTGCTACTATTATATTTTATACATTGTGTCCCCATCAACATTAATTCATAAATATTATTTTATAAAGTTGTGTTTTAAATCAGATAGGATTAGAAATAGATTTCAATTAGAATATTCATCAGTTCCATTTTTATTTTTATTTATTTTTTCTGGTACAAATGGAACCCAGAGATGTTCTACCTCTGAACCTCTAAACTTATTTTTTTTATTTATTTATTTATTTATTTATTTATTATTATTTTTTTAAATTTTTTTAAATTTTTTTTGGTGGTACTGGGGTTCCTGGAAACCCTTTTACCTCCGGCTACACTCCCAGACCTATTTTTTATATTTTTATTTGAAAACAGGGTTTCCAAATAAAACCTGTGTGATCCTCTTGTCTCCACCTCCCAAGCACAGGGATTACAAATATGTGCCACCACGCCCGGCCCTATTTTATTTTTATTTTGAAACAAGGCCTCACTAAATGCTCACCACATTGTTTGAACTTGCTCACTATCCTCTGGTCTCAACTTCCCAAGGACTAGGATTACAGATTTTTCTACCATATTGGGCTTTGTTTAGCCATTTTATTTTATTGTTGTTAATAATTTTTTATTGGTGCATTGTAGTCATGCTTCTTAATAGGATAAAAAAAAACTTGAGATATACATGCACACATCACCCAATCAGCCCTTACCCAATCCCTAACCCTTACCCTTACCCTCCCTCCTTCCCATGCTTGGTTTCCTGATTAACTTTGATATGTTTGCTTAAGTACATCATTTGCTTTAAAGAACTCCCCTCTTCCCCCCTCCCATTCCCTCAGATAAGTCACGTTAATTGCTCCTCTATAGGATCTCTTCTTCATCTAGAGTTCTTTATGTTACCAATTTCTCCCTAGTTTTTGAACATTAGGGATAGCATCTGATTTCTTATTTTTTTTTGGTATGACATTTCACTGAAAATGCCATAATTTTGTTCTCCTTTATGGCTGGGCAAGTTCCATTGTGTACACATCCCAGAATTTTGTAATCCATTCATCTGTTGAAGGACATGTTGGCTGGTTCCAGAGTTGGGCAATGGTGAATTGTACATCTACGAACATGGTTGCTCATGCATAAGTTTAGTATTTTGGTTTTCATTCTTTTTGGTAGACACCCAGAGGTGGTATTGCTGGGTCATATGGTAAGTTTGTTTTCCTTCTTCTGAGGATCTTCCATACTGTTTTCAAAAGTGATTGCATTATTATTATTTTTTTTGGTGTTCAATTCCAACTTTCTTTTTTTTAACTTTATTTTATTTGTTATACATTTACTTATTTATTTATTTTCAGAAAAAAATCTATCCTAACATGAAATATGAACTCTAAACACCCAAAACAATCTCGAAAAAGAACACAGCTAAAATATGTACAATTTCTGATTTCAAACCTTATAAAGCTAGAATAATTGAAACGGTGTAGTACTGTTATAAAGGCAGATATATAAATCATTGGAGTTAAATAAAAGCCTAGAGATAAATTCTTCCATATATTATCAAGTTATTTTTTGCCAAGGTTTCCACAGACATTTGGTGGAGAAAATAATAATATTTTAACTAAATATTGTTGAAAAATAACAATTACATGAAAAGGCATAAAATTGGAGCCATACCTAACACCATATACGAATATTAACTCAAAGTAGATAAAAGACCTAAATGTAAATCTTAAGGCTATAAACTTTTAGAAAAAAACCTGGGTCATAAAATTTCACAACATTGAAATTGGCAGTGATTTCTTAGATATGATTCCAAAGGCACAGGCAACAAAAAATAAACAAACTTCATAAAAAATAAAGAAATTGTACATTCAAAGACAATATCAGCAGAATTAAAAGTTACTGATAGAATGGGATAAAATATTTCCAAATGCTATATCTGAAGGCATATTAATATTCCAAATAGAAATCCTAAAATTATCAACAATAAAAGCAAACAATACAATTTAGAACTAGGTAAAAGACTAAAATAGGTAATGAATCTCCAAAGATTTTTATGTGACCAATAAACACATGAATATCACTCATCATTATCATAATAGAACTAATCATTAAGTAAATACAAATAAAAACTATACTGAAATACTACTTCACATTTGTTAGGATGGCTACTTAACATGGATTACCTTACTCCAGCCCTTTACCTTGAATTTGTTACTATCTTTACTTGTATAGTGTGTTTCTTGTAAGCAAGAGATGGATGGATTCTGGTTTTGAATCCATTTTGCCACTTTATGTCTTTTTATTGGGGAATTGAGGCAATTTACATTCAGTGCGATTATTGAGAGATAACTTTTAATTCCTAACATGTTAAGATTTTATTTCTGTTTGAAATACTGTTTATTCTTCTTTGCTTAGTTGTCTGCTGGATGGAAAATCTTGTTTCTCTGGTTCTGGTGTGTATTACCTACTTCTTTTTTGTAGTTAATCTCTTTGTGTATTTTCTCTAGCACTGGTTTTGAAGACATAAATTCCTTCAGTTTCTGTATGCCATGGAAGCTTCTTATTCCCCATCTAATTTGATAGATAGTTTTGCTGGGTAGGAAATTTTTGCCTGGAAGTTGTTTTCTTTCAGAGTTTGGAATGTGTTATTTCAGGCCCTTCTGGCTTTCATGATTTGGTTTGGGAAGTCTGGAATGATTCTAATTGGTTTGCCTCTGAATGTCACTTGGCCTTTTGTGTTTGTTGCCTTTAAGATTCTCTGCTTGGCTCTTACATTGCTCATTTTGACAATTATGTGGCATGGGGAACATTTTCTCTGATCCTAAAGGGAGTTTTATAAGTTTCCTGGACCTGTGTATCGACCTCTTGCTCTATGTTTGGAAAATTTTCTGCTACTAAATCTTTGAAGATGTTATTGATCCCTTTTGTTTCACCTTCTTTTCCCTCCTCTATTCCATTTTTTCTTAGGTTAGCTCTCTTAAAATGGGCTCATATTTCTTCAATGACAGATTCCTGCTGTCTGATTTTTTTTCTAAGTTATCAATTATGCATTCGTTTTTGGAGTAATCATCTTCTAGGAGTGAGATTCTATTCTCCATATGGTCTAATTGATTGTTTATAGTTTGAATTGATGCCTTTACTTCAATGATTGCATCCTTTATTTCTTTTAGACTCTCTAAATTATTTTCTAAAGTCCTGTATTATTTCTAAAATTATATTCCTGATTTGATCTTCTAAAGATCTCTGAATTTCTGTTTTATCAGGTTCTGATATTATGGGGTTGTAGGCATTCATTGCTCTATTGTTGTTCCTCTTTCCCATGATTTCAGAAGTTTGTGCCTTCTCTAGGTTCTTCCCTGTGTCACCACGACTTCACTTAGAGTGCTCTTAACCTAGAGTTTGTGGTAATCTCAGCTGTCACTACTCCTTTACTGGTTTGTATTGTAAAGTCTCAGATCCAGGGAGTTAATCGAGGCTGCACAAGACCGTGGGGGTGCCGGGCTGGGCATTTTCCCACAGGGAGCTGCAACTAGGGTGTGATGTCTCTGCCACCGCTACTCCTTCACTGGGTTGGTCTGTAACATTTCAGAACCAGGGAGACTATCAAAGCTGCGCAAGTCCCTGGGCATGCAGTGCTGGGATTTCTCCTGTGGGGTCCGCAATTTCGCTCACGGTTATTGTGCATGCTGATCTGGAGCTGTCGTGGGCATGGTGAACTCACCGCTGCTCCTGGCAATATGGCACCCTTGCCATGCCCTCCGCCATGAGGCTGGTGTATTTCTTTTCTGGTTTTGAGTTCTGTTCTGAGTCCCTGGAAGGCATGATGATCTTGTCCACTGGGAGTTTTAGACGTTCTTTGCACTGGAAGAACTGCTGAATTACACCAGAATGATCTGCAGCTGCTCACTTCAGCTCTTTGTTTACCTCTCCTCTCTGGAGCCTGGTGCTGTGAGGCAAGATGGCCCCAGTATGGCTCTGCCACCCCATTGTGAGCTGGTTTATTTTCTGGTCTCTGGTTGTTCTTCTAGTCTTCTTTTTCTCTGTCCCTTGTGTTTACATTTTTTATTTCTCTTCTGATAGTGTTTTCTGGCTATGAAAAGCACTGATTTTGTGGCAATATAGATTGGGTGTTAGGAGGACTCCTAACTGCTGCTTTTCTCAGTTGCCATCTTCCCAGAAGTCCCTGTTTAGCCATTTTAAATATTTACCTATTCAGTTGCTTTTGCCATTGCTCTGTAATTATTCATGTAGATTTGAATTATTGTTTAGTGTTCTTTCATTTTAGTTTAGATAACTCCATTTGGTATTTTCTTATAGGGTAGGCTCACTAGTAAAAATTCTCTTAATTTTTTATAAATTTATTTCTGGAGAATAGTTTTTCTGAAAATTGAATTCTTTAAAAAATCCTTTCTTATACTCTTACTGGTAGACAGAATTCTTGATTGACAATCTTTTTTTTTTCTTCTTTTAAGTTCATCTTTCCTAGGAAAATTTTTTTTTAAATTTATTGGTACATTGCAATTATACATAATTATGAGGTACAGAATGGTAGAGGAATACATGCACACATTACATCTTTAGTCCTTCCCCAATTCCTACCTCATTCCCTACCCCATTCCTCCTTCTTAAATTTGGCTTAGTGACTGACTTTGATATGTTTGTGAATGGACATCATGCACATTACAGTGTTTCCTTCTTCCCCCTTCCCATCTCCCTCAGTTAGGTTGACTTCTTTTTTCATCTAAGGTTTCTCTTTCTTTGTCTGGAGTCACTCCTAAGTCCCATTTTCTCCTTAGCTTCCACATATGAAGGAGAACATCCATCCAACTTTTCACTTTTTGTGACTGGCTAATCTCATTTAGCATAGTAATCTCCAGTTCCATCCATTTTCCTCCAAATGATATAACTTTGTTCTTCTTTATGGCTGAGTTAAAATTCCATTGTTTACATATCCCATGGTATTATAATCCATTCATCTGTTGAACATCTTGGCTGGTTTCACAGTGAATTGGGCAGTTTAAACATAGATGAAAATGCATTAGTTTGGTAGTTTGATTTCCATTCTTCTGGGTAGATACCCAGAAGTGGTATTACTAGGTCATATGGTAAGTTAATTTCCATTCTTCTGAGGATCCTCTATAAAGTTTTTCAAAATGGTTGCATTAATTTGCAATCCCACCAGCAATGTATCAGAGTTCCACCTTCTCTATACCCTCTCCAGCCTTTGTTGTTGTTTGTATTTTAATGATTGCCATTCTAATTGGGGTTCGGTAAAATAGGGTAGTTTTTTTTATCTCAGATGTTGAACATTTCTTCATACATTTATTGACCATTTAAGTTTCTTCTTTTGTGAAGTGCTTATTTAGTTCACTTGCCCATTTTTGATTGAATTATTTTCTTAGTGGTAAATTTTTTTTTTTTTTTTTGGTATTGAGGGTGGAACCTAGAGGCGTTCTACTTCCAGGCTATACTCCCAGACCCATTTTATATTGTATTTGGAAACAAGGTCTCACTAAGTAGCTGAGGCTGGCTTCTAAGCTGCGTGATTGTCCTGTCTCAGCCTCCCAAGCGCGGGGATTACAAGCGTGTGCCACCACGCCCAGCCTCTTAGTGGTAAATTTTTTGAGTTCTCTGTATATTCTAGATATTGCCAGTCTTTTCTTTTTAATACTTTGAATATGTCACACTATTGTTTTCTGACCTACATGGTTTCTGATGAGAGATCAACTGTTAATCTCCTATGGACTTTTTGCATGTGCTGAGTTCTTTGTCTTTCAAAGGTTTAATTATGTGTTTATGTGTGCATCTTTTTTAATTAATCTTACTTGAAGTTCATTGAGCTTTTTTGATGTTTAGATCAGTTTTTCAGTGAAATTTTCAATAAAAATATTGGATTATTATTTCAATAATTATTTTTGCTCTTTTCTTTTTCCTCTTCTAATTGTGCATATTGTTAAGGGACTCATATTTTCCTGAGGTGCTATTCATTTTACTTCATTCTATTTTAAATTTCTTAAGCTAGACACTTTTTTTTCAGTACTGGTAATGGAACCCACAGACATTCTATCTTCAAGATACACTCCCAGTCCTATTTTTTATTCTTTATTTTGAAACAGGCTCTCACTAAGTTTCAGGGGGCCTCACTAAGTAGTTGAGGCTGGCAATAAACCTACAATCCTCCTGTCTCAGCTTCCCAAGTACTGGGATTACAAGTGTGCACCACCATGCCCTGCTTATACTAGACACTTTCGTTTTTGTTTTATGTTGTTGTTGAACTAGGGTTCCTGGGAACCCTTCTACCTCCGGGCTATACTCCCAGACCCATTTTTTATATTTTTATTTTTATAAAAATATAAAAAGGGTCTCTTAAGCCAGCGTGGTTGGCTTTGGACCTACGTGATCCTCCCATCTCCACCTCCCAAGTGTAGAGATTACAAGTGTGCACCACCATGCCCAGCTGTTAAACTAGACACTTTCAATAGACAAGTTTTCTGATCCTTTTTATAATGATTATCTTAATAAGTATTTATTTTTTCTTTTATACTTTTATTAGAACATTAGAATCTCACATCATAATATAGTTTATAGTAATGGTGACATACATGCACACAGCACTTGATGGACTTTCACCTGGAACCCTCTCCACTCCTCTCCTTCTCATACGGGGTATTGAGATTGACAATGGTATTTTTACATGTATACAATGTCAATTAAAGTGACTCTTTCATTGATTCTCTCTCTCTCCCTCCCTTCCCCTATACCACCTTGCTACCTCCACTGCAGTTTATTGTCATTATCTAAAGTACCTCTGGTTCCTGAATATGATTACTCCCTAGCGTCTGCACATGAGAAAAACCATATGATTTCTGTGACTTCACTTTCTGTGACTGGCTAATCCTACTTAACATAATATTTTCCATGTCCATATATTTTCCTGCAAATTACATAATTTCTTTATTACTGAGTAAAATCCCATTGGTGTATATCCCATAATTATTGTAATCCATTCACCTGTTGATGAACACCTAGGTTGGTTCCATAATTTGGCTATTGTGAATTTTGCTATTATAAACATGAATATGCATACATTACTATGATATTCTAATTCTAGTCCCTTTGGTAAGATACCCAGGAGTGGTATAGCTGGATCATATACTGAGTCCATTCTCAATTTTCTGAAGATTTTTCACACTGATCTCCATAGTGGCTATACTAATTTACACTCCTACCAACAGTGTAGAAGAGTTCCTATTTCCCTACTTTCTCTCCATCATTTCTTGTTATTTGACTCCTTTATGGTTTTTATATATCCATAAATTTTGAATAATGTTTTTTAAAATTTTTATTAGTGCATTATATTCATACATTATATTGGGGTAAAAAAAACTTGTGTGTACATATATGTACACATCACTGATTTAACCCCTACACAATTGCCACCCCATTCCCTTCCTGTCCTTCCCTTGCTTGGCTTAGTGGTTGACTTCAATATGTTTAAGTACACTGTGTGTTTTAGAAATTTTCCACTTCCCCCCTCCTTTCTCCTCCTATAGGTTGTCTTGTTTGCTCCTCTATAGGATTTCCTTTCTCATCTAGAGTTCCTCCTCTGACCCATTTCTCCCTCTCACATATTAGGGAAAACATCTGATTTCTTATTTTTTGTGACTGACTAATCTCACTTAGCATAATGTCCTCCTGTTCCATCTATTTCCCTGAAAATGATGTAATTGAGTAAAAAAAAATGAAAAATGTTTTTGTTAGATACAGCAATATGGTTGAAAGTTGTTTTCTTTCAGGGTTTGGAGTACCAGCCCCTTCTGTTTTTTTGGAGGCAGGATTGAGAAGTCCAAAATGGTTCTTACTGTTTTGCTTCTGAAAATCACCTTTTTTTGGTTGTTGTTCTCAATGAATTTAAGATTCTTTCTTTGGCCTCTATATTAATAATTTTGATTATTATGTGGCATGAAATTCTTCTTTGATCTTGTCTTGTTGGTGTTCTGAATGTCTCCTGAAATTGGATATCTAACTCTTTTTATGGGAACTTCTCTGATAGTATTTCTCTGAGGCGGTTTCTAATGCCCTTGATTTGTTCTGCTAGACCTTCTTCAGTGCCTGTTATCCATATTCCATTTCATATTATCATGACATTTTATGTCATTTCATATGATTCCATATTTCTTGAATGTTCTGGTCATGTTGTATTGTCTTCTCTATATTGTTGATTATGGGATCAGTTTTCAATGAGCTATCTGCTAAGAATGAGATTCTATTTTCCATATGGTCTTGTCTACTAGGAGTGGTTTCCATTGAGGTCTTTAATTCATTTATTATCTTCTTCATTTTGCTCAGAGCCTCTTTGTTTCTTATGTAGGGTCTCAATTTGTCTATTAATATGGTCTTTTTATGTACATTTTTTCTGATTTAATTTCTTAGATTTTTGATCATATTAAAAATAAAAATTCTGAATTCTCCTTCTGGCATTTTCTGCAGTTCAATTTTGGTAATCTCTCTTGTTGTCAAGTTATGGGAGCCTGTTTTCTTATTGACCTTCATTCTCATGCTTTCAGAGTTCTCAGGGTTATATTTCTGCTGTCTTAAAATCCTATTCCTTTTTTGTGTGTATAGTACTAGGAATTGAACTCAGGGGCATTCTACCTCCAAGCTAAACCCCCATTTCTATTTTGAGTTTTTTTTAAAAATTTGAAATAAGATCTTACTAAGTTGATGAAAATCTCACTACTTGCGGAGGCTGTCTTCTGTGATCTCTATGTCTTAGCCTTTCAAGTAATGGAATCATAGGTGTGAACCACCATGCTGGGCTTTTCTCTTCCTCTTTGGGTGAGAGTCCTATGTCTATCTGTTAGCCCTTTATAATAAGACCTATGTTAGTGGTATATATTTGCCTCAACAAGTCTGTCTCATATGGTCAGACTTTTGAGTTTGTCTCTCAGAATCCCTTTAACAAGATGTAGTTTTTAGTTCAGATAAACAGAAGTTTCTGATTGGCTGCTGGCCACCATGCTTTTCAGGCCCAAACTCAGCAGAGCCTGAGGCTATGATATTCCATTCAGAATCTGCATCCTGCTGACTGGGACTTAATGGTCCACAAACACCACTGCTGTCCTGCTGGTTACAAACCTATGAAACTCTGCAGAGTGTTGACCTCAAGCCTCTATGGCATCTGAGTCTTAGCTCAGCTGGAGCAGAAATTGCTATATTCTGAACTTGTGGCCCAGCTGACTGAGCTTTGTTGGCCCAGAAATAGTATCATTTATCTGCTTGTTGCAGTCATTTGGATAACTTTCATTCACTGGCATAAGTGATTGCCAGACACAGTCTGCTCTATGAGAGATTGTTGCATTTCCAGCCTGTATCTGTGATCATGTAAACTCCTGCTGGTCTCTGGCCTTTCTGCTTTCAGGTTTCATACTCTGACAGGGAAAGATTGTACTTTTCTGAGCCTGGGGCTTGGGTGGCTCAGTTATTTACCCTCAGGGACACTGTTGCTGCTTTAGCAGCTATGACCACATGAGGCCTTGTTTGCCTCCAGCCTCAGTGCTTGTGGTGCCCAAACATTGCTAGGAATGAGTTAGCTTTCTGAGCTTGCAGCATAGTTGGCAGGTTCCACTATGATGGCTTATAAACTCACCATCTTTTTTTTTTTTTTTTGGTGGTACTGGGGTTCCTGGAAGCCCTTCTACCTCTGGGCTACACACTCCCAGACCTATTTTATTATTATTTTTTTAATTTGGAAACAGGGTCTCTCTTAAGCCAGCAAGGCTGGCTCTGAACCAGCGTGATCCTCCTGTCTCCGCCTCCTAAGTGCAGGGATTACAAGCGTGTGCCACCACGCCGGGCTAAACTCACCATCTTAAGGAGTACTTCTCAGGTCCCTGTAGAAATAAATGAGTTTAGCTGCAGCTGCAGGAGTTTGATGGGCAGTTTGGCTGTAGATCTGTAGATTCACAGTAGTCTTAAAAAGGTGGGATGTAGCCTGGCATGGTGGCGCGTGCTTGTAATCCCCGTCCTTGGGAGGTGGAGACAGGAGGATTATGCAGGTTCGAAGCCAGCCTTGCTAGCTTAAGAGACTCTGTTTCCAAATAACAATATAAAAAATAGGTGTCTTGGAGTGTAACCCAGAGGTAGAAGGGGTTCTAGGAACCCCAGTACCACCAAAAAAAAAAAAAAAAAATGGTGGGATGTAGTCACTGTGTTCCCTGCAGGAAGATTCTGTTGTATCTTGGTGTGAGTTCAGCTGAAGCTGCAGGAATTCAGTTGGTGATTTGGCTGGGTAATCTGGGGAGTCACATCTTGAGGTATTCAAGCATGGAGATGAGAATGCTACTGCTTTTGGTAATGGCTTTCTGCAGTAACTGGCTCAACAAGGTTCTGCTGTTTCTTTGCTGGAGTTGGCCTCTGAGCACTTCCAGGTTTTGGCAGCCCCAGCCCCCAGCACAGGCTCAACAAGAGGGTGTTGATTCTGCTTTCTGCTTACCAGATGAGATGCATGGGGCTCTTTTCAGTTGTCTGCTCTTTGTACTCCATCCAATTCCACCATGCTTCAATTCTCTCTTCTCTTGAGTTCTGACTGCTTTTCTTTTCTCACCAAGAAGCAATTTTTTTTGCTAGTTATGATTCTCAGAGCAGTCAAAACACACAGTCATTCTCTATTCTATCATCTTTAATCCCAAGTTTTGTGATTCTTCTCTTCTTCCTTAAATCTGATATTTAGTTCTACTCTTGAAATCTCATTTTAGTTATTGTACTTTAAACTCTAAAATGTTGGTCTCTTTTATAATTTATGTTTTTATTTATATCATATATTTGGCAAGGCATCATCCTCATACATTCCTTTATTGTTAGAAATAATTTTATTTAGTTATTTGGACATATTTAAAATACCTAATTTAAAGTTTTCTTCCTAGTAAGACTCTGGGTTTCCTTGGGTTCAGTTTCTATTGATTGCTTTTTTATCTGTTTATGAACCTATTTTTATGTTTCTTTGCATGTTTCATCATGTTTTATTGAAAATGAGATGCTTTAAATAATATGTGGCAAACTTGGAAATCAATTCTCTCCTCCACTTTGGTCTAGTTTGTTCTTGCTGCTGTTTGGTTTTTTTTTTATGTTGAGTGTTTGCTTCATAACTTTTTTGAATTAATATTGTAGTCAGTATGCATTTTTTGTGTGGACACTGAAGATTCTGTTCATTTAGTTTAGTGGTCAGCTAAATAGGCTAGAACAGCAGTATATAACACAAAATAAAACTTGGCTCATACATGCAAAAAAATTATCTTCTATAGTCTACAGATATAAATATTAAGGGCAATCCAATAAAATTTCTAGAACATTGGAGGCCATCTACATAATCTTAGAGTAGAAAACTATTCTTAGTATACAAAGGTGTAACCTATACAAAAATTTTTTACCAAATTTACAATAAGAAAAAATATGGTCACCTCAGCAGATGCATACATTTAATATTCTCTTATAAGAAAAAATTCTGCTAACAATAAACAAAGAATAGCTGTCATAAATCAAGTATCTTTATATGTGTGTGTCTATATCTAGACCTTATTCTCCATTGGTTTATCTATTCTAGCTCAAATACTACACCCTTAATTTTAAAGTAAAATTTAATATTTGGTAGAGTAGATGCTAATTATTTTGTTCTTTAGGACTGTATTGCCTTTTGGTCTTTTGAATTTCTATGCTAATTTCAGAATTATCTTGTCAATTGCCTGACAGAATTTTGCTTTATAATGCAGTGAATGAATAAATTGCTTTATATAAATTGTCATCTTGACTATATTAACTCTCTTAATATATGTGTAGTCACCCTTCTGTATTTACAGGTTCCAAATTCATGTATCCAACAAACCATGAATCAAATACTTTTGAAAAAATGTATATTGCACATGTGTGTAAGTATTTAAAGTAATTTATGTGAGGATGTGTGTAGGTTATATGCAAATATGACACCATTTTACATGAGGAACTTAAGTATTTGCATATGTGGTATGCAAATCTCATATGGATCTCAAAAGACAATTATACTTTAAATCTACTTGTTTTCCCTTACAACCTTATGAGTGAGTGTGTGTGTGTGTGTGTGTGTGTGTGTGTGTGTGTGTGTGTATGCATGCCCAGTACTGGGGATGGAACCCAGGAGCATTCTACCTTCAAGCTACACCTTAAGTTCTATTTTATTCCTTATTTTGAGACAGAGTCTCACTAAGTTGCAGAGGGCCTCACTAAGTAGCTGAGGCTGGCTGTGAGCCTGTGATCCTCTTGTCTCAGCCTCCCAAGTGTGTGCCATCATGCATAGCTTGTTATGTATTTTTATTCTAAACTTTATTTATTTTTGTGGTACTGGAAATTAAACCAAGGCTACCTCAAAGCTATACCCCCAGACATATTTTAATTTTTATTTGGAGACATGGTTTACTATGTTGATGAGGGCCTTGCTTAGTTGCTGAGGATGGCCATGAACATGCAATCCTCCTGTTTTAACCTCCCAAGTACTGAGATTACAGGCATGTACCAACCCTGTCTGCTTTTACAGGCTGTTTCTATCTAAATTTTAAATCCTAAAAGATATTATTATTATTATTTCATGGGATCACCACTCTTTTAAGCTTACCCATATTCTTGCCAGTTCTCTTGGTGGTTATTTTAGTGTCTCCTTGTTTCAATGAGGGATAATTATTCTTCAAGATAAATAACACTCTTCAAGATTTCCTGTAATATAACTATGCTGTGGTAAATTTCTCAATTTTACTTGACTAAAAATGTCTTTATCTACTATTTTTTAATAAACAGAATTTATCTTCCTGGCTTTGCAATTTCCTTTCCTTTTTCTAGTTTTTTTTCAAAAGTCTAAGCATGCTATATCTATGCATGGTTTCCTTCTGTGCATCTTTCTTGTGGCTAATGAAGCTTCCTAAATCTGTGGTATAATGTTCTTTGACTGTTTGGAATTATCTATGGCTGTTATTGCTTCTGTTATTACTTTTGCTCTATTTACTGCTGCTGAAACCCCAGTTATAGGTGTGTTAGTTTTTCATCATGTTTTATATAATTCTTAAACATTTTTCTTTTATTTTTATGTTTTGGTCTCTTTGTGTTCAGTGAATATATTTTATCTTGATATATAGTCCAGGTTAGCAAATAATTTTTAACCTATACCTAATCAGACTTTAAACTTATCCACTGAAACTTTCTATTATTATTATTAAACAGCTTTATTGAAAAATAATTCAGATTCGACACAGCTGTAATCCAAGTGTACAATTTCACGGCTTTTAGTGTACGCCACATAGTTTCGTATCCACCATTACAATCATTTTTAGAACATTTTTTTTATTGTTCTATGCATTAATTAACATAAAGAGTGGACAGTTTATTTTGGCTCATGATTTGAGCTTTCATTCTTTATCAGCTGGCCCTGTTGCTTTGGGCCTGCCCCTCGGCTATACAACATGGTGGAAGCACATGGTAGAGGAAGTTGCTCATCTCATGGTATCCAAGAAGTGAAAGAAAGGAGAGGCTGAGGTCACTGTATACCCTTCGAGGGCCTGCCCCTAGTGGCCAGATTCACCCCTGCTAGGCCCCATCTCCTAAAGGCTCTATCAACCCCCCCCCCCAAGCAACATGTCCTGGGAATCATGTCTTCAATTCACAGGCTTTCAGGAATAATCGTGATCCAAACTAAAGCATTCCTAAAAGAAATGCTGTTAAAAAAAATGCCATACCACGTAACCATCAAGTCCCATCACATCAGCCCTAGGCAACCACTAGTTTACTTTCTGTCTCTATAGATTTCCCTGTTCTGGACATTTTATATAAATAGAATCACACTGTTAAGTGGTCTGGATGACTGGCTTCTTTTATATAACACTATGTTTACAAGGCCAATCCCTTTGGTGCTATGTATCAGTACTTTATTTCATTGTATTGGCTGAATAATGTTATCTTATATAAATGTGCCACATTTTATTTATCTACTCATACACTAATGGACATTTGGGTTATTTCTATCTCTTGAGTTTTAAATTTCAATTACAGTTTTCAGTTTTAGAATGTTAATTTGATTCCTTTTATGTTTTCTACATTTCTCTAACTTAATTCTCAAACATATCAACTTATGTTTTCTACTGACAATATCTAGATTTTGTCGTTGCTTTTTTTCCTGTTGTCTATTTTTTTCTCGTTGGCTTTTCTTTACTCTTTATTTTCTTGTATACCTGTTTGTTATTGATTTCAGAGGTTTTGTATGAAAAAGAAATGATAAAGATGCTCTGTGGCTCTTGGTTGTGCTTTCTTCGTTCAAAAAGGATTTACTTTGCTTCTGGAAAGAATTTACTCTGGGAAGTTCTCATATCAGCCCAATCAGGAAGGTGTAGCCTATTTCTGGTTCACCCTAATACCTAAGTCTCTGAATCCTGAATGCCCATGGTGTTTACCAGGACAGTTCCTCCTATCTTTTACTCTTCAGCCTGAATCTACTGACAGCCCTTCTCTGTTTTTCAGATTCTTAGTTGCCGGTTTCACTTTCAATGTTAGTAACAGCCAAAAATATCAAAAGCAGCCCTAAATTTACATTTTTTTGTTTCTTTCCCAAATTTTTGCACCATAACACTTATTTTTTAGTATGTTTTATATCTTTAAAAATATTGTCCAGGGTGGTGGCACACGCTTGTAATCCCTGCACTTGAGAGGTGGAGACAGGAGGATTGCGTAGGTTTGAAGCCAGCCTCGCTGGCTTAAGAGACCCTGTTGCCAAATAAAAATATAAAAAATAGGTGTATGGGAATATAGCCTGGAGATAGTAGGGTTTCCAGGGACCCTAGTACTACAATACACACACACACACACACACACACACACACACACACACACACTTGTGATCCTAATACTGAGAGGCTGAGATAGGAAGATCACAGATTTGCAGTCAGTCTTAGCAACTTAGTGAGGCCCTCAGCAACTTTGTGAGGCCCTCTGCAATTTACTGCACCCTGTTTCAAAATAAAAGAATAAAATCAGGTTGAGGGTGTGGTTCAGAGTTAGAATGCCCCCTATTTCAATTCTTAGTATGAAAAAATTAATAAGTAAAAAATAAAAATTTATTTTAATATATTTTATAGAGATTTTGTGGTTATTCTCAACTAGAAAGTTTTATTGAAACAATCTAGTAGCAGAATACTTCCCCCAAATTTGTTAGGAATCCATTTCTTCAAGAATGGACTGAAGCAAACATTTTAAACACATGAGCAATTAATGTGAAGTGTAATTTAATTCACCTTTTTGAAAAGTGTTGTGTATATTAGCCTGTGGCCTTAAAGACATTATACCCTGTGACCCAGAAATTCCATGTCTGTGAATGAATCAGAAAGGAATTATTAAAGATGCAGAAAATATTTTTATTTTCAAAGGTAATTAATAGTGTTTCATAGAAAAAACTGGTTATAAATTATTCAACAATCAGGACAATAAAGTTATAATACATCTATAAAACAGAATAGACTGGGGTGATTCAAGATCATGTGTTGAAAAGTATTTACTGATAAACAAAAAAGATAACAAGGAAAATAATATCTCATTCATATAACAGGATCCAATTTTTAAAAGGTTTTTCTCCAGATATAAAATTCTAGGAAGATATAAGATAGTTTTTAATGTACTTAACTCTAGATATAAGACAGTTTTCAAAGTACTTAACTGTAGATGATGAGATTAAGGTTTTTTTTTTTAATGTCTTCTGTAGCCGGGCATGGTGGCACACACTTGTAATCTCCACGCTTAGGAGGCGGAGACAGGAGGGTTGCGCAGGTTCAAAGCCAGCCACGCTGGCTTAAGAGACCCTGTTTCCAAATAAAAATAGGTCTCAGAGTGTTACCCAGAGGTAGAAGGGCTTCCAGGAATCCCAGTGCCACCACCACCGGAAAAAAAAAAAAATGTCTTCTGTATATACTTTTTTATTGTCAAAAGTTTTTTTTTCTGGTACTAAGGATGAAACCCAGGGCATTCTATCTCTGAGCCACATCCCCAGCCCTATTATGTTCTTTTTTTGTTGTTTTTAAATCTTGATCTCAGCTTCCCAATTACTGGGATTACAAGCATGCGTCACCATGCCCAGCTCAAGTATATATATATATATTTTTTTTTTTTTTCAGTATGTACTGATTTTATAACCAAGTAAAAAGTCACAAAACAGCATACTAAATTCACTTCTTATCCAATGGATTATATAAGCTATTTCGTTAACAAAAACTCTTTAGCAAGTTAGAGATTCTTGACATTTTTTTTAAAATATATTTTTTATTTTTGCATTGTAGTCAAACATCACAATGGATTACATGATTTGTTAGGATATCCAAGTACATGTCATCCAATCAACCTTTATCCAATCTCCATCCTATTCTCTCACCCTCCCTCAATCCCATGCTTGATTTAGTGTTTAACATTGATATATTTATTTATGTACATCATGTGCTTTAAAGAGATTCTATCTTCACCCATCCCGTCCCCTCTGATTGGTCAACTTAATTGCTACTCCACAGGGCCTCTTCTTCCACTAGATTCCCTCCTATTACCCATTTCTTCCTAGTTTTGGATAGTAGGGAAAGCATCCGATTTTTTTTTTCCTGTGATATTTCTCTGTGTATGCTACTTTGCAAATTCCAATCCCACTCTTGAAGGCTCCGGCACTGGCCTGGCTACCCAGTAGACCCTGATCCCGGCCTTGCTGGCTCCAGTACTGGCCTTGCCTCATGGCAGGCTCCGATACCAGCTTTGCCTTTAGGCTAGCTCCTATCTCTGCCTCATTGGCTCCAGCTACGGCCTCACCAAATGGCAGGCACTGATCCCAACCTTGCTGACCCCAGTACTGGCCTCGCCACATGGCAGGCTCCAATCCTGGCCTACTTGGCTCCAGCACTGGCCTTGCCTAATGGCAGGCTCCAATCCCAGCCTCACTGTCCCGGGCACTGGCCTCTCCCCTCAGCAGACTCCGATCCCAGTCTTGGAGGCCCCAGCACCAGCCTTGCCTCATTGCGGGCTCCGATCCCGGCCTCACTGGCCCCGGCACCAGCCTTGCCTCACTGCAGGTTCTGATCCCGGCCTTGGAGGACCCAGAACTGGCCTTGTCTCATGGCAGGCTCCGATCCTGGCTTCACTGTCCTGGCACTGGCCTAGACATCTGGCAGACTCCTATCCTGGCCTCCGAGGCCCCGGCACCGGCCTTGCTGTCTTGCTGTTCATCGGGCTCTGTTCTCTGCCACTATGTGCAGGTCGTCTACAGATGTTCCCTTTTTTTCTTCCATTGGCAATGACTTTTGTCCTCCCTCCAAAGGCCGAGGTCCACAGTTTCACTCCAGAGGGCAGGCTCTGCTGCTCCACATGTACCCTGGCCTCCTACTCTGTACATGGTGGCCATGAGGGCTGATGACTCCCAGAACCCTCAGTGTGGTGGTCCATCCCAGCCATGTGGGGCTCCCTCTGAAACCCCCAAATCCTTTTACCACTTAGCATGTTGTCCAGAATTCCTGAACATGTGTGGGAGGAGCAGTCTACTTTTGGGGAGATTTCCTCAAAAGTTCACGGTGAACTGAACTGGCTCTGTCTACCCCTCCAAATTCTGGTCACTGCTACCACCACCGCTGCTGCCACTGCCATCTCGGTTCTCTCCCGAACATCGTTCCCACACGGATTGTTTTCCAGAATTCCTGAGCATGTGTGGCAGTAGCGGTATACCTTTGAGGATATTTCTTTAAAATTATGAAGTGGAATGGATTGAATCTCTGTGTCTACAAAATGCTGACCACTGCTACTGCTGCCACAGCCATCTTGGTACTCTTCAGAGCACCCTCTTCACACAGCATGTTGTCCTAAGTTCCCGCAACCGTCTTGACCCCTCTCCGATACTTTTTCCTTCTTTTTTTTTTTTTTTTTAAAGAAGATAGTATGTGTGGTTTGAAGAAGTTGTGGGATCAAGCATTTGACAGCAATGAATTTTATCTCCCTTCCAGGAACAAAGGCACACATCCCACTGTTTAGAGCAGGATCTGCTGTTCCAGGTGCACCACGGGGCCCGGTGCAGCACAGTGGTGCTGAGTTCCTTGGGACGCGCAGCTTGGCCTCCCGCCCGGCTCCAGGCCTCCTGGGACGTGGGCTCAGCCTCCAGTCTGGCACCAAGCCTCCCAGTTCATAGACTCGGGCTCCTGCCTGGCACCAGGTCTCCTGGAATGTGGGCTCGGCCTCCTGCCTGGCGCCGGGTCTCCTGGGACGCGGGCTCGGCTTCCCACCTGGGACTGCTCAGCTCCCTCCACCATGCCGGGGTCACTTTTCTTACAAGGTGTGATTTTTTTTTAAATTTTATTTTATTGGTGCACTGTATTCATACATCATAGTGGGATACAAACTTTTGTAGACATACATGCACACATCGCCCAGTCAGCCCCCACCCGATCCCCACCCCATTCTCTCCCCATCCCTCCTTCCCATGCTTGGCTTAGTAGTTGACATCTAGTATTATAGCAATTTATCCAAAATTAAAAATGATAATCTCACATAACAGTTTCATTTGTCTGATACCAAGTGTTTGATGATTTAAAGATAGCATTTCAATATTTCTTTTTGCTTTCTTTCTTACTAGAGCATATTTTTTTCTGTTTTTTTAGGTGAAACTATCATATATTTATATATTTATTTTTCAGAAAAAAATCTATCCTAATATGGAATATGAATTCTAGATACCAAAAACGGTCTTGAAAAAGAACAAAGCTAGCAGATATATATTTTCTGATTTCAAACCATATAAAGCTACAATAATTGAAACAGTGTAGTACTGTTCTAAAGGCAGATATATAGACCATTGGAGTTAAATACAAGCCTAGAGCTAAATTCTTCCCTATATTGTCAAGTTATTTTTGACAAGGTTTCCACGAACATTTGGTGGTGGAAATAATAATCTTTTAACTAAATATTGTTGAAAAATAATAATTACATGGAAAAGAATAAAATTGGACCTTTACCTCATCCCATATACAAGTATTAACTCAAAATAGATAAAATACCTAAATATAAATCTTAAGACTATAAACTTTTAGGAGAAAATCTGGGTCATAAAACCTCACAACATTGAAATTGGCAGTGATTTCTTGGATATGATTTCAATGGCACAGGCAACAGAAGAATATACAAACTCCCTAAAAAATAAAAGAAAATATTGTATATCCAAAGACAATGTAAACAGAGTTAAAAGTTACTAATAGAATTGGATAAAATATTTCCAAATGCTATATCTGAAGGTATATTAATATTCCAACTAGAAATCCTAAAAATTAACAACAATAAAGGCAAACAATACAACTTAGAGATAGGTAAAAGACTAACATAAATAATGAATCTCCACAGATAACCAATCTTAGTTGTCTGTTGGATGGAAACTCTTGTTTCTCTGGTTCTGGTGAGTGTTACCTATTTCTTCTTTGTAGTTAATCTCTTTGAGTATTTTCTCTAGCGCTGGTTTTGAAGACATAAATTCCTTCAGTTTCTGTTTGTCATGGAAGCTTCTTATTTCTCCATCTAATTTGATAGAAAGTTTTGCTGGATAGGAAATTTTTGGCTGGAAGTTGTTTTCTTTCAGAGTTTGGAATATGTTACTCCAAGCCCTTCTGGCTCTCATGACTTGGTTTGGGAAGTCTGGAGTGATTCTAATTGGTTTGCCTCTGAATGTCACTTGGCCCTTTGTTTTTGTTGCCTTTAAGATTCTCTGCTTGGCTTCCACATTGGTCATTTTGACAATTATATGGCGTGGGGATCCTCTTCTCCGATCCTGTCTAAAGGGAGTTCTATAGGTTTCCTGGATCTGTGTATCAACCTCTTGCTCTATATTTGGAAAATTTTCTGCTATTACTTCCTTGAAGAGATTGTTGATCCCTTTGGTATCACTTTCTTTTCCCTCCTCTATTCCAATTATTCTTAGGTTAGCTCTCTTAAGATGGGCCCATATTTCTTCAATGTCAGATTCCTGCTGTTGGATATTTTTTTCTAGATTAGAAACTATGCATTCATTTTTGGATTGCTCATCTTCTAAGAGCGAGATTCTGTTCTCCATGTGGTCTAATGGGTTGTTTGTGCTTTGAATTGAGGCCTTTACTTCATTAATTGCATCCTTTATCTCTTTTTGGCTCTCTCTGAGTTCTTTTCGAAGCACCTCTATTATTTCTACAGTTATTTTCCTGATTTGATCTTCTAGAAATCTCTGATTTTCTGTTTTATCAGGTTCTGATGTTGTGGGGTTGTGCACATTCATTACTCCAGTGTTATTCCTCTTTCCCATGATTTCGGAGGTTTGTGCCTTCTCTGGGTTCTTCCTTTGGGTCACTATGGCTTCACTTAAGGTGCTCTGGATCTCGAGTCTGTATTATCTCAGACCCCACTACTCCTTTACTGGGTTGTATCACAGAGTCTCTGACCCAGGGAGTCGATAGAGGCTGCTTTAAACTATGGGGGGTGCCAGGTTGCACGTTCTCCTATGGTGTGATATCTCTGCCACCACCACTCCCTCACTGGGTCAAGTCCCAGGAGGCCCAATACTGCGATTTCTCCTCTGTGGCCCGCAATTTGACTCACTGTTCTTGAGTACGCAGATGTAGCTGTACTGGTTCGGTGAATTCACTGCTGCTGCCGCCGCTGGTGGCAATATGGCACCTCTGCCACGCCCTCGGCCATGAGGCTGGCGTATTTTTTCTTCTCTGGTTTTGATTTCCACTCTGAATCCCTGCAGCGTGTGCTGAGCTCAGCCACTGGGAGCTTTAAATGCTGTCTGCGCCGAAAGATCCCGCCTGGCTGTTCCGCAGTGGCTCACCTGGCTTGCTGTAGCCTTCTGTTGAGTTCGCCGCTGCCGCCGGCAATATGGCGCTGCTGCCGCGTCCTCGGGCTCGTGTGTCTCCTCTGTGGCCCTGAGCTCTGTTCTCAGTCCGCTTTCTCTCTGGAGCCTGGTGGTTTTTTTTGTTTTTCTGGTGATGGTGTTTTCTGGCTATGAAAGGCGCTCTTTTTGTGGTAATGGAGATTGGTTGTTAGCGGGACTCTTAAGCCCCGCTTTTCTCGGTCGCCATCTTCCCGGAAGTCACAAGGTGTGATGTTAAGAGTTCTCTGCATGCGCAACTGAAGCGGTCTTTTCCGTAATCTCTTCTGGGATGTTCTTCCCCCAAATCACTTTTCTTGTGTGGCAGGTACCTCCTTGTTGTCTTGCTTCTAATTCTGCTGCTATCCACTCTCTCTCCTGGATTTTAGATCAGAAGTCATTGCTGAAAATGTCTCCTTAAGTTGTCCCAATCAGATTTTAATCCAAACTCTGGTGTCCAAGGCTTCTCCAAGGAATGCATGTTCTGAATGGTGGCCGCGATTGCCTTTGCGACCGCAGCCAACACCATCTTGCCTCACGTTCCAGAGATTCTTGGCATTTCAAAAAACTCATTTCCTATTTTTTACACACAAAAAAATAAAGGCAAAGGCACTTGCAAGAGACCCTCTAGGAGGATTCTGGAGAGATCACCATGAGCATCCCCACTGGGTTCCTGGGAACAGCAGCTACAGGACTCTAGCTGTTCCTTTGAGAGTAAAGAAATGTTGTAGCCTTTACAGACTTGTTTGTTTTCAGGCTGTTACTAAGTAGAACAGTACTTCTTTTTAAATTTTTAAAATTTCATTATTGACTATCATGTATCAAACATACATGTGAACAGTATTCAGTGTGACATTTCCATATATGCATGTAGTGTGCACTGATTAAATGCAACCTCCCTTTTTCCATCCCTACTCCCTTTCCCATCCTCTAGTAATCACTGTATTCAAGCTGACATGCCGGGATCCAGCCCGACAGCAGCGGGGCTTGGGGAGATGATGAGTACCGACAGCTCGATCACCACACAGAGCCAGGAGATATGTCAAGCAAGATCTCGTTTATTTCTCTCCAAGCAATCATATATATAGCACCAAACCATGAGGGAAATGCCCATGGGAAATAGCCTAGCCTATCGGAATAAAGATCACTAGTACGTAGTTCACAGCCAATCCCAGGCCAGTACATGAGCCATTCATGTGTGCAGAAACTCCTTTAAAGGTAAAAAAGGGAAAAACTGCTCAGTCTCCCCACTCATAATGAATGGGGAAACCACGCCTTCGTAGCTTCCTCCAGGCACCATCTTAGTCCCTTTCCTGCTGAATCATTTTACTGCGGAAGTTCTTAAACTTACTTAAAGTTTTGCCTTAGGCTGCAGGCCGCTCAGGCCGAGGGAGGCTGCATCTCGTTAGGCGCTGTATGGACACACCCCATCACTGACATTTTTTTTTTTAGCCTCTACTTATGAGAAAATATGTGACACTTGTTTTCTTGTGTCTGGATTATTTCATTTAACATAATGTTCTTTGGCTGCAAATAATAGGACTTTGTTCTTCTTTATGGCTGAATAATACTCCATGGGGCATACATACCATATTTTCCAAACATGTGATACTTGTATTCTTGTGTCTGAATTATTTCACTTAACATAGTGTCCTTTGGCTGCAAACAACAGGATTTTGTTCTTCTTTATGGCTGAATAATATTCCATGGGGTATATATGCCATGTTTTCTTTATCCATTCATCCATTAATAGGTACCTATGTTGACTCCATATCTTAGCTTGAAGGAATACTTCTTTATCTGCATAAATATAACACATTTTAAAAAGTATTTCTTATTGTGAAAGTTATCTCACAGGATTTTATTAGGTAAAGGTTTTTTTTTTTTAAAAAAACTACCTAGGTAATATTAGAATTTTTTTTTAATTTCTAATTGGCTTTCATGAGAACCAACTTATTCTACTGCTCCTTCTAAACCAGGTCACTTAATGGGGGGGGGGATCTTATCTTCAATGTGGATGGCCAAAGAGAGGTAATTTGGTTAGTTGACTGATTATATGCATTTCCACATAGGATGTTTATTTTACCTTCTTGAATAAATCTTTAACTTATTTCTCATAGATGACCTCAATTTCTTTGACATGTTGACAAACTAATTTTTCCCCTCCCACCACATCATTTCATTTTCTTCCCTCCCTTAGTTTCTGAAAACTGCAACCTTATTTTGTGTATTCCTTTAGATCTGGATGGTTTAGGAACTTTCCAAAGTTTTTCATAGCTTATCTTGGCTAAAACATTTCCCGAAATCCCCAGGACTCTAAATTCTACCTTAATTCAGTGAAATGTTCTCTTTTCATAGTTAAACCTTGGCCTGCAAAAGTAAGTCTTCTTAATGCAGCTAGGGGGTCTACAACCCAGAAATGTTGCTCAAAAGCATATTTCAATTGTACTCAAAAGCCTTTTTTATGTGTATTCCCCCAAAGCACCTTAGCTGAAAATCAAATTTTATTTTAGAGCTTTATACAGACCAGTAGCTCTTTCTTGCTTCCTGTTCACCAATAAAATTGTGTATTTCAATTTAACCTCAATCTGCCTGTGTTTAAAATATAAAGCTAAGGTTAAGGGCTTTCATTGCAAGCAGGCCTACCTGGACATCTTGATTTCTAGATAAAACCTTTTACACAGAATGTTTTATTGGCCTTACAGTTCAACCTTTCTGTATATATCAGCTCATTATATTAATCCTGAGCAGCAAAAGTATCAGAATGGTTGATGAGCTAAAGTTTGATTTCGATTTTGGATTTCCTGAGCCTTTGGAGTATTATTATTAAGTCGCTAGAGTTCTCTTGGCTCCAGTGTCTCTGGGTGTGGAAGAGTCTCAGGACTAGGGGGGCAGCAGGGCCTGCTATTTCCTGTACTGGTTCTCATCCTGGGCCTTGAACCGGCCTTGGCATCCCTCAGGGGAAAGGAGAGCGAGCCCCTGTGTGATGTGGGGAAGGACAGCCCCTCCCTGGCTATTTTTGGCAGGGCTCCAATAGATCTGCCTGGTTGTCAGAGGGTCTCCAGTCTAATCTTGGAGGGATAACCTGAGCATCCTGCTGCTGGTGGGTTAGGGATTAGGAATTCTGGTCTGGGTGGCCCTCTTCTGCTGGGTGGGATACAAGATGCCTTGTTTCATTCCTTTAGTATTGTCTTGAGTCTGGGGATCCCACATCAACTCCTGCCCCCTTCGTGCTGCTCTTTGCTCTCCTGTGGTGTCGACTGCACTACTTGCAGGCTTTGTTGTGAGCTTCATGGGGAGGAGCTGGCAAAATAGTCCATACATCTTGTCCAGACTAGCTGATTTTAGTGGTACCTAAATAAGACTTCTTATTTAAAAATTACACCACCCTACATTTAGAAACAACATGTAATTTTCATGCCAGAAGAATTCCGGGACGTCTTCTCTGAAGCTCATATACAAAATCAGTGGTTGGGCTGAAACACTACAGAACCCATGCAATACTGTTTGCATGAGTTCTCCAGCTGGGATCAGGATCTCTTACAACTCAACCCTAGACTTCAGACTCAGATTTGAACAACATTCTCAAATAATACTGGGTAGAAATGCATTAGCCTTTGGGGGCTGGGGCCTGGGGCTGGGGAACCAAAACCACGCTTCTCGCTGCCTTTTCATGGTAAACAAGGGCACTGACTCGAGTCAGGGATCTTTCTTCCTTGGAGATTGTGCCCTCGCCATGTCCTTTCCTCCCAACAAAAACTGGGCCATGTCTAGCATTTTTTCACATCAAAGCAGGGGTCTCAAGGTAAGCAGCCACATCGCTGCTGGGTTTCAGCAATGCCTGGTGGCTGTCAGAGAACCAGTAGCATTGAGCTGGAAACCCACTGCGTCTCCCGGAAAGAACTCGAGTCACATCCATGGCTGCAGGTCAGACACAGGCATGTGTTGTTCTTGAGTCTTTCTTGTACATTCCACATCTCAGCCACCCACAGATCTTGCTAACGCCACCTTCTGATTTGTCCAGAATCTAGCAGCAACTCATTATCTCCATCACCACCTCCTCAGAAAACCAGCATCCACTCTCAGTGGCCCACTGGCCCACTAACTGATCTTCCCCACCCTCCAGCCCCTCTGACATAGAAAGGCAGGTAACTGCGAAACTTCTGTTTAAATCCCTCTGGTGCTTTCCTTCTCCGGAAGTCTATGGGGTGCTATGTGACCCAGCCCCGACAAGCCATATCCTCATGTGCTGCTTGTCTCCTCCTTGCTCATCCCTCTCCAAGAAAATCAGTGCTAATGTCATGTGAAACACTCCCCACCTCACTGCCTTGGATCCCTGGGGCTTCAGAGCTCTTCTCCCACATAGCTGCAGGGCTCACCCTGAAGCTGCTGATGGCCACCCTCTCAGACAGGTCATTGCTAACAATTCCCTTCCTCCTGGTCAAATGCTACTGGTTTAATCACATGACATTCTGAAGCTCTGTTCTATGACCTTTCTATGGCCTCCCCTTTTCCACCTCAGGCTCATAGACCTGATAAGCAGCTAAGCCAGAATTCACCCACAGGTTGCCAAGCTGAAAAGCCCCTGGATTCTCTTCAGCACTGTGCCAGGGATGGGGAGGCAGGTATGACACAATACCCCGGCCCATCAGTGGCTGACCATGCCCCTCCTTCCTGCCCAGGAATCATCCCAGTACTGCTTTGACCACCAGCCACTGCCAGCTAAGCAGAGTTGAAACCCATGTTGAAACTCCTTTCTCACCCCTGGGTATTACACTGTACTCAAATTTCAGCACTCCCAGTAATAGAAAGATTTCCACCTATTTCTTACTCTAGCTGCAAAATTGCATATTGAAAATGTTAGAGGAACACCTTAACTCCATCTTTTGTGTGCCATCAGTTGAAATTGACTAGGGGAAGGGAAGTGAAAAGGACTGAAATCGTTTATACACTTTTAGGGCTATTACTCCAACTCATTCTGGGATTCTTCTCTTTTGGCATTCTTTCTTTTCCTGAGCATTTCATTGATTAAAATGAATAGTAAAAGAAGTAAAATGATTAAATGGCAAGCATATCGATGCAGAGAGGATATACTAAAGCCATTTATGCTATTTAACCTTTCTAGAAAGAACTGGTGGTGTTCACATTAAGAGGTTGTGCTCTGTCCCCACAGAAAAGCAGGGCAGCTTTAAGCGAGCTTTCAGGAAGCCCAGGCTGATGGAAGTTACTGGAAGCTCTGTAATCTGTGGCCAAGAGGGGCCATGGGACTCTTGGTAGTGAAGCAGCTCTATTTGGTAATAAAGAGTGGTAGAGAAGGGGCTGTTGAAGCCTGCATGGGTCTATGGTTTGAATGTGAAAGTAAACCTTACACCGGGGTCTCTAGGATGGATTCATGAGTGCAACCATCTTACATTAAAGATCAGGATTGCTTTCTAGGTATTTCAGTGCCAGACAGCAGAGATAAGAAGAAAAACATCACTAGGTCTAAAAGATAGTAAACAGAAGTTACCTTTAACTTGGCATCCCGGAGCCCAGTAATCTCACCCCTGCTGTCTCTACCACCACTTCTCATGAAGGGGTGGAAGTCCCATTGACCCTGTGACTCTTTGTGTGACTTTCCTCTTCCCCACCTCTCTCTGCGGATTACTCATATTCAGGCCTCAGTTCTCAAATAATAATAAATCGTGCAGTTCTCTATTAAAAATGGGATTGTAAGGTCCTCTAGGGCAGGGATTATATCCTTCATACTCACTGCTGTATCTGCAAAGCCTAGCTCAGTATCCAATGGTCAGGCAGGAGCTCAGCAAATATGTGCTGAACGAGCTGAATGTGGTGGCACACATCTATAATCCCAGGATTTGGGAGACTGAGACAGGAGGATTATAGGCTCAAGGCCATCCTCAGCAACTCAGTGAGCTCTTCAGCAACTTAGCAAGGCCCTGTCTCAAAACAAATGAAAAGGGCTGGGGCTTAGCTCAGAGGTAGAATGCCCCTGGCTTCAAACCCCAGTATTCTGGCCCCTCCTACCTAAAATATGTTGAATTAATGACTGAAAGAATACAAAAACTAGGATATAAGCTCAGAGCCCTGGATAGGATAACAGCACAAAGCAGGTGTCTTTTCTTTCTGTCCTACCTTCTCTCTCTCATGCACTTTCTCTTCTTGGAAACATCCATGCAATCTAGACTCATATGAACAGCTCTGAGCACTCAGTTGGCTGAGAAAAAAAACTGAATTGACAATTACCAGGACTGCTTTGAGCTATTTTTTGAAGACTCTTAAACAACAAAGATATTTCTAAGTTCCAGCGTCTGGAACGATTCTAAACTGGTAACCAACCTGCTGCATGATCTGGAAGCTTTCATGTGCTATATGGAGATTCTCCCTCAGACTATTAAAGGAATCTCCCACATCGGGCCACATGACAGATGGGAGTAGGTGAGAAGGAATTTTTTTGTGCCGGTGTAGTACACTGAGAGTAAATCAGATCAGCTGTTTTTGTTTTTAACAGAAAACTGTGATGACTGAAAATGTCTGACAGGACATCTGGCATTTTGATTAAGCCTCTGGCAATGATATGCCAAGCATAAGCATTGTGCAGGCAAGAGTGTTGGATGGTTGGTTGGTTGTTTCTTCTGGTCAGGCTTAACTTTCTAAATGTTTAACAAAATGATAAGACCTCCATCACCTTGCTTGAAATGGATGATTCTGGTCAGAATTAATCACACGTACCATGCTGCTCCCAGAGTGACTGGTAAGTAGGCATTCCATTTCATGCTATGTTCTCCACCTCTTAGCAGAGGAAGCCCTCCACCCAGTTCTGTGTCCAGCTCAACCATAGTATCTCCCAGAGTCAGTCCTCAAGACAGGTTGAATGTAAACTCAATGATTAGAACGGTCACCTGGTCTGGTCTTCCCATCACTACCAAGCATTGATGAAGAAACACATCCAACCCATCTAGCCCTTTTCTTTTCAGATTAAAATTTTCTTCTCTCCTTTCTGTCTTTCTCTTGTCTTCTTTATTCCTCCTTCCTCTGTCTCAATTTTTGTTTCTCTCTGAATGATTCATTTTATTATTCTCTGTTTATTTTTCTCCTCTCTTCCTTCCTTCTTTGGCCCATGTAAGGGTCTGTAGGTTGTTAAGGGACAAAGCTACCTTGCCAAGAGGAGAAGCGAGGCCAGCAATCCCTGCTGTACTCTTCTGGCTAAGGTATGAGAGTTGGCATGGGGCTTGTCTGCTAGGAGAAGGCATCTTTTTTCTTACTTACACCAAAATATTTCGGAGGCTAGCAGCAATGCTTCTCTTCCATAGAATGTTCCCAGAGAAAGCAGTCTTTTTTTCTTTCTTTCTCTTTTTCTTTAGATGGGGGAGGGGTACTGGACGTAAACTTAGGGACATTCGGTCTCAGAGCTACATCCTCAGACCTTTTTATTTGTTTATTTTGAAATGGAGTCTCATTAAGTTACTGAGGCTGTCCTCCTGCCTAGGCTTCTCAAGTACTGGGAGTGTAGGCATGTGCCAATACGTCCCTTAGAAACAGTCATTTTCTATTTTTTTCTCTACCCATGTTTTCCCTCAATCTCAATTGAAACCTCCATTGCTCTCTTCCTCCCAGCTGTGGCCTAAACCTGTGCAGTTTGGGATTGCACTTGTATCAGCAATAAACCATCAAACAAGATGGCTGCACTATTGTAGGGTTTTCATCTCTTTTCTACAGATAGATTATTTCTGTTGGGGCTCTTTTGAGTAGAAGAACTAACCTTCAGTCATTTCTCTTAGATGTTTAACTCTAATGTTCCCTCCCAGCTGTCTATCCAACAAAATCCCTCTAAGCTCTTGTTGATTCACCTGCAATGAAGGTAGTATTTATTTAACAATGATGTTTGTTTCATAATCTCTGAGAGGAAATATCGAGGACAGAATGTCTTTGCATCTACAAGCTGCCCGGCAGCCAGGGACCTGTGGGCTGGGAACTTCAAGTTCTGGGAATGCTCTTGAGATTGATGTCCATTTCTAATTTCCCTTTGTATCCGTTGTGCCTGACACACTGCTTGGCACTTAAAAGGAATTCATAAAGACTGCTGAAAGCCCGAATGGAACCAACCCAGGATGCATGCAGCAAGGCCTCATGCAAGGTCACACAGAGCAAAGGGGCCGCAGGTCCTGTTGCCTGACCACTGCTGGACAGTCTGTTCTGGTCTTAGAGTGTCTCTCAGTTTCTGGAGACTTCTTCCTGGTCTCAATCTCTGTAGCTTTCACAGACAGCTATGACTGGGTGGGCTGGCCATATCCAGAAGAGGCCCATTGCAATGTGCAGAGGCCCAGTACCTGCTATACTAGGGAAATATCCTGTAGGTGATGAGCCCCTCAGACAGGAACCTTGGAGGTCAGGCTTATGAGCTTCCCAGAAGAGTTCAGAGCACAAGGTCCTGCATGCCTCAGGCAGGATTTCTGCTGTGACTTTAGTGTCTAACCAGAACGGTTAAGATTGCGATCAGATCCCATTTAGGGCAGATGCACTTAATGCTGTTTGTTTCAGGAATACTTTTCTAATACACGCAAATCCATTTTTATACTGAACCTGTGAGTCAAAGGACATAGGAACGGGTGGACCGGTAGAGGGCGCACCAGCGAAGCGCTCACTTTTGAGTTGCCTTCAAGAAAATGGTTGAGAAAACAGAATTAGAATATTAGGGACCCACAGAAATCCTTTGACCCTCTAAAAGAAAGATATTGTAAAACTCACTGCAGATGGAGAGGACTGACCAAGAACTGCATGGAACTGGAATAACTAATGAGCGGTGCTTGTCGGACCCTCAAGGATTATGTGTTGGTGCTCTTATTTGGGGGGAATGCATTGTTTCCACGCCCAAGCTATTTCACAAGACAATTAACCAGAAGAGAAATCTTAATCTCTCCTCTGTCCTCATGCAGCTGGCGCTCGCTGACATTTTCTCGGCCAAGGTGAAGAACAAACGGCGCCGAATCTGCGCTCTTGTTCCACCGCGAGTGTCGCCATGAGTTCAGACACCGGCTCCCTTTCCGGCAGGAGTAGGGGATTGTGGGGAGGCTGCCCCGGCCATTGTCCTTGTCCCCCTTGGTCTCTCTCTGCAGGCAGCAAGCTCAGTTACTGGTGTCATCAATCTAGCACATTCCATAAACAGTAAATTCATTTTAAAAACCTGCCGCTGAGCAGCCATCTGTCTCCATTTTTGTCAATCTGCTATTATAACACCGCTGCTGTACTGTGAGGTTGTCTTTCACTAAAGACTCCTTGATCGGAAGACGAACATGTTAAATGTGGAGACAAGAGCTATGGGCAGCTGACAGCATTCCCACCCTCCAGCTTTTCATCACCGGAGCCTGGAATTTAAATCTTGTTTCTGACCTAAGGTGATGATATTGATGGTTTCTATATTTTTCTGTGCTTGATTTATATACCTTCAGATTACAGAGTGTACCAGTGTCCTGATTTATTACTTATTAGGTCAGAAGATGGCAGACAAGTGTTATTACCACTTAATATTGCTGGTGGATAAACTGAGGCACAGAATAAACACTCAAGGTGAAACAGCAGGGAGGGGAAATAGGAATATATCTTGGAGTTGTGTTCTCTCTCCTGAAAGACTGAGCTGTATGTGTGTGTGTGGGGGGGTGTTAGGGTACTGGGGGTGGAACCCAGGGGCATTCTACCTCTGATCTCCACCCCCCAGCCCTATTTTATTTTTTATTTTGAAATAGGGCCTAGGTTGCTGAGGGCCTCACCAAGTTGCTGAGGCTGGCCGTGAAACTGTGAACCTCCTGTCTCATCCTCCCAAGTACTAGGATTATAGGTGTGCCCTACCATACCTGACTTCCCTTTATCTTTTTATCCCATGTAAACATTTTACAAAATCTCTACATGTGGGTATTTTTGCTCTCCAAAAGCCACACTGAGCATAGCTAAAAGAATTAGAACCAGCTCTAAGCTGAGTGGTAAGGAGAAGCTGGCCCCTGGGCCCCAAGCCAGTTTTTATTTAATACACATCATCCTACAATGTATTCTCCTTATAGTACTCAAGCCTTCTCTCACTGATCATTTTTATTAGGAAGAAAACATATTAGACAAAGCAGCAACAACATAAAAATCTCTTAAAGCAAGCCAAGGACACATCAGCAAAGATGTTGTAGTGGAAACTCTCCTAAAGGAAGCTGTCACCTACGCCCAGCCCCGCAGGCTGGTCTCTGGGAAGAACCATCTGGGAGCTCGCAGTGTTTTCTCCCGCACCTGAGAATGTCCTCGAAAGCCATCCTGGATGATGAAGGAAGAGCCTCGGACGGACGTGGTTTCCACAGCCCTTAAGCATGTCGTTACATCCACGAGTGTGTCAACAGACACGGAGACCTCACTCAAATGAGTCGGTGAGAGTATGCCATCATGGGTTTCAAGGAAGGAGGCCGTCCTGCTGTCCTGTAGCATCCTGGGTTGTGGCCACCTGCATCGCTCCCCTCCCCCTTCCTTCCAGGAGAGTGCTCTGCTCTCTCTGATGCATTCCCTCTGGTCTCTGTGTTAATCTTTTTTCACAGCTTTGTTCTTATTCTTAGTTTTGTTTGTTTGTTTGTTTGTTTGTTTGTTTGTTTTGCAATGCTGGGGATTGAACCCATGGAGATTCTACCTCTGAGCTACACCCCCAGCCCTGGTTTTTATTCTTTATTCTCAATAAATTGCTGAGACTGGCCATGACCCTGATCCTTCTGTCTCAGTCTCCCAAATACTGGGATTACAAGTATGCACCACCACTCTCAGCCTTGTTCTTATAATTGATACACTGAGCCACTGAGCACAGCACTTCCTTCTTGTTGGTTCCCTTTGAACAGTCAGTGAATGCTAAGAATAAGCTTCAACTTTATTCTTGTTCCTTGGGAGTGATGGTTAAATTTACGTATCAACTTGACTGGGCTTCAGTGCTCAATTGTTTGATTAAACACTAGTCTGGATATTTCTATGAAGATTTTTTTTACATTTATTTATTTATTTATTTATTTATTTATTTATTTATTTATTTTTGTAATACCGGGGTTAAACCCAGAGCCTCGCATGTGCTAGGAAAGTACTCTAACACCCAGCTACATCTCTAGCCCTCCATGGTTTTGTTTTGTTTTTGAGACAAAGTCTTGCTAACTTGCATAAGCTGGCCTGGAACTTGCCATTCTCCCGCTTCAGCCTCTCAAGTAGCTGGGATTATTGGAGTACATCACCATCTCCAGCATACCATGAAGGATTATTTATTTATTTATCTATTTATTTATTTATTTATAGGTGTGATAACATTTAGATCAAAAGACTTTGAATAAAGTAGATTACCTTCTATAATGTGGATAGACCTTATCAAGTCTGTTGAGGGCCTTAAAAGCAGATGGGTTTCCTAAAGAAGAAGCAATTTTGTCTCACAAGACTGTGACATAGAAATTCTTCCTGAGTTTTCAACTTGCTAGCCAACCTGATTCAAAATTACAACATCAACTTATACCTGAACCTCTACCCTGCTGGCCTGCCCCACAGATTTCACTCTTGCCAGCCTCTGTAATCATATCATATCTTAGAATATCTATCATCTATCTAATAAATATTCATGTAACTACTCATCCACCCATCCATCCATCCATGCATATTATTGTTTTTTTTCTTCTAGAACACTTTAATACACTTAATTGTAAACTCTCTATTCTCTCCTCTCTCAAGATCTAGAGGGTAATTACAGCATTTTGTAGCTGTCCTAGCCCTGCCTTTTACTAGCTGTTTGATCTTCAGCAAGTTACAAATATCTCTGTGGCTCACTTTAGTCCCTGTTAAATAGGAATGAAGAAAGTATTTGCTGCTAGGTTGTTATGAGGGTTAAGCGAAGGTCTGCCTGTCACACGGTAAATTGTGGGTTTATTACACTAGTATCACAGGCTATTGGCTTGGTGTGGTAGGCATGTAACAATAGCCGTGTGTGTGCTTTTTTGTGAGGAGAGTTGGGAAAGAATTGGGGATGCCCTCCCCAGTGTTCCTGAATCACTGTTTCTAGTTGTTCTGAAGGACTGTGGTGTGGTGGTAAAGGAAAGCACATAGTGGTCACTGGAGGTAGACAACCCCGTCTTCAAATCCTTGTTCTTCCATTACAAGGCTGGATGATTTAAAGTAAACGATAATATCTTTTTTGAGTACCAAGACCTTTTTTCTTTTTTAGTACTAGGGATTGAACCCCAGGGGCATTCTACCTCCAAGCTACAGCACCCTCAGCCCTTTTTGATTTTTCATTTTTAAATAGGGTCTTGCTAAGTTGCTGAGGATTTCACTAAATTGCTGTGGCTGACCTTGAAACTACAATCCTCTTGTCTCAGCCTCCCAAGTACTGATGTAACGGGATTATATCACCATGCCTGGCCAAGGGTCAGCACGTTTTTTTTTTTTTTTTTTTTTTTTTTGGTACTGGGGATTGAACCAAGAGGCATTCTACCTCTGAGATACACCCCTAGCCCTAGTTTTTTGGTTTTTTTTTTTTTGGTGGTACTGGGGGTGGAACCCAGAGGCTTTCTACCTCCAGGCTATACTTCTAGACCTATTTTATACTTTATTTGGCAACAGGGTCTCACTAAGTTGCTGAGAGCCTCACTAAGTAGCTGAGGCTGGTTTCGAACCTGTGTGATCCTCCTGTCTCAGCCTCCCAAGCGCGGGCATTACAAGCATGCGCCACCACACCCGGCACTACCTAGCCCTAGTTTTTATTCTTTATTTTGAAACAGGGTCTCACTGAGTTGCAAAGGGTATCACAAACCCTGAGGCTGTCTACAAACCTGTGATCCTCCTGTCCCAGCCTCCCAAGTGCTGAGATTACAAGCAGGAGTGGGTCTGCACTTCTTAAGCATGCTGTTTGATCCTCATATCTAAGGAGTGGAGTCTTGCAGAGTCTTGGGAAATGTGCTGAGATAAGTCTACAAAGCATGAATGCTGAAGAGAAAGGGAGCTGGAGGATGCATTCTTTTGATTCCTGAGCCCGATTGATCACCACCAGGAATCAAGACTATGAATTTGACACCATGTTGTGCCACTGGACTCTCTCTTAATTTTGCCACTAAGTCTGTCCCAAGTTGCTCACGGATGATGGTTGCAAAAAGCTGGAGAAGGTGCTCACTTACTGGAAGACTGCTGGAGAGCTCTCAAACCTGAGGAACAGAGCAGCAAAAGTGAGGACAAGAGAAAAACAGAGGAGGAAAGAGCTGCCACTGGCAGGTTTTAACAGGAACAGCCATTGAGAAGAAATCTTGAATACGCAGCAGGGCAGGGCCCTGGAGGGGAGTGGGCATCTAACAGAAGTGACTTAGTGATGGTCATGGGATCAATTCTCAACAGAAAAAAAAGTGAGACTTATTTCCTCATAGCCTAGACAGGTTGTTCTTAACCAGTGGAGATTTTACTCCTCCCTTCAGGTGATATTTGGCAATGTCTGGAGTCATTTTTGACAGTCACAATGGGGGTAGGGGCAACGCTTGCCATCTAGTGGGTATCCCGTGCTGTGTAATATCCTGCAATGCACAGGACAGCTCCAAAGAAAAGCATGCAGCTCAAAATGTCAGCCATGCCCAGGGAAAGACACCTGCTTCACCACATGCAGAGGCATGCAGTGGAGCCATTTTGGTGTATAATGTTATCTACTGGCATAAAAATGTGTACGTCACACTGTCTCTGGTGGGAGAGCGAGCTCAAGTGTGTTTTGGACCTTTTCTTCAAGATGATGAGTTTTCCTTGAATGCCTCACCTTCTACCAAGTGCTACCTCACCAAGACCAGATACTAGATCTGTGACTCCAAAACGATTCCAAAAGCAGTTCACCCATTGTATCTGCACGGTGGTGACTTAAAGCCAAGCCACAGCCCTGTGGCTTGGTGTCTTTGTTCCTGCTCTTGAGAGGCACTGTCCACTGTGGCCCCTATTGCTTTGTGTTTTACCTACTCAGCCTGCGTATGAGCTCAGGGTGGTGAAGGGCTATGGATTTTCCCTTTCCTGGGCCTCTCACCATCCCTAAGAGAAGGCTGGCCCTTGAGAAAGAAATGGTTCATAGAGGAAAGTCACCACCCCGCTTAATGTAGTCCAACCGGCTGACAACCTGGAAAAAAAATAGGACAGGAAGAAGCAAACCATCTCAATGATGAATGTTCTAAAATTAGAGTCTACCGTGAGGGTATTGTATTTCCTCAGAATATTAATACAGCCTTCCTGGAATATATCTCCGGGACTTTGCTGGAAAATTATAAAGGGCAGAGTCTCAGCCTGAAGGATATTTTAAATATCTTAAGAGATTGAAACAAACAGATTAAAAAATGAGTTTATTATGTTTAGGACTAGATTTAAGATAAGACAGTAAATTTTAAGTCATTTCACTCATAGCAGATGCAAGGCCTTGGAGAATCTCCATGTCCTGAGGAATTGCTCACTGAACTAGTTTCCAGCCTCTTTGAGCTTAAGGAAGCGAGGAAAATGCTGTTTCCACTCTATTCTG
The DNA here is from genome assembly GCF_963383645.1 of Muscardinus avellanarius. NCBI lineage: Eukaryota > Metazoa > Chordata > Mammalia > Rodentia > Gliridae > Muscardinus > Muscardinus avellanarius. The sequence goes on along the minus strand of NC_137787.1, from coordinate 147,518,361 downwards.
CATAAGAAGTCATGACCTGGCTGCCTAGCAGGACATGGTGGTGCATACCTATCATCCCAGTACTTGGGAGGCTGAGGATGCAGGTTCCAGGCCAGCCCAGCAACTTAGACCCTGTTTCAAACTAAGAAAGGATGGAGATGGAGCTCAGAGGTAGAATGTCCTTAGGTTCAATCTTCAGCACCACAAAACAAAGTCATGACCTGCTCAAGGCCACTTAGTCAGTGGTTAATTAAGGGCCAAAACTAGTTGCCCAGTGACCAGACTATCAATCTGTGTTTCTCTGCTGCCATTTGTGACAGGCATCCCGCCACTGGGAGGGAGGGAGGTACGAATGTGGCAAGGTGTTTGGAATCAGGCAGATGTAAGACTGCCTCTCTGGCCTGCCTTTCCTTCTCTGTGTGGCATGCTTAACTTTTCTGACTCTTAGTTTTCTCATCTGGAACTAGAGAAAATAATTACTATTAATGGCTTATTTATCTATGTCATGAAAGCTGCTAGGTCTCTTATGGCTCCTCGTTGTAATGCAATTATTACAACAAGTTTTCATAAGTTAGACTGGTGTTTCTCAGGCGATGATTCAGGGAACACTTGTTCTCAAGATGTATTCATAATTTTCTATAATTAATGTGTTTCATGGCTAAATAAGTATAGGAAACACCAATTAATCCCAGGTAAACAGATATAGAAATTCTTGGAGCCTTTCATAGGTTAATGAGTACTGTGTACTATGGTTCACTGAAAGATATTATGAGCCGTATTTCTTACATTTGTATGACTGTAGAAGCTTTTTGTTAAGTGGGACATGTGATGGTATCTTGTGGGATACTAGTTTCCATAGAGCAGAGTTTGGGAATTATGGTAGGCTCATTATGCTGATGGACCCACCCTCTAATTTCTAGGATCAGACCTGTGACTTTTATAAAGTGTGAGGCCCATAGACTTCACAGTCCTTGTACATGGAGGCGTGTGCTTTTGCCACTCTTAATCACGAGTCATCTCCACAATCATGGAGCTGTGTGGAGGAAGGTGAGGGGAATCGTCTCAAGTGAGGCCATTAGAAACCAATTTGCCCCAAGTGGACCACCATCCAACCACCACCAGCAATGTGAATCTCAGCCAAAAGCCAACCTACAGAAAGAACATCAAGTGAATTTAACCGAGAACAAAAGAAATTCCCAACTTAAATCACCAACTTATGGGTCAGATAAACGCTGGTCGTTTTAAGCCACTGGGTTTTGGGCAGGTGCTTGGATCAGTACTATTAGATGTCATTGTAGAAAACTGACACAAAAATTGGAATGGAAACCGATTCAATTGTGGATTATCCACATTCTAGCTCCAACTGTTCATTTTATTGCCGGATGCAAAATTCGTTGCCCCCTCCTTTCAAGATCCGTGAAGGTCTTATCACAGCATTAGGTTCGAAGGCCAGGATCTCAGGATGTATAACAGGTTCTAATGTGGCTATTTGGATGCAGTTCCTTTGGGCTGAAGATCTATGTATGAAAAAGACAACCTATTTGACCCCCGAATATAATACAATAGGGAAAAAACCCAACTAAATAATTGTACTAGACAATTCTATTAAAAGAAGAATGGAAAGCACATAAGAGGTTTTGATTTACAGCAGCTCCAAAATCTAGCCATAAAATGTTGCCGGTACCTTTTATCCTAGAGGAGAGGACTAATCCTTGTGTAGGCCCCAGTTCTCTCTGAAAGTGACTCTCCCTAAGCCATGGTTTTCTATGGTTCTGTGCTTTCCTCTGTTCAGGATGTCTTTAACTTTTCTGCCCTTGTTGACCATGTTTGTGTTTTGTAACAACTTTCACAGCTGCTTCCTGCCTATAGAAATTGGTGACCCAGAGGTTGTCTTGCATTTTGGAAAATCTGTTTCTTTTAGTATAAACCGGTAATCTTTTTGTCAATATAAGACTCTAAAATCTTCCGTGAGTTTCTTATAAATCAGGTGAACCAAAAACCACACCCACCATTCTTCCAGAGGTAGATCTGTCTCCAGGCCTAATAGCTGGTACTTGTGCCAATCAAGTGCCGTGGGACGTTGCTCTTAAGACTTTGGGTGGCCTTTTTGCCTAGTTCAAAGGGTGACTGGGCTATATTTTATTTCTTTCAAGATTCTCAGTAAGAGGTCAAAAAGACAAATATTTGATTGGATCCTTGCCCCAGGCTACTTGCCACTTTGAGAATCTTTTTTTGGGCTTGAGAGACTAATAGTGGGAAATTATTTACTTTTCTAACTAAGTGATCCTGGTCCCTCAGTAGTCCTTCTAAATTCGCTGTCACACCGGCCAAGTAGTAAGAGCCACTAACCCTTTCAACATTCTGCCTAGAACTATTATCGCTCAAATCCCAGTGTTCATTAGGTAGATTTTCTGTCTTATCATTTATCACGTGTGCCAGTTTTGCCAAAATTTTCTGCCACTGCATCACCCGTGTTGTCAGTGTCTCATCTTCCCACAGCAGATTCTCCATCACTTCTCTAGCCTCTGCTCAGTGCTTGGTCTGAAAACCAATGCCACATGTTTTGTTTTGTTTTGTTTTTGTGGGCTGTTTTTGTTATAGCAACACCTTAATCCTAAATAACAATGTCTGTGTCAGTTACCTGTTGCCAAAATGTTGCATAAAAAGTCACTTCAAAATCCAGTGGCATCAACAACCATCTATTTAGCTCACAACTCTGGAGATCAACCATTGAAGCTGACTTGTTCTTTTTGTCTTTCATGTGTTCTCTTGATCATCTGGTTCTCAGCTGGTCCAAGATGGCCTTGGCAGGGATCACTTGGCCCAGATACACATATGTGTTCCATATTTGTGACAAACCCAGTCATGCAAGAAGTAGTCAGGCAGAAATGTGCTTGAGATGTGCTCGAGATTTTGCTACTATCATCTCGTTGACCAAAGCAGAGTGAATGACTACATCCAGAGCTGGAGTGGGATGAGGCTACAAGTTACAGAGCAAGGTGTCTAGCTAGCTCTAGACAGATTATTACAGGAGACTCTTAACCGCTGTCTGCCTAGAATTTGTTTTCACAGAATAGAAAAATTCCTGTATGAAAATCTGGCCTCTCTAGAAAAAAACTCACTGGTGTCCTCAGGGGTTAGCCGTTTTAGTTTCTTTATCCTTTCTGGGGATTTTGCAAGTTTGTTTGTAATATTGTCAACACACCCACATTTCCGGCCAGAATCATCTTTTCAGGGTAAATCCTGTATGTTTCTTGCCTATAGGGTTGAGTGGCACCGTCTCTTAGTTGCCCCAAGTTAAGCGTTCTACCAAGAAGAGTGAGTAGCTGAAATAAATAGAGGGATGAGAGGGAAGAACTGAAGGGGGAAAAACGATGGCTGAAAGCAGAGGTGTTTGAAAATCATTAAAACTGTGAATATGCGCAGATGTGGCCTGTTTGTACATATGCATTGCATATTATGTGTGCATGGGTGTGTGCACATGAATTTTCATTAGGGTGTGTATGTATGGATACACACATACAACACATACACACATATTTGTGTAATTGTTTATTATATATGTGAACTTGTGTATTAGTGCATGCTACTGGGTATTCCTTCCCAGTTTATTAAAAAATACCAGTGCACTTGACCTGATAAATCAAGGAGACAATTAGATGAGTCTTCACAGGGCAAAGCCCAGTGTTAAAAAAATGTGAAGCAGGAGTGAAAGGGTTATATGAACAGAGCGGGAGGTGGAGGTTCCTAACCCCACCATAAACTTCCAGGTGTGAGAAATTCCAACAGGCATTAATGAGCATCTCTTTACCTGTCCTCTCTATCTTTTTTTAGGCATGGATGCTGGTGGAATTTAGGGCAAAACAGAGATATACATGATAAATTTTATCCCTGTGATTCTCCCACCAGAGTGTCTCAATTTTATTGGAGAGAGAAAAACCAGGGACTATCTAGAATCCCTTCTCTATTTCAGGAGTAGGATGTTGTTCTATTTCCTGTGAAATACTTTATATTTGAGAAAACACACAAGGTTTGTCTTTGCCAAGACTCTCTTCCAAGAGGCCTGGTTTGAGTTAGGAACTTGACTAATTATTCATTCATGCCGTGAGTCTCTTAAAACATCCCAGTGAGGCTGTGGGAATCAGAGGCTTTTTTGGAAGGCCAAACTGTGGCTTGTGGGACTGGTGTGAAATTTCCTGTTATGTTACATTGAAGCACTTGTTATTTCAGGGAGGAATCAGGAAGCTGCACTTGATATGACCTTTAGCCAATCCTCTGAGGGGAAATGCAGGGTCATGACATGAAGGACTTCTGCTTGAAGAATTCAAAAGTCTCGGATGACCTAGTAAGACACAGTCAATGGGTAAAATTCCAGAATGACCCTATTGTGTGATAAGTGTTAGTGCCTATTTCAGGATTAAGTCTCAAAGAAATTAAGTCATATGCCCATCAGTTGGGAAGATCCCAGAAGAATGCTCTTGAGAACTGTACTATATTGTCTTTGTGATTTATCCCTTCCAAACCCAAAGGCCATCTGTTTCCTTACTACCCCCTAGTTGTAGAGCAGCAACACAAAATGCTTGACTGTAGGTTGGCTGGTCTAGGTTTCAGTGTTCCTTCTCTATTGCTCACAGTCTGATTGCATGCCAGGCCCTGCCCCACAGAACCTTTTCTTTGGCATGCTTGGAACCAAAGTTCCCTTTATCTGCTCAAAGATGACGAGGTGCTGGCTGTTCTACCCAGATGCTGCTCAGCCTTCAGAAGTGACACTTCTTTAAACATTCGTAGCACTTCATACATGGAACGTGACTTACTGTGATTGTAAACAATAAGAATGATGCACGATGTGTTGATTTGATGTAACGACTAATGCCTGTTTGATAAATGACCCATGGTGGTTGTCATACATGAGTTCCCTCTGAAAACCAGGCTTAACTTTGAGCCTATACTTCACATTCTATCTCAAAAGATACTAGAGAAGCAAATCCTTGCTTAGGGATAAACATATTCAAAGGCAGAAGATTTATTTATTGATGAGAGCTTCAAATGGACCAATTTTTAGCTTTTTCTTCTGAAGAGAAAAATGAGATTGCTACCACATGTAGTGGATTATACAGCACTTCCTCAGATATTAAAAGCAGATGAAATGGAATATTCTGGTTTCTGATTCGGTCCTATTCTTATCTACACATAGCTCTACTTAAGTGAACTTGACAGTGTTGTGGGCTGATATTATGATAGACTACTTTAGTAAACAAGAAAAAGGGTTTCACTCCCCACAATAGCAAATGAGCTTTATAATAGAAATTTCTTTGTGCAGGGGAAGATATTACAATTTTCAACACACAATAAATATATTTGCTAGGCCAAAAAATGCATTTCATTACATGCAATGCACTTTCTATTGTATATTAACCACTTTTTTCCTTTGTATAGTAAAGTACCATTTTCTACTGTAAAATGTCTGCAATTTATTTTTATGAGTCTGTTTTTCCCATGAAGTAAGAACATTCCGTTACATAGCCTGGTACCGATAAATGTACATTATTTAGGAGGTGAAATGTGCACTATAAACATCTGAGCGTCACTGTTTGGGTATCTGTACCAAGCAGGCAATAGCTAAGATTTTGAACTAGAACAGCTAATTTCGTTAACATACCAGTCTATAATTACTAGATTTACTGGAGTCCTTTACTTTGATACTCTCAGCAACTATAATAAATGTGTATGTTCCCTAAAATAATACTATTACATGCTCTAGCTACAGCTATATTTTTTCCTGACAATGTCTCTGCTGGGTTAAGAAAACATAATTAATACTTTATTTAATCTTTGCATACTGCATACCTAGTTGACCATCATTCAAAAATGGCAGTTTCCCAGACCCATATAGCTTCTTCACAGTGGAATGTATTTGACCCTAATTACTGTTTATGGAAAATATAACAAATAAGTAAAAAGGGAGCTGTAAGAAAGAATTCAGGATCTATGTTTTCTCTGAAATAAAGGACCGTGACAGTGTCTGCTCACTTGCCAATAAAAGTCTTTGTGAAGGTCTTTGCAGGTTAGAGAATTAGAGTTATCTGGCTTATTTCAGGTTTATACTTGAATATGTTTGATGGAGTACTTTGGGGACTTATGCTTGTCTCATTTTATTTGTGTGTGTGTGTGTGTGTGTGTGTGTGTGTGTGTGTGTGTGTGTGTGTGTGGTACTGGGATTTCTGGAAGCCCTTCTACCTCCGGTCTACACTCCCAGACCTATATTTCTTAATATTTTTATTTGGAAACAGGGTCTCTTAAGCCAGCATGGCTGGCTTCGAACCTGCGCGATCCTCTTGTCTCCGCCTCCCAAGCATGGGGATTACAAGCGTGTGCCACCACGCCTAGCTTTTATTTTATTCTTATATTTAGAAACATATTATTAACTTTATCAGTAATCACAACAGGACTACTGATAGCAGGGCACGGGCTTGCCTGATTTGCTAGGGGTGATTTAGCTAAAACTCATCATCATCTTCATCATCATCATTCTTTTGTGTTGCTGGGAATCAAACCTAGGGTTTTGTGCATCCTAGGCAAGCTCTTTGCCACTGAGCTACACCCCCAGGCCTATATTAATAATAATAATTTATATTTACAAAACTTTAATAATATTTATTTAAATTTTAATTTATATTATTAATTTATATTTATAATACTTTTATATTTATTTATATTTATAATTATATTAATAATAATAATAATAATAATAATAATAATAATAATTTGTGATACTGGGATTAAACACAGGGGCATTCTGCCTCCCAGTTATATCCCCAGCCCTATTTTTTGTTTTGAAACAGGGTCCTGCTATGTTGCTGAGGCTGGCCTCAAACCTACAATCCTCCTGTCTCTGCCTCCCAAGTACTGGGATCACATGTGTGTGCCACCACACCTGCTGACAGTATTATTTTTGAATTCACAAATGCCTTCAGTCCGCCCGAGTGTCTGTTAGGCATTTTCTCCAGGCGTCTCATTTAATCATCACAGCAACCCTATAAGCAGGTATTGCTACTCTTGTGTTATAAACCTTGGACTAGCACCTTGGTGTGGTTGAATAACACGCCATAGCCACAGGTCAGCAAGTCTTGGGGCTAGCATTTGCTCTTGCACAGCTGAAACACAGCCTTCCACAGTATGAGAACCGTTCAAAAGGTTGAAGCCCGGGAATGAAAAAATAACAATCCACTTGGAAACAAGAGTGCTTGGGAGGTGGCGGCCCTAGAGACACAATATTTCTAGTAATCTAATGATACATAAATCTATTCACCACAACTCGTTTAACTCTGCAACATTCCTATTTGGTGTGCTATACGTAAAAGTATGTTTGTTCAGCTACCAGTGACAGACTGATTAAATATTCATGCGAGTCTTTTACCATTTTGATGTAAAATGAACCAAACATTAGAATATAGGAATCCAGTGTCTCTTCATTTTCTCGGTTTATGAGGAAAAACTATATAGTAGCAAAAAAAAAGTTCTTATGTTGTGGAGACAAACTACCTTTTATTGAGTTTAATAAATAAACACAATAGCCATTTTTAGAAAAGGAATAAAAAACAAAAACTAACCTCAAATAAAAATAGCTCCAACCCTTACCAAGAGAAAACACTCATCACTGTTGCTTGGACATTTGTTCAGTGTCATTTTCTCTGCAGTCACCACCAACTTCTTCTCCTTTTGTCCTTTTATTTTCATTACCTCTGGTGGAACTGAGGCATGTATGCAGATGGAAGCGGCCTTTCCATACTTGGGAATGTTGGTTTTGATGTGATATTTAAGTATTTTCAGACACAGATCAATGACCAAGGCTCCCTGAAGCCAGCAAGATTTCTCATAAAATAGAATATTATTCAGACTTAAGAAGAAATGAAGTACTGATATCAGCTACAGTGTGAATTAACTTCTATGTGTACACATTATATTTTGTCAAAGAAGGCAGATAAAGAAGGACACATTCTCAAGATTCCACGTATGTAAGTTACCTAGAACAGACACACTTATGGGGATGGGACGTAGAAATCACCAGAACCTGAAGGGGGAGACAGGTAATGAGTTGTCAGTTAATGAGTACAGGATTTTTGTTGGAATTCAAGAAAAGTTTTTGTTCTAGAGAGAGGTGATTGATTATATAGCATTGTAAAAGCAGTTAATGTCATTAAATTAACTGTATACCTATTAATGTTTAAAATAAGTATTTATATATACTATTATTATTTAAAATGTAAGAATTTTTTAAGGCAGAAAGTTCTATCCTCTCTTACTGAACCCGAAGCCTGAATATTTTCTGATTGAACCACCTCAGAAATTTCCTGGGAAGGCTCTTCTTTCATTCATTTAGTGCAATCATTTGGTAAGAAAGGTAACAATATGTCATGTCAGAGTCTGAGGGACTAGAGGAGTAAGAGTGGCTCCTGCCCATTGGACTGACAGCCAGATTAACAAGTGATTAAAATACACAATAGGAACCCAGGAGAACTATATGGAACCGCAGAAGGTACAAAAGAAGAAAGTTCCTGAGAGAATCTCTAGGGAGGGAGTTGATAATTGATCTGGGGTTCAAGCTTGAATAGGAGTGGAGTTGCTTACTTTGGGTTTCCACAATAGGCAGTACATTTCCACTCACGGTTTTCTGCCTTAGAATCTTGGATCTGAGTTATCTGCAGCTTTTCAAATATTTCATAATATTTTCCCCTTGTGCATTTGTAAACAAAATGGTCCCTGGAGGCAGAAAAATAACTTAGTCGATTCTCTGTCCTATGTTCTAAATATCTATGAGTAAAACAACTTTGGGAAATAATTCAGTGAGACACACTCGGGTCCCACAAAGAGCTTGCAGTGTACTAGGTAGCCAAGGCCAGGCACAGGGTGGACAGGTCTCTGGGAGGAGTCAGCGTGCAGTGGCCGTGCAGGGGCCAGGGCGGTGACCTCTTCTGGGAGGTGGAGAGGTTCCATGGGGGCCAAGAGTCTTTGTATTTTCCCATTTGAGGCTGTGTATAATCGTGATAATTAGGCCTGATTCTGATCATTTGAACAAAAAGATGAGCAAAAAATGAAAGGCAAAAATATCAGCACTATTCCAGGAAGCAGACAGAGTTCCCTCAGGGGCTTTGAAGCCTTCAGTATTCTGCTTATTCTTGGAACCAAGAACCCTGATTTGCTACTGGGTGGATCAAAAAGGGAAAGGCTTCAAGGTGTCTTCACACCTCTACCCATATACACGGGGTAGCAGAGACTAAAGGAGAGTAAAAGCAGCGACCCAGGCTCTGGGTGGGCATTGGGCTCATGGTGGGGTGAAGATGGATTGGGTCAGAAGCTTGACCAAGTGAAAAGAGGACAACGTTTAAAAGCCAACCTTGGGTTCAAATCCTGTTCTCAAAAATGACTAACTGTCCAAGATGCCCAAGCTCCCTGAAACTTTTAATCCTTATTTTCCTTGTGTGCCAACTGGGGATAAAAATAGTGTCTTCATAGAATACCAAGAAGACTAAAGACCAGGTGACAGACTCCAGACTGTCCTCAAAGGTCAACATGAGTGCCTTCCCCAGGTGACTGCTAAAGTCCCATCTAAACCTGGGGGTCTGGCCAGGCATGGTGGCGCACGCTTGTCAATCCCCATGCTTGGGAGGCTTAGACAGGAGGATCACACAGGTTCGAAGACAGCCTCAGGTACTTAGGCTCTCAGCAACTTAGACCCTATTTCCAAGTAAAATATAAAATAGGTCTGGGAATATAGACAGGAGGTAGGAAGCCTCTGGGTTCTACCCCAGTACCACCAAAAAAAAAAAAAAAAAAAAAAAATCTGGGGGTCTGTAACACCATTTGGAGGATTATTTTTGCTTCCAAAAATATTATTCACACAGTTGAACTTAAAATATGACCAATATATTTCTAGACAAGTAACATGATTAATTTCAAGTATAAATAAATCTATCACAGGCAAAATAGATTCCCCTTTCTCCTAGGAATAAGCTATAAATTACTTAAATATTTTTGGAAGGCAAATGAACTAATTTCATTCCTCTACCTTGCCATTCAGGGCTCAGAGCCATGTTTTTATTAACAGTATCTTCTAATATGAGGGCCCTCCAATTTCTCTTCCTAGTCACACAGTGGCTTTGTGTAAGTACAGAACTCTGTTAGGGGTTTATTCTATGCAGCGTGTCTTACTGCTAAAGGGATTCCCAGTGATAACAGAAAGCATGAAACACATTACAAACCCTTCTGGTTGCAGTGCCTTCCATGATGTCCCTACTCAACTTATGTCTTTATCACCTGGTACTTCCCTCAGTTCCTTTTTTCCCCATTTTTCCAGGTAGAACCTTTGAGGTTTTATATTCCACAATAACGTTGTAAGTGATTTCTTTTCTCTCACTACTGGATCCTCGTTGGTGTCTCCTGACTTGAGAGAAATCTGTCAGGATGGTGTTAGCTGTGAGCATCAGTAGATGGCAGGGAAAGCTTCCAGTGTTTAACAAGACATCATGTAACTCAAATCCCACCGAGCCTAAGTCAAGTCTTTCTTGTGTCACTTGGAACTTGCCTGTCATATAAAAAACTTTTGGGAAAATGTCTTTTCTCACTGAACTCTGAACACACTAAGGGGAACCTTTCTTACTCATCCCCATACTCAAAGCATTAGCACTGAGCCAAAACAGAGAACACAGTTATTTATGAGAATTATGAATAAGCACCATCATTTTCAGGGTTCAGTAACAATCACTTGAGTATAAAAATGTCCAGGAGGCTGGGCGTGGTGGCACACGCTTGTAATCCCCGCGCTTGGGAGGCAGAGACAGGAGGATCGCACAGGTTCGAAACCAGCTGCATGCGCTGGCTTAGGAGACCCTATTCCCAAATAAAAAAATGTAAAAATAGGTCTTGGAGTGTAGCCCGGAGGTAGAAGGGCTTCCAGGAACCCCAGTACCACCCCCCCAAAAAAAAAAATTGTCCAGGAGGAAATTTTGAGTTTTTTTTTTTCTTAATTTCAAATAATAGTCACTCTTTTCTTTTTTGGTGGTACTGGGGTTCTTGGAAGCCCCTCTATCTCCGGGCTACACTCCCAGACCTATTTTTTTATATTTTTATTTGGAAACAGGATCTCTTAAGCCAGCGTGGCTGGCTTCGAACCTGCGTGATCCTCCTGTCTCTGCCTCCCAAGTGCGGGGATTACAAGCCTACCACGCCCGGTTTTTATCTTAATTTCAAATAATAGTCACTCTACCACTATCTTTCTAAAATATTTTCATTTAAATTAATTTCTCAAATCTACATCTCTTTTGTGACTTAGATGTATGAAATCAGGGAAAGAGATAGTTTAACGCTATAATGTATTTATTTTTTTTTTAAAAAAGGGGGAATCCTAAATTCTGTTTAAATTATTGGTCCAGGTATAAATTTCATAATTCCTTTTCTGACTTATATGCTTTCTAGTAAATATACAAATCAGTCAAAAAATGAGTGAGATTAACTAACTGGCTACTTTGTACCTGTCCATGAGGACACAAAGCAAAGGTAAATTTTATGTTGATTATATTTGAATGTTATATTTTAGTATTTTTAAACAGAATTTACTCTCATATAATCTCCCTCATTGGTGCTTTCCATGCTACAATTTTATATATTCTTAATTGAAATAATGCTTGTCTCTAAATGTTATTTTTAAAAATGGTAAGTTATGAGATGGGACCAAGTAGTGAAAAAAAAATATCCAAAGAAAGAGTTTAGTTATATCAAAATAATAATTTGCAATGCCAATATGGTAGAAGTCATATTTATTGAAAAAAATTAATATATTTGCTATAAAATTTGTAACAGGAATATTTACTGAATGTTTATTTTGATGCATAAACCTGAATGTTACATACCAAGTACAAGACGGTAGCACTAGTTTTCCCTTTATTTACAGTTTATGAAAATTGTTATGCAGTCCATGTTAAAAGAACTTATGACGAATTGTTACATTAGAAAAATAATATTCTTGATAAAGCATTCTCAAGGAGTCCAATCATAGTTTCTGCCTCTTCAATAAGGCAAAAATCCCTGGAACAGCATATAACTTAATTTATAAAATACAATAACTGTTCAAACACATATTCAAGTTTTCTTTTGGTATGATTTTTCCTTACTGTAAAATTACATTTTTGGGGGTTTTTGAGTTTTTTTTTTAAAACAAAAACAGAAAGACTTTGAGGAAAAATGTCATTTAATGATTTCAGCTATACAGTACATACACAACTCTGTAGCCTAGCAACCACCATCGCTACACCATCATTAACTTTAAATATTTTGCTGGGTGAGCTATTCTCAAATGTAGCCTATTTTAAGATTTTGCCATCAGTATGATTGTGGAATCATTGTTTGGTTTTCATAGGAAACAGATCTGTCACAGTATGAAGCTTTGTTTAGATTAAGCAACTGGTACACATTACATTTCCACTCACGAGAGAACGCCACAGATGTAACTGAAGTTGGGCTTTGATGGCTCTGCACAGGGCCCCACTGGGCGACCCCAACCCTCCTGCTCCCACGCCGCACAGCCCTGGCCGTGTTCACACTGGTTCATTTCCCGAGGTTTCCTGCTCTTAGCAGTTAGGTAGTTTTAATTCCTTCAAAGGCACACAGCTTCCATCTCTTCTCCAGTGTTGCCCCCACGCCCGTGAATTCCTGTTTAAACATGCGCGGCAGCCTCATCAATAGCATCTCGATTTCATTGGCCGATATCTGTTAAAAAGGAAGAGAAATCATTTGTGGCAAAGAAACTCATCTTGAAGCAGAGCATGGGTTGGGTGAGGACCCACTTTCCCAGGGAGACGTTTAGCTTTCTGTTTGGCTATGAAGCAATGTCCTTAGAAGAGTGGTGTGTGTAAAGTGGTGGACATGATTACCTCGGCTCCTGAGCAGTGCTGGGTGGTGCGTGAGGTGAATGGGCAGAAGGTTCTGGGCTCATTTTTTTTTTAAATATACTTTTATTAGTGCACTGTAGTCTCACATCATAATGAAGTTCAGAGTGAGAGGGACACACATGCACACAGCACTCGTGAGCCTCCCTCTGGCTGCCTCCCCACTCTCTCCCTCTCCCCATACATGACATCAAAATCGGCATGGATGCCGGGCGTGGTGGCTCACGCTTGTAATCCCCGCGCTTGGGAGGCAGAGACAGGAGGATCGCATAGGTTCGAAGTCAGCCGTGCGCGCGCGCTGCCTTAGGAGACCCTGTTTCCAAATAAAAACGTAAAAATAGGCCTGGGAGTATAGCCCGGAGGTAGAAGGGCTTCCAGGAACCCCAGTACCACACACACACACACAAAAAAAAAATCGGCATGGATAATTTTGTATGTGTACAGAGCCAATGGGAGCATTTCCTTCATCCCTGCATCCCTGTCCTCCTTCATCGCTCCACTGGGGTTTGTCCTCCTTTATCTGAAGTCCTTCTTATATCCCAATTTCTCCCTCTTGTCCCAACATATGAGGGAAAATATATGATCCTTCATTTTTGGTGACGGGCTAATCTCACAGGGCATAAGAATCTCTAGATATCTCCATTTTCCTAAAAATAACATGGGTTTGTTCTTCCTGTGTGTGTGGGGGGGGGGAGCAGGGTGTGGTGGCGCATGCTTGTAATCTCAGTACTTGGGAGGCTGAGACAGGAAGATCACAGGCTCTTGGCCAGCCTCAGCTACTTAGCGAGGCCTTCTGCAACTTGCTGGCAGCGCCATATCTGAATAGTCCTCCCTGACACAGAAGGGCTCAGAGCACACGCCTCATCTCTGCCACCCTCTTCCTCATCTACAAAGGGCAGAAACACCCTCCTATGCAATGAGGAGCAGAGGGCATCTGACCGGGGTTCTTGCCATCCAAACTTCTTTCTCATCCTTTAGCTTTCACAGAGATCAGAGACCATGAAGTGACAGGATATAAAAACTAATCCCCAGAACCACCCGCAATGAGTCTTGACATCCAGCTATAGAATACAGGTAAAAAATTTTCTGCCTCAAAATTTTAATTAATTTGTTTTGCACTGGGGATTGAACTCAGGGGTATTCTGCCTCTGGGGTACACCACCAGTCCTATTTTTTCTTCTTTATTTTTTTAAGCAGGCTCTCACTAAATTGCGGAAGGCCTCACTAAATAGCTGAGGCTGGCTGCAAACCTGTGATCCTCCTCTCTAGGCCTCCCATATACTGGCATTATACGCATGCACCACTGTGCCTGGCAGATGTTTTCTTTTTAAACAAGAATGTTTACAGTAACAATTTGTTTCATTTTAGGTGAACCATAATCCTTCTGTCCTAATACTGCCTTGTTCTTGTTTTCCTGTGTTTACATCTTAATCTGTGTGTATGCCTGGAGATCTCACATAGTGAGGTAGCTAATTAGGAGTCTCATTTTCTGTTTGAATCCTCTGCTACTGTTATAAGCTAAATGACCCCTAAAAAGAAAATGAGTCTTCTTAAGAATCAGCAATTGGGAATCACATTTGATGAGGATGGTGTGAAAGCTATTGGATTAGCACAGATTTGGGTACATAGGAATGTACCATCAGTCAGAGCTACTATAATTTTTTTCACTGTATAATTACTATAGATATCACTTCAGCATCTACACTTTCCATTTAACAATATTAAGATTCACTTAAACCGGGCATGGTGGCGCACACTTGTAATCCCTGTGCTTGGGAGGCGGAGACAGGAGGATCACGCAGGGTTGAAGCCTGCCGTGCTGACTTAAGAGACCCCATTTCCAAATTAAAAAAAAAAAAAAACCTCAATTACATCATTTTCAGGGAAATGGATGGAACAGGAGGACATTATGCTAAGTGAGATTAGTCACAAAAAGTAAGAAATCAGATGCTTTCCCTAATATGTGAGAGTTAGGGAGAAATGGGTTATAGGAGGAACTCTTGAAAAAGGAAATCCTATAGAGGAGCAAACAAGACAACATAAAGGAGGAGAAAAGAGGGGGGGGAATCTCTAAAACACACAATATACTTAAACATATCGAAGTCAATCACTAAGCCAAGCAAGGGAAGGAGGGATGGGGAGGGAATGGAGTGGGAATTGGGTAGGGGTTAAATCAGCGATGTGTACATGTTTGTACACACAAGTTTTTTACCCCAATATGATGTTTGAATATAATGCACCAGTAAAAAAATTTAAAAGGAAAAAAACCACAAAAAATTATAAAATAGGTCTGGGAGTATAGCCCAGAGGTAGAATGGCTTCCAGGAACCCCAGTACCACCAAAAAAAAAGAAAAAAATTTTACTTAAAAGAGATACTAAGTAGAGCAGAAATCAAATCAACTGTGTTCAATATTCACATGGAAAACATTTCATATATGTTCAGTATTTCTAGGCTTGTTAAGTAAAAACTTAGGGTAAACAGAGACAATTGTGAAGGTTGGAATAAACTTCATTCTAAGACTTCTATATGAATTATCTTGAAATCCAAATAAATATCTATGTCCTCGTTTATACTTTCTTTATGGTCAAAACTTTTGAACGCCTTTCACCTTGCTGTTCAGGAGGCATTTTTCTTTAGGTTTTGTGAGCTGAGCTGTCCTTGTAAAGAGGCTGAATTTTCCTCTTTACAAGCTCCCTTCTTTCCTTTGGAGGAGAGCCCCAGGCACCTCTGGTGGGCTCAGCCTCTGGTCCACTTCAAGCACCAGCCTGGAATGAGCTATCCTTCCCATGGAGGCCACAGCAACGTGGGTGGACTGAGGGCCACTGACCCACCAGAGATGCGCTTCCAGCAAAACTGTTGCCTCCCTTAGAAACGCAGGGGAGAGGTCTTGTACTAATCCTTGGGAAGGATATAAAAAGCTGAATTCTTGAGGGTAAAATGAACATTTCGCCTAAAGACAATGTGTAAGTAGGAGGTGGGGTCAGGGTGGGCAACCCCATCCAGCAGCCCTATAGCTGGCTGTAAAAGGTCTAGCAGCCACATAAAGCACTGAGAAACTCTTCTTAGCCAGAGTCTTCTCAAAACACTCTCCTTAATTCTCACTACACTCTGAGATAGGGGACAATGTGGGAATAAGGAAACTGAGGCCCAGAAAGCTTCGGTGACTTCTGCAGGGTTACCGAGGCAGCGTGTGGGCGGACGCGGGTCCAGGCAAGGGTAGGTAGCCGTGGTGTCTGGTTCTTAACCACGATGCCAGGCTCCAGTCTCCACAAGGGCTGGACACGGTGCAGTGAGGGCCAGATAATGTCCTTGGTGACACTACTGTGCTGAGGGGTGATGCCAGCAGGGAGGGACTGGGTATAGGAGGGCCGGGCTCTTCTGTGGTGAATACTATTAGAGTGATATCTATATCAACCAGCAAGAAAGGGAGAATCCCCAACTCAACGGACGTGTGCATGCTTCTGTGCTCATGCTCGGGCACCCCAGCATGAAGTCTTCAGCAAAACAGCCAGAAAATTACAGGAAGCCTTGGCTAGCATGTGCTGAAACATAGCAATATCTTGTTTTCCATGGTGTCTTTTCACCTGAGCCCAGACTTCAGCTACAAAGGAAGCAAAAGACATCTTGTAGCAGGAGAGAGGCAGCGGCCTCCTGCCAAGATTCACTGAGGGCCACGCACAGGTAAGGGCTTTATGTGTAATATTTCACAAGGAAGCTCATTACAGAGGCAGAGATACCCCTCACTTGCTGTGAGAAAGAAATACAGAGGTGAAAGATTTGGATCCTAGTCCCGGAATGACCATTAACCATCTTCCAGTTAAAGAGCCAGCCACTTAACCTCTTTGGGCCTGTTTCTCGTTTACAAGGCAAGACAATTAGAAACTTACTGAACACCCTGAGGACTTGGTTTGAGTGCTGTAGTTGTCTTACAGAGAGACATTAAAATTTTCCTTGTCTGCTAGGCTGTGGCAAAGATCTCATAATGAAAAAATGTGATAGGTCTTCCGTGTACTTCAAAGCATGAAACCAAGGCCAGCCAACCTTTAAGTAGCAGTTACTGGATGTCATGTACTGTTCTGAATGCTTTTTGTATATTAGGTCACTTTATACACAAAGTAATACATAAAGCCCATTTTGAAGATGGCAAGACCAAGGCACAAATATGTTACATAAGTTGCCCAGGGTCACATAGCTAAGAAGTAGCGAAACTCATGACTCCATTTGGATAACAATGAGCCATATCTCAGATTTTGGGAAAGCCAGCAATTAGTATAATAGAAACTAATCTAGGATGTACTTAACTATGTTTCTGTTGGTAGTATAAAGCAATAGCCTGATTCTGCCATGAAGATATAAATATTGTAGGCAAAGATATGTCATGATTATGAAACACACCACTTCAAATGAAAACTATCTAAAATATAGTATTAAGGCTAATAAGGCTCTCAGATAAATTCTAAACAAATTTCTTAAAGACACTTTTATTACGAGATCAAGGAAAACCTGCTTTTAGGTTGGTTTGATGTTTTTTAGTCCTTTCTTCTACCTGGAAAAATATGCCTTATGACATTTTACATTTTGGAATTTTCAAGAGAAAATTCAATTTGTCCTTTATTTTCATCTAATGACCAAAGAGTTTTTCAGGAGAATCACAGAAAACACCCAGACCTCACAGGCTGCACTCTGAACTGAGATGATAAGCTGTTACTTATCCCATGCAGGACTCCCCTCCCTGAATCACTGATGAGGCCAAAGATTCTCTCTAAGCTCCTGTGTTTCAAGGATGGGGCCCTGGAGTCAGGGAAAGGCTGCTGCTCGCTCCTCTGGTGTGAGTACAGGGGTCTGTGGCAGAATCTATTCCTGCTCTTCGAGCTCACATGAGGAGATCAGAAACAAATGGTCAAGAAACCACTGCAGCATCAGGATGTAGGTTAGACCGGTGCTGCGAGTGTGCGTCTCACTTCCCATAGGCCATGTATTTGGCGCTCTACTGAAAGAGAAGAAAGGCACAGGCCTGATGCTTTACCCGTCCTCTTATCCAGAAATTAATGGCTTTTGTTTCAAGAAATTGATGGCTTTATAATTTTAGTCTTTGATCTTGTTCTTGGATTCTCCTACCCGTCTTGTTTAAAAATTTCAAACACTTATTTACTTTTTGTATCTCCAATCTAATCTCTACGTTTAATATATGTTTATTGGTACATTATAGTGTCACATCATTACGCAGTTCATAGTATTGGTGACATACATGCACACAGCATTTGGCGGGCTTTCCTCTGGCTCTCACCCCACTCCTTCACTCTTCCTCATTTAATATATTGAGATTGACATTGATACTCTCACATATAAACATAAGGTCAGTGGAAATGTTTCTTTCACTAATTCTGCCTCTACCCCCCTCCCCACCACCTCTCTCCCTCCACTGGAGTTTCTCTTTCATTATCTAAAGTCCTTTTTGTATTCCTCTTATCCCCTAGCTTATGCATATGAGAGAAAACATATGACCCTTCACTTTCTGTGATTGGCTAATCTCACTTAACATAATGTTCTCCAGGTCCATCCATTTTTCTGCAAAGGACATAATTTTGTTCTCTATTGCTGAGTAGAATTCCATTGTGTGTATATCCCATAATTTTGTAATCCATTCATCTGTTGATGGACACCTAGGTTAATTCAATAATTTGGCTACTGTGTATAAACATGGACATGCATGTATTGCTCTGATATACTTTTTTTTTTTCGGTGGTACTGGGGATGGAACCCTTCTCCGGGCTACACTCCCAGACCTATTTTTTATTTTTATTTGGAAACAGGATCTCTTAAGCCAGCAAGGCTGGCTTCGAACCTGCACGATCCTCCTGTCTCTGCCTCCCAAGCACGGGGATTACAAGTGTGCACCACTACTCCCAGCCCCAGCCCTTTTTATTTCAAGAGAGTTTGGCTAAGTTGCTGAGGCTGGCCTCAAATATACCATCCTCTTGCTTTAGCCTCCTAAGTTGTTGGTTTTGTAGGCATGTATCAGCACACTTGCCTACAATCTTTATTTCTTCTTGATAAATTGTTCTCTTAATCATATGTAGTTACATTGTCTCTTCTCACTAATTTTGGCTTGAAATATGTTTTGTTGAATATAAGCATAGTTACTCCTGCTTAGTTTTAATTCCATTTGCTTGCAATGTTATTTTCCATTCTTTTGCATTCAGTCTGTGTCTTTGCCAGTGAGATGAGTTTCTTATAAACAGCATATTATAGAATCTTGTTCTTAATTTCTTTTTTTTTTTTTTTTTTTTGGTGGTACTGGGGTTCCTGGAAGCCCTTCTACCTCTGGGCTATACTCCCAGACCTATTTTACACTTTTTTATTTTTGGAAACAGGGTCTCTTAAACCAGTGCGGCTGGCTTCGAACCTGCGCGACCCTCCTGTCTCCACCTCCCAAGTGTGGGGATTACACTTTGTTTTTGTTTTAATCAGTCATATAATTTGGATCTTTTAAGTGGAGATTAAGACCATTTGCATTCTGGGTTACTATTGAAAGGTTATGTACTCATTCTTTGTTGAAGTTGTTTTGAATATTCTATCTTAATATCTTTTTATCTTTTTCAGGCTAAGAGATTTGATAGCTTACTATATTGGTAAATGCTTGCTTTCTTTCTAATTCTCATTTGCTTATCTTTCTTGCTCTTCTGCACCTAGGATTCCTTAAGCATTTCCTGTGGAGGTGGCATAATGGTGATGAATTCTCTCAGTTTATCTTTATCTGAGAAGGTCTTTATTTCTCCTTTGATTCTGAAAAAAATTGCTGAAAATAGTAATTAAGTTAGCACTTATTTTTTTTTAAGGCTTGAAATATGTCAATTCCATACTCTCTTAGCCTTTAGAGTTTACACTGAAAAGTCTGCTACTGTTCTGATGAGCTTGAGCCTTTAATGTGACTTGGAACTTCTCTTTTGCAGTTTTTAGTATTTTTTCCCTTATTCTATACTTTGGGAAGTCTGACTGTAGTATGAATGTCTACTTGGGGTTCTATATACTTTCTGAGCCTGGATTGTACATATCTTTCCTAAGTTTTGGAAAATTTTCTGATATTACTTCTCTGAATAGATTTTCTCTACCTTCAGTCTGTAGGCCTTCCCCCTCATCTATTCTGATTATGAATATGTTTGCTCTTTAAATGGCATCTCAGAGATCTTACATGTTCTGTTAATTTTTTTCTTTATTGTCTGAATGTGACAACATCAGCCTTATCTTTAAGTCCTGATAGTCTTCCTTCTGCTTGATCTAGTCTATTCGTAAGGCTTTCACTTGAGTTTTTATATAGTTTTCATTTTTAAGGCTTTTGCCCTCCCCAGAATCTCTATCTCTTTATTGAATTGCTCATTTATATCCTGCATTGCCTTTCACAATTCATTCATCTGTTCATTTGTGTCCTCTTGAAACTCATGGAATTAAAAAAAATCATTCATTTGAATTATTTTTATTTTTCCTGTAATTCACACACTTTGATATCTTTGGGACCATTTGCTCATTATAAACTTCAGGAGGTATCATTCTGCCCTGTTTTTCATCTTGCTTCTGTTGGAATGGATTCCTTCCAAGCTCAGGTGAGGGCCTTCCCTTGATGATGTGCCTTGGGATATTGATTTGTTGTGTAGTGTTCATTTGAATTCCAAATTCATAATGTAGTTCCCCTGTGGCTTCTTTGCCTGTGATTAGTGGGTTTTGATGCAATGCCTACTGTGTCAGAATCTGCAGGATCTGATCTCTCTGTACAGCTTGCAAGAGTGGGGTCCCTTTGGTAGGTTAGGCAGGTGAGTTGTGGAAAGCAGAGTATACGCGGCACTGTCTGTGGTTGCCCCTCCAAGTCTTGTCAGCATGATTCAGTCTGAAAAGGCATGAGAGCGTCCTGTGCTCAAGTCCCTTGTAGGCACTGTGTCCACAACAATTCTGTCATTTCTCTTTGCTGTTTTCATGGTGAATGTCTGGGAGCAGGACTTCAGGTCCCCCAGTTGTCAGAGGCCAGGTTGTTGGCTTGAGGCTTTTATCCCCCTACACTTTTATTCAAATATCTGCCAACACTTGAGCAGGACTAGGTTGTGGCTGGCTAGAGTACAGTTTCTTCAAGTTGGGTTGGGGTATAGCTCAGTAGCAGCAAAGCCCCACCTGGTGTGCTTGAGGTAATGGGCTTGAGCCCTACCAGCAGAGAGAAAAAAGAAAACAAAGCTGATCAAGGAAAACAAAAACAATAAGAATCATGACAGAAAAGGGACAAAAATAATATTAACTGAAAAATTAAAGTGTAATTTTAAAAGGAAGAAAAATAGCAGGAGAAAGCTAAAAAGGGAGAGAAAAAAAAAACAACTCAAAAATTCCTCCCAGCTGAGGTACTGTGAGACTCTTCTATGTTTTAAGGTTGAAATCTGCCTGTTGTGACAGCAGGTCATGGCTCACACCAAAGTTGGGGTGGAAAGCAAGCTGTGCCTTCATTTCTTGCTGAGTGGGTTAAAGAATGTCTGCTATACTGGGGTCATTAGTAATGTTGACCCCAGGGCATGGCGATATTTGGGCCACGGTACACCCTTCTCATCTGAGAAGTCATGGCAGGCTACAGATCATACCAGGAAGGTCACTCCAGAGGTTCCCAGACTGTGTGCCCATGAGTGGCCTTGGCTGGGTTGCAGTAAGTCCTTCTCACTGTCCAAGTTTTGGCAGTATGTGGGCTGTGCCAAGTGGGCATATTCAGTCCAGAGACTTCTGTGTGTCTAGGGGTGTGGAAGATGTCAAGCTGAGATGTGTCCTGCAATGCTTCCAAGGTGGCAGCAACCAAGCCACCCAATCCTATGCTGGGTGTGGGCAGGGGGAAGGGTTTCAAAACTGAGCTATTTGCCAGCCTCAGTCCCGGTTTCTGCAGGAACCCACTAAGCCAACACAGTGGAGTATCCACAAGAACCATGGATTATGGTTGTTCTGGGTTTTCTGATCTCCAGAGAAGTTTATTCCCTCAACAGTAGGAAAGGACCCTTCTCATGGTGGCCCTGGTTATATGCTCTGAGAGTTTGCTGAGTGATAAGAGAATTTCTTCTCTAAAGCCACCTTGTTGTTCAGGATTCTCTTAGACCATGTCTCTGAGCTGGATTTACAGTTTATAAGAACTGTGTGTGCATCATTTCTCTTGTAGTTAGAACTCCAGCAAACTGCTGTTATGATTGGGGTTGTCTGCAGTTCTGGCTTTCCTCTCCTCTCCTCTCCTCTCCTCTCCTCTCCTCTCCTCTCCTCTCCTCTCCTCTCCTCCCCTCTCCTCTCCTCCCCTCTCCCCTTCTCTCCTCTCCTCTCCTCTCCTCTCCTCTCCTCTCCTCTCCTCTCCTCTCCTTTCCCCTCCCTCCCTCCCCTCTTCCTCCTCCTTCTTCTTCCTCTCCCTCTCTCTCTCTCTCTCCCTCTCTCTTTCTCTGTAATACTGGAGATTGAATCCAGAGATATTCTACCTTCAATCTAAACCCCCAGCCCAATTTTATTTTTATGGAAACAGGTTGCTAACTTGATGAGACTGTCTGCAAACCTGAAGTCCTCCTGTCTCAGCCTCCCAAGTCCTAGGGTTATAGGCATGAACCTTCATGTCCGGCTCTGGTTTCCATTATAGCTGCAAGGTTGAAAAGTTGTTGGTTTGTGCTTTTCTCTGGTGTGCCTTTCCAGTTCTCTATACTGTTTAGCTCCCCCTCTCCTCACTTCTTTGTTGGTTTCTGAATTCTTCCTCTCTTTCTTTCCTAGGACTATGCTTTCTTGTTGGTTGCTCTGATTTTCCTCTCTTGCAGTCAAGTGAAGAGTCATTGTATTCTGCCATCTTTGCTCCTCTTCTTCCTAAGGTTCATTTAGGAAGAACTGAGTTGCTATTACTTATTTATTTGCAGTTATACAATCCAGGAGGCAAGTGTTCTACCACTGAGCTGCACACCTAGCCTGATTTTTTACAATTTAAAAGAAAAAGATGAGAAGACTTCACATAACCAGTGGGGACTTGTGTGGTATTGATGCTGAGGTAATTTATAACATCTGCTTGATTCATTTTCTGATCTGCTGTCTCTAGCATAAGCCTACCTGTCAGGCCTCTAAGCACATATACAAACTGACACAGACAGACATAAGTCAATGTTGTTATTGTGATGAGCGCCTTCACATCCCACACAGCCAGGCAAGAGAAGCTGAGTGGACACCAGCGGAGGCTGGGAGTTGGGAACAAAACCTGAGTTCTAGGTGTGCATTTTATTCTCTCTATCCCTGGGCAGAGCACAGGGTCAGCCTACAAAAAATACCTTCAATAAACATTATCAGACAGAAAAAGAGAGTACAGATGGAACAAGAAGGGAGGGGAAGAAAGAAGATGAACAGAAGTGAGGAATTAGAAGAATGTGGCCATGTCAGCTGAAGCATCCCAGAGGGAAGCCACGAGCACGAGTGTGCTCCAAGGATGCTTCTGTCAATCAGGATTGACAGAGATTTCCCCCTTCTCTAATACCTACTGCACTAAATGTCTTCCTGCCCAATTTGGCATTGTTAAAATAATTAGTTAATATCTGATTCTCAAGTTATCTCATAGGTATTATGCCATCTTTCTCAACTTAGACTACATGCTTGTTGGCAGTCGGACTCTCAGGTTTCTTCTGTGCCTGGTCATCCTTTGTTCCCCTTTGGTCCCTAGGGCTGGGCACATGAAAAGCCGTGAATTTTCTCTGGTAGCCTTCTTATCTTCTTTCACTGTGGGAGAGCAAATCCTTTTTTGTTCTTTATGTAGTAAAGTGGAAAGTACTGTTACCTTGACTGTCATAAGCTTTCTGGAGGTGCTTAACCATCTAAAAATTATGTTGATTAGCCTGTCTAAGCAATCAATTATCAACATACTGTGACAGGTGGCTATTAAGAAGAACACCAGAGTCGACATAATATTACAGATTATTCAGGTGAGCCATTTGATAAACACCACTGAGAACATTTCACCCACTGTCACCACTCAGTGATAGCCCAAGAAAGAATGTTGTACAACCAAGGCAGGATTTGAAAGTCCCGGGAACTGACAAGATATTTACATTTGCATTCTGTGTTTCCAGCTTGGTATGCTTTTAGTATAGAAATGCAAATGCTTGTCCCTCTAGTGAGAAATGCACTCATGCCCAAGGGCAACCAAGCTGGTCACTAAACAGTGATGCCATGTCAGCGTGACAGGCCTTTATCTCTGGCCATATTATGTGGAGTCTTTTTTTTTTTTTTCAGAACCCAAAGTTCTACTCTGCAGGCCTTGGGAGGGGGCTGTAGGCCTGTGGAATGGAGCAGCCAGCCCCCTGGGAAAACTGAGTTAGCACCTCTAAATAATATGTGAATTGCAATATATAAACAGACTGTAAGCCAAGAAGTGCTCAACTGCCAGTGCTTCATTCAGTGTGTCTTCTGTGCTGCATAGGTGGGCTTGCATGACATGAGACATCCAGTGTAGTGGTTGGAAACCATGGTCAACATAGTGTTTATTCGGCAAAGCTACTGTCTGTACCCAGACACAAATTCTGATTTGGCAAAGATTCAGGAGGCCATTGCTCTCTGGCCTTGTCTCTCTAAATTAATCTTTTTGACTTTGTCACAGGTTTCTGAAAGAAGAGAGTTGGCACTTTAGAAATGGCCAAGAAGGGAAAAAATGCAAATGTAATTATTATCAGAAGCAGAAATAATATTTAACTGGGAAATGGCCCATTATTTTAGGTTTTAGGAAGCCATGTATAACTGACATGCCCAGAATAATTTAAATTCCTGCCTCTTTTTCCATTTTTAATTATCATTATACCCATATGGGGGGTTGTAATTAAAAAATAGATCCATTACAGGGCTGAACCTGCTTCCTTTGCCTTCATCCCTACTGATGGGCAGAGTCTAAATGCTCTCTTACAAAAATTGTGGCAATGGTGATGCTATCAGGTCTCAAGGACACTGTTGTTTGAAGTGGATTTCTAACAAAGCTATTTTGATAGAGTCGGTAAACTCCTTGTGTCGTGGTTGTGGGGCAGAGCCCACTGCCTTAATTCATTCTGATTAACAAGAGGCAGGTGGTCCAGGCTGCCAGTGGCTCATGAGCCTTTTGGCAGCTGATGGAGAGACAAGGCCCTAGTGGATACTTACAGGGCAAGCCTCTCATTATTTTGCTTTCTGCTTAAAGCCCTGAGGATATGGACTTACAGCCTATAGTAATAATTTTCTCTTTGGATTAAAAAAGTCTAAATATCTTCTCAGACTTACTGGGAAAAAAGAATATGTGGTCCAATGTCTGGTACCCAGAAATTATGGTCAAAGGCATTTTTGATAGATTTTTTTTTTTTTTTTTTTTTTTACCAGGCATGAGGGTAAAACTTGACAGCACTACTGGGTATTTTACTCAGGAGTCAGGGCTGTCTGTCTGGAAATAGAGGGGAAACACCTTTTGTATTTGCTTTGTGAGGAAAATACTTTCTTCAGCATCTAAAATACAGGTACCAGTCTTCTCTGAGATGAAATTCCCTTTGATTGAATCCTTTCTGGACAAGCTTGTTACTTAATGGCCAGGGACCAGGTGTGTGATTTCTCTTCCCTTAGAGACTAATGAGGAAGACAGCAAAAATCTCATCTGAGCTCTGTCCTGAGGGTGAGGATAGAATATTAGCTTCCACTCCAAAAAAAATAAAATAAAATAAACACACTTGTTCATCAACTCCCACTCCTATAGCTGATTTTGCACATACACATTTCATGCAATACACATATATATCATCAACATGCAGGGTTAGCAGAGAAGACAAGAGTCCCGAATTTCTTAAATAAGCAGATAATTCTGTAGCCTTCTCAGCTCATACTGAAGCAACTGCTTCCTACTTGGGGATTCCAGAAAAGGAATAAAGGAAATGTTCACAGTGCAGGGGAAGAATAATAGCAACAAAAGGAGTGATTTCTTGAGGGCGTATTCTATGCTAACATGTTGCTACAAGCAATGTTCCCTTTAATCCTCCAGGCTGAGAGCGCCATGATGTTAGTGATAAAAAAAAAAAAAACAACCAAAGTAACCCTTCTAAGCTGTAATATAACAGAATAACATCATAGAGCACATCCCTTTCATTTGATCCGTGTTGAACATGAACATTTTCTATTAACTCCCTATCTAACTGAGAGGAGGTCTCAGAAAACAAAAACAAAAACTTTGTAACATTATTTCCAGATCATACCTGGGGGGCTATACCCAAGAACCATATTGATAAGGGACCTAGTGTCTGAATGTGGACTGTTCTAGAGGACAGAACAGCCTATCCCAGCTTCTGGCATCCCAGAGACATTCTATTGCAGACCTGACTCCGCCCAGCAGAGTAATTCTGACAGAAACATGCTGAGTGCCTTGCACTGTAGGAGATGGGTGTTTCCACCCGGAGGTGAGCAAAGGGACAGGGAGCTTTCTCTCTGATACCAAGGGCACAGCCAATCACATATGGACTTGCATCGGTGCCAGGAACGAATGTGGCTCCCACCGCCCTATCCCATAAATCACTCTCAAGTGCCTGATACTAATGGGGGGAGCGTAGAAGGAAGCTTCAAGGATCTGGCATAGAAGGTCCAGAGAGCAACATTGCAAGGCTTCACTGGCCCAGTCTCTGCCCAGGTACACTCTCATAATACACCTGAAGAAATGAGGAGGTGAAAAGCCTCGGCTATCACTCTGTTCATAGGCATGCACATCTGGAGCTGAGGTCCCCATCCTGGGCAGGCATCTCATAGTAGCAGCAGGGAGAAACAGCACAGTTCCTGCTGCTGCCCCTCTACCTTGTCTGCCCACACTCTGTTGAAAGGACTGGGTGTGAGTGTCAGGGCAATGCAGTTCTTGTCATCTCCTCTCTCCATGTAGTATCTAAGCCCCCCTCACACTACTAGTGCCACCAGAGGCCCTTTCTAGAGTCAGGGATAATATACCTAGTGCCTGAGAAGCCTCCATCACCAGATAGTGGCAGCCCCACAATGAGTACCCTACACCCACCACTGCCTATTTCAGTGTCTCCACTAATGCATGAACTGCAAAGACAATAGGTTTCTCCAAAGCTACCACAGTATGCACTGTGAATTTATGGCTCTTTAGTGAATTTATGGCTAAATTTACTAATTGTAATCAAAGAAGCCACAGGGAGATTCCACAAAGAGCATCCAGCTAGAATCAGATCCAGCCTTGCTCAAGAAAACAACATCCCAAAGCACAGCTTAGGAGAAAGCTGTGATATTTGATTCACCAGATGCACCAACTCTCAATGTAGGATGCCAGAAATGAAAAGACAAGTATCATGACACTTCCAAAAGATTTTCTCTAGCAATAGATCCCAAAGAATTTGATAAAGAATTTAAAAGAAAGTTAATGATCTAAGAATATATTTAAGTGAAATTAGTAAGACAATGTATGAAAAATATGGCCTACCAAAATGGAGCCAAGAGGACATACACCACTTGAACAGGTCAAGAACAAGTAATGAGATTAAAGCAGTAATACAACATCGCCCCAAAAGAAAAGCCCATGACTACATGGCTTCATGGCTGAATTTTACCAAACTTGTAAAGAACTCACATTACCCTGTTATCAAAACATGATAAGGACACAAGTGAAAACTCTACCCCTGATGAACATAGGTGGAAAAATCCTCAACAAAATACTAGCAAGTTGAATCAAGCAGTACATCAGAAAGATCAAAGCCACAGGAATCCAACATGGTATAGAGGGGGGAGGTTATAGATATCAATAGCTACCGCCTGGAACCAGAAGTAGCTGACAGAGGGTATGTATAGACTCACAATATGGTAAGATCTGACATTTGGAGGGACTCAATAATTCTGGTTACTGGAATATAAAACAAGAAAGAATCAGTTAACCCAGAACCAGCTCCTGCACCAGTAAGTCTAGGGGGTGAGTAAGGAAGGGAGAAGGAAGGAGAGGCAAAACTGACAAGCCCACTGGAAAAAAGATAGCCTGTTCAACAAATGGTGTTGGCAAAACTGGTTAACCATATGCAGAAAAATGAAAATAAACCCTACTTTCTCAGCCTGCACAAGAGTCAATTCAAGATGAATCAAAGACTTGGAAATTAGACCAGAGACCTTGAGGCTCTTTGAAGAGGGCATAGGCCCAACACTGCAACACAGAGGAACAGGTCAAAACTTTCTCAACAAGACCCCAAAGGCACAAGAAACTAAAAGGTGGATCAATACGTGGGATTATATTAAACTGCCGTGCTTCTGTACAGCAAAGGAAACTCTTAATAACCTCAACTAAGACACAAAAAAATGGGAGATTTTTTCCACCTACTCCTCCAATAGAGGACTAATATCTAGAATATACAGAGAATTCAAGAAACTCAATATTAAGAAAACAAATAACCCAATCAAAAAATGGGCAAGGGAACTAAATATACATGTCATGAAAAAAGAAATTCAGATGGCCAATAAATGCATGAAAAAATGCTCAACATTATTAGCAATCAGAGAGATGCAAATCAAAACTACCCTGAGATTTTACCTAACTCCAACTAGAATGGCAATTATTCAAAACACAAACAACAACAAATGCTGGCAAAGATGTGGAGAAGTGGGAACTCTAATACATTGTTGGTGGGATTGCAAATTAGTGCAACCCCTTGGAAGACTGTATGGAGGATCCTCAGAAGAATGGGAATAAACTTATCATTTGATCCAGCAATACTACTTCTGGTATCTATGTTCATAGCTGCACAATTCACAATTGCTAAACTATGGAACCAGTCCATCAACAGATGAATGGGTTATAAAACTATGTATACACAATGGAATTTAACTCAGCCATAAAGAAAGACATAATTACATAATTTACAGGGAATTGGATGGAATTGGAGGACATTAGGCTAAGTGAGATTAGTCACAAAAAAATAAGAAATAAGATGCTCTTCCTAAAATGCAAAAGCTAGGGAGAAAATAGGTCATAGGAGGAACTCTAAAGGAAGAAGGAGATACTATAGATGAACAAATAAGGCAACTTGAGGGGAGGGGGGAAGAGGGGAATTCTCTAATGTCCATGATGTACGTTAACAAACATATCAATGCCAGTTACTAAGCCAAACAGGAGGAGGAGGGAGGGGGAGGGAATGGGTGGGAATTGGTTAAGGGCTAATTGGGTGATGTGTGCATGTATGCCTCCACCATCTTGTACTTCATGAAGATGTATGACTACAATGCACCAATTTAAAAAAAAAACAAAAAAACATGACAAGCCTATTTCAGAAGCACTGGTAGAAGAGAAAGACTGAGTTAAGCTGGGAGAGAAGCTGCTAACCCACCTGCTGATTAAAAACTGCCCTGCCTTTCTTAACTTGCTGGCAGAGAACTGCAGTGGTCAGCCATCTGACAGTGACAGTGTCTAAGTTTACAGCTCAAGAAGCACTTGAATTCCTCCAGCTTCATCCCAACTAGAAGCAAGATAGGCAATGCCGTTGAAGAGACTGGCAGAAAGGCCTGTGAACTGGGAATCTTCAAGCCAAAGGTGACTTTTTTTTTTTTTTTTTTTTTTTTTGCACTGGGGATTGAACCTAGGGATATTCTACCTCCAAGCGACACTCCCAGCCCTTTTTATTTTGACACAAGGTCTCGCAAAGTTGTAGCACTGGGATGACAGGCATGTGCCACCCCTCCAGCAACAGGAAGAATGTGACCACAGTGCATGAAAGTTCCAGGAAGTGGGGACTGAGGACCTACTGATCACATCTGTGTCACCACCACAGGGTACACTGCTGATCGTTATGTGTCACACGTCCTGGAGTATGTGGCTGAAGGGGTGGGCACACATGAAGAGGGCAGGACACACCTAGGACGCTGGCAATTGCCACGGGTGCCCTTGACGGTAAGGGCCAAGAAGAAGAGCCTGTGTGCACCACCGCGGGCCTCCCCAGGTGTGCCATTCCAGGGAGGGTGGATGCTAGAGAGCAGCGGTGTCTTCGTTTTCTGAGGCCTCTGCCAGGTTGGTGGAGCGAGCCTGGAAGCTGCAAGACTGCAGTGGGGCTTTCCCCACCCCCAGTGCCTCTAAAGGAAGAATGGAGAAAGAAGAGGAGCACGCCTCTGAAGCAGACAGCAGAATGCTAAGGAGAGGCTGAAGCCCTGCGCCCTCTGCTACCAGCAGCTTCCATCCCCATACCCCCATGGCCAGCCGTCCCTTGCCCCTGCCAGTGGGTCCTCCCACACCTCCGCCATGTGCTGCTGAACCTAAAGCATAGACACCCACAAGGGTGAGCCCATTCCTGTTTTTATGACCAGGACAGTAGGCAAAAAAAGAAGTGTGCATTTAAAAATATTTCAGAAAGGAAAAAAAATAGAATCTTTGTGTGATTATTATTGAAGTAGCTGTTTTGTGTAAGGAGATTTACTATATCTTCCATTATGATTTTTGTGTGTGTGTGTGGTACTGAGGGTGGAACCCAGGTGCTTTCTACCTCCAGGCTATACTCCCAGACCTATTTTATACTTTGTTTGGAAATAGGGTCAAACTAAGTTGCTGAGAGCCTCACTAAGTAGCTGAGGCTGGCTTTGAACCTGTGCAATCTTCTTATCTCAGCCACCCAAGCACGGGGATTACAAGCGTGCGCCACCACGCTCAGATTCCATTATGGTTTTTTTCATAGACTCAATTAATTTTATATCTTCCTTAAATCAACTGGACTTTACCCTCAGGTTTTTAGTTTGACCCTTCTTTGAATATAATTTAGTATTACGTGTATCATTAATGCTTCACTTTCCAGCCTATTCTATATCATTTCTCACAATTTTCTCATTGGTTAGAAGACTTGTAGAAAACATTAGCAATAAGTTTTAAAATATATGTAGATTTACGGTTTGCCTTTGAATTATCATTGTTACTAGCTGGGACTCTTCTCTTAAAGCAGCTCTGGAGTCTGAACACTGCACTGTGAATACACTGATAGGACCTGGTGAAGCTGAGATATATCTGCACTCTAAGGCTTGTTTATAAAGAGATAACCAATCACTGTAGGTCTCCTACATAAAAGAGGAATCCATACCAACAGACAGGCAAAAATAGGACCTCAGAAAACATAAGGCTAAGCTCCCTCCAAAATTCTATAATACCCCAATAAATGAACTCATAGATAACCATGAGGATTAAGTCACAAAGAATGTTAAAAGTTCATGATTAAAATGATCAATGAATTTGAGAAGAGCTAAGGAATAAACTAAGCGAAAATACAGGAAATGAAAGAGCATTTGGATAATGAGATAAAAGTCTGAAAAAGAAACAATTCCTGGAAATGACTCAATAAAGCAAATGAAAAATTCAGTACAAAATCTCAGAAATATATCAAAACAGAAGACAGATTTTCAGTCCTCAAAGATGGTACATGAACTTGAGCCCTCAGCAGTAGAGAAATCTGAGATATTAAAAGAGCAAACTTGAGAATTATTGGAATTGATGCGGTTCTTGAGATCCAAGGGTATGAATAACCTTTTTAGTAAAATAAGCGAATATTACAAGCCTTTGTGATTGAGATGGATATCCCAATATAGGATTGAGAACTCCAAATAGATAAGATCAAAACAGAAACTCTCTATGACACATAATTAAAATGCATAGCATAGAGAATGAGTTTAGAATCTTAAAGGCCTCAAGAGAAAAAGCTTGGCACATTTAGAGGTAAGAAGAACTTACAATGATGTATTCAAGTTCTAAAAGAATATAACTGCTAACCATGTTTGCTATCTTCGGAAAGTTATACTTCAGAATTGGAGAAATAAGCCGGATGTGGTGGCACACAATTGTAATCTCAGCATTTGGGAGGCTGAGGCAGGAGGATAACAGTTTGAGGACAGCCTCAGCTACTACTTAGTGAAGCCTTCTGCAACTCATTGAGACCCTGTTTCAAAATAAAGAACAAAAAGTAGTGCTGGGGGTGTAGCGCGGAGGTAGAATGTCTCTCAGTTCCAAACACAGTATTGAAAAAAAAAAGAATTTGAGAAATAAAAAATCTTCCAAGATAAACATAGAGAATTTATGACTACTTAAGCCAGCACTAAGAAAATACTCAAACATGACACAAAGGAAACTGAGAATAAACTTCAGATGTCAAATCTTTTTAGAAGGGTAGTTAAGTAAAAGAGATTAAGGACAAAATTAAACATTAGAAATCACAATGACAGGAAATAAAAATTTTATTATACATTGAATGCAAATGGTCTTCACTCCCCAATTAATTAGCATAGCCTGGAAGAGTGGATTAAAAAATAAATAAGACTCAATTCTATGTTGTTTACAAGAGATCTTACAGGTAAAGATATCCATATACTCAAAGTGAAAGGATAGGAGAAGATATTGCATGCAAAAGGAGACTAGAAGCAAGCAGGAATAGCTGCTCTCATATCTGACAAAGCAGATTTCAAGCCAGAATTAATCAGAACAGGGTTACCTCATACTAGCAAGGGAATCATCCAACAAGAATGTATGATAGTTGCTGGGCGTAGTAACGCACTGTTGTAATACTAGCATTTGGTAGGCTGAGACAGGAGGATCAGGGTTTGTGGCCAGCCTCAGCTACTTAGGCTCTTTGCAACTCAGACCCTGTTTCAAAATAAAGAATAAAAAAAAATTGAGCTGGGGTTGCAGCTCGGAGGTAAAATGCCCCTGGGTTCCATCGTTAGTACCGCAAAAAGAAAAAAAAAAAGAATATATGATAGTAAATATTTATTCCCTAAACATCAGTTTACCTACTTACCTAAAATAAACATCACTCAACATTGACTCAAATCCCAATACAATGATCCTGGGATTTTAGTCGATGTTGAGTAGTGTTTTTTATTTTTTTGATACACTTCTATCACTAATAAGTAGGTCACTCAGGCAAAAAATCAATAGCGACTCCTCAGACCTAAAAAAATGCTATAAATAAAATGAACCTAACACATCTATAAAATATTTTATCCCAAAATAGCTATTCATTTTCTCAGCTGTTCATGGAAACTTCTCCAAAACAGACTATAATTTTGGCTAGCAAATACAAAAAAAAATCCACATAATTCCTTGTAACTTATCAGATCATAATGGAATAAAATTAACAGCAAGAAAAAGCATAAGGATTACATAAGTATATGTACAATTTTAAATGTACTTTTGATGAATGGATCATGAAGGAAATTAAGGAAAAAACTTAAAATTCCTAGAATCAAATGAGAATAGAGAGACAACATATAAGAATCTCTGGGATACTTCTAAGAGGAAAGTTTGTAACTGAGTGCCTACATTAAAAAAACCAATGGTCCCAAGCAAATGATCTAATGATGCATCTCAAGGTTCTATAGAAACAAGAACATGCCATTTCCCAAACAAATAAAAGGCAAATTATTTTGAGCTAAAGTTAAAAAATATAAAAATAAAGGATAAAAAGTCTTAACAATTCTGAAAAAGATAAACCTTCTACCAATTTAAGCAAAATAAAGGAAAACCCAAAATTAATATAATCTAGTTATAGATTTAAAAAAAAGGCTGTATCACTATAGACATCACTAAAGTCCAGGGAATCACTAGGAACTACTTTAAAAACTTATAACCAGAATACCAGAAAAACCTAGAAATATAGACAAATTTATAGAGAAATATTATCTACAAAAATTGAGCCTAGAGAATATAGAAAATCTAAATGGATCAGTAACAAACAACAAAATTGAAGCTGTTATAAAACTTTCAACAAAGAGAAGTCCACGAAACAGATAAATTCTTAAATTAATTCTAGCTGACCTTTAAAGAGGAACTAATTCCAGTACTCCTCAAATTATTCCAGGAAATACAAAGGATGACTACACTCTCAAATTCATTCTCTGAAACCTGTATCACTCTAATACCAAAACCATACAAGGCTACATCAAGAAAATTACAAATATTCTTGATGAGCATAGTTGCAAAAATCCTTAATAAAACATTAGAAATTTTTATTAAAAATCACACCAAGAAGTCTGTTCATTATGATCAATTTGGTTTTATTTCAGGGGTACAAGGATCATTCAACAACTGCAAATCAATAAATGCATTTCAGCACTTAAATAGAAGAGAGAAATCAGATGATCATCTCAGTAGATGCAAAACAGAACAAAAAACCCACAAAATAACACATTCTCCCCCCCCACACACACACGCCACCACCACCACCACCACCACCACTACCACCTTCTTTAAAAACAACCCACCTTTCAAATCTCAGTCATTTTAAAAACCTTGAAGAAATTAGGAATAAAAGGAATTTATAATATTAGAGGTTACATAACATCTTAATGTGGGGAAAACATTATTTCCTCTATGATCAGGAACAAGATAAGGATGTCCACTCTTACTACTTCTATTTATTAATTAAAAGGAATACAAATAAGTCAATTTATCTTTATTTGAAGATATGATTTTGTCATTATTAGATCCCCAAAAATTGTGAGAAGAGCTTTTAAAAAAATTCAAAATATGCAGCATGATACAAAATCAATAGCTCTCCTATGCAACAATAGTGAATCCACTGATAAAGAAGCCAGGAAAATAATTTCACTTACCATAGTAAAAAAAAAAAAAAAAAAGAAAGAAAGAAAGAAAGAAAGCCGGGCATGATGATGCACGCTTATAATCCCAACATTTGGGAGGGTGAGACGGGAGAATCATGGTTCATGGACAGCCTCAGCTACTTAGGCCCTTTGCAACTCAATGAGACCCTGTTTCAAAATAAAGAAAAAATAGGGCTGGGAGGTGTAGCTTGAAGGTAGACTGCCCCTGGTTTCCATCTCCAGTACCACAACAAAACAAAACAAAACAAAACAAAACAAAACAAAAGAGAAGAAAAATCAACTAGAGGAACCCACAGCACTGTAGCTGTTCCCTGGGAATAAATTATAGCAGCAAATGTACAGCTCCAAACTAAAGTGTCATATTCTTTTAAAGAGGTATTAGGGATTGCATTTAACATCCTGATTACATGGATCAGATGCTTTGTGGTTAAGTTATACCCCCAAGCCAGGACTCATTCTAAAGAGATAACTACTAGCCATAGAACTCCCATATAAAAGAGAAAATCCATTTTAATAGATGCACAAATATACGACATCTGAAAACATGAGGAAACAGGCTAACAAGATACGTTCAAACACTTATGACCACTAATCACTAAAATCACTGATAAAAATGTGAAGATTTAAGAGATAGAATTAAAAAATAATTGAATAGCCGGGCATGGTGGCGCACACTTGTAATCCCAGGATTCAGGAGGCTGAGACCAGAGGATCGCGGTTCGTGGACAGCCTCACCTACTTAGGCCCTCTGCAACTTAGACCCTGTTTCAAAATAAAGAATAAAAAATAGGGCAGGGGGTGTGGCTCGGAGGCCAAATACCCCTGGGTTACATCTCAAAACCCGCAAAAAAAAAAAAAAAAAATTGATCATTAATCAGTTCTTTTGTTAAATGAAGATCTAAGGAATGGATTCAGAGAAAGTAAACAGGATGTAAAAGAACATTTCAATAAAGAGATTGAGACTCTGAAAAGGAATCATACAGAAATCCTGAAAATGAAAGACTCATACAAAATAATTAGTAGAAAATATCACCAATAAACAAGATCACATGGAAAACAGATTTTCAGACATCAAAGG
The DNA here is from genome assembly GCF_963383645.1 of Muscardinus avellanarius. Taxonomy (NCBI): domain Eukaryota; kingdom Metazoa; phylum Chordata; class Mammalia; order Rodentia; family Gliridae; genus Muscardinus; species Muscardinus avellanarius. The sequence goes on along the minus strand of NC_137787.1, from coordinate 147,482,761 downwards.
GCATCCAAGCTTTAACACTATTAATAGTTTGGATATAAAATGTCCCCTGAAGAGCTCATTTGTTAATGTTCAGAAGGGCTATGATTGAATTATGAGGGTTCTAATCTCATTGAGATTAGAATGATCAGTGAATCTGCAGTAATGGATTTATTGGATTGTAACCTAGGTAAGTGGGGTTTGGCCAGAGGAGCTGGGTCACTAAGGGTATAAATCTTAGGAAATGTGCATATGTCCATGAGACCCCTTCATCAGTTCTGATTTGAGAGCAAAGCCTTTGCACTTTTCTCTTTCTTCTTCCCATACCATGTCTTGAGATCTGCAGACTCCATCTCGCCTAACATGGACTGAACCCTTTAAATATCCAAAACTTTGAGCAAGTCTTCCTTTCTCAAAGTTGTGGTAGTCAGGTGTTTTTGATTACAGCAGTGAGAATGCTGACTGAAACATACACTCAGTAATAAAAGACAATAAGATATCATGGTTAGAACATTCAAGAAATCTGGGAAAACATTAGAAGAACAAACCTAAGGCACTGAGGAAGGCATTGAAATACAAATGCAGGGCATATATAACCTTTATAGTGAAATAATACCAAAGAATTTTCCCAAACCTGGAAACTGAGATGGATAACCACATATAGGATGCATTCTGAACTTCACATAGATATGATTAAAAAAAACCTCTCTATAACACATAATCAAAACACCTAAAAAGAGATCAAGAATAGAATCTTAAAAGTATCACAAGAAAAGCATAAAGTGACATTTAGAAATAAGCCAATATGGAGCTGGGTGTGGTGGTGCACGCTTGTAATCTCAGTACTTGGGAGACTGAGACAGGAAGATTGTAGGTTCTTAGCCAGCCTCAGCTATTTATGCCCTCCACAACTTAGTAAGACTCAGTTTCAAAATAAAGAATAAATGCTGGGCGTGGTGGCGCACGCTTGTAATCCCCGCGCTTGGGAGGCAGAAACAGGAGGATTGCGCAGGTTCGAAGCCAGCCCCGCGCGCTGGTTTAGGAGACCCTGTTTCCAAATAAAAAAATGTAAAAATAGGTCTGGGAGTGTAGCCCGGTGGTAGAAGGGCTTCCAGGAACCCCAGTACCACCAAAAAATAAATAAATAAATAAATAAATAAATAAAATAAAGAATAAAAAAATTGGGCTGGAGGTGTAGCTCAGAGGTACAATGTCTCTGGGTTCCATCCTCAGTACCAACAAAGAAAAAAAAAAAACGCAGCCAATATGGGAGGTTGAGATAGGAGGATCATAAGATTTAGGCCAGTTTGAGCAATTTAGACCCTGTTTAAAAGTTAAAATAGGGTTGCAGGGTATAGCTCAGGTAGAATGTTCTTGGGCTCAATAACTAGTAACCAACCTCCCCACACACACAAAAGAATTACTCTTGACTTCTCAACTCAAACTCTAAAAGCCAGAAATACATCATTCAAAACCATCAGAGAAAATAATTTACCAGCAACATTGCTATATCTAGTAAAGATATCTTTCAGAATTGGAGAAAGCCGGGCGTGGTGGCACACGCTTGTAATCCCGGCACTTGGGAGGTGGAGGCAGGAGTATCGCACAGGTTCAAAGCCAGCTGCACTGGCTTAAGAGACCCTGTTTCCAAACAGAAATATAAAAATAGGTCTGGGAGTATAGCCTGGAGGTAGAAGGGTTTCCAGGAACCCCAGTACCACCAAAAAAAAAAAAAAAAAAAAAAGAATTGAAGGAGAAATAAAAATCTTACAAGATAAGCATAAACCAAAAAAAAAATCATGACTACTAAGCACTATAGAAAACATCTAATGAAATAATACACAGAATAAATAAAAAATAAACTTAATCTAGAATACAAACAATATTATGTTGAGATTAGCCAGTCACAGGAAGCACATAGTTGTATGGTTTCTCTCATATGTGAAAGAAATTGGGTATGACGAGCCCTCAAAGAAAGGAGTAGAATCCAGTGGAGGGGGTTTAGGTGAGGGAGGAGTGGGGATAGAGATGTAAGGAAGGTAACAGTTTAAAAATGCTATGTACATATGTGAAATTATTGATACCAATCTCAGTGACATACATTGGGAGATGGGTGGGATCCGGAGGGGAATTCACCAAGGTATATTCCTATCATTCTATACCTTAGTGTGATGTATAATTATAATGCATTGATAAAAGTATATAAAATACAAACAATAATAATAAATACTGGCAAGAATTTGAGGAAATAAAACTCTTATACACTATTGGTGGGATTGTAAATTAGTACAATTACTATGGAAATCAGTATAGAGGTTCCTCAAAATACTAGGATTAAAACCATCATATGACCCAGCCATACCACTCCTCTCTATTTCTATAAGAGAATTAAAGTTACAGAAAAAAATTATCAGTACCAAAAAAATCAGTATAGTATTCTATACTGATACATGCATACTTATGGTTATAGGAGCATTATTTACAATAGTCAAATTATGAAGCCAAACTAGGTGTCTATCAACTAATGAATGGATAAAGTAAATATGGTATATATACAAAATGGGACTTACTCAACCATATAGAATAACAAAATTGTATCATTTGTAGAAAAAAATGTATGGAATTAGAAAATATTATGCTAAATGAGTTCAGTCTCAGAAAGTCAAGGGTCATATGTTTTCTTATATGTGGAAACTAAAATAATATTAGGGAGCAAAAGGGACTTTTAATCAAATGAGGAGAGAAACCAGTAGAATAGTGGAAGGGGGCTGGATGAGGGGAAAAACAAGAAAGGGAACAGTCTATACAAGAAGGTCTCACTACCAATCTCACATGTATGGGGAGGTGGGTTGTACCAAGGAAAATGCACAAAGTCATGCATGCATGTATGTCTGTATCACTTTGAATCTCATTATAAAATATAATTACAATGCTATATTAAATGTATAAACAATGAAAAACTTCAGAGCCAGAGAAGAATTGAATCCCATTATAAAAGTAACTAAATAAAGGTGAACTAAAACTGAAATAAATAGTAGGTATAAGCTGAAATGATAAGAAATAAGTTTTCTATAACAATACTGAATGTAAATGGTCTTAACTCCCCAATTAAAAGATAGAGAGTGGCAGAATAGACTAAAAACAAGATCCTATTCTACACTGTTCACAAGAGATTTATCTTACAGGCAAATCCATACACTAAAAGTGAAAGGATGGATAAAGATATTTCATGCAAATAGACAGAAACCAAGTAAGTGTATTGATTTTCATATCTGGAAAAGCAAATTTCAAACCAAAATTATTTAAAGAGGCAAAGAGGGTCACTTCATACTGGTAAAGGAAACTGATTAACAAAAAGATATAATAGTAAATATTTATATCCCAAATGTTGGTGCACTTATTTACATAAAACAAACACTACTCCATATTTAGACTCAAATACCAATACAACAATACAGAGAGACTTTGAGACTTTAACACACTTCTCTCACCAATATATAGGTCATCTAGACAAAAAAAAAAAAAAAACAAAACCCCAAATGGGCCAAATTATCCTCTGTATGTGTATGTATGTATGAATCTCAGTATTGTGTCTAATAACAATGGACCAATAAACTTGTTCTTAAAAGCTATACACCACAATCAATTTGGTTTCATTCTAGGAATGCAAGGACGGTTCAACATATGCAAAAAACCATTTGTAGAAAAACTGAATTAATTCCCAGCCTCTCTCACCCTGGATAAGAGTCAACTCAAGATGGATCAAAGACCTAGAAATTAGACCACAGACTTTGAAGTTACTAGAGGAGGGTACAGAAAAAAAAATATTAACATGAAGACACTGGTAGATGTACTATCAGTAAGACTCCCAAATCTCAGGAAATTAAAACAAGAATTAATAAAGGGGATGATATTAAATTTAAAAGTTTCTATTGAACAAAGGAAACAACCAAAAGTCTAAAGTGAGAGCCTACAGAATGGGAAAAGATCTTTGTCAGCTATTTATCTGATAGAGGACTAATATCTGGACAGAAAACTTAAAAAATTTAACATAAAAAGTGAAAAACTCAATCAAGAAATGGGCAGTTGAACTAAATAGACATGTCATAAAAAAAGAAATACAAATGGCCAATAAATACATAAAAAATGTTCATCATTAGCACTCAAGAAGGTGCAAATCAAAACTGCACTGAGATTCCATCTAACTTAAATTATAATGGCAATCATAAAGAATACCAACATCAATTAATAATGGTGGGGATGTAGGAAAATAGAAACTCTTTTTCAATGTTAATGGGATTGCAAAGTGGGATTGCTACGGAGATCAGTGTGGAGATTCCTCAGAACACTGGGAATAAATCCTCCATATGATTCAGCTCTACCATTCCTGAGTATCTTTCCAAAGGTGCTGAAATCAGAATATTATAGTGATATATGCATATTCATGTTTCTAGCATCACAATTTACAGTAGCCAAATTTTTAAAACAACCTAGGTATCCAACAACAGATGATTATAAATTATGGGATATATAGATATTGGAATTCTACTCATCAATAGTGAAGGACAAAATTATGTCAGGAAAATGGTTAGAGAACATTATGCTAAGCGAGAGTAGCCAGATAGAAAGTGAAGGGCCATATGTTTCTCTCATATGCAGAACCTAGGGAGTAATGGGGGTACAGAGGGACTTTTATAATGGAGGAGAAAACCCAGTAGAGTTATGGAGAGGGGTGTAGGGAAATTGGTGGTGGGGGGAGAGGGAATTAATGAAGGAAACAGTTCCACTGACATTATATACATACATGAAATTCCCAATGTCAGTCTTAGTATCATGTATAGGCAAGGTAAGAGGTTGGGAAGTATCCAGGAGGAAGCTCACCAAGTGCTGTGTGCATGTATGTCCTCATCACTTAGAACTACATTATGATATGAAACTACAATATATACTATAATATAATCAACATTACATCATTACATCAGTATAATAAAAGATATAAGCATCTCAATAAATCTAGTAAAATCATTTGATAAAATCCAAAATACATTCATGATAGAAGCCTTGAACAAACTAGGTATAGAAGGGATATTCCTCAGTATAATCGTGACTATATATGACAAATATACAGCCAACATCATACTGAAAAGGGAAAAGCTGAAAACATCTTCACTTAGATCAGGAACAAGACAGTCTGTCCATCCTCAGGGCTCTTATTCAATATAGTACTATGAAGTTTTGCTGTGGCAATTAGGTAAGCAAAGAAAGAAAAAGCAGACAAATAGGAAGTCAATTTTTCCCTATTTGCAGATGATATAATTCTGCACATAGATAAACCTAATAATTTCAGTAAGAAAAAAATTAAAACTGAGAAATGAATTAAGTAGCACCATGCAAAATTATAGAGAAGTCAATAGTTTTGCTTTATCCAAATAATGAATTTGCTGAGAAAGAAATCATGAAGGAATCCCATTCACAGCTGCTTCAAACAAAGCAAAAAATACCTAAGAGTAAACCTAACAAAGGTGGTGAAAGATCTCTACAATGAAAACTACAGAACACTGATAAAAGCAATTGATGAAAACATAAAACAATGGAAAGAGCTCCCGTGTTTATGGATTGGGAGAACTGATATTGTTGAAATGTCTATTCTACTCAAAGCAATCTACAGATTCTGTGAAATTCTCATTAAAATACCAATGTCATTCCTCACAGAAATAGAAAAAAAAAATCTGAAAGTTTATAGTGAGACACGAAAATTCCTAAATAGCCAAAGCAAACTTGAGAGAAAGGAACAAAGCTGGAGGCATCATCATACCTAATTTCAAAATATACTGTAGAATCACGGTAACAAAAACAGCATGATATTGGTATCAAAACAGACACACCAATGGAACAGGATAGAAATTCTAGAAATAAGTCCATACATCTACAGCCTCCTGATTCTCAACAAAGGTGCCAAAAGCATACATTTGAGAAAGAACAGCCTCTTCAACAAATGGTGCTGGGAAAACTGGGCATCCATATGCAGAAGAATGAAACCTGAACCTTACCTCTAACCTAGTACAAAAATCCACTCAAAATGGATCAAAGACCTAAATTTAAGGCCTGAAACTGAAATTTCAAGAAGAAAGCATAGGAGAAATATTTCAAGCTATTGAAACAAGCAGTGATTTTCTGTATACAGCCCCCAAAGCATAAACTGACAAATGGAATTATATCAAACTATAAAACTTATGCACAGCAAAAGGAACCAACAAGGAGTGAAGAGATCACCTACAGAATGGGAGGAAACATTTGCAACCTATTCACGTATGACGGATGGCTAATATCCAGAGCACATAAAGAACTAAAATCAAAACAAAAAAGACAATTAACTTTATTAAAAGTGGGCAAGTGACCTGAACAGGTACTTCTCAAAAGAAATTCAAATGGCCAGCAAATGTATGAAAAAGCGCTCAACATCATTAGTCATCAGGGAATGAAAATCAAAACTACAATGAAATGCCACCTCACCTCAGTTAGAATGGTTTCTATCCCAAAACCAGAAATTAACAAGTGCTAGTGAGGATGTGGAGAAAAGGAACTCTCATACACTGCTCGTGGCAGCTTCCCGCAGCCGTGGTGGTGCATGCTTGCAATCTCAGTACTTAGGAGGCTGAGACAGGAGAGTCGAGGTTCAAGGCCAGCCTCAGCAATTTATCAAGGCCCTTGACAACCTTGTAAGACCCTATTTCAGAAGAAGAAAGAAGTAATATATATATATAAATATGTGTATAAATATAAATATGTGTATAAATATGTGTGTGTGTGTGTGTGTGTGTGTGTGTGTGTGTGTGTGGCTGAGGGTATTTCTCAGAGATAGAATGCCCCTAGGTTCAATCCCCAGCCAGTCACACACACACACACACACACACACACACACACACACACACTCACAAAGTTAGTACAGCCAGTATAGAGAATAGTATGGAGGTACTTAGAAAATCCAAAAACAGAACTGCCATATGATCCAAGTATTCTACTCTTGGACATATAAAAGAAGTCAGCACACAGAAGAGATACCTGTGCGTACTGGGTTTCTTATCCCAATAGGCACGGTACAGAATCAGCCTAAGTACCCATCAAAGATAAAGGGATAAAGAATATACAGTAGATATAAACAATGGAGTATTATTGAAGCCATTTGAATCAATGCTAATGATTGAAAATTTAGGATGGCTTCAATATGACTAGCCCAGTTCATACGACCACAGGCTCTGGGTCCGGATACATAACTTGGATGCACTTGGCTCTGTCAGGTGGGAGAGCTTCTGCCTCTCTACACTGTTTTCCAGCAGGAAGTTCCCAGCCTTCTCAGTGACTTCTCTGGCAGCTCTGATCTGCTAGGGTGCACATCCCCTTCCTCTGCTCCCCAGGCAGCCCTGATTAAGCACGCCACTTTATTTCTACAGTGGCCCCTCTCATTGTTCACTGGAATTCAATACACGCGTGAAGCTCTTGTTGCTTCTCTTTTGATAATATGAACATTGCAGCAGGCAGGCTAGAAATCTAGCTAATTTGCAGATGAGAAAAGCAGAGCACCAGAGAAATGGGGCTGATATCTGTTTCTGGGTGTGACCCTCCGAGGGCACAGCTGATAATAACTTTGCAGTCTTCTTGTTTTCAACTAGGGAATAATGCTGAAAAACAGCCAATAATAGCATTCTTTTGTAATGTCAGACTTATATGTTATTTGCAGTGATTTTTTCCCCTATTGTGTGAAGTCGCTAACATGAGATCCGTGAGGATTTGGCCCGAGGACAATGCCCTTTTGGGCACCCTCACCTGATTGCTCCCTTGTTTGGGGAAATTTCAGGTCAACCTGTAATTTTAAATCTCTTGTTAACTTTTCAAAGTCATTTGGCACTTGCTGACAGCCATTGTCATTTTATCTAACTGCTTTTCTTTCTACAAAGACAAAAGAGCAAGTAAGAAGAAGACAACCATCTGCCACCTAATGCAGCTCCCACGGAATCTACCTGCAGCCAGCCACCAACATGCTAAGTTTTAGCAATGAAAGTTCAATTAAGAAGAGTAATTTACCTTGGAGTCCAGCTGCTGCATGTATGACCAAAGGTACTCTATGTTGGCTCCGAAAGGATGGACATGAAGAAACGTTGATATGATACCTGGATTAGAAAAGACAAACATTGGAAATTATTGAGAGACAAGTGGCTGTCTCAGTTACATATGTGAACTAACTTCATTGACTTTAGTCAGGCTGCATTACATTCTTGTCATTTCTTTCTTTCCATTATTTTTGTGTTGTAGATTTAAAGCAGAGGCATTCTACCTCTAAACTATATCCCCAGCTCTATTTTATTTTTTAGTTTGAAACAGGTTCTGGCTAAGTTGCTGAGAGCCTTAGTAGGTTTCCGAATCTGTCTTTGAACCTGCAATCCTCCTGTCTCAGCCTCCCAAGTACTAGGATTACAGACATGAACCACCACACCCAGCCTACAGTTTTGCTATTTCTAATGGCACTCAAACAGCATTCAATAACATCATGCTCTGGAGACAGTAGTAGTGATGGGATACACAAAGTACTTCACTTCCTGGAATGACAGTAGTTAGCAAAGCTAGACTTTAATATTTAGATGAATCAAGGTATTTCTAAACAAAGACTCCTGGAAGCAGTTCAACTACCAATTTTATACTTGATTTACCAATATAAAATTGTGGTTATTGGAGGGATGAAATTATCCTTTTCTTTCTCTCAGTAGACTTTGTAGTGTGAAAATGGCTCATCCAGCCTTATCAGAAATCACACAGTCTCAATATTTTCCTGATGATTACCATCACTGGTTATGCAAAGTACGTAATCCACATCCCCCTAACTGCCATTGGAAGAACACATGCTCTTCCTGCCACATTTGCTGTTTCCCCTGGTTGTTGAAGGGAGCCAGCTCGCTCTCCCTGTCTCTGCTGTAATTTACAAGATCGGTTTAAAAGGTCTGGGAATGGATGCTTTGGCTGGAGTTTGATTATAAATTAGAAGGCTTTTCTATTGTGACCATCAACTGTCAACATGGTACTGACAAATGAACAGCTGGATACTGGTGTCGGGGCAGAAGTAAAAAGTATGACCTTCCCATCTTCCCTGCTCCTGTACTCAGAGTCAAAGCAGGGAAGGAGTCAATGCCATAGACTATATGCTACTTTTTGTTAGAAGTTGTATTTAGACTGACATTTATAAGTGCCCTTTAAAATGGGGTTTGAGGTGCATACATCCCCTGTTTACTGTGAACCTTGACGCTTGGGAGCCAAAGGGAAGGCCCTCCCTTGCAAGAGATGCAGTCAGGGCAAGCACATCCTTCATGGGTAAGGTCATCCTGTATTTGCAGGTGACCTTGAATCCATCTGGGATAGTGTCTCATGGCCCCCTGTTCTCCTGTGTGCTACTTGGGCTGCATAACTGGTTTTAAAGAAAAGTTCTCAGCTCATCCTTAGGCAGAGGATAGAGAACGTAACAGTCTAGACAAGCACTGTCTGGGATGTTTCCTCTGAAGGCTGCTTTTATAGGTTTACAGTGGAACAAAGAAGGTAGAAACAATTAGATTTCTCCGTAAATTTGAAATCTCAGTTTTTGAAGACTGGCCTCAGGTATGAAAACTACCATTTTATTCTTAGGGGTTCTTTTCTGTTTTTTTTTTTTTTATCTATCTTGCTAAAATGTCCTTTTATAAAACAATAGTGATTGTGGAAGGTTATGACATTGGTTTTAATATCTTTAAGTGGTAGCATGAGAAAATGTACTTTCTATGTCCCCTCCACTTTATTTTCTTTTTAGATTAGATTCATTTGGGGAAAGCTTTCTATATAAGTAACTAAAGTAAGCCTGTTTGTAACTGCTTTAAAGGAACTTTGCTATGGGAAAAGGGTACCTGTTACTCAAAAGCTAATAAAAAATGTCACAAACTATCCCCGCCCCGCCCAAACACAGACTGTCTTATGGTCCTCTGGGAGTGACCTCAAGGCTTGATATAGGCACACTAGGATCTGAGGGTAGAGAATTTAGCTGACTCTGAAGTAGTGGATATACAAAAGAAGAAACCCAACCACCGTCCTGGCTGTGTTCATGGAGAGGTGGAAGGTCTCCATATTTCAAAGTGGGTTTACTCATTCGTGAAAAATACAATGTAAGTAGCTAGTTTATGAAAAAAAAAAAGGCAGAAGAAATTGTTAGCACTGCTGGGTCTTTTTGTATGTATCAGAGTCTTAAAATCTACTTTAGAAAAATATATAAACTAGCTTCATATAACCAGTGGGAAATCCCAGTAGGAATACCCATTTACATAGGCTACATGATAGCATTCCATCAAAACCATCTAGTTTATTCCCATGTTTGAAGTAAGACCAAGGGAGCCACATACGAATTAGCCAAATAGCAGATTTTTGTTGTTTCACTCACTTCCTTTACTTAAAGTGTTTACTTTAAGCACTCAGCGGCCATGAGGTGCCAAGGTGCTATGGTGACCGCACTGGGTAAGACCTTCAAAGCGTCTGCTCTCCTGCAACTTTTATTCTAGATGAATGACACAGCTGATAATCACAAAGAGTAAAAGCAGAAGAAAATATTTTCAGATAGTGGTAAGCAAAATGAAGTAAAACACATCAGGAAAGAATAGGGAGTGACCTTGGGCTTGGTGAAATGCTACTGGGAAGTCAAGTGAAGGCTTCTCTGAGAAAGCAAAAATTCTCATATGAAAGATGGGTGGGAACCAGTCACAGAAAGTCTGGGGGACATCAGGTGTGTGCTGCAGATAGTGCAAAGGCCCTGGGGTAGAAATGAGCAGGCAGGAACACACTGGTCTGGAGAAGGTACAGCACCAAGTGGAGGTCAATGAGGCAGATCACATAGAGCCCGTAGGCTGGGGTTAGGGGTGTGGGCTATATTCTCAGTGTAGCAGGAAACCAAAAGAGGGGCTCAAGACTGAACCCCAAAGACCAAGATTTAGAAGGAAGTTAAGCTGAAGAAAATCCAACAGCGAAATGTGGGAAGAAGTGGTCAACAAGAAAGAGTGGTATCATGGTGGCCAGAAAAAAGCGTTTCCAGAAGGTTCACATCTCAAGTCTACCATACAAAGTGCTGCTGGTGGTTAGAGTTTTAGAGATGGCAGCTTGAAGGTCAGAGAGGGTCACATGGACAAGAGCAGTTTCAGTGTGAGGATGTCAGCCCACGGGAGTGCACTGGACAGGGCGGGGTGGGCAGGAGCAGGGACAGTGCATATGGACGGGGCATTGGGGAGGTCATGCTTTGGTGGGGATAATTGGAAAATTGGCTGCTGGTTGGCAGAAGTTAAGGCATCAAAATATGTTTTTCTTCTCTCTTATTTTGAAGGTACAAGAAAAAAGAGCTCGTGTGTGAATGCTGGTGCACTGTCTCAAGGGCAAAGCAGGTTTCATAATGGTCCTGGAGGATTACAGGGAACTGAGGTGGAAAAGAACATCTCATCAGACCTGTGAACTGTACACTGAGAGATCTCGGGTGCACAGTGGGTAAGTGGGCTGCCCAGCTCTGCCAGGGGTCGCGTATTCAGTCCATGACTAGGCAGAATGCCCTTGCTCCCTGCCCCACGCAGGACTGTGGTCTGCCATCGCGTCAGTCCACTCCACTCCTGTCAGTTGCTCCTATGAATTCTGATTTTTAAAAATTACATTAGTTCCCTGATGAGAACAAAACACTGATTTGAACATTCAGCTTGGTCAGCACATGGTTCTCTTTGGGTGGAATGAGAAATGGAATTCTGCCAGAATACACTCCCCTTCCTCAGGCTGCTCGAGTGTGTATTCCCATCTTTTTGTGTCAGTTTTAAAGTTCTAGCTGAGCTGAGCTTTTCCTCCATGCACACTGGTTGATGAGCTCCAGGGACCTCTTCATGCAGATGAACAGCTGCGTGTCTGGATGTCATTGCATTTTCCTGGGGACCAGCAGAGGCCTGACCGTAGACCAGCCTGAAGGAGTCTTGCTTTGCGATGAAGGCTGGATGGACGTGAACCTGGAGTGCCACCAGGGAGGGAGCCCTGTGAACTCTTGCTCCCCTGGAGAGCTGCAGGGGACGGTGGTCTGTGGGCAGCTGACGGGTGATGAGATGCTTGTGGGAGGTGAAGAAGTGAGCTCAAGAGTGGTGAGAGAATACTTGTGGTTTAGGTTGATGCTTCTCAGTGCCTTGAGCTTCTAAAACACTTTCACTTCTCCAAAAGCAACTTGTTCTGCCCACTTAGTCAGTATAAAATCTTGTAGTCTTGTATATTGGTTAGTTTGGGTTTGTTATTTAATAATCTCTGTGTGTGTGTGTGTGTGTGTGTGTGTGTGTGTGTGTGTTTTACTAGGAATTAGACCCAGGGACATTCTACCTGTGTCACCCCCAGCCCTATTTATTTTTTATTTTGAAACAGGGTCTCAATAAGTTGTTGGCCTTGCTAAGTTGCTGAGGTTGGCCTCGAACCTGTGATCCTCTCTTTTTAGTCTCCCAAGTACTGAAATTATAGGCATGTGTCACCACACCAGTCACATCTGTCTTATTTTTCATCTAAACTCCTCAGAGTATTTCTATGTTTCTCAGTGACTTGTTCTTTGCATCTTAAATGCTCTTGATAATTTCCTTATCCATCCAACAGAATCCTACACATCTTTTAGGACTAGCTGAACTATCCTTTCTTCCAACAAAGTGTCTGGAACATATATAGCCCCTTTCTGTGTCTCTGTAAACACAAATTTCACTGTAATTAACTGCTCTCTTTCTCAGCTTCTTGAGGAAGAACTCCTCCTCCCACTGCCAGCTCACAGGTATGAGTGCTGGTGGCTGGCTGGCCAGCATCTCTCAAAACATGGTTCCAGCAGTGCGGTTTCAGTATCATCATGGATTCTGGTTTTACAAAGAACAGAACCCATGCATGGGGCTAAAAGATTCTGTCTTTCCAACAGGCTGCTTAGGTGATTCTTTTCTACAATGACGGCTGATAGTTCTTATAGTAGGCTCTTGACAAATGTTTGCTGATTTATTGATCTGGACATTTGTGCCTTGGAAATAAGACTTAGGTCAATGACTCATTCTTTATGGTCAGTAGCTTTCAGAGAGAACTGACTCTCCAGATTACTTTTCTCAGGCACAGCCTTAATATAGCCTCACTGAAAACACCAAAATAACCTCACTGAACTGGCTGTAAATGTTATCTCTCCATATCCATCTGCTTCCTAATACTCAGGCATCAGGACTTGCTAATTCTGATACAGACTGTACATATGAATGTAGTGGTGTCAGGCATGGCAGCTGTGGTGTGTGGAGGACCTGAAGAAGCATCCTGCTGCCCCATGGTATGTAAGTGCTCATCTGCAGGGGAGTCTGGGTGATGTCTACAAAACTTTGGTCATTAAAAATGTGAGAATGGTTCTCAGAGGACTGAGTTAAAGAAAAGCTACTTTGTGCACAGTTCAAATTATTAGGAAGGTCGTGATTATTTCTGGGTAGGATTTGCCATGGTCACTAGTATTGACAAGGTGCCAGTCAGAGCTGCCAGGACTAGGAATCCATTGGGCTAGTGTTCAAGGCAAGAGAAGATAGAGTGATGCAGACCCACAGTTATACCATAAACTATGATATATAACTTATCCATAAACTATTTTGACCCATTCTTCTTCATAACAATATCCAGTGATTTCCAGCCAAATACAGCTCCAAAGCCTCAGTCCTAAGTCAAAAGTACTGACACATTCTGTTTCAAAGTTCAGGGCATGTCAAATCTGACCTGCAGACCAGGTCTGAAATGAACTTGGAGTTCTGGCAAGGATGCTGAGTAGTGTCAAGTTGACTTAACGTAAGGCTATGAAACATAAAATGCTACCCTGCAATGCCCCATAAAAATCTCCTTCGTTAGCTGGGTGCAGTGGCACATGCCTATAATCCCAGTACTTGGGAGGCTGAGATAGGGGGATTGTAGATTAGAGGACAGCCTCAGCAAGTAGTGAGACCCTCATCAACCAACAAGACCCTGTTTCAAAATAAAAATAAAAATAAAATAGGGTTGGGGGTGTAGCTTGGAGGTAGAATGACCCTAGGTTCAACCCCTAGTACACACACACACACACACACACACACACACACACACACACGCACACACACACCCTATTTCTTTGAGATACAATTATATGTCAGCATGTCTTATTACAAAATAAACAATACAGAAATCACAATGATTCAGTACTTCTTACAGCCCTATTTGTTAGTTGAGTTGAGACATAGTACCTGATCCCCATAAACTGTCAAGAAGAAAGTTTGGTAGAATGGTTGAAGTCTTGAAAGACTCAGGATCCACATCTACAAAGCTCCATATACTGTTATCAACACAATCCTCTTGATATTCTCTAATAAATACCAACGCGTATCTCTTCAAATAAAGACTCCGGTTTCATAAAGTGGTCAATGCTGCCTCAGGGTGGGTGGCTTTGGCTAACAGGTCACATGTGTTGTTAAGCTACCATTATGTAGTGTAAACTAAAATACCAAGAATGGTAGAGGGGAAATAGAAACTTGAGAGGGGGGTGCTGCTAAGTGTATTTAAGTCAAAAGCTTAAGTCTCCATCCTCCCTTCTACCTAAAATCTTCATATATTGATACAAGATGAGTGGCAAGCCTTGGTTCTCTTCTTCTCAGCCTCAAACTTCAAATAATAACATAGTGGGCTACTTCAAAAGAACAGTAGTGAGTGAGAGAAAACATTGGGGAAATTTAGAGTTTGTTATATATACTTTCTATTGAAGATCCTGACTTACTGATATATTTGTGTATAATACATTTGAATCAGCTAAATTCTATATATTCCCAATAGTAAAATATATTAGTAGAGGTGGCATATTATAAATATAACCTCCTTGCCTGTTCCTATTAATATATAATATGTAAAGCATATTGTTTTTATTTTTTTATTATTTATTTATTTATTTATTTATTTATCTATTTTTGGTGGTACTGGGGTTCCTGGAAGCCCCTTTACCTCCGGGCTACACTCCCAGACCTATTTTATATTTTTGTTTGGAAACAGGGTCTCTTAAGCCAGCATGGCTGACTTTGAACCTGCACGATCCTCCTGAATCTGCCTCCCAAGCATGGGGATTACAAGCATGCACCACCACGCCCGGCCTAAAGCATATTGTTTTTAAATTTTGAGGTAGCTGCTTAAGAAAGAGTGTGTATGTATGGATCTTCAATAGAAAGCATGCCCGTATGTATATGCGTGGGTTTGTGTGTGTGTGTAACTATATATCCACATATATCTATAATTACATATACACACACACACACTATTTATCCTCATATCTATTTAGGAAGTTTTGTAAATGAACTGTGTTCTCCAATCTCTACTTACTTCCTGTCATCAAATACCTGTTCTCACTTTTTAGACTTTTAAGTGGTCAGAGTTAAACACAAGGAAAGTTCTCTGCAGATTATTTTGTGCTTTGTTCATACACTAAGAGTATTATGGGGTAAATCACATCTTCATCATATTGAGTGAAAGAAAAACTGTTGTCAGAGTTGGATTTTTCTCCAATAGGAGAAAAATTATATGTAGTTACCAACTGCAAATGGGTTCATTTGGGGTTCCTGGAATTGATAGCACATCAGCGTGTCTTCTGAGACTTGCACATGGCATGTTATTACAGCTGTATATCATCAGAGAGAGAAAAAATAATTGGTTTTCCTTGGAGTATCTCTAAGTTGATGTCATATTCAATAACCCTGTAGTTGAAAAATCTATATATGATGGATGAAGTTTGGGCTATCTTTTGAGTTTAATTCATCTTGTGCCAGGTTCTGCAAGCCCTGGTTACCTGTCATTTTAAGGTTAGAGTGCATGCATTATTTAGAAAATGCAACCAGGTGCTGCTTTTGTCAGATAATGAACTACAGGAGGACAATTTGTCTCCTGTGTACAACAGCCTTATTCTTTTCTGTTCACCATGCTACGGAGCAGCCAATGAACTTGGAACCCCACAGTGTTGTAGGGCCAAGGCACAGTTTGAGTCAAGGCTATCTCACAGGGTGGGGATGGTCTTGTCTTTCCTTTCCTCTCCTCTCCTCTCCTCTCCTCTCCTCTCCTCTCCTCTCCTCTCCTCTCCTCTCCTTTCCTAAACCTTTGGGTTTGAGAGTGTCAGTGACATTCAGGCTGCTGTGGTGGGGTACCAGACACATTATCACAAATCCCCACAGAAACTCTTCCCTGTAAGATAAGTACTGCTTTTGGACTCACTGATGATGGCTCTCAAGAGAAAAAACACCTAGAGCTTTTTCTCTGATTCAAAACAAGACGAAAACCAAACTATATGTATTTTTGAAAGGCAACTAAGTGTTTTTGGTGAACAATAACAATTTCCTTTTTCTTCCTTCATCTTTAGTGGCCAGTTTCATTTGTTCATCTTGGATAAATGGATCAACATACCCAGAGAATTTCAAATTAGACTTTAAGTTAGCCAAGAGCCAGTTGTATATATAGATGAGTCTATTTTATCAGCATTATCAGTATGGCCTTGGAGCCACCCTTAGGCCTCTGCTAAGGAATTTAGAGGTTAATCTCTGGGATCAAAGCTACTCAAGAGCATGGGAATATGGTTTAGTTTGGAACTTTGGGGCTAGAACCAACTTGACCTCCAGCTGGAAGTATAAAGTCCAAATTTTAAAAATCAGATATGTAATGTGAGATGCAAATTAATCTGTTTCCTTGATTTTAGTTTTTGTGTCTGACAACTAACAAATACATATGGTTACAGATGAGCAAAACTGCCATTATCTTGTAAGCCATAATTTGAAATGTATGTAATATAATCTTGACAGAATTAATCTCTCAATGCTAAGTTGTTGAAAAGTTGAAGCTGAATCACTAAAATCATATTTAATCACACAAGACTTATTTTAGAGAATAGAGGAAGAGAAACAGAATTTTCTTACCTATTAGTAGAGCTTCTTTCTCTGATTTTAAGCCTTGGCTTCTTTTCTCAGTATTGTTCTCTCGGTCTTGGTTGACTAATGCAACTGTCAACACATTGATTTCCTATAAAGTTAAAAAAACAAAGGTTTTTATGTAGATTCTGTGAATTTCAATAAAAAACACCAGATTTTTTAAACTCTGCAAAAGAGGTCACCATTTCCATTTATAACTATCAAATCTTTTAAAAACTTGATCTATTTGTTCAATAGTAGAAAAGTAATTCTAAAACCTAGATTCCTAATTTGTTCTCCCAGCAAATCAAGTAACTCTGTACAAGTAGTAAATGTGGCACAAATTATCTTAGATTTTTGTCTATGTTTTGATTAAACTGTTTGCTAAAGCCCTATGTGTAGCTATTTAACATGTTTTATTTCAAATATAAATTTTTTTCTAGGAAAGCTTGTAGCAGACAGACTGATTTATTTGTAATATTATGCTAATAACTTGAATGAATATGTGGGGAAACAGGATGTATTGGGAAGCTGAGATAGAATTGTTGGTAGAAATGTTTAAATTGAGTAGGTATGGATCCTGATATACAATTGGACAAGACAGATAAAGGCTGGGGTATTTTTTCTTTGGAAACTAAAGATGAAATATTATTCAAGCTAATAACACATGAAACATTGATGTTAGACTATTTTTAGTTTTTTTAATAGTCTTAAAGACAGAAAGATATAACTTGTATCCTTTCAGTTTTGATATTAGGACTTGAAGCAGAGTGATTAATAGAAATTTAATGATTTGCATATATGGGCCCGTGAATCATGAAGGAAGCTGAGTCTTCTAGAAGGAATTTTTTCACTGAAAGATAGCTCTTAAGAGAAATCCAAGATGGCTGAATCAGAGGTGCCCTGTGCACAGCTCTGCCACAGAGAAGTATCATGGCAATAAAGAAAACACTGTATTTGGGGGAGACTGATTGATAGAGGACTCTAGAAATCATCCAGAAAGCCAGTTTGGTTGCTGTAATCCCAGTACTTGGAAGGCTGAGACACGAGGATCACAGGTTTGCAAACAGCCTCAGATACTTAGTGAGGCCCGATTTGTTTCAAAATAAAAGAATAAAAAATAGGGCTAGGGATGTAGCTTGGAGATAGAATGCCCCTGGGTCCCATACTCATTACCACAAGAAACAAAACAAAACATCAAGGAAGTAGTAGAAACCCTAAAAAATCATGAAGGGGCAGAACAGCAACCTAAAGAAAAGAACAAAGAAAACCCAGCTCCAGCCCCAGCTCTACGGCCGGAGAGGAACGTGAGATGAAGCATGGTGACTCCAAAATGCTAGAAAAATGTAAGTGGGAAAGTAACAGTCATCATATAGCAGACCAGCAGGCCTAACTGCAGAAGTTCATAGCTTAAGTCCAGTTTGGGAAATTGGCTGGTCTGTGAACAACTGACCTGCTCAAAAAAAAACCCCAAAAAACCCAAAAAAACAAAACACCTCACTTTGGGCCTCTCCCATTCCCAAGAACCCAAGCTCCTACAATAGCCACTGCTAGACATCATCTTGCCTTAGGGGCCTGAGCTGATGGGCGCTTTGGGCCTATGTGAGCCTCACAGGGAGAAGACAACCCCCTCAGCATCTTGCACTTTCAGGACAAGTGGCTTCCAGAACAGTGTGCACAAGTCCCACCAGCACTTAACCCCTAGGAACGAGGTAAGTTCTCCTCATCAGCCCGTAATGTTGAGACTATAGCTGCTGGTGCTGAAAGGCCTCATATTACCCATGCTTGTCTACGGGAATCTGGAAAAGGTCCCAGCTGCTTCCTAAGGCTCTACCATCATGGCTACCAGTGCCTCCAAACCCAGCACCATTTGTCCTCACCTTTTGGGAACTAGAAAAGGCCTTTTTCCCAGCCCATGCCTTTGGGGATATAGCCACTGGTGCAAAAAGCCATGATATTACCCATACCTCTCCAGTAGTTCCTGAGGAAGGCACTGCATATCCTGCAGTGCTGTCCTTTCAGGAATTAGGCAAAGTTACCTCTCCTGCCATCAGCCTTGAACTGCAGTTGCTAATGCAAACAGCCCCAACATCAACCATGATGGTCTCTAGGAACAAAGGGAAGTTCCCATCCTGCCCGGTAGCTCCAGGACCATTGCTATCAATGCCACAAGCCTCGATTCACCAGTCATTACCCCACACAATTTAGGGACATTCCCATCCCCATTCTATATTCTAGAACCAGAGGCTTCCAAGTTTCAGTGTCACCTTTGATTGATTTAGGGAAGGCTTCCTCCATATCTCCTTCTTCTATACCTCCAGAAGCATGGCTAATAACTCTATAAACCCAAATCCACTTGCAAGCACTGCAGGAGATCTAGGGAAGGTCTCTACAGACCATGGTTTTGGGAACATACTTGCTGGTGTCCTGTATTTGTTTCCTGAGGTCTGGAGAAGGCTTCTTCCAGGTCTTGCATCTCCAGGAAAGCAGCTATTAGCACAGCAAGCCACCTACAATCACCCCACAGGACCCAAGGGATAGTACTTTTTGCATCTTACAACCTTAAGTCTAAGACTATCAGTGGTATTAACCACATGTGTTCATTCTGCAGGAAATGGGGAAGCTCCCATCCTATCTTTAGCTCCAGAATTGTGGCCTCTGGTGCCATAGCCCAGACATCTCTCATATCCATCCTGAAGGAACCAGGGAAGGTCTTCTTCATATCCTATGCCCTGACTCAAACACACCGAAGGTGCCACCTGTGTTTGCCATAGCACACATGAGGACAGTTATTTACACATTCCTGATTACCAGGACTTGAGCAGCTGTCATCACAAGACCCAGTACCATCAGTGCTCAACTCTATAGCCTGAGAGAATGTACCTTTGGGAGACTACATCCATTACAGAGTTGTACAACTACTTTCACGAACTACTGTAGTCTAGACTATGAGGCACTAACAGATACCACTGACATCAATCACAGTCAAAGAAATTACACAGAAGTTAGTTTTTTGTTTTGTGGTACTGGGGATTGAACCCAGGGGCATTCTACCTCTGAGCTATACCCCCAGCTCTATTTTTATTTTAAAGAGGGTCTCACTAAGTAGCTAAGGCTGGCCGCAAACCTGCAATTCTCCTGTCTCAGCCTCCCAAGTACTGGGATTATAATGAGCTACCATGCTGAGCTAAAACTTAGATTTTTTAAAAATCAGGGCATGGTGACATATGCTTGTAATCCCAGTACTTAGGAGGCTGAGACAGGAGGATCACATAGGTTTGAAGTTAGCCTCAGGTACTTAGTAAGGTTCTCAGCAACTTAGGGAGAACCTGTTTCCAAATAAAACATAAAATAGGTCTAGGAGTATAGCACAGAGTTAGAAATACCCTGGGTTCCACCCCAAGTACCACAAAAAAATTAGATTTAAAAAAAAATTCACCTATAACCAATGCCAAATTATCTCCTCATATATCCCATCTAAATGAAAAAATATTTTCCAACAAAAACTACTTCACTACTCCAACTAGGAGATGCCACTGCTTTATCAGATGTACAGATATTAACTCAGGGACACAAGAAATATGACACCACCAAAGAGATACAATAGTTCTCTAGAAATAGACCCAATTTGAAAAAAACATCTATGAAATGCCTAAAAAAGAATTCAAAATAATGATCCTAAGGAAATTCATTGAGATACAAAAGAATATAGGTAGATAACAAAAATAAATAAAAAAATTAAAATATGAATGAGAAATTCACTAAAGATATATAAATCATAAAAAGTACCAGTTAGAAATCAGAAGCTAAAAATGTTCAAGCAATGAAATTAAAAATACAACTGAGAGCTTCCACAACAGACAGAAAAGCAAAAGAAAACATTTCTGAACTTGAGGATAGGTCTTCTGAATTAACTCTATCAGAAAAACAACAAAGAAAGAATGAAGAAAGCCCATGAGACTTATGGGACACCCTGAAATAAACATATATTCACATTATGGGAATTCCAGAAGGAGAAGAAAAGGAGAAAGGCATTGAAAATCTATTTCATGAAATAATACCCCAAAACTTCATAGCTATTCAAAGTTCTATGGGCATCCAGATACAAGAAGTTTGAAGAAAACCCAACTAGATTCAACCAAAGAAGATCTTCATCAATGTGTATTATAGTCAAAATGCTAAAAGTACAAGACAAAAAGAGAGTCTTAAAAACAGCAAGGGAAGGCCAGGCATGGTGGTGCATGCTGGTAATCCCAGCATTCAGGAGGCAGAGACCAGAGGATCACAGTTCGGGGACAGCTTCAGCTGCTTAGTGAGGCCTTTTGCAATTCTGAGAGACCCTGTTTCAAAATAAAGAATAAAAAAATAGGGCAGGGGGTGTAGCTAGAAGGTAGAATGTCCCTGGGTTCCATCTCCAGTATCACAAATAAATAAATAAATAAATAAATAAATAAATAAAGTAAGAGAAAAGCATCATGTCACACGAGTAACCATTAGACTTACAGTAGATTTATCAGCAGAAACCTTATAGGCCAGAAGAGAACTAACATATTCAAAATTTCTGATAAAGGAGAAAAGAAAACCCTATAAACCCAAAATACTATAATCAGCAAAACTATCCTTCAGAAATGGAGAAATAAAGGGTACTGGCAAAATTGGATATACATATGCAGGAAAATGAAACTAGATCCCTTTCCCTCACTGTATGCAAAATGAATCAAAGAATTAAATATAAAACCTGAAACTATGAAAAGACTGCAAGGAAACAGGGGAAACACTGCCACACTGGTGGAGGCAATGATTTTTTTTTTATAGGATCCCACAGGTCCAGGCAACAAAAGCAAAAAGAAAAACAACAACAAAAAAATGGGATTATATCAAACTAAGAAGCTTCTGCATAGCAAAGAAATAATCAATAGAGTTAAGAGACAATCTATAGAATGGGAGTAAATATTTGAAAACTATTCATCTAACAAGAGAGTAATATTCAGAATATTTAAGGAACTCAAAAATTGAACACTAGAAAAACCACTCAAAATAATCCAATTAAAAGATAGTCTAAATATAATTGACTCTCTTCAAAGGAAAACATCAATTGACCAACAAGTATATGAAAATATATTCAATCTAATTAATCATCAAAAATATAAAGCAAATACAATGAGATACTGTCCTACCCCAGTTAGAATGGCTATCATCAAAAAGATATTTTGTTATTAAAAAGACAAATAAATTTTGGTGAGGATATGGAAAAAAGCTAACTCTTATACACTGTTTGAGGGACTGTAAATTAGTGTAGCTATTATGGAAACAGTATGAAGATTCCATAAAACAACTAGAAATAGAAATACCATATAATCATGTAATTTCACACCTGGGCATATCTCCAAAGGAGACAAAATGATTATATCAAAGAAACACTTGCAGCCCCATGTTTACCACAGCACTGTTCACAATAGCTACAGTACAGAATCAATCTAGATGCCTATCTGTGGATGAATGGATAGGGAAGATGTGGGAGATATATATACACAATGGAATATTATTCAACCATTAAAAGAATGGACTCCTGTCATTTACAGTAACATGCATAAAATTGGAGGTAATTATGTTAAGCAAAGCAAGCCAGACACAGAAAGACAAATATCTTGTGTTTTCTCTCAAAATATATTTAAAAAATCAAGCTCATATAATGTAATGGAATAGTGGTCATTAGAACCTGGGAAGTAGAAAGGGAGGAAGGAAGGATAAAATTTAGAGTAGGGGCATCAAAACGGTTAGAGGAGGAATTATTTCTGGTTTTCTATAGCACAGTAGATTAACTATCAGTTAAACCAATCTACGATATATTTCAAAATGACTAGGAAGCAATGTGCGCATACATGTTTGTATCATTTGCATCTCATTGTGATGTGTAATTATATTGCACCAATAAAAGTATAAAAATGACCAGGGGAGTACAAAATTCACAACACACACATAAAATATATATGAATATTTGAATAAATGGAATAGTTTATTATCCAAATGATTAATATACATTGTATACAGGTATTAGATTGCCATAATACACAAATATTATATCTCATAAAAAGATGGCTCTTAAAGAGGAACTAGACTATTTAGCTAGTGTTAAGGACTCTTTCTATTAAATAATGAAGAATATGCTGGAATGAAAGATAAGTTAAATAGAGCAAATGTATGTTCTATAAAAATGGTTTGACAGATGTTAGAACTGGAACTGGGTGTAGGATAGATATTTAACTAGTTAATACAAATTAACAAAACCGCCTCTGTACATGAATTAGACATTCTCAGGAGCATGCTGAGCAGGCACAAAATACAAACTACATCTGAAAGCATTCAGATACAAAATGAACTCAGCACATGCCAATCAAAGCAGATCCGGGAGCTTAATTTAACATATGAGCAACTACTCTGTAAGTCGAGGGTAATTAGAAATTGCTAGGAAGGAAGGCTCTACTGACAGCTTGTGGTTGGTAATATTTGGTGAGCAGTTTGGAGGCTCCTTTTAAGTCATACTTACCAGCTGAAGACTGAGTGATCAAGATGAGCAAGAGGTGAAAGTAAAGAACAGCAGGAACCACAGTGATGTGATGATAGACCAGAGGGAAGATGTGGGTGGACCAGAGGATATCAACTGAGACTGATGCCAGTAATATCTCTGTGAGAGCAGGGGTCAGGAAGGCAAACAGGCTATGGCAAGCCTGGGGCCTGCTGGATATTAAAGACCATTAAAAGTGAAAGGGGCTCTTATTCTTCAATAAAAGCACCTTGGGAGATGGCTCCAATGGAAACATAATGAAGAACTTTAAAATAGAACAAAAAGGTTTATGTACATGGGATTAGAACATTTTGCAAAGAATTATAGGAATAGGAATGCCTTCTGAGATAAAATAACATATGGTATTTTCTGATTAGGTTCTCTCAATTAGAGGAGAGAAGTGCTATGTGTATATTTCATCTCCCTAGACTGGGGGGGGGGCTGTCAAGGAATCTGCTAAATTTTATCTGTAGTATGTCCCAAGGACAAAGAAGGATGTGTACTGGCCTTCCAGGACTTAGGAGTAAGGTTTCTAAGCAGAATGCAGGCTGAGGCTCTATACGAGAAATTTAAGAAGAAAAAGTGTGGAAGAACATTACGTAGGATGATGGTTGAATTATTAAAAATATAAACAATGAACTTTGGAGCTAAGTGGAAATTATCTATAAAAGAAAGTTATCTGTTCAAAGCCTGAGTGATAACTAAGAACAAATGAAATTACTCAAAAGAGTTTAGCAGACAACAGGCTCACATTAATTGCTAAGACTGAGTGGTGGCCTGGGGCCAGTATACAGCTGAGGGTCCAGGTTAGTGAGGGACACGGACTGTCAGGGCAGCAGCATGAGAGGAGCCTGCAGGGGATGGGGAGTTGGAATAGGCTGAGTTCACCTACGAGTGCTGCTAGGCATCAGCCTCCATGTCTAAAGCCAGAGTCATAAAGGAAGGGGACTTTGAGCAAGGCCCAACAAATGCTACTGAATCAACGATGTCTGCGAGGAGCTAGACACAGCCTACCAGTGACTCTTGCTTTGGTAATATCTTAGGGTTGGGATAATGAGGATTGAAAGATGAGAATTCTATGACCACCTTTCTATGGAAATAAATGTTGTTACTGGATATTGTGCTCTGTGCTTTGCTGACCACAAATGATGTATGTATTCCTCCATGGTCATTGAAAGTGATGATGGGGTGGACACATGGAGCTTTCTGCATGGCCCCCATACTAGCCCAGCAGTGGTAATGCTAATGTGGGCCTGACAAAGACCTGAGGCTTGGCAGATGCCCCAGTTCTGGAATACTACTATGAGTTCTGTACAGGTGGAGATGGAGCTGTTTTTGTGACTCCTCCAGAAGAGAGAAGAACTTTGCTAGGAAGTGGTATAGGACTCAAGGAAGCTGACTGGACAGGCTCTAAGCAGTTCTTGTATCTTATAGTAAACTGGTCTCAAGAATTTCCAAAAGGAAAAATATCATTTCCATTATAGTCAAAGTATATATAGGAATATTAAGTAGAGACTTGGGTTTATATCATTTAGTGAAGTGGACCAACTTATGATCACTCAATTACCACTGTCTAAGTAGCCTGCAGCCTAAGCTATGGGCCTGATGTAAGTGCAGACTCTGGCTTTCAAAGTGACAGAATTAACTAGGTGGGTGATATATTTTTGTCAAAGACAAATTTTAAAGTTAGTATGGATACGTTTTAAGGGCTAGAAGATACTATAGTGATTTTAGATAGCTATTTTATGTGCTATGCTTTTACATTCTTAACCTATTAAAGAAAAGTAGGGTTTTGTTTTTAGTGACTCATGAATCATTGGCTCCTTGGGAAAAGAAGGCTAATCTGATTTGTCTGTGTTTATAATAGTGGTGTTCAATCGAACAAGATAATTGCAATCATTCGTAGACTGTAAGTTTGGTATAATCTACAAAGTATAAATTAAATAATCAACACCTGTACCCCTTCTCCATGTTTTACTTAGTGTCTAAAAATATCAGTTATGATCTACTGTTTGTCCAAAAACTCTATCATCATGAATTAAAATGAACTGAACATCCAGTGAGAATACAGAATGAGGTTATTTCCCCCAACCAAACCTTTGTTGCATTTAACCTATACCTGTTTTACTCTCTGGAACCCAAACATATTTATGCCACACACATAGATCATATGCCTGCTATATGCCAACAAAATCTGTGTTTAAGGATACTGAATTCAAAGTGACAAGAAGAGCATGCTTACTCAGGGGCCAGAAAGCAACTCTTCTGTAAGGCTTATGAGAAAAAATGTCAGTAGATGAAGCTGGAGAAGTAGGTAGATCATTGATGAAGAGTTTAGATTATATCTGGAAGCCTTAAGTAGTGAAGCTGTCTCAGTTGAGTTACATGAAAAACTCTGCATTTCAGGAATTGGTTTGGAGGCAAAGCAAAGTGGAGTCAGACACAGGAGGTAGAAGCCCACTGTAACTGCCCAGCTATTTTCACCTTTTGATAGTGAGGGCCAAAACCAAGTCACAATGCAATCAGAGGAAATATTCACTCTTAAGAGGTAGAATTAGACTAAAATCTAGTGGCCTGCTGAACAAGAAAACTGTGAGTAGAAAAATAGTACAGAAGATGCGGTGCTCAATTTAAAATTTTTTGAACTTAGAGTTTCTATGGCATTTTGTCAAGCTACTTTAGAGGCAGAAAAATGTGCAGGTTTTTTAACTTAGAAGTAAGGCCCTAATAATTCTTTTTTCCAGGATTTTAAAATAACGTTTATTCTTTAAAGTTAATATATGCACTACAGGAAAACAAAAACACAAGAAGCAAAGAACAAAGTCACCCAGTAACAAGCAGCTTAATTCTTTTAATGGGGTGTCTCTTAGGCTTTTGTTTATATGGATAACCTTGATTCTCCTTCTAAAACAATAAGGAGGTATGATTATA
Organism: Muscardinus avellanarius; assembly: GCF_963383645.1. NCBI lineage: Eukaryota > Metazoa > Chordata > Mammalia > Rodentia > Gliridae > Muscardinus > Muscardinus avellanarius. The sequence continues at coordinate 147,456,316 of NC_137787.1, read as the reverse complement.
CTTTATATAAATGAGGTTGATTTAATATCCCAAGCTCAGTATTTCCCTCCTGTAATTGGTTGAAGGACTCAACCAATTGTGCAGACTTCCCTCTGTGGGGAGATGCTCAGGTTATAGGATCCATAAGGATGAGTCTGGTGAAGTCAGGGTGGCTAGTAGCACACAATAAAGCCCAAGTGGACACTTGCCAAAATGCTTCTGGTAACAAACTCTCAGAGTAGAGAAAAACTGACTTATAGTAGAAACAAACTGACCATGTTAGGGACCACTAAGGGGGAGCATTTCCAAGGATATCAGAGAATATATAGTTTATGCTTCATCTCTGACTCTGGAAAATGCTCTTAGGATAAGACATAGACTTGCACCATTCTCTACAGGTCTCTTCATTTATTTTTTTGAATATGCTAAAAAATCACCATCAAAAGCTGTAAGATATATGCTAGAAAACAATTAGATTACACATTCTGTACTTAAAATGTTCCAATTTACCTATATGGTAATTGGGGAATATTTTTTTCTGAGACATTGAGTCAAAAATTGTGCATGAGGACCCCATTATCAAAAACAGCATCCTTCTTAATACCCAACATCTCCAGGAAATGGAAAGAACTTTATCAGAATGGAAATCCCTTATTACTAGAAACATACAATTACAAAGACCTTTTGTCCCACTAAAGTCCTTTATCCTGAGAGACGCAATGTGCTGTGAAGAAATGCTCTGTCTACTAGATATTCTGGAAATTATATTCCAGATATGTAGGGATTGCAAAGTGGAAGGAGAAGTGTAGACACATAGATGAGGTGGGAGGTGAAGGAGGTTAATTAGGACAAATTGTTCATGGTGTACAAAGTATATGGCAGGAAGGAAACACTAGGGAGAGATACAGAGTTCCTCACATCGGTATCAATTGGAAGTGATGAGAACAGCATTCACCTGACATAGCGAGGCACCAAACTGAGGCTGCATTGCACAAAGGCAATGACTGCAGGCGACAGGAGAATGGGCAAGACTACCTAACATACATTTTCTCGGCCTGCCTTTAACTCTAATTTCTGTGATACTTGTTAAGGACTTATGGAAGGGCTGGTGAAGAGGTTATCAATGACAGAAGCTATAGATAATACAGATTTTTTAGAAGACTTCTCAAAAAAGTTAGCTCTTTGAATTTGAAAATTTCGACAGACTTCCGGGAAGATGGTGACCGAGAAAAGCGGGGCTTAAGAGTCCCGCTAACAACCAATCTCCATTACCACAAAAAGAGCGCCTTTCATAGCCAGAAAACACCATCACCAGAAAAACAAAAAAACCCACCAGGCTCCAGAGAGAAAGCGGACTGAGAGGGCCACAGAGGAGACACACGCGCCCGAGGACGCAGCAGCAGCGCCATACTGCCGGCAGCAGCGGCAAACTCAACGGACGGCTACAGCAAGCCAGGTGAGCCGCTGCGGAACAGCCAGGCGGGATCTTTCGGTGCAGACAGCATTTAAAGCTCCCAGTGGCTGAGCTCAGCACACGCTGCAGGGATTCAGAGTGGAAATCAAAACCAGAGAAGAAAAAAATACGCCAGCCTCATGGCCGAGGGCGTGGCAGAGGCGCCATATTGCCACCGGCGGCGGCAGCAGCAGTGAATTCACCGAGTCCAGTACAGCTACATCTGCGTACTCAAGAACAGTGAGTCAAATTGCGGGCCACAGAGGAGAAATCGCAGTATTGGGCCTCCTGGGACTTGACCCAGTGAGGGAGTGGTGGTGGCAGAGATATCACACCATAGGAGAACGTGCAACCTGGCACCCCCCATAGTTTAAAGCAGCCTCTATCGACTCCCTGGGTCGGAGACTCTGTGATACAACCCAGTAAAGGAGTAGTGGGGTCTGAGATAATACAGACTCGAGATCCAGAGCACCTTAAGTGAAGCCATAGTGACCCAAGGGAAGAACCCAGAGAAGGCACAAACCTCCGAAATCATGGGAAAGAGGAATAACACTGGAGTAATGAATGTGCACAACCCCACAACATCAGAACCTGATAAAACAGAAAATCAGAGATTTCTAGAAGATCAAATCAGGAAAATAACTGTAGAAATAATAGAGGTGCTTCGAAAAGAACTCAGAGAGAGCCAAAAAGAGATAAAGGATGCAATTAATGAAGTAAAGGCCTCAATTCAAAGCACAAACAACCGATTAGACCACATGGGGAACAGAATCTCGCTCTTAGAAGATGAGCAATCCAAAAATGAATGCATAGTTTCTAATCTAGAAAAAAATATCCAACAGCAGGAATCTGACATTGAAGAAATATGGGCCCATCTTAAGAGAGCTAACCTAAGAATAATTGGAATAGAGGAGGGAAAAGAAAGTGATACCAAAGGGATCAACAATCTCTTCAAGGAAGTAATAGCAGAAAATTTTCCAAATATAGAGCAAGAGGTTGATACACAGATCCAGGAAACTTATAGAACTCCCTTTAGACAGGATCAGAGAAGAGGATCCCCATGCCATATAATTGTCAAAATGACCAATGTGGAAGCCAAGCAGAGAATCTTAAAGGCAACAAAAACAAAGGGCCAAGTGACATTCAGAGGCAAACCAATTAGAATCACTCCAGACTTCCCAAACCAAGTCATGAGAGCCAGAAGGGCTTGGAGTAACATATTCCAAAATCTGAAAGAAAACAACTTCCAGCCAAAAATTTCCTATCCAGCAAAACTTTCTATCAAATTAGATGGAGAAATAAGAAGCTTCCATGACAAACAGAAACTGAAGGAATTTATGTCTTCAAAACCAGCACTAGAGAAAATACTCAAAGAGATTAACTACAAAGAAGAAATAGGTAACACTCACCAGAACCAGAGAAACAAGAGTTTCCATCCAACAGACAACTAAGATTGGTTATCTGTGGAGATTCATTATTTATGTTAGTCTTTTACCTATCTCTAAGTTGTATTGTTTGCCTTTATTGTTGTTAATTTTTAGGATTTCTAGTTGGAATATTAATATACCTTCAGATATAGCATTTGGAAATATTTTATCCAATTCTATTAGTAACTTTTAACTCTGTTTACATTGTCTTTGGATATACAATATTTTCTTTTATTTTTTAGGGAGTTTGTATATTCTTCTGTTGCCTGTGCCATTGAAATCATATCCAAGAAATCACTGCCAATTTCAATGTTGTGAGGTATTATGACCCAGATTTTCTCCTAAAAGTTTATAGTTTTAAGATTTATATTTAGGTCTTTTATCTATTTTGAGTTAATACTTGTATATGGGATTAGGTAAAGGTCCAATTTTATTCTTTTCCATGTAATTATTATTTTTCAACAATATTTAGTTAAAAGATTATTATTCCCACCACCAAATGTTCGTGGAAACCTTGTCAAAAATAACTTGACAATATAGGGAAGAATTTAGCTCTAGGCTTGTATTTAACTCCAATGGTCTATATATCTGCCTTTAGAACAGTACTACACTGTTTCAATTATTGTAGCTTTATATGGTTTGAAATCAGAAAATATATATCTGCTAGCTTTGTTCTTTTTCAAGATCATTTTGGGTATCTAGAATTCATATTCCATATTAGGATAGATTTTTTTATGAAAAATAAATATATAAATATATGATAGTTTCACCTAAAAAAACAGAAAAAAATATGCTCTAGTAAGAAAGAAAGCAAAAAGAAATATTGAAATGCTATCTTTAAATCATCAAACGCTTGGTATCAGACAAATGAAACTGTTATGTGAGATTATCATTGTTAATTTTGGATAAATTGCTATAATACTAGATGTCAACCACTAAGCCAAGCATGGGAAGGAGGGATGGGGAGAGAATGGGGTGGGGATCGGGTGGAGGCTGACTGGGCGATGTGTGCATGTATGTCTACAAAAGTTTGTATCCCACTATGATGTATGAATACAGTGCACCAATAAAATAAAATTAAAAAAAAAAGAATTTGAAAATTTCCCTTTTAAGGGTCCTTATCCATTACTCTAAGAAATGATCGAAGTAATGTATCATTTATAAAAGCTCTTTTTTAACACTTCACTGAGCTATAATTGTGTTTGGTCATTGCTTCTTTTTTGTACCCTCTACCTACCCAGACTCCTCAGGACCAAGAATCTAATTCCTCCAGTGTATGCAATCCTTTCCTTATCTGTCCATGCCTCTAGTGCTGCTTTTTTTTCCCTTCAAAACTTCTTGAATATGTGGTGCCCACAGCTGTGTCTGCTGCGTCACTACCTGAAGTCTCAGCTTCTCATCAGTCACCCCCCAAGACTGAAAGCTTTCCAGTGACTTTCTTATCTTAACCTAGTTACTTCCTCTGTCCTACTATCATATTTTTTACATCATTGATATCAGCCCCATAAACCACCTGTTTAATTTCTATTACACACGGGGTCCAGGTCTTGGTCCTCCTAATTGTTTATTAGCCTTCGCTGACTTTCCCCTTCTCTCTGCAGGCCCACTGCCATAAAGAGTACCCTGTTCTTCTTCTACTCAAACTTTGGTTCTTACTGAAGTTCAGTCCTCATTTTCCTTCTTTACTCCCTTTTATCTGAGTTCTTTCATCCTCATGGATTCAGTGATGATCAAATTTAACTTTTTAAGCTTTTGTTCCTTATCATCAACTAACCACTGGGCTTTTCTGCTTGAATTTGCCACTGTCCATTTCAAGTTTAACATGAGAGATGGTCACAGGGGGCAGAAGAAACATTACATACTTAGGCTTAAGCCTTGGCTCTTTGGCTAATCACTGGTTTGCCTTGGGTAAATTATTCAACATCTTCAAGACTCAGATCGCTTATCTAAGAATGAGGGTGCTGGGTGTTGTCCATCATCTTTGAATAATTCTTCATGGAATCTCATTAGCTCAACAGGTGGAATATGGAAGAAACAAAGGGACAGTTTCCCACAATTTCCACTACTTTACCGTTTTCTTCTGTTTTAATACAGGGCTTCTATGAGAAGTTTCATTTAAAGAAAAAAGTCTGAACTCAGTCACTTCCAATAAAGTTCTTCTGAAATTCTATAATTTATGTCTAAAACCCAATTCATCTCACTCGACAAACTTTGTCATCTTCTAACTTTTCTGTTTTTATTAGTAGTATCATTATTCTTCTACTTTCTGGGGTGTGAAATCTGCAACTTTTCTTTAATTCATTCTCTCTGATCCCCTAAGTGTATTTAAGGCCTGTTTAATTCTGAATCCCATCAAGTCTGTGTGTCATGTCTGTCAGGCACATTCCCATTTTGACCACTGATATTCTACGATCAATTTTCCTAGTTTTATACTTTGACTTCTGCAAGAACCTCCTATTTTTTCTCTGCCTTTGGGCTCTTCCTCTTCATATCCACCCTACAGACTATCACAGATTAACTGTCTAAGATGCAACTTTCATCTCATTAATCTTAGAGTTTAAACTTCAGTTGCTTTCTGGCAGCCCATAAGAAAAAGTCAGATGCTACTGCCTGGCATTTGGGGTCCAATCCTATCAAAACAGCCTATCCCTTTCCATGCTATGTCTAGACATGTTCTGACAAAGCTCACTGCAGTTTTTTTACCTTGCCAATTTTTACTTGCATTTGCAGACCTAGGACAAATCTCATATCTATCAGAGGTTTTTGTTCCAGCCCATTTATAAACCTTCTTCAACTGGATACCTTTTCTATGCCACTGATGTGATCACTGATCATTGTACATTTTTGGGGGGAGCACTGACTTTCACATCATCACTTGATGTAAGAACAGCAAGGCATTTGATGAGTTCTCATCAAAAGCCCTGACTCCTTTGGCACAGTGACGACGTCAAGGCAAGTGAGGCCAACATGGATGAGTGAAGCTGTTCTCTTTTTGTCATCCTACATACATACTGAATAACCTTAGGCAGAGTCTCTCTTTACATCTTAACTTTCTCCCATAAACCATGGATACTACCCTATGCCTTGTCCCCAGAATTATGGTGAGGTCCAAATTTTGAAAACCAGATACTACTAACAATGTGTTGTGGTATCAACATTGACTTTTGTTATACACAGAACTGACTTAATACTGAGGAGATGCTTAACATATGCTCGGGGTTCCGATTCCACACAGGAATGCTGTGTATGACCTTGATTGCAATCACATACAAAGAGGTAGTGAAAAAATGATTTTGTGGTTGTGTTTGAATAATGGATATTCTCTCTTTTCTAAAATTTTGGTGGGAAATTTGTTACTCCATTATCCTTATAATTTAAAAAGAAATCAACTGGATATAGACCTTGCTTTGAAGAGCTATGTATAAATAGAGCCAGTAGATAAACATTTCCTTAGGTAACATACTGAGTGATATCCCACAAAACCCATCCCTAAACATACTTCCTAATAGGGAAACCACCATCACATACTTCCTCTGTTGCCTTCCATAGGGCTGGTGGCCTCTGCAGCTGCTAGTGAATGGGACAATCAACCAATCTACTTGGTAGAGCTTCACCTGTCTCTATCCCTTCAGCTGACACCATCCCACATGCTTGCCTTTCTTCTTAGCTTCCTATCTTCCATGGCTTTGCTGCTGGTTTGTATGCCCAGCTCTTAAACATTACAATTCATGAAACCAGGGGACTTGTAAACAATACCCAAGATGCCAATCAGCTACCTTCTCATCTTTTTCTCACATTTTTTGCAAAGTACCAGAAGTAGTACCTTGAATGATGTATCAATCTCCAATAATTGTCAAGCTATCCTTTACAGGATTATAACTGTGGATGAGGAGGCAGGAGAATGGAGACATCCCTCATACTTTGTGAGTCAGTTGCTAGCATGTAGCAGGCACCTGGCAGCTGATAAATGAAGGAAAGAAACAATGGCCTAGAATAGTGACAAAATGATGGATCTGCACACAGAAGCCTCTCATTCTAATTGCCATTGACCTGTTGTGTACCCTTATTTTTTCTCTTTGTAAAAAGAGACTCGAAGCAGATGATCTCTATAGCATCATCTTGCTCCAAAATCCTGTGTCTACTTTGTGCTTTTCCCCTAACTTGGAGCTTTTCTTTGGACTCAGGTGGTCCATGTGGTATGGGACAATATGTATTTATCCTGAGATCAATAAGACAAAGTGGAAAGAGGAAGAAAAGGTATAAAATCAGTACAGAACCTTCAGAATTCCTTATGGCTCAAGGAAAGGTTAAGATTGTCCATATACAAAGACCAACAGAATCTCAGGAATTTTTTCTGGGTTAGAAATCCCAAGGGCACTGCCAGTCTGAGGGCTGTGGGCTCTCACCCACCTTTGTCCCACTTTAGCAGCCTTTGATGTTCAGGATGAGCATGAGGCAAGCCTCAGATGCCCAGCAGGTGTGTCCAAGAGAGAATGTGAAAGCAGACATTTGGGCTCCTGCTCTCAGCCAAGATGTATCAGTCCACCACAACGTGACCACATTTTACATTCTGAGATGTTCCACCTCATTGGAGTTCAGTTGCTGGATCCATAGCACATGCATTATGTCCTTAGACAACACCAAGAGCTGTGTTTCTAAGATTTCTAATTGCAAAGATTAAAATAGATGAGAACCACTTATAGGCCATAAAAAGGACCCTTTAAAGAAAGATAGAGGGAAACTCAGTGTGGTTTAGAAGCCACAGCAACTTTCCTGGTGGCCATTTTTTTAGGTCATCTTCATTTATATTCATTTTTACAAATACGTGGAACTTACTATATGCAGGTTATAAGAGCTTTACAAATATGAACTCACCTCATCCTCGTAACAATACTATGAGCTCAGGCTTTTATATTCTCATTTTATAGATGAAGAAAATGGGGCCCAGGAAGGGTAATCACTTGCCTAAAACCCCACAAACTAGAGGAGATTTATTTTAGCTCACACTTATAGAGGTTTCCTTTCATAGTTGATTGGTTCCATTGCTTTGGGCCTGAGATGAGGAGGAATATCATGGTGGTGGGGGGACATAGCAGAAGAGGCTGCTAAGCCTATGGCAGCCAGGAGGTGGAGAGAGAGAAAGGAAGGAACCAAGTACAAGATACAGTCCCTAATGGTGTAGAGTCCTTCAACTAAACCCTACCTGCTTACAGTTTACACCACCTCCCCATTCAACTCTAAAGGTGTTAATCACTGAGGAGGTCAGAGTCCTCAGTCAATCACTTCCCCAAAGCCCACCTCTGGACCTTGCAGCACCAGGGACCAAGCCTTCAACACATGAGCTTTTGGGGGACGTTCAGATCAAAGCTGTAACAGAAGCAGTCTTAACTGAATCATTGCAGTCTTAACCACTGTTCTCAGTTGCATCTCTTTAAAACCCTCCTGGTGCCTGTTATTGTCTTTGTCAACTGACAAATGTTGGCAGCATGACTGTTGTGCACTTGGTGAGCACTAGGAGAGAGGGCTTCTGAGGGTCGCCCTCAGTTCCTGCTCACTGGGAGGCAGCAGGCCCCAAAAGCAGAACTTTCTCCTCAGTCATGGGAGTAAAGTAGGCCAAGGCAGGAGGCAACTCAGGGCCCTGGCCAAGGAGCAGCATCGGCAGGAACTGCCTATCTGCCATTATTTGGTGGTGAGAGCCTTTCGATGGACCACTTTGACTTATAACCATAGTTTATATTTTGCTTTATTTTTTATATTTTCTTTTTCCTTTTTTTCAAACCCTTGTGTCGAGGGCTGACTTTCAATAGATCGCAGCGAGGGAGCTGCTCTGCTACGTACGAAACCCCGACCCAGAAGCAGGTCATCTACGAATGGTTTAGCGCCAGGTTCCCCACTAACGTGGGCTATGTGACGGGCGAGAGGATGGCCTCCTTTCTGGCTGTGCCCCGTTTCCCGGAAAAAGTGCTCTCTGCACCGGACCCTTGTCCTGGCGCGCAGTGGGGCGTCCTATAACCATAGTTTATGATAGTAAGGGATTGCAAAGGTAGAGTGCTAGAGCTAGTGAGAAAGAGGATTGGTACACGTTTTCCTAGTTTAGAAGATGTGAATGTGTACTCCAAGAGACCAAGATCAGGCCACGCATAGAAATGGCTGGGCAGGTGAAGAGGCAGAGAGAGCATGGTGCAGCACCAGCCACACATCACACTTGTATTAAGACAGAATAACTGATGGGAAAAGAGAGAAAGGACAAATACAGAAGCCACTGTGAAGAAAGGACGGGCAGGTTCCATGTGCCACAGCAAACCAGGCAAAGTTAAAAATATCTAAATAAGTTTGGATTGTTAGCAGATGGTGATACCAGAACCAGAGGCCATAGAGAATAAGAAGAATGGTTCTAAATTTAGAGTCTTGGATTTGAGACCTTGAGAAGACAGCTATAGATATGGGGGCCAAGCTAAGGAGAGCCTTTGGGCTAGGTGTACCCCTCCTGGCCCATCCTCTTCTCTGTCCCTCTCCTGCAGAGTCCCAGGGCACACCTGTTTTCCTGGCAGAAGTCATAGCAGAACACAGCAGCACCCTCACACAGCTCCATTGGGAGTTTATGTATCCACTCTACCTCCAACCATTCTCTACACAAAACAATGTCCTCAGGACTTAGCATGCTGCCTGCTACATAGTCATAGCAAATACTTTTTGAAAGAATATATCTGTGAGCTTCAGTAACATTTACTAAATTATATCAAATGAATCTAATAGAGTGTATATACATATGTGTGTGTGTATATACCTATATGAAAATTTTATGGGTAATGCTAACTGGCACTTGTGAGGATTTAGTCAGTACCCGGGGGCTGGAGTGACCCACAAGAAGTCTAAAAGGCAGGTGTAGAATGGAGAGAAAACAAACAAACAAAAAACTATGCAATCACTTTGGATATTAATACGTATCTATTTGTTTTGTTTTCAATGATTTTAATTTAACTGTTAACTTTTTTTTTAAAGCAACCAAGCTGTAATATGTAACCTTTACTTTCTAAAACATTCTTTAGTTTGCTTTAATTCTTTTTTTTTGTGTGTATGTGGTACTAGAAATTGAACCCAGAAAAGTTCTACCTCAGAGAACATTTTCCCCAGCCCTATTTTATTGTTTAGTTTGAAACAGGGTGGAGGCTGTCACCGTGGTTTGCAGACAGCCTCAGCTACTTAGTGAAGCCCTCTGCAACAGTGAGACCCTGTTTCAAAATAAAGAATAAAAAAAAGAGCAGAGGTTGTAGCTCGGAGGTAGAATGACCCTGGGTTCCATCCCCATACTCACAAAAAAAAAAAAAAAAAAAGAAACAGGGTCTCACTAGGTTGCTGAGAGTCTTGTTATATTGTTGAAGTTGTCCTCGAACCTGCGATCCTCCTTTCTCTGCCTCATAAATCACTGGGATTACAAGTTGCACCACCATGCCCAGCTACTTTGCTTTAATTCTTAGTAGTAACTGTTACTGTTTTTCTCCTTACAAATATAAAATATAATTGATTGACAAAAATGTAGAAAATTTAAAAAATAAAAACTGAAATTCTACTATATAAACACTTAGTACTCAGTTACCTTTTATATTTTATCAATAATGTCCCATATATAAAAAGATATATTTTTGTTCATATATATACATATATGTATATGTACATATTAATATGTTACTGTTATTTAATTCTTATTTGAAAATAGGATTATTTTACACGTATAATATGTAAGAAGTAGGCTAGCTAACAAAAGAACAAAGAACAGTGATAAGAAAGAGTAAATTTCTTAATGTTTCTCATTAAATACTATGAGAATCACTGTTGCTTGGGTCAGAGCTTAATTGCGGCTATCATAGTTTATGCCATGCTTAAACAGTGGTTTCAAGCTGGCAATTAAATTACTTTCTTTTGGCACAGTTTTGTGATCATCGTGTTAAATAAAAATGATCTAAAAACAAAAAAAGTCTTTGTGTTCCAATAATCCCATTCATTATTTAAATTATAAGTTGTGACATTTTATTTTTAGTTTTATGATATATCACTATAGATGTTACAAAATAAAAATACACTTGATTTAAAAAACAGCTGTGCATTTCTCTTCAATATGTAAAAATATAACCTACACGGCTATATCTATACAAGTCCATACGCTTCAGAGCTTGAAAAAGTACTGACATGAAAAATCTCCTTGGACAATAAAAATGGAGCAGAAAAGAGAAGAAACTAAAGTGAAATACTTTGTTTTAAATGTATGTATGTGCAACCAGAATTAGTCAGTTTGATTTATCTTACATGATACTGACTCTATTGCTGGTAGAGATTAATTGTATTATGTTGCTCTTGGCATGTTATTTTCTCAGTTCATTTCTCAGTATGACATTTCTTATTTTTCTCTGCTACAAAGCACTTGCTATCATAATTTTCACCTGCTGAGTTTACGTTACTAATGATAACATTAAAATGTAGGGTTTTTTTGACCTTTAGAGTGGTAAATTAGGTCATGAAAATAGATGTGATCCAATCTGACAAATGGGAGGGACAGACATTTGATTATTATTAAAATAAATCAAATTTCACGATGCCTGCCGGCCATACAGTGAGATCTTAGTAAACATCAAGTAGCCCCTCCTTCCCAACACACCAAAATCAAATTCTGTCTCCTCACTGTCTTCCTGCATATGCCCATGCGTGAGAAACTGCCTAGAATACAGTGCCCAGATTGCTGTGTGTGATCTGTGAAGGGTGTAGAACTACTGTCCTTAGAGCAAAAGACAAAACAAATTATGGTGATGCTAATGCTACTATCACTGAGTGCTTGGCAGATGACAGGCTCGAACACTATTACTATCCCCATTTTACTGATGAAAAACTGAGGCCTAAGTCAGGTACATGTCTTCCTTCAGTTCACGCACCTGGAAAGCAATGTGCTAAGACTGGCCCAGTCTTTACTGTCCTGTGTGCAAGTCACCTCTCAGGAAATCACAGCACCTGTTGAAGCCCCCAGTGCAGTGTGTTCTCACATACTCTTGAGCCAGTTCCCTTTCCTGTCACATGCTGTCTTTTTAAAGGCCCATGTGTTCCCAGAGGACAGAGATGGCTGTGATTGTGTGTGCTTCTGATGGACGGCGCCGGGCCTGCGTACTGCATTGCTCATCCCAGACTTGGTGGACTTATTAGGTGGGGCCAGTTACCTATCTACCAATTTCTTATGTATTCTCCAAATAGATGTGATTTCTTATGAAAGTGACTGACAATTATTAATTAATCTTTTTTCCCTTGAATAGCAGCAGAGTTCAACATTATTTAGACATCTGGACACCTCACTATAATTTCCTTGGGATTTATTGACTCTCTACCACTTTTTAATTCACCAAATATTTATTGAACTTCTACTAGAAGGGCAGTTTTTTGGGGCAGGCAACAAGATACATGAAGAAGAGTGGTGGTTCCTGCTCTCAAAGACGGTAAGGGTTGAGAGGATGTCTAGGCATGTAAAATATATTAAAACATATTTACTATAGTACTTATATTACTTGTACTACTTATATGTATTATAAGATATGGCAAGGGAAGGCCTGCTATTGAGGTCCAGAATGGCACCTATCCTGGCACGGGTTGGAGAGTGGGCATCACTATCATTCAAGCGTGTTCCACAGGCTAGTGACAGTGGTGTCAGCTCCAGACCCCAGCCTAAGCCACCTTGTCAGGAGCTCTGGGGTGGAGCAAAAGTACTCTGTGCTTTAAAAAGTTTGCGTTTGCCGGGCATGGTGGTTCACGCTTGTAATCCCAGAATTCAGGAGGCCTAGACAGGAGGATTGCGGTTCATGAACAGCCTCAGTTACTCAGTGAGACCTTTGCAATTCAGTGAGACTCTGTTTCAAAAAATAAAAAAATAAAAAATTGGGCTGGGGTTGTGGCTCGGAGGTAGAATGCCCCTGGGTTCTACCCCTAGTATCACAAAAATAAATAAATAAATAAATTGTAAAAAAATTAAAAGTCTGCATTTTAATTTTGTGACTTACTAAACGTAAGAAGTATTGCTTTGGGAGCACAACCATGAGACAAGAAAACAAACCAAATTGAAATCTATCTTTAAAATAAAAAAAAAGTTGGATAAGGTGATCCTGGCCACTTCAGTTCTAACTTCTATGGTCTGTAAGACCTCTGTACACATCTTACAGCTAACTAGAATGAAATGTGCTTGCCTTTGAGGTCAGCTGTACATAATACACAGAAGGAAGGATTTGCTTCTCTCGCCTAATCACACCCAACATTTGCAGCACTGTCTGGCTGCTGGAGTTTCTACATCAATTCCTTCATCAATCCATGAGTATTACAAATGTATCTGCTTACATAGGATACTGTGTTAGGTTCTGTAAGGGATACATACCATTCTCTACTCTGAGGAACTTATACCTGAGCTGAGGATTATCCTATCACAACAGGGGTGTTCAAGATGATTGGAATGATGATAAATACTGCGGGATCTAGAGAAGATGGTAATTGATTTGGGTTGATCGCAGGGTAAGGCCTCAAGCAACGAGAATTGAGCTGGGCTTAAAGATAAGTAGAATTTGCATTGCAGGCAAAAGGGATGACATAATAGATGGAAGAAGCTGAATTATCAATATAAAATCTAATTATTTAGAATTTTTAATGAATGGTTCACCTAGCTGAATTTGAACTGTTGACTAAAGCCATTTATTCATGATACTAAGCCAACAGTTAATTGCAATACTTTACCAAGACCAATTTGAATTCTATCGTCTAAAATGATCAGGAACAATATATGTGTGTGCATGCTGGGAGGGGCAGGGGATTACACCTACGGAGGTACCGGGGATTTATACAGTTTGCACTTGCAAATCATTCTCAGTTTCATCTTTCTGAAAGTTGGCACGAAAAGGAATTGCCTGGGCAAATTAAATTCTGAAAGTCTCATAAACATAAGTAGCTCATCAGCATACAATGAACAGTCTGGAAACTGTCCAGACAGAGAAAGCCACTCTGTAATCTCATAGGGAAGCTGACATAACAGAAATGACTTGATGTTGAGGATCATGGTGACAAATCTCCCCTACAAGGGCAATTTCAGGTCTGGGAAAGCTAAAATGTATACCAAGTGAACAGACTTTTGAAAAAAAATCAAGCATGCTAAGGCTAGTAAATTTTTTCAGGGGAAAATGTGGAGTTTTATAGAATAACCACCACATAAATGGCAAGGGGCTGGTTGTAAGCCCTGCAGTGACTCATTTGTTTAAAAAGTGTTGCTACTAAAAGAGGTTGACAGGCAAGGATCCCTGGCTCCTGCATCTATCTGCCCAGCTAAGAACTGCAGACTCCTTTTTTCTGGAAGTTTCACTGTCTTTCTATAAAGAATATAATCTTTAAATGAACAAAATACAGCCGGGCGTGGTGGCGCACGCTTATAATCCCCGCGCTTGGGAGGCGGAGACAGGAGGATCGCGCAGGTTCGAAGCCAGCCGCACTGGCGTAAGAGACCCTGTTTCAAAAATATAAAAATAGGTCTGGGAGCGTAGCCCAGAGGTAGAAGGGCTTCCAGGAACCCCAGTACCACCAAAAAAAATAAAAATAAAAAAATAAATAAAAAATAAATGAACAAAATACATGAATGCCCCTTTATTTAAACAACAACCTTCATTTCAAATTCAACTGTTGATCTGCCTGAGCTAAGAATATTTGGAGAGGATTCATTTACATTGGGGCTCAGTATTCTATGGTTCTGAACTTTGTGATACCTTAAGTTTTAATTAAAGCTACTGGTATGAGGTTTGCTGCCTTTTTGAAGATTTTGTTAAAATGTCCATCAGAGTTTTTTCTAAGAAATGGTGGATCAGAGAAACCTACCATCTGATTTTTGCTCTTCAAGATCCAATCAAAACAATCATTCTGCAGGGGCACACTGAGGTAGGAAGGCTGTAGGGAAATACTGGAAGGCAACTCAGAGAGCTAGCAATCAGGTGAAAACCAGGACCATTGAATTTGAGACAGAAAATCAATAAAAGGAATAGACTATGGCAGCACTGGGTACATGGTGGCTAAGTAGGATAGGAGAAGCTTCCCTCCAACCACCCCTCTAACCACCAGGAAAAAAAAAATCTTCCCAGTGAGGCTTAGAGGAGCAGACTGCATTATCTAGCAATTTCCCAATTTGAGCAGGGAACAAAAAAAACAACAACAACAACAACAAAAACCCTCAGATACTGAGAAATGACCCTGTGCACGAGAATCGTGGCAATTCCTAGTAGAGTTAGTGAAAGTAGGGAAGCAGTGCTGGCTTAAAAAGGCTCTTTATTTGGGCTTACTGAGGGGAGACTGAAAATTCCTGCAGCAGTTTTCTTTGTTTTTCATTACTCTGTGTGTGTGTGTGTGTGTGTGTGTGTGTGTGTGTGTGTGTGTGTGTGTGTTTGTGTGTGTGTAGGGCTGGGGATTAAATCCAGAAGCATTCTATGTCTGATATACTCCCAGCCCTTTTTAAATTAATTAATTAATTAATTAACTTTGGTGGTACTGGGGTTCCTGGAAACCCTTCTATCTCTGGGCTACACTCCCAGACCCATTTTTATATTTTTATTTGGAAACATGGTCTCTTAAGCCAGCGAGGCTGGCTTTGAACCTGCGCGATCCTCCTGTCTCTACCTCCCAAGCGTGGGGATTATAAGCATGCACCACCACGCCCGGCTTATTTTTATTTTGAAACAGGGTCTCTAGGTTGATGGAAATCTCACTACTTCCTCAGTTTGTCCTCAGAGTCAAAAGAAAAGTGGTGACCTTCAGCATGCTACCATGAGCACAACTGCCTCCCCTCAGCTGGAAGGGTCTGGAGGATGTGCTGACACAACGTAGACACCACCCCTCCAGCACACCAACTGGGAGTTTAGAAAGGGGGGCATGGCCCAGTCTAGATCAGTCCATAGGCTGCCCAGATGAGAGGTCCAAACGGCAGTACCTGCCAGAGTTCTATCAAAATTTATTCACCCTATATGTTAATTTGATCCCTTTCTTGATATTCCATTTCTTCTTTCTCATAGACATTTCCTTCCCTTCATCATCTTTTTTCTTTCTTCATTTTATCTTCTGTCACCCTTCCCACAGGTTTTCTTTTTTCTATCTCTTATTTTTTGTTTGATTTTACTATACAATGCAGTATTATTATACTATCATTAATACCAAAAATTTCAGCCTATTCTACATTATTTTGCACCCACTTAGTACTGGTTGACCTTGGCACCTATATTATGCTGATCTAATTATTTGAAGCTAAAATGTACTCCCAGCTATGGGAGAATTTTAAAGAGATAACTGTTCACTAAAAGATGTTAAATAGAAGAATAGGAATCCATTACAACAGATGTGCAAATAACACAGAACTAGAATTCTACTTAAGAGATCAAACTTAAGGCTCATAGGCATTGAGGGAGGAGCGGAGGTATAGGTCCATGGCACTGATGACCTATTCAGTGAAATAACAGAAGACATTTCCAAATCTTGGGGATGATTTGCACATTCTGAGACTAGAGGCATTTAGAACCCCAAGGGCCAGGTTGGTGGCACACACTTGTAATCCAAACAATTGGGAGGCTGAGAGAGGACAATCGCAGTTCATGGGCAGCCTCGAGCTGTTCTTTGCAACTTAATGAGATCCTGTTTCAAAATAAAGAAAAAAAATAGGGCTGAGGGTATAGATCTGAGGTGGAATGCCCTTGGGCTCCATCTCTAGCACCCCCTGCAAAAGAACCCAAAACAAAGAAGACAAGAATCTCTGTGTAATGTGTTATAATTAAAATGCCAAAAATATAGAATAAATAAAGAATTTTAAAGGCTATAAGAGAGAGACAACAGGTCACATTTCAAAGAAAATCAATCAGAATAACATTAGATTTCTCAAGTGAAACTTTAAAATCGAGGAGGGCTGTAAATGATATATTTCAGGCTCTGAAAGAAAATTACTGCCAAAAAACATGCTATAGCTAGTAAAGCTATCCTTTAGAATAGAAGAAATAAAAGCCTTCCAAGACAGGTATAAACTAAAGAAATTCATAACTCCTAAGCCAGTATTACAGAGGATACTTAAAGAAATATTTTATATAATACTGTACATAGAAGTAGAAGATAATAAAAATAAAAAGAGCTTGGGAAAAAATAAACCTCATAAGAAAAGTACTTAAGTAATGCAAGTTAAAAACTAACCAAACATTAGGAAATAAAGTAAAATGACTGCAAATAATAAATACCTCTCTATAACAATACTGAATGTTGATGGCCTCAACTCTCCAATTAAAGATATAGATTGGCAGAATGGATTAAAAACCAAGACTCATGTATATGTTTTTTGAAAATAACATAAATCATAGACAAAGACATATACAGTCTAAAAGTAGAAATATGAAAAAATGATATTCAGTACAAATGACACACAAAAATAATCAGGAGTATCTACTCTAGTATCAGCCTAAGTAGTCTTCAAGCTGAAGTTAATCAGAAGAGACAGGAAGGTTACTGATATTGGTAAAGGTAACAAGAAGATAAAGCAATAGTAAATATTAAAGCTCCAAATATAAGGGTACTTAATTATATAAAGCAAGCACTACTGAAGACAGAAGTTCAAATAGATTGCAATAAAATAATATTGGGTGCCAGGCGTGGTGACGCACGCTTGTAATCCCTGCGCTTGGGAGGCGGAGACAGAAGGATCACTCAGGTTCGAAGCCAGTCGTGCTGGCTTAAGAGACCCTGTTTCCAAATAAAAATATAAGATAGGTCTGGGAGTGTAGCCTGGAGGTAGAAGGGTTTCCAGGAACCCCAGTACCACCACCACTAATAATAATAATAATAATAATAATAATAATAATAATAATGTGTTTTCAATGCACCTTTATCACCAATAGATAGGTCATACAGATGTAAAATTAGCAAAGACACTTCAGACTGAAAGCAAACTATAAGTTAAATGAAGTGAACAGACAGTTGCAGAATATTTAACCCAACAACAGGTAAATATAATTTCTTCTAAGCTGGTCATGAAACTTTCTCCAAAATAGATCATATTTTAGGCCACAAGACATATCTTAGTCTTAGCAAATAACAAAAAAGTTGATATAATTCCTTTGATCTTATCAGATCATAGTGAAATGAAATTTGTTTTTTTTTTTTTTTTGGTGGAACTGGGGGTGGAACCCAGAGGCTTTCTACCTCCAGGCTATACTCCCAGACCTTTTTTTAATATTTTATTTGGAAACAGGGTTCTCACTAAGTTGCTGAGAGCCTCACTCAGTAGCTGAGGCTGGCTTTGAACCTGCGCAATCCTCCTGTCTCAGCCTCCCAAGTGCAGGGATTATAAGCATGCGCCACCACGCCCGGCTGTGAAATGAAATTTGAAACTGACAATAAAAAACTCACAGAAAACTATATATATACACACATGGAGATTGAACAATATACTTTTGAATAATGAGTGGGTCTACCAAGATTACATGGAAAAATTTGAAAAATTCTTAGAATCAAGTAAGAATGGAGGTATAATATATCAGAATTTCTGGGATTATTATGAAAGCAGTTCTAAGAGGACAGTATATAGCTATGAGTCTCTACATTAAAAAATCAGAAATACCCCAAATAAATAACCTAGTGATGCATTTCAAGGTCTTGGAGAAACAAGAGCAAACCAATTCCAAAGCCGGTAAAAGGGAGGAAATAATAAAAATTAGAACCAAAATTAATGAAATAGATAATTAAATAATAAAACAAAGGATTAATGTAATAAAGAGCTAGTTTTGTAAAGATGGGCACACATAACCCACAAAAACTGAACCAAGAGGCTCTTAAAACATAAAAAATAATGATATTGAAGCAGTAAAAAACACAAAACAAAAGAAACAAAAACCTCCCAACAAAAAAAAGCCCACGACCAGACTGATTTATAACTGAATTCTACCAGGCCTTTAAAAAAGAGTGAATGTCAATGCTCCTCAAATTATTCCATAGAACAGAAAAAGAGGAAAAACTCTCAAACTTATTCTATGGAGCTAGTATCACTCTGATACCAAGACCAGATAAAGACATGTCAAGAAAAGAAAAATACAGACTAGTATCCTTGATGAGCACAGTTGCAAAAATCTTTGAAAAAATATTTACAAATCAATTAGAAATACATTAAAAAGATTATACACCATGATAAAGATGGTTCCATTTCAGAGATCCAAGAATGGTTCCAGAAACACATATCAATTAATGTAATATATCACACAAATAAAACTATAGGCAAAAATCACATTATCATTTCTATATATGCAGAAAAATATTTTGAAAAAATTCATCACCTTCTTGATAAAATCCTGGAGGATTCTAGGAATAAAAAGAACTTACCTCAACATTATAAAGGCAATACACAAGAAAATCAGAGTCATTATCGTATTCAATGGAAAAAGTGAGAGTATTTTTTTCTAAAATTAGAAGCAAGACAAGGATGTTCACTCTTACCACTATTATTCAATATAGTACTTAAAAGTTTAGCTAGAGCAAGTAGATAAGAAAAGTAAATAAAATAGGTGCAAAAAAAAAAAAGCCAGGTGTGGTAGCATATTCTTGTCATTTCAGTACTTGGGAGGCTGAGACAGGAGGATCCAGGTTTGCTGCCAGCTCCAGCTACTTAGTGAGGCCCTTGCAACTTAGTGAGACCCTGTTTCAAAATAAAGAATAAAAAAAAATAGGGCTGGGGGGTGTAGCTTGGAGGTAGAATGCCCCTGGGTTTCATCCCTAGTACCACAAACAACAACAACAACAACAACAAAGAAAGAAGTCAAATTTTCACTGTTTGGATGTAATATGATCCTATATTTAATAGATCCAAAAGGCCCTACCAGAAGATTTCTAGAGCTAATAAACAAATCCAGAAAAGTATCAAGATACAATAGTAACATATAAAACTAATAGTTTTTCTATAATAATATGTTTCTGAGAAGGAAATCAGAAAAATGATTTCATTTACAATAGCCTAAACTATACCTAGAAATAAAGATGATCAAAGCTATGAAAGACCCCTACAATTAAAATTAGAGAACACTAACACCAAAAAAGATAGAAAACACTAAAGATAAAAAGACCTTCTGTGTTTATAGGTATGAAGAATTAATATTGTTAAAAAGGCTATATTACCAAAAGTGGTCTACTGATTCAAGGTAATTCCCATGAAAACAATAATGCCATTCTTCACAGATATAGAAGAAATCCACATGGAACTACAAAGACTCAGAGTAACCAAGGTAATTCTGAGCAAAAAGAGCAATGCTGGAGGCATCACAGTTCCTAATTTTGAATTATTCTGTAGAGCTATAGTAACTAAAGCAATGTCATACGAGTATAGAAGGAAGCATGTAGACCAACTGAATAAAAGACATAGAAACAAACCACACAAATTCAGTCATCCTTGACAAATGTGTCAAAAATATATTTTGTTGAAAAAAGCCTTTTCAACAAATGGTGCTGGAAAGTATAAATGTTTATATATAGAAGAACTGAACTACATACCTGTCTCTCTACTGTGTACAAAAGTCAACTCAAAATGAATTAAAGACGTAGGAGTTAGATTAGAAACTTGGCAGCTGCTATAAAAAAACATAAGGGAAACACTCCAACATACAGACACTGGCAACAACATCCTGAATGGACTCCTAAAGTTCAGAGATGATACCAAGAATTAATAAATAGTATAGTACTGAATTCAAAAGCTTCTGCACAGCAAAAAGTAATAGCATAAAGACAGAACTTATAGAATGGGAGAAAAATTTTACCAGTTACTCCTCTGACAGAGGGTTAATATTTAGAATAGATGAAAAACTTGAAAAACTTATTTCACCCCTCCCAGAAGTCTCAAAGATACCAATCAATAAGTAAAAAACAAACCAGACATTTCTCAAAAAATATAACCATATCCATCATTTTTAGCAATCAGGGAAATTCAAATAAAAACGGCATGGAAATTTCATCTCAGTCCAATTAGAATGGCTATCATCAAGAACATAAAATGTCATAAAATGCTGTTTAGAAGATGGAGGAGAGAGAACTTTTATTATTTATTTATTTATTTGGTGGTACTGGGGTTCCTGGAAGCCCTTCTACCTCCGGTATACACTCCCACGGGCTACACTCCCAGACCTATTTTTTTTTAACATTTTTATGTGGAAACAGAGTCTCTTAAGCCAGCGAGGCTGGCTCCGAACCAGCGCGATCCTCCTGTCTCCGCCTCCCAAGTGCGGGGATTACAAGCGTGCGCCACCACGCCCGGCTGAGAGAGAACTTTTATATGCTGCTGGTAAGACTGTAAGATAGTACAGCTGGAGTAGAAATCGGTATGAAGGTTCTTCAACAGATTAGAAATAGAAACACCATGTGACCTGGTGATATCACTTCTCAGTATTTATCCAAAAGAATTAGTTAGCACACTGTGGCGATACACACATGCCCATGTTTATAGCAGCACAATTCACAATACCCAAGCTATGGAAAGCAGCCTAGATGTCTGTCAGCTGACGAGTGGATAAAGATAATGTAAATAAGTGGATAAAAGGGTGAATGGGTAAAGATAATACACACACATATGTACAAAATGGAGTTTTATTCAGTCAGAAAGAAGAATAAATTACATAATTTTCAGGAAAATGGGTGGAACTAGAAAGTATCGTGTTAAGCAAAATAAGCCAGACTGAGAAAGTCAAGGGTTGTGTGTTTTCTCTCAAATGTTGAAGCTAGAGAGATAAAAGAACAAAATGTGATCTCATGAAAATAAGAGACAGACCAAGAGAATAAAGGAAGAGGGTTGGAAGAGGGCTGGAGGGTAAACGAAGGTAATAGGGAATGAATTTGACCAAATTATGAATATGTTACAATAAATTTACTATTATACATAATTAGTATACACCAATACATTTTTATAAATGTTTAGTCCTTCTTGGAAAATTAGGAAGAAGGGCATGTCTGGCTGAAGTTGGTGGTTATGAATGGGGGACAGAGAAGAGAAATCATGGAGTGGGGACTCTCCTTCCATTCTGGGAAGTTTTGATGCTAGAAGGATTAAGATATACTTCATTTGCTTGTGGGCAATTTAAGTATATTTATTTCCAAGTCCAAGCTGTGTCATTTCCTCTAGGAAACCCAATAATCATTTTATTTGCTAGTTGTTGCCTGATCTTTTTGCTTTGATTTGAAGAGACATATTTATGTTTCTACTTTCATGAAGTATACATATCTGTGCAACTATAAATACACCTTTGATGAAAGCAGATTACCCTAGAGTTGGCAGGGGGGTTGTATGATAGTGAAAGCTATTGCTGTTTTCCAGGGTTGATTTAAAAGAGCTGGGGGTGGCAGAGAGCCATGCAATAAGAAACTCTTCTTGTCCCAGTCTTCTCTCATTTTTCTCCTTTCCACCTTTGTACCTATTTGTTTTCATTGTCATTTTCCTACATATTTCTTCAAACAAATGCCACAGTCCGGCAAGTTACATGGCAATATGATGGATGAAGTCTAGTGATGAACGGTGGAGAAATAGATACTGCCCTTGGTGGCAGTACAGAGCCATTCCTGGTGAGCTGGGCGGTGCTGAGCAGGGAGTCCTCACAAGGCCACATCAAGTGGTCAAGGAAACTAGCTCTGTCCCTGAATGGCTGGTACACTCCGCACCTCTCCTTTCCTGGTTGCATGTGTTTACAAAAAAAAGAGGGTATGGAAGTTATTACAGAACATTTAATATTATAATTAAAAAAAAAACTTCTAGGAAGTCCTATGGCTTCTGAGTAACACACAAAGCTAAACAGAAGTGAAGTTCACCTGCTGGTCTATCTTGCCCCTTGCTGTTTTCAGGTGAGGTTCTGAAACTGTGTCAGGAAGACTGAGGTGCTGAAGTAAAGGTAGCCCACCATCTCTGTGAGGCACTAGAGCAAACTTCTGCTTCTGTTTACCTTGGGAGCTTCTGGTCCTGTTCACGAAGGCTCCTGAATGATCTTCTCCAGTTTTGGTTAGGACATCAGGAAGGGCTAAGTACGCCATATCTCAGGAGAAGCAGGACTGCTATGCTTGAGTCCTCTAGGTTTAGAGGTATTTCTTATGTTCAAGCTATGGCTTGTATATGCATCTTGTTGATGGTTGGGAGCTTGTCATTGGCCATCGTTAGAAATGAAAGATCCATTTTCTATTTATGGATGGTACTCATTGTGTTCTTTCAATTAATGGCTCCTCTCAGTCTCATGTACTTCCTGGAGAGAGTAGACAAGCTCCCCTGGAGTGGTGGCCTGAGTCCATTAACCTTGGTCTGGGGCCTCACAGTCAGCATGGACTCCACAGTGCCTGGGCTCCTAGGATTGACATGTAGTTCACAGCACAAGATCCCAAGTAGTATGTTTAAGTATTATTCTTTTGAATTATTTATGAAATACATACAATTTGTCTCTCACTTCAAAGTTCAAATATGCTTGCAAGTAATTTTCCATTTATGTTGAGGAGTTCACCATGTCCTCTATGAGGAAATATCCAGATATTATGATGGGCTCTTTATTTTGTCACTTATCATAGAAGCTGAGTTTTAATATTTTTGGGGGGGTCTGGGGATGGGGGCATTTGACCTCCAAGCTATACCTCCTGCCCTATTTTTTATTCTTTATTTTGAAACAGGGTCTCACTAAGTTGCGGAGGGTCTCACTAGTAGCTAAGGCTATCCACAAACCATGATACTCCTGTTTCAGCCTCCCAAATACTGGGATTACAAGTGTGCGCCACCATGCCCGGCAACTGAGTTTCAGTTTTTTAAAGAATCAGTGGCTCTCCCTCTATCCCTAGATCCCATCAAAGCATGAAAGTTTCTCTATTTATAAAGTTCCTAAATGATGGATAAATTAACCAATACATTGTTACAGCATATTTGTTGCATACTATCCATGAAAGTAAAAATAAATATCTTAAAGTCCCACAGCTGAGATAATAAAATATTATCTGTAGCATAAAATGTTAGGCAGTCATTAAAACTATATTAGGAAATTAATTAATTAATTTATTTTGTAGTACTGGGGATTGAAACCAGAGGCATTCTACCTCCAAGCTACACCCCCAGCCTTATTTTTTTAAATTTTGAAACAGGGTCTTGCTAAGTTGTAGAGGGCCTCACTAAGTAGCTGAGGCTGGCTGTGAACCTGTGATCCTCCTGTCTTAGCCTCCCTAGTGCTGGGATCACAAGTGTGTGCCACCATGCCCATCTGCAAAACACATTTAATATCATGAAGAATAATTGAAATTTATAAAGAAAAATACAGGCTGCAAAGTTATCCATATGGTATGTGGTAAATCTGGGAAAATGAATATATGTACATAGACAAAAATGGAGAAAATACTAAGAAGTGGAAATCCTAATTTCTGAGTGGGAAGACTACATATGACTGTTTTTTTTTCTTTTTTTCCCCCTGTACCACTAAGTCCCTTCCCCCAAAAATGTTATTTTTAAGATAAGACTATTTATATGCATATATATATGTGTGTGTGTGCACTGGCTCTATAAGACTACCAATCTTTTATTCTAAACAGTACCATTTACTTTTATATGGTAAAAAGTATTGGGTAGGATGATCATAAGCCTTTTTAGGGAAGGGCATTCTATCTTCAACACGGATAAGTTATGATCACATCTTGGTTATCCCTATATATTCTTATACAGGTCTCCATGTCCACATTCAATAATTTCACATGGTGCTGAAATTTATATTTCCTTTCACTGTTATTTTTCTAACTTGGTCTGGGGGAAAGAGATATATCCACTTCTCTAAACTCATGCAGCCAGTTTCATTAAACATGTGGTAATCCTGTTACATGCTCCAGATCCATTCAGAGCCCAGCGGGTACCATCAACTCCTGTCCTGACAAAGAGGTCATACCCCAACCCTGGCTCTAGCTGTGGGAATGCTCTATCGGTTGGCAATGAGGTGTGTGGCCAGAAGCATCTCTTGAGCATTACTGGAGGTAAGGGTGCTCCCTGGGAAGCCAGCTCTGCCCATTCCTGAGAGTAGGCCCATTCTCAGCCCTCTCCTGAGCTCTGCACACTTTGGGAGGAGTAGGCCAACAGGTCCCTCCTAGTTAGCAACCTTCTCAAGGGTGCTGGTTTGGGATGTGGGTTTTTCTTATGAGATGATGGATTTCACAGCAAACAGCCAGGCACATGGTGAACACACAGCTGGAAGCCTACTGAAGCAGAAGTCGGCTGTGTGGGGTGGGAGTGGGGGTGGGGGTGGGCAGGCAAGGAAGCATCCTCAGCAGGAGGAAAACAACAGTGTGGCAGGTGCTGTGTCTGGAGGCAGAGATGCCTCTCCTGTGAGCATCTGATATGCAAGCAGGGGCACAAATTACAGGCTATAGGAACCCTGGTCCATGAGGCCACCTTCTTAAGTTCAGGCATCGACAGAACAAGGGAAGCTCAGGCATCCATAGATGTGGGTCCATTTCTCCATGAAAAAAAAAAAAAAAACAAAGTGGCTGGTGAATTTCTAGTTGGGCTTTTTTGGGGGAGGGTCGTAAAGCCTTCTGTATACCACTCTATGCCCCACTCTCAGCAGACTCCCCAACCCCCATGAAATCAATTCTTCCCTTAAAGGCTCGCCTTACAGAGTTCTCCCATCCCATCAAGCCCATGGTGACCTTGACCGCAAGGTAGAGAAGCCTGATGCCTGAAGAGAGACAAGGAGCTTTGATAAGGGCAGAGACCACATCTTTATTACTCTGAAAGGGCTCCAGCCTTTTCATGGGGCACCGTGTGCAAAGCTTGAAGACTCACACCTCACACACAACTATGGTGTCAGCACTGACCAACAGGGAGCTCTGCCTTCTTTTTAGACATGGAAAAAAATGGAGGTGTGGAAGTTTGGTATGTTGCTTGGGGTGGCCATGGCGGTGGGTGGCAGAGCTAGCAAGGATTGAGACTGTTGAGTGCCAAGACCTGTTTTCAGTCCCTGCACTCTGCTGATCCCCTGGCTGAGTGTGTGCAGGTTTCCTGAGTAAAAGAGGAATGGTGGGCAGTGTAGAAACACAGACTATGGGTTCTGTTGGGCCCAGGCAGTGTGAGGCAGTGAGAAGACCTGCTGTGAGGAGGGACTTTGGGAAGAAAGTGGGAGCACGGAGGTGTCTTTGGTCCCATGGAACAATGTCTGTAGGGACTCAACTCAGACAGAGCCCAAGGGAGCGGTAGGTAAGGCACCACCCTTCCACCGTCCTGCCTTGTCTGTTCCTCTTTCAGTTCAAGGCTGAGGGCCTCTCAGGCCAGGCAGTAAGGGAAGAATAGATGGAGCCTGAGTTGCTCTTTCCCTTTGAGAATATGGTCACACTTGCCAGCAGAGGCATTCCCTCTTACCATGTTTAACACACAGCATGCATTCTTATCTCCTGCTTCTACTTAACGGAAGGATGAAAGTCACAGTCTGAGCCAGGCAAAGGACTCGTCACCTGCAGAGGTCCCCTCATATCCATCATTAAAGTACACAGTTAACTGGAGCTTTCTGTCACGGGGAAGGGGTGTGTGCTGAAGAACGTTCTTCGCACAGTATCTCTTCCGTACACTCTTAACACTTTTACTCTGACAGATTTAAAGACAGCTCTGAGGATTTACCTTCTTAAGGGGATGACGTGAAAAACCGAAAAGTCTTTTTTCTTTTGTGTTTTTGTTTTACTGATGGGTGGGAAGGCTGTTCTGTTTGACAGTGGTAACCTTCGGCATCCCCCATTAAAGCTCTTTATAGATTGCAAATGATTTCTTTAACTGCCGTGTGGGAGCCTGAACCCTGTGAATAGAGGGATGAGGGGTGGCAGCTTTCCTATAACAGAAATGAGGGCCCAGGAGAGACGCACTGAAGCTTTCGAGGAGTTGTCTGCACACTGCTGGCCTCAGCGGCCACTTTGTGCCACACCTCCTACCTGCTCCAGTACCTCTTCGCTCCTTCTCCTTCCCTCTGCTTGTTCTCCAAACACACACATTAGGACTGTGGGTGGTAAGATGCTGCGAAGGTCATCAAAAAAGATGCAAGATGAGGACAAATAATCCTGTTGTTGTAATTTAAGATTCTGATGTTTGTTACACCCAATTGGCAGGGACCAGGCTATTTGGAAGTCCTGGGGCTTATGAGCTAGCACCACACTGAGATCAAAAGGAAATTGACAGCTTTGCTTTCTAGGAAAGAAAAAAGGGTCTGGGATAACTGAAGTCCCTATAGAAATTGAGATGAAGGCTAGTTTTAAACATGGGTCCACGAAGAAGTTTGGGGTGCCAATCTGCCATTAACACAGGAGTTCAAATACAAAGAAAACACTTATTGAAAACCAAGAATGCAGGATCAGGTATCGATTAGAATCTGTGGGTGTTCATTAAAATCTAAAAAAAAAAAAAAACCAGAAAGTAACAGCAATGCACTATTAGCTGGATGACTAGAAACTAAGGCAAAAGTACAAATTGTAAGACTCAGGATCACCTTGAGTGACCAAGAGGAGCTGGGTGTGCTGGTACATGCTGTAATCTCAGTACTTGAAAGAACTCAGATTCCAAGCAGGCTTGCGGTAATTTAGCAAGACTCTGCTTCAAAATAAAAAATAAAGGGCCAAAGCTGGGCGTGGTGGCACACGCTTGCAATCCCAGCGTCTGGGAGGCTGGCACAGGAGGTTTTCAGTTTGCAGACAGCCTCAGCTACTTAGTGAGGCCCTCTGCAACTCAGTGAGACCCTGTTTCAAAATAAAGAATAAAAAATAGGGCAGGGTTGTAGCTCAGAGGTCAAATGCCACTGGATTCCATCCCCAGACTTAGGAAGGAAGGAAGGAAAAAAATAGGGCTGGAGGTGTAGGTCAGTGGTAGAATGTCCCTGGGTTCCATCCCCAGTATCACACACAAAAAATAATTAAATAGATAAATAAAAATAAAGGGCCAAGAGTGGTGGTACATGCCTGTAATCCCAGTACATGAGACAGGAGGATCACAGGTTTGAGACTAGCCTTAGCAACTTAAACCTGGTCTCAAAATAAAAAGTAAAATTAGGCTGGGGGTGTAGCTCCAAGGTGTGGAATACCCCTGGGTTCAATCGCTAGTACCTTAACAAAACAACAACAAAAGCCCCCCCAAAAAATAAAGAGAATCACTTTGTGACAACTCATAAATAGCGTAAAAATGCAGCTGTCACCCCAACATTCTGGATGCCAAGTGATTCCAGAGTCTGAAGCTCCCTGCCAGATTGACTGGCACAGCTATCAATATATATATAATCCCAAAAAACAAATAAGAGAGGTGGGACCAAGATTAAAGGGCATGTAAAATACAACATTATTTGTAATCACAAAACTGAGGTGGGAAATGCCCAATACACGGGCATGTGCTTCAGTCATTTCATGTTTACATTATACAGCCATTAAGAATCCTATCTTTGAGGAAGGCTTGGTGGTAAGAAAAATACTTATGAGAAAATGAGAGATGAAAAGGTAAAAATACAAGATGATATAGTAATATTTATTTATTCATCTATTTATAGTTTTTCTCCTCTGGTCATGTACATGTACATGATGGGAGATAATCTAAAATGAGATGTGAATCATGGTGGTTATCTCTGAGTAATGGATACTAATTTACCTTTTTTTTAACTTTGCATTCTTTACTATAATCTTCATACTTGAAATAATCTTTTAAAAATAAGATAAATTATTTATATATTTATTTAAGTTTTTTTTGGTGGTTTCTAGAAACACTTCTACCTCCAGGCTACACTCCCAGACCTATTTTTATACTTTTTTATTTGGGAACAGGGTCTCTCTCTCTCTCTCTCTCGCTCTCTCTCTCTTTTTGGTGGTATTGGGGTTCCTGGAAGCCCTTCTACCTCCGGGCTACACTCCCAGACCTATTTTATATATTTTTTTAAATTTGGAAACAGGGTCTCTTAAGCCAGCGAGGCTGGCTCTGAACCATTGTGATCTTCCTGTCTCTGCCTCCCAAGCGCGGGGATTACAAGCATGCGCCACCATGCCCGGCAAGGGAACAGGGTCTCTTAAGCCAGGGCAGCTGGCTTCGAACCTGTGCAATCCACCTGTCTCTGCCTCCTAAGTGTGGGGATTACAAGCATGCGCCACCACTCCCAGCTAGATATGCTATTTTTTTTTTAAAAGAAAGCAAGTATCTACTCTCATAAGAATACCTAGCTAAGTTGGCAACAGTCCACCATATAATTATTATTAATAAGGGATAATACATAAAATTCCATCCCTAGACATGAATAATTATAGTGAAAAAAAACAAACCATATGTCTCAGTCAACAGCCTCTAGGCCAGAGGCTTTAAACTTCATTATCTATATTAAAATCTGCCCTGCCGGCTATATTAAATACCATTAAGGCATGAACAGGGAATCAATGCCTGGGCCAAGGGTTCATATATATTGTTCCCTGTTTTATGTGTTTTTGAGGATTAGACCCAGAGGCATTCTACCCCAAAACCATATCCCTAGCCCCATTTTATTTTTTTGTTTTGAAATAGGGTCTCACTAAGTTGTGAAGGATCCTACTAAATTGCTGAGGCTGTTCTCGAACCTGTGGTCCTTCTATCCCGCCTTCTAAGTACTGGCATTATAGGCCTGCACCACCATGCCTGGCTTCTTGGTTACCTTACATCGTTACACACAAACAAGGAAGGGGAAATGGAGAAGGGTCAAATAGCTATTCAGTGATCCAACTGGCTATAAAACCTCTTGTTCTAGTTTGAAAACCTTATCTCCTCCAACCACTACCACCCCAGGCCTGGTGGAAACTCCAAATGAGATCAAGACTTCACTTCAGACATTTAAAAACATCTCTACAAAGTATTTTTCTAGAGCATGGCCTAAATAACTGACCCCTCCGAGCCCTCTGGCACAGAATGACAAATACTCTCTTTCCACCTTTATGAGGTAAATAGAGACATCAAACTCTTGGAAGCAGAGACTAGAATGATTGTTTCCAGGAAATGGTGACGTCCATGGGATAGGGACAGGGGAATGGGAGTCACTGTTTAATGGATATAGAGATTCATTTTGAAAGATAAACAAGTTTTAGAGACATGACAGTGTGCATCTAGAGTTAACACTACTAAACTGTACTCTTAAAATGGCAAATATGGCTTGCAAATGTCTCTCTTTAACATATCTCTAGTGAACGTGCTGGAGAAATTTCCAAAAGGAAACAAAATAATGGGTAGAATAGAGAAGGACAAGGGGATAATCCACCTGCTGAGAAATCCCTGAAGAACTTGGCAGAAACTAAAAAAATTGGCTGAGCCTTCTGCCCAGTGGTGAGGGCTGGAGGGCAACAGAAACTGGTAAGGACCAACACGTTCTGCCACTTCTCAAATACTGCACTCACCCTGGGTCAAGGTGCCGCTCTTCTGACTGGACCCTGCTGCTCAATGGTCATTTATTTTTTGGGTGGTACTGGGGTTCCTGGAAGCCCTTCTACCTCCGGGCTACACTTCCAGACCTATTTTTACATTTTTTATTTGGAAACTGGGTCTCCTAAGCCAGCGCGCGCGGCTGGCTTCGAACCTGCGCGATCCTCCTGTCTCTGCCTCCCAAGCGCGGGGATTACAAGCGTGCGCCACCACGCCCGGCAATGGTCATTTCTTTGAACTGATTACAAAGCCCACCTCATGAACCCTACAGAAGTATTTTTACTTTATTTCTTTGTTTGTTTTGTGGTACTAGAGATTAACCCAGGGGCATTCAAACTCCAAGCCACATCCCCAGCCCTTTTTATTTTTTGTTTGGAAACGGGGTCTCACTAGGCTGCTGAGCGTCTCCTGAGGCTGTCCTTGAACTTGCTGTCCTCCTGTATCAGCTTCCCAAGAACTGGGATTATAGGCGTGCACCACTATGCTGGGCTGAAAAGTATTTTTAAAATCTAAAAACTTTCCTTTAGAAGATATGAAAGACTTCAAAAATAATCTCCTTTCATCTTTTCCATTTAATAATAAATGACTTCCAACATTTCTGAAAAAGGGCCTAAGGGCTAGATGCTGTGCTAGGCTTATCTTTATAAGCATCACCTAATTTAATCCAATTAGCAGCTGATTAGCCATAACAGCTTCTTACTCAGGTAGAACTGCACAATTACAAAGGTGCTCCTGCATCCATTATCTCATTTTCTCCTTACAAAAAGCCATAAATAAGGAAAGAAAGGCAGGAAATAGTGTTCCCATTTTATAGACCAGAAAACTGACACTGCCACGTCTGCTTTATTGAATCAGACACCTGCTCCCTTGAAAGGGACAGAAGGACTATCCCTGAGTGGATATGAAAGCTTGGGCTGGGAATGTAGTAGCAGTGTGTCTCTAGAACACAGGATCCTCGAGAAAGGTTTTAGGGTCAAGAGTAGGATTTTGAACTGTAGGAGCAGAAAAACAACTACATGTGTTCTAGTTTTGCCAGTGGGGGGTGCTGTATGGATGGCTTCCTCTTTAGCTTCCTGTCCTAGTCATTCATCAAACCCCAATCTCACAGATTTAGAAAGGTGTCCTTGACAATCCAGCACAAAGAAACCATAGAAAACACACCTTAAGGCTTCCATGGGCTTTAGCTCATTACATTACTATGGTAGGTTTTCTTTTTTTTTTTTTCTTTCTTTCTTTTTCTTCTTTCTTTCTTTTCTTTTCTTTTTTTTTTTTTTTTTTGTACTGGGATTCCTGGAAATTCTTCTACCTCCAGGCTACACTCCCAGACCTATTTTATACTTTTTTATTTGGAAACAGGGTCTCTTAAGCCAGCGAGGCTGGCTTCAAACCTGCGCGATCCTCCTGTCTCCGCCTCCCAAGCGCGGGGATTACAAGTGTGTGCCACCACGTCTGGCTATTGTGGTAGGTTTTCAAAGGAGGCTTTATCATTCCTTCTACACATGAGAAAAATGGAGTTCAGAGAGGTTAAGTCCCCTGTCAAACTGATACAATCAATGAGCAGTGGAGTGTGGATTGCAAATTACATCCTGTCGCGCTGCCACGCCTTCCTGACACATCACATCCTATATACCACCATGTGTTTCTTAATTTCTTGGTTTGAGAGCAAGTTCCTTAAGGGTAGACAACATTCCTTGTGCTTTTTCAAATCTCCACTCCTTTCCCCTAGAGTTTGGCAGGGCACCATGAACACAGCGGTCCTCACAAAGCATCCCCTTACATATCTATTGGGCAGTGCTTACAAAGAGAGATTTTTTTGGTACTCTGATCATTAGGCTTTCTGCTGTATATAATTAAAACAAGAGTGAACATGAAATATATAATTTCTCCTAGCTCTAGCTTAATCAGGCACTCATTACCATGTCTGATTCTGTGTTATGTGAAAAGAATCGCTTAGTAAGCATTTCCTGTGATGAGGCTACTCAAATACATACAGATATCAGAGATGTAAAAAAAAAAAAAAAAAAACCCAAACAAAACCATTAGGCATATGGAGAGACACTGATCTACAAGGTATGATATTCCACCTGAGACTGAAGAACTCCAAGAACTCCAAACTCCAATTCTTTCTGGAGTTTGGATATAGTTGGGATCTTACACAATTGCACCTTGTACTCTATCAAGAAGACAGATGCATCCTGCTATGGTTTTGGGTCAGAAACAGGAGAAAATAAATGTGTGTGTGTGTGTGTGTGTGTGTGTGTGTGTGTGTGTGTGTGTGTACTATTGGGGATTGGAATTGAAGATATTCTACCTTCGATCTACACCCTAGTCCAATTTTACTTTTTATTTTGAAACATAGTCTCGTTAAATTGTTGAGGTTAGTCTTGAACCTGCAATCCTCCTGTCTCAGCCTCCCAAGTACTAGGATTACAAGCGGGCACCACCACCAACCCTGGCAGAAGTACGTTTTTCTTTCATTTTATACTTTATTTGGAAACAGGGTCTCACTAAGTTGCTGAGAGCCTCACTCAGTACCTGAGGCTGGCTTCGAACCTGTGCGATCCTCCTGTCTCAGCCTCCCGAGCACGGGGATTACAAGCGTGCGCCACCACACCCAGCCAGAGGTACATTTTTGATGGCTATTTTGGAAGAAGTGGGAGTTCTGAGACCTTTTCAACATATCAATCATTTAATTACCACCTTCATTGGCAGGCAAACTTAATAAGTATGCATGTAATCTACCACTTGTTACCCTGTTAGATCTCATTCCTTTGCCCTTCCAACACATCATTACTTTACAGATTTGAAATATAAAGGGCTTGAACAATTTTTGTTGAGATTAGAACTTTTGATGGTGGGGATGAACTCAAGTTCTGCCAAACTGACATCTGGTAAAATAAGCTAAAAACTGCATTGCCCATCTACCACATTTTATTGCCAAAGCCCATATGATAATCTTAAACTACTGAAAGGCAGAACTTCTGATTTCTTTTATGTCAATAAATAGTGTCATACCCCTCTGGGTTCAATTAACATCCAGCAAGAAGAGCAAATGCCATGTTCGTGGTACCTACATTTGCATCCTCATGACTGTGGCCATTGGTCTCGACCAAATCCTTGGTACCTTTTAACTGCAAAATTCAAAGAGAAACAAAAAATGAATAAGCAAACATATCTGCAAAGCATACATCATCTTGTTAACTCTGATTTATCCAAGGTTGCATTGTATAAAACTTCCAATGAAGGAAAACAGATGGAGCACATCATTCTAATGAGTCTTACAGAAACCAGTTTGAGACCAATATTTTATGGAGCTTGAGGGCTTGGCAAAAAGTAAATGGGTCTTGGTCATTATTTTTTAAATAATAAGATTAGAAAACAGTTCCAAAGGCATACGATGTATAAAATTGGTTCTTAAGAATAATAAATGATTTCATTTCCTTGTTGGATTGCTATTAATTTAAGCCCTGCAGTGTTTGCAAGTTGCCACCAGCTAAATGATGTTATACTAACGATTATTTGTGAATGATGGGTTTTTTTTAGTCATTTGGATTCAGTGCAGTGCTGCCGAACGCGTCCTCCTTGAGAACATATTTGAGATACTGACATCGTCTATGGAGGCCTCCTAGGAGAAGACACTTTGCTTCATTTTGTAGAAGAAAAAGTGGGATGACATCTTCATGGCCACCAAAGTAGTAGAAGGAAAGATACTTCCTAAATGCTACTTTTTAACTCTGAACATTTGAAAACACTCCCCTCTCTCAGGAGGCTTAAGAGCAATCACTAACTATCAGATTTCAGGAAATCTTTAATTGGCATTTTATCCTATCCTGACTCAAAGAAACCTTTGAAGGCAGAGAACAAAGAATAAAAGAGTGAGCCAGCTTTGCAGCCATTGGCTAGACATCCTCCAAACCTGTGATGCTTAGGAAGCAGCATCTCCTCTATAGCTTTTTCTGCACAACATAAAACACTCATGGAAAGCAACAAATCCTTAAAATTTGAAAGAAAAAAAATTTCCTGAAGGAAAATAAAATTGCATATACCACCAATGAGTTTAATTCACAGCATTGGTTTTTATCTGTCTATTTTGTTCATATTATAATGAAGGCATCTTTAAGGTGGTTTTTTTTTTTGTTTTTTTTTTGGTGGTACTGGGGGTTGGGCTTTCTACCTCCGAGCTATACTCCCAGACCTGTTTTATGTTTTATTTGGAAACAGGGTCTCACTAAGTTGCTGAGAGCCTCACTAAGTAGCTGAGGCTGATTTCGAACCTGTGCAATCCTCCTGTCTCGGCCTCCCAAGTGTGGGGATTACAAGCATGCGCCACCATGCCCGGCCATCTTTAAGTGTTTTAGAGGCAATCTTAACTTGGGTTTCATAGTTGCTCTTCTGGGTTTTATTTCTATTTATTTATTTATTTATTTATTTATTTATTTATTTATTATTTTGTGGTACAAGGGATTGATCCAAGGGGCATTCTAGCTCAACTACACTCTAAGCCCTATTTTATTTTGAAACAGGGTCTCACTAAGTTCCTGAGGCTGGCCTTGAACCTATGATCCTCCTATCTCAGCCTCCCAAGTATTGGAATTACAGTCATGCATCCCCAAGCCTACTTTAGGTTTTCTTTAAATTAGAGATATTTGGCCAGGTCAAGTACTGGGCCTCAGAAGCTGAAAAAGAAGAATCCAAGCCTAGTATTGTAAATAAATGCAATTAGTTGGGCATAGTGATGTACACCTGCAATACAGGTTGGGAGGCTGAGACAGGAGGACTGCAGGTTTGAGACCAGTCTCAGCAACTTCATGAGGTCCTCAGCAACTTGGCAGACCCTGTTTCAAAATAAAATAAAATAGGGCTGGGAGTATAGCTCAGAGGTAGAATGCCCCTGATTTCAATCACCGTTACCATATACAAACAAACAAAAAATAAAATAAACAAATGCAATCCTCTATGCCCTTTCACAAAATTCATCTACTGCCATCCATTACCACAATGCACAAAAGGACTTAGAAAGCTATCTTTCCCTAGCTTAAGGTATCTCGTCGGGGTGCTCCTCATCTTCTCCTCCTCCATACCGCTCTGGTCATCCCACCTTTGGTCTTATAACTTCTGCTTCTGTGGGCTAGAGTGGGGTTAGCTCAGAAGAAGATTCTGGGTTTTGTTTTCTGTAGCACCAGTAAAGGACCATCTGTTAATGTCCATTCCAGCTGTTTCATGTTTATTCACCAGCACAAACACACTGGTTGTTCTTCTTCTCTCTTTTAAATAATTCCCTTTGTCCCTGCATGTAATCCTCCAGCTGTCCTCTCCTTTTATGCTGCTCATGCGCAGGAATGCTCCTCACTCAGCTGCTCTCTGCTGCCAGAACCCTGCAGTGCTTCCTCCTGCGGGCGCCCTCTCCTCCTCGCCCCTGGCCTCTCTGCCTCCCTCACGGGTGGCTCCGTTTCCTCCTCCAGCAATTCCTCTCCACATCTAGGGCCCAACATCTTATCAGATGAGACTCAGGTTGGTGAACAAGCTCCAGATGCCCATCATTCCCGAGGAGGTGAAGGACAGGGGCTGGGGGAACCCAGGGAAGCTGCATTTCTGCACACTGGAAGGCAGGAGAGAGAGTGCGGGAAGGACATGGCTGACCCTGTGAGGGGAGGGCTGAGGGCCGCCAGCCTAGGCTTTCTTGTCAAGACTCCCAACCAGAAAGGTAGGTGTGTGTGTGTGTGTGTGTGTGTGTGTGTGTGTGTATGTGTGCCTCTCTGTCTGTCTCCATCCATTTGTTAAGGCCATATCTATGCAAGCATTAAAAATCAGGTATAAGCCAGGCGTGGTGGTGCACGCTTGTAACCCCAGCATTTGGGAGGCTGAGACAGGGGGATCACAGTTTGAGCACAGCCTCAGCTACTTACTGAGGCCCTTTGCAACTCAGTGAGATGCTGTTTCAAAATAAAGAATAAAAAATAGGAATGGGGATAGCTCGGAGGTAGAATGCCCCTGGGTTCAATCCCCAGGGCCACAAAAACAGAAAACAAAACAAACAAACAAACAAGTCTATACACACAGTTACTCTACACACATTCAAAGAAAGGCTCATAAGGCAATGCTGGCAGAGATGAGAGGTGTGTTTTCCAGTGTATGTCGGTGGGTGGACGGCTGCAGAGAGTGGGAAAGAACATGTGTAATGCAAGGAAGACTGGGGGCAGCAGGCCTGGGGATCTCAGGTAAACACGGTTTGGCCTTTTGGCCCCCTTAGGCTTAGGTATTCTTGGTGCCTTTGTGAGAAAAAGAGCCCTACTGACTTATATTAATAATGTAGATTTAAAATGCCTCCTTCTCAATTATGGCCTAGGTCTTTAATGGTTTTAGTTGTTCTGAATCCTCTTCCCATCCTCTCCACTCCTTTTTTTAAGTCCTGGAATATGAAGTGTGCTATTACCCAATGCCTGCTGTATGCCTTGCTCTTTAAAAACCTGCCTCATGACAAGACTTCATCAATACTTTCTGCCCATATTTCCATAAATGGAATTTGTATTTCAAACCAAAATAAGGGACTTGAGTCATTTAGAGAAAAGAGAAATTTACCCCTCCTCACCCCAGTTAAATCTATCTGGGGGGAAAAAATCAGGGAAAACAGAAAAGAGCAAAATCCCCAGAGCCCAAAGCTATGTCTTTCTGATCTAGAACAAATTTGACCCTGGTCAGCTCGACTTTGCTGGGATCTTATAACAGTGTGAAAGTGGGAAGGACATTGATTTGGGGTCAGAAAATAGGTCACTGTAAGTGTACACAACTAGAGGGTTCAGTTCAGTCTAACATATCTGAAATCATAGAGTCCGCCTCAGTAAAAGTGACTGAATCTATAGTAATCATTACTTTATAAGGCATTTTCCTTCAAATCTGTGAAAGTTCATAAACAAATTATCCACTTTTCTCTTCCAAGCCACTTGTACTTTTAGAGGAAAATAAATCATTGAAAAAATTAAAATCAGTTGTAAAGTAACAAAATCCCTGCTGAACAGGGCCACACTCTACTTCATATTTTCTAAAATATAACCTTTGAAGTTATCTACAAGGTATAAGTAATCTTCTCATAAACCATTATGTGTGAATGAACATTATAAAACAACCTACATTTGATTACAGAGGGCTGAGGTTACTATCTGTGATTTCTCCCCCTAATTACCAATCATTACACTACTGGCAGCAACTAAAGGCTGGAAGCGGAAAAGCATTTCAAGGTTCTTCTGCCTTCCCAGGGCAGACCGAGGCTGAGATTCCGCTCTGCTGTCTGCCGAGTGATCCATCTTACCTGATATAAGACAATATTGTCCCATCCACCTATCAATGTCAGGCCACGCTTTCATATCAAAGAAAGCCGGAACGAGACAATCAGATTTACAAACTTCATGTGAAAGGTTTGTTGCTGGCCACGGGCAGATAAGTGCCCTGATGCATAGGGAAGATATTTTTTAATGTCGCAATGAATCAGTCCTTCTTATTCATATGTCTGCAGGAGTACCATGGATGATGCTAAACTCATTTTCTTCACTATGAGACGTAAGAGGAAACTAGCTGCTTGCTTTGAAATATATGTACACTGCCAATATTTTAAAACTTTATCAAAATTCATTTGTCTCCTTGAAGAAACATGGGCACCACGTGGGCAGGCTCGGGGAGTCTAAGCAGGTTCAGGGCTGAATACAGGGATCATGAGGATGATGTAAATTCCATGGAGGAATGCTGCTGGGAGGCCCGACAGGGCGCAGGCTCATTATTCTGCATCCGACCTTCCCTTGTATTTGCGTGGGCAAGCACTTGGCGGGCGTGTGCGTGGGAGAAATGGGTTGCTTCATGTACCAGGGTGGCTTTCCCTTCACTTACTTGTTCCTGGAGGACTTTCAGTAATGCTTGCGTGTGGGACTGCTCTTCTTTTGCTTGTTCCAGTTCTGACTTTTTGTTGTTGAGCTCCTCCTGGATGGTCAGCAATTGCTGCAAAGTCAATGGACATTTAATGTAAGTAGGAGTGAAGGCCAGGTGAATGTAAGATATTCAAAATATCCTTGCCGGGTGTGGTGGCGCACGCTTGTAATCCCTGTGCTTGGGAGGCTGAGATAGGAGGATTGCACAGGTTTGAAGCCAGCCTCAGCTACTTAGTGAGGCTCTCAGCAACTTAGTGAGGCCCTGTTTCCAAATAAAAATATAAAATAGGTCTGGGAGTATAGCCCAGAGGTAGAAGGCCTCTGGGTTCCACCCCTAGTACCACCAAAAAAAAAAAAAAAAAAAAAAAAAAAATCCTCAAAATGATGAGGAAATGTGTGTGTGTGTGTGTGTGTGTGTGTGTGTGTGTGTGTGTGATTGCTGACTGGGGATTAAATCCAGGCACAGGTGCATTTTACTTCTGAGCTACACGCCCAGCCCTATTTTATTTATTTATTTATTTATTTATTTATTTATTTATTTATTTATTAGTGGTACTGGGGATGGAACCCTTCTACCTCCAGGCTACATTCCCAGACCTATTTTACATTTTGTTTGGAAACAGGGTCTCTTAAGCCAGCAAGGCTGGCTTCAAACCTGCATGATCCTCCTGTCTCTGCCTCCCAAGCACAGGGATTACAAGCATGCTCCCTATTTTATTTTCATATTGAAATAGTGTCTTGCTAAGCTATTGCTTGCTAGTCTCAAACCTTTCATCTTTCAGGATTTTTACATATCTTACATTTTCATCCAGATCAGTTGTTATTGTGTATGCGCTGCCCTCAGTTAATATAGGAGCACTGAAGTTTTGGACACACTATTCAGGTGTTTGTGATATTTATGCATAGAACTTGTTTTAGTATTTGTGAAGGTACCATTCTATTCTGAACAAATGCCTGTTTTTAAAGGCGTGTGGAATAGCATTAATAAACAAGATATTGATGGACAAAGAAACTAAATAATAATAAAAATTATCAGTCCACAGGTGGAGTTTCACATCATCTTATATAACACAGTAAAGCTAGCTTCAGAGTAGCTCCGTAGAACTACTTCACCAAGTGGCAGGGACCAACAAAAGATCCTTTTACTTCCTCTGTTATGACGGTGATGTTTTATTAGATCAGCAGGACTGAAGTCCAAACTGCAATCAATATATCAGCTGAGAAAACTGCTGATATAAGCTGTCAAAACACTAAGCTATGGCCTACACTGCTATTTTAAAGCTGGTCCACTGAAGGGATTTTGTAAGCCTTGAGCTCTCCTTGCCCTATCAACTGTAACTCATGTGGAGGCTTACCTTGCCTGCCAAAAGCCCAGTGCTGCCCTGCACTGATTCTCTGGGACTTGGTTCTGTTAGTGTATACATGGGCTGGAGAATGTATTCAAGAGCTTCAAAACAGGTCCCGGACATAGCAATGAGTATTCAGTGCCTTTTAACGACAAAGGGCCCATTTAAAAACACAGAAGAGCATTTATTTTTTTCCTGCTGCTGCATATAACAAATGCTGCTTTAGCGATGTGATGCTGGGAAGGGACCTGTCTCCAGCATCCAGGCTGCTTCTTCAGGGCTGGACCAGCTGGTAGCAGAGCTGCCTGGACAGTTCCTAGCTATCAGAGCCTAAAGAAACACTGGCACCAGACTTCTCATGCTTAAGCCTACCAGCTGGAAAGATTAAATTAAATCTTTGAAAGTACTGGTTTTAGGGGACTTGCTGGGTAGATAGATCTCAGAAAACACACTGTGCTTTCCCTGGGACTTGCTGGTACTTGTTCATTCCTTTGGTGTAGTCTATAGATTTAAGAATTAACCTGGTTCTTCTGGCACAAACAGCAATTTTCTTGTACATTTTCAAAACCTTCATGCCTCTTTATCTACTACCCGCCTGTGACCATATACCTCACCTGGCTGCTTGGCTGTTAGTGTGAGTTAGGTGTTCACTAAAGATTAAAGAACAGAAACTAGGGAGCCCCTGTTGGCCTTTGGCATGGTGACAAGTGTCCCACAGTCTGTTCCTTCATTTACATTCATGACTTACCCCAGCAGCCCCAAGAGGGTGTGCTGCTCTGACCTTGGTGATACCAAATACATTTTTACTCTCAAGTAGACAATTTAAAATCCAATCTGTTAACTCCCCTTTCAAAATGAAGCAAATGAAGGATAGGAAAATGGCAAGGCTGAGTTTATGTTTGCAAACTGAGCACTCAAGGTAGCAAAATTTGTGAATAGTTGATATCCATCAATAGAAGATCAGCTGTATTAATGATGGTGTGGTTGTATAACAACAGAACAGCATACAGCCATCTACAAACTGGACACAGAAGAAGCTCACGATAAAAAAAGTTGAGATTGCAAAAAGTTTTCCATTTAATTTGTCAGTATGTTCATAAAACAGGATTCAGAATCCAGATATTGGTTTTCCCTTTCTTCCTCTTTGCCACCTTCCTTTCTTTTTTCGTGTAGTACTGGGGATTGATTGAACCCAGGGACATTCTGCTTCTGAGCTATACCTCCATCCTTATTTATTTTTTAATTTTCTTTGGAAACATGGTCTTGCTAGATTGCTGAGATGGGCCTCGAACCTGCAATCACCTTGACTCAGCCTCCCTAGTGCTAGGATAACAGACAGCTATGTGCCACTATACTCGACGGCGAGTTTGCATCTGTTAGATTTTCTTGCTAATTTTCTGGTATATCTGTAATGAACACAAACTAGTAAAGGGAAAAAATGAAATGAACTTAAGGTTGGATGAGATACAAATAAAGGAATATTACTTGGACACAATCCCACTGGAGTCTTCTATTTCATTTACATATTTACAACTCTTCAACCTATTAAAACACACCCTTCCCTTCTCCACTTCCCATTTAAGCTTTAATCCTATCTCAGTCTTCCTTGGAATAATACTTTCTAAATAAAATATCTTCTCTCTCATGACTATTCTCTTTTCTTCTCATATAGAAGCAATCACTCTAATGGTTTATAATGTCTAAATTTTTTTATGGGATACTGCCACATTTTTATATTTTGCTGTTTTAAGTATTATATGTAAAACATATACATAACAGATATATAAACATATGTATATAAAACGTATACAAACAGATCTATACAAGTTGATATTTTCATAGGTTTAATATATAATATATATAATATATTCTAGGTAAGTGGATAATAATATATTTTGTGGGGCACAATGACCCAATTTTACCTAATCAACTCTCCTGATAAAGAAAACTCAGGTAATTTCCAATTTTCCCCACTCTACACAAGGCTACCACGGCACCTGCTAGTGCACATTTCCCTGTGTGTCCCTGAGACACGGATCCAGTGATGAAGCTGCTCTCACAGGGTCACTGAGGAGGTGACATACCCAAGCTGCCTTGCACAATAGCCGTGCAGTGGGGCATGCTTACCCCCCCCAGAGCTACGTGAACAGCTGTGTCCATCCGTCCGTCCTTCCTTCCTTCCTTTCTTCCTTCCCTGGGTCTGGGAATGGAACTCAGGGGCATTCTACCTCCAAGCTACACCCCCTGCCCTATTTTTAATTCTTTATTTTGAAACAGAGTCTCACTAAGTTGTGGAGGGCCTCACAAAGTAGCTGAGGCTGTTTGCGAACCATGATCCTCCAGTCTCAGCCTCCCAAATGGTGGGATTACAAGCCTGGGATTACCACGCCTGGCCAACAGCTGTGTTCTGAAGCCACTAGAAAAGCGTTATTTGGCATTCTCATCTTCCCAGTAATAGACTACACAGAATCTTTATCTTTAAAAGATTCTGCTTTTCTATGAGTCTCTGTGATTATAAGCGCTAAAGATTCACGGAGAATGCTGACATGTGACCAGGAGTGAGGACCGCTCTTTCCTTCAGTCAGTCCCCAGCCCTCCACTCAAGCTGTTCTCGCTAATGTCTCCGATGCCCCTCTAATTGCCGGCTCACACATGGTGTTCTTTTCTCCTCTCCATCCTCTTTGCACCCCTGGCTGCAGCCACACACCTCATGTGCTTTACAAAGCTGCTTACAGCCCCTGCCTTGGCCTTACTACCCACCAGACCATTAACTGACTGACTGTGTTTCCAAGTGTGCAGTTAACACACATTCTTCCCACCCCTCACTGACACCAGACCCTTTCTCCTGGGCTCAGGGCTCACAAGCCCTCTCCCTGTTCCTCCACCTTTTTGCCAACCCATCCTCGCTGTCACAATGGCGGCTGCCATGTCTTCTCTTCTGGATTCTTCCTGTTCTCCCTGACATTCACTCTTGAGAGTTTATCATCCCAGGATTAAAGTGCTCCCATACTTCACCCCCACCCCCAGAGATGAAATCCAACCCAATGACCTATCCAACCCAGGACCTATGACTTGTGACAAGCTTACTACTCTGCCTGGCAGATTCCTACTCAACCTTCAAGCCAACACCAATCATAAGCTGCCTTTGTGCAGCTAACAAGAGCCTGTGCTCTAGGAAGACAGGACACACACCTGGCTCCTGCTGGGCTAACAGGGGCTTGGTCTCATTCTTCCTGCTTTGGGCTGGTGCCCCGTACAGGGCAAGACCTGCACAAGTGTGTGTCGTCACCCTGATTCTTCCTCAACAACTCACTCAAGCCACATCAGTTCATCTGCCTTTCATGCTCCCAAAGCACTTACCATGGTATGTTACATTTCATATCTAGCTCCCTAACTAGACTTATAGACTATATCCATCCAAGGGAGGGCTGATAATTAAACTCAACACAGAGCAGACAGTGAATGAATGAACGAAGGGATGAATGAATGTTTGCCCTGATCCTCCCATTTCTATGAGATTAAACCATGATTTAGCAAACACCTACTGAGCTCTATCACTGGGTAATTCATTATTCTAGATATAGGGATACATAAAGCTTTCAGAGGAAAAGAGAAGCTCCATTGAAAACATTTTGATTCATTAGTCTCGCAGTTCTAGATATCCTTCTAAAACTGAATAGAAATATTTCTTAAGAGGTTAAATAATTCTAGTCAATGCATTTATAATCATGTAATTTATTCCCCATAGCCCACCCTAAAATAATAAAGCCACATTAGAGAAAAAATAAAGTCAACACTCCTAAGACTGCTTTCTGCATTGTACAAAATTATTGCTTTCTTGTG
The DNA here is from genome assembly GCF_963383645.1 of Muscardinus avellanarius. Taxonomy (NCBI): domain Eukaryota; kingdom Metazoa; phylum Chordata; class Mammalia; order Rodentia; family Gliridae; genus Muscardinus; species Muscardinus avellanarius. Next base: position 147,412,904 of record NC_137787.1, on the reverse strand, counting down.
TTTACAAAGTATAAACTCATGAATCTAATATTTATGTATTCAAACAGCCGTGATTCAAAACTGCTATTCTTCCTTTGACTAGATACCCTATAAAAAGAGTAAGAGAGTTCACAACTAGATAATTTAAGTCAGACTTTCTGGTCATTTTCATTGAAATGTATGAGACTATATAATATTCTTCCTAGTTTGAATTTTTAAGTACCAATGTGTCTCAATTGAAGAAGTTCACAAGCAGTTAGAACTTAATCAGAAGAGTCTCCTGGTTGGATTGGCTGACTGCAGCATAATTTTAATTTAGCATTTGAGAGTATGGCATTAAACAGATGCACTATTACATTCTTTGGTGGTTACAACCGAGTGTGTTCCAATTAGACAATTATCCATATGCCAATCAAGTGGCAACACTCTGGTGGACAATAAGCAGGTAAATAAATGCTGTACCTGACAAATCTTGGTATTTCTGGGCGACTGATTTAATAGGATCGTTTGTTATGCTCTTTGGGGATGTAGACTTCCGTGTATAATGGGCCTTTCTTTCTGACAAATTCAAAGAGCATTACAAATGTTATTTGGAGCCCCCAAAATAAGTGAGGTCACATTTCCATTTTTACAGATGGGAGAATCATAGGCATACAGAGGTTGAGTCATATATCCGAGGTCACACTGTCTGGGAGAGACCTACCACTTGCACAACTCAATTTTCCTGCCTCAAACTGTGATTTCTACCTTGGCAACCACACTGCACCATCGATTTTAAATGGAAATCAGGGCATGCCACACTTTAGATCCTCCTAGCAACAATTTCTATTCTACCTTAGGCAGGCATCATTCTACTTAGGAGCTGTGCTGCTGAGGACACGCTATGGTTATACCTCTGTGAGCCCTATGGTGGGTTTCCTTTACAACTGGAACTGAATTGGAACAGGCTGCGCATGTGTGTCAGTGATAGAGAGCTTGCCTGACATGCACGAGACCTTGAGTTTGATCCTCACAACCACAAACAAACAAACATAAAACAAAAAATCTGCAATTCCTCCCTTGTCTTTATTCTTAAAACTTATAAAAATAGAAAAACTGGGAGTGGTGGCATGTGTCTATAATCCCAGTACTTGGAAGGTTGAGACAGGAGGATCATAGCTTCAAGGACAGCCTCAGGAACTTAGTGAGACCCTGTTTCAAAATAAAAAAGCAAAATAGAGCTGGGGGTATAGCTCAGAGGTAGAATAGCCCTGGCTTCAATCACTAGTCACACACACACACACACACACAAAAAAAAAAAAATAGAATACATATTTTATGTTTTCAATGGTGGCAGAAGAGTAAGGAACATTTCTAAATTCAGGTTGGTAACAGCTCAAGTAAATTCTTGACATTGGATATATACTGATAGTGACTGGCACGAGCACATACACACTCTCTCATACACACATTCTTTTTCTCTTTGCTTTAGGATTTCTTCAATGCTTGGCTTTTCAGTTCTAAAGCAATCTGCTGGTATTCATGCATTCATTTCTTCCATCAACACTGAGATTCCTGCATGGAGAGTACTACTGACTGGGTAACATGGAAGCTACTGAAGGAACACGATTAAGGACCCGGCTCTTAAGATGCTGGGGCATCAGGATGCTAATTAATTTAGGGCAGCATGAAATATTAAAAAATGGCCACAACCAGTGTTGTTTTCCTGGGAATCCTGGAGGTTTGAGGAATCATATTCAAGGTCAGGAGAATGAGGCTGGGGATCCATTGTGAACTGCAGCTCCTTCCACTTACTGGAAATCAGCCACTGCATATTCAGGATAAAAGCCGGAAAACTTCTGAATCCATGAAATGTCATCAATTTAAATTCAATGTGTTTTGGCCCTTCTGACTCAATCTTAATAAATGTTTATCCATCTCTATAACTCTGCTATAAATCAGGTGCCCTACTCAATGGTACATGCTTTTAAAGCCAGTAGACTATCACCTGAGGAAATGAGCCCCAGTGACTTCCAAAGGGAATTTCCAAATGTGATTTCCAAATGAAGGCCATGTTGGTGTGACATCATGGACTAATCCCAGAAGCACATTTTTTTTTTTTTTTTTTTGGTGGTGGTACTGGGGTTCCTGGAAGCCCTTCTACCTCCGGGCTACACTCCCAGACATATATATATATATATATATATATAATTTGGAAACAGGGTCTCTTAAGCCAGCGAGGCTGGCTCGAACCAGCGTGATCCTCTTGTCTCTGCCTCCCAAGTGCGGGGATTACGAGCGTGCACCACCACGCCCGGGCCCAGAAGCACATTTAACATCTGGTCTCCGTGGCAGTGCCTGTGAACATCCAGCCTCATCCTGTCTGAGCACCCCGTCTCCAACCTGAATGAATTCTTCAGCCTGCAATCTGAACCCCACTTGTGCCCAGCTCTGCCATCACCTCAAGATGGAAGGATCCAGCTTTTGCCCTCCTTCTTGGTGCAATGGTCTCCCTGAACTCTTCAGACCTTCTGGCTCTCCATCCTCTTCTGGAATGTCAGCCTGGGTCCTGCAGGTGAGCCTGCCTACCTGGGCCTATTCTATATCTCATGCTCAGAATCCTGAGCCAGGCCCCAATCCTCAGGGAAAGTTCGAGGAGTAAAAAAAAAAAAAATTATGTGTGCATTAGCACAATCTAAAAAGAAGGCTTTGCCTGAAGGCAAACACATCAAATGGTGTTTCTGACAAAGAGAGAAACCTGGCTCAGGGGAGGGACCATCACTTGCCACCCAATTCCCTGCAAAGTTCACTTTTCTCCTGGAGGAAAAAAATATAAAACCCCAAACCAACAACCAATGGAACTGAATTAGCTTGAAGTTTTTCATCACAGGGGGTGGTATGACTACTCAAGATTTATTCTATTTGAAAAATGTCATCTGCTTCCACCTGGGAATGAAGCTGCACTTCGGTCTATGTCAAGCTAGGAGGGTCACTAAGCCAGTGGCTGGGGGCATCAGTCCTTGTGCCTCTCTTTTGGCCTCAAGCAGGGTGACCCCCGGGGGAGGAACATCTCTCAGAGAACTCCACCGTTCAGATGACTGATACCCGAGCGCTGGATCATTGAAATGAAATTGTGTTCAGAGCTAATATCCTATTACACCAGGCTATACATATTTAATTCCTTGGGCCTCTCCTCATAAATCAGCTCCTCCAGGCCCTTAATCTCGTCAATATCTTTTCTGATATTGAATTTTAAATGCCATCCTCATTGCTAGGCAGAAAGGCAATCTCTCGTTCTCGATGGGATCAGGCTTCATTTACAGGCAAGGGATACCTGGGGTCCTGCTCTGTCTCCTGGCCCTGCTGTTAGGTCTTAAGGTCAACGAGAGACAAACAGCCCAGGTGCTCTGGCGGGAGGGAGGACTTGACTCTGAGTGGTCAAAACCATAAACTCTGGATTGCTGCCTCTCAGTACCTGGGTGCGCAGGACAGTTAGGGAGATTAGTGAGAAAGCAGATGTGTTTTCAAGGTTCTGGGTCCTCATGCTGTGGAGACATGAAGTACCCTCCCTCCTCCTATAGGAGGCTGGCAGGGACTCCGGCCCCCTGGTTGGAGAAGGGGCCTAAACCGAGGATGTGGAGGGAGTGTGTGCACATCTGTGTGGGACCTCCCAGGACATTCAGGATGGGAGGTGAAGTGATACTAGGAAGGAATCCTAGAAAACAGGAACTTAGAGCAAAAATACTTCCAGCTTCCCCAGGCCTAGCTTATAATGCAGTAAGCCTTTCCCTGCTATAGAGGAAGAAGGAAAAAAATTCAAGAATCCTGTGAGTCATCAGAAATTTTCAAAGGAAGGTAGGAATTGTTTATTTCAGGTCTTCAAGAGCCACTAGTAGTTTGGGAGAATACAGAAGCTACTGAGATGCAAATCAGAAGGCCCAAGTCTGCAGGGAATAAGAGTGGGGTCTCCAGGGTAGGGTCGGAAGTTGTCTTCCTGGGGTACAACAATTAAATAGATCCTGAATTTTAAAACAGTAACAAAATAAACCATCCATCCATCTATGATCATGGCACATCAGCAATTCTAAGCAAAATCTGTGATGCAATACTCCTCCCTCATAAAAATCTTCTGATTTAAATTCTAAATAATTGCTGCCAGTACTGTTACATTTAATAGCACATATACTCTTCAAATAAGCACAGTCCATTGTTTGCCCTTTAGCAAACATACTTTATGTTGTAACTTATTTGCCTCACCTCTGCACCCCTTCCTGCCCCCAACCTCACACACATAGGCTCAGCCACACTCATTTCTTTGATTCAGTATCATTTGAGCTTGCTTTGGGCACAGTGTCTCCAATTCTTGTAGCACTATCTATATTATGCATTCCAACAACAGATTTTAAAATAATGATAGCACAGTTAATGTAAAGACTATGAAGTATAACTACAATTAATTCCACAGGACCAATTCAAGAATTATTACGTTTAAAATTTAAAACAGTGAGACAGAGAACTGTGATTGGTATTATTTGGGGCTTGATTACGTTTTAGTTCCTATGTGAAACATCTTTACTAAATTTTAGTATTTATCTATGTTTATGGCTGCACAATTCACAATTGCCAAACTATGGAACCAGTTGAGATGTCCATACTATGGGACACACACACACACACACACACACACACACACACACTCACCACCACCACCAACAACAACAACAAAAATGGAATTCTACTTATCCATAAAGAAGAACAAAATCATATCACTTGCAGGGAAGTGGATGAAACATAATGCTATGCTAAGTGAGATTAGTCAGTCACATAAGTGAAAGGTCAAATGTTTTCCCTCATATGCAGAAGCTAGGGAGGAACTGGGACATAGACTTCAAGACAAAGGAGGAGAAACCACAGTTAGGTGAAGAAGGGGACCTAACTGAGGGAGGTGGGAGGGGGAGAGGGAAATACCCCAATGGTCATGATGTAGATACACAAATTTATCAAAGTCAATCACTATGCTGAGCACAGGAAGGAAAAACAGAAGAGGGAATGGGTTGGGAAAGGGGGGATCAATAAGTGTGTGCATGTATACCTCCATCACCCTGAACTTCCACAAGATGTACGAGAAAATTTTTTTTAATGTAAAAAAATTGAAATATGTTTTTATATTGTTGTTTGCTTTTAAACTAAAAGATGAATCAAAAAATGTTATATTTGTGACAAAATTAGTTGCCTAAATTGTGCCATTTTACATTTGGTTTTATTAAAATTCACTTGTTACTTAAGGGACAATGATTTTCATATACTATTAACTGTAATCAAAGATAAAAGTTCAAATTGTTAGGTAGATTCAGGACAACTACTGAGTGGATAGTTGCCTTTTTTCCCTTTCATTGTATTACAGTGTGTTATTTTTCTGACATAAATATATGTGAAGTGCAATATAAGAAAATTCTGTCTGTATTTCTTTCCTGGATAGTATTACCCATGTCATTTCATGATTATCACTGAAAATAATGTCATTTAGAGGGGAATGTTTTTAATAGAATTCTCTCCTAGTATTAAATTGCACTAGATGAAAATTATCATCTATGGACAGCCTGGCGCCTGAGAGAGGGAGATCATGACCTTGGGCTGGAAGCTGGGGACTCTGTCTCATCAGACATGGTTTTAATGACCATTTCCTTTGCTTGAATATGCCCCTGGGAGGAACTTGTGTAAAAGATACTTCCTGGCATTCACATAACCCAGTAGAGTTACCAATCATGATAAACAATACACCGATAAGACAATTTCATTCTCAAAAGAAATATAACTGAGGACTGGCAAAAAGTCCAAGAATAAACCACATGTCAGTATTTCAAAGATTAGTGTGATTAGCTGTAATTGGTGATTTGCTGTATAACCTTAAGCAAACTCCTCTACTGCTCTGGTCTCTTTTCCTTAAACCCTACCCTCATAACTATCTCCTGAGGAATAATTTATCATCTGCAAAAGCAACATTCTGATTAATTTCCTCAACTCTGAAAACACAGGAAAAGCAGATGCAAAAGTAGTTTGGAAGGCTCTGAAACCTATTTTATCTTTTTCAGATAATTTTCCTTGATAGTGTAATTTACAGGCTCCTTTTAGCTTCCTGATTTTCACTTTTTTTACACGTTAAATAAACAATACTTAACAGTGGGATATTGCGAGATTAAAGAACATCCACTAAATATGTGAGTCTCCTTAAATGGCAAAAGATACCGAGTTAAATGAAAGTGCTGTCATTATCCTCTTTGCAAAAATAGAGAGAGTAAGACCCAGCAAGGTCAAGTGACATTTAACTAACATGAGTGGGCAGTACTGAGGATTAATACTGAGAAAGGAAGGTCTGTTGTCTGCCCCACCCTAGCCATGCTGGGTGCCCTCCTTCAGCCGATTTTCAAAACACAGACAAGCCAACTTGAATTAACACCATTCATGCAATTCACAAGAGAAGGTGTCAAATGCTTTTCTGAAGTAGGAATAGATATCAGTGCCATTCTCTTCACTGCCTTTGCTGGCAAATCTGCTACAAATAATAATCCAATTTGCTGGGATTTATTTTTATCAAAAAATTTTTTGCAATTATATGAGGTGGTTATCGCCTCAACCTCTGGGCACATGTAGAGATGTTAATGTAGAAATTTAAGCTATTATTCTGCTTTCCAGCCAGGCTGGCCCATTTGCTTCAATCAAACAAGAACATGATTGAACAGCTGGGTCTTGAATGTGCCCCAAAGCCAAGGGAGACTGGTTCTTTGTAGGAGTTACGACTCAGTCATGGTCAGTGATGGCAGCTATAAAATGCTCTATGGGTGACTTGTGGCCATCTTTCGAGGAGTCTTCCTTGTAGTGATCAGGACTTCATCCAGTTTAGCCAGTGGGAAGCTAACTCATAATTCATTTGAGCATCATTAGCAGTAGATATCACCACTATCATTGGCTCCTTTAGCTGTAGTTTTAGGAAAGCAGCTTTTGACTTAGTGCATATGAGGATATGTGTTGGAGTCTCAAGAGCTTTAGATTAATTCTTAATAATAAGAAACTTGCAAAGATCTTGCATGTTCTGAAGATAAACAAGGAGGAAAAAAATACAGTTAAAGATCTGATTTAAGGATGGAAACTTTATTCTAGATCTAGAAGGTCCCCGACACCTATATACTTTACACTTGATAATTTTGGAGCTTTATTAAAGATAATTCAATGATTAATTATCACCCACTCTTCTTTGTTAACACAGGTCACATTTTCATGACTTAGAGAATCAGATATCTAGTGAAAAGGGAAGGACAAAAACAAAGGCCCTGGATTCAGCAGTTTGGAATTTTAGGTGGCTTTGAAACAATCTTCATAAATAAATGAGCATGTCCACCTATCATAGGAGAATAGAGAGAGAAAGGAAATCTTTTCCCTCCCCCAAAGTTTCCATGGTATTTTAATACATTTAGCCTGGTCTGGACCCCATGATTTATGCATCTCAGAGTAACTAGAACCTCTGGAGATTTCAGTTTCACCTGTTGTTCATTTCAAGGTCAGGTGAGGTTTGTTGAATAAAGACCAGTGTCTCTGAGGGGTTTAACCCTCGCAGGCAGCCCTGTTGCAATTGCCTAACACCTGGACTATATCAGATTTGCCCTGTTTTGAACTTTAGATTCTTTTAAAAAGAAGAAATAGCAATAATAGCAGCAGCAAATGAAAACCTTAACAAATACCACCATTGTGAATCATGCAACACAATCTTAATATCCGGGGCCAAGGTTTAGCTGGTTAAAGTACAATAAAGCATCACCATTTTGCATAGATTCTCAAAGTGCAGAGAAAATTACCATTTTAAACCGATCTTCTCTGCTTCTGAAACATTAAATACAGGAAGCATTAAAGAAGTGCTACTCAGACCCTTTACAATAAATGGTGTCAGTATGACTGTGAATGATAAGAACAAAAAAGGTTTCTATGGTTCAAAAAATTAAGAGAAATTAGAGCTGTGCCTTTATACTCGCTATCGATATGGGCCCATCCTGTGATAAAGAGCTCCTCCAGCACTAGCAATCCCCCGGCTCTCAATCTGCCACTGTGTGTATTTTTTACATCATGTGGGATGTCTGCTCATGTCCTTTTGATGGAAATTTGAATCACGTGTTTTGCTGAAGTCATCTGAAAGGCTCGTTCCCAACAAGGATGGCTCAAAAGAGATGGTCATTGGTGCTATAGGGAGACTTAAGTTCGCGCTTGCAGAAATAGGGGAGGGATGACACCCAAATGAGAGTAAATGACATTGCAAAAGGAAAAAAAATAGGGAAACCACATTTTTAGGGACCACTAGCAGACTTTATGTAGCAATCAATCAATTTTTGCTTCCAGATGACGACTTTGAAATGTAAATTGTGATATATAGAGCAAATGATTAAAAGTAGTTGTATTCTACTCCAGGTGGTTATGAATTATATCTGGATTAAGAGGGTTTTAAAAATCACATTAACAAACATCAAAGTCAATCACTAAGCCAAACATGAGTAGAGAGGGGGCAGGGAATGGGGTAGGAATTGGGTAAGGGCTAATTGGGTGATGTACGCATGTATGCCTCTACTAACTTATGCCCCATTAAGATGTACGACTACAATGCACCAATGGAAAAATTTTTAAAAATCACATTTTTCCCTTGAGTTCACTGCAAATAACTTTGTCATGATATGGAAGTTATCTTCTATTGCAAATTGTTAAATTTTATTTTCTTTTGGTTATTTTAGATTTAAATTATAAATGGATATTCTGTAACTATTGAAGTGATTATATAATTCCAGTTAAACCTGATAATAGGATATGTTCCATTAATGGTCCTTTTTAAAAATGTTGAACCAAACTTGTACTAGTAGAATAAACCCAACTGAACATGGTGGTGCATACCTGTAATTTCAGTACTTGGGAGGCTGAGACAGGGGAAATCACAGGGTTTGAAGCCATTCTCACCAATTAAGTGAGACCCAGTTTCCAAATAAAAAATAAAACAGGGCCAAGGGTATATCTTAGAGGTAGAATGTCCCTGAGTTAATCTCCAGTATTCCATATACACACATTCTTTTGTGAAGAAATTTTAATCTCTATTCGTAAATAAGACTGGCCTGTAATTCCCCCCCCCCCTTTTACATGGTTCTTGTCCAATTTAGTATCAAGTGTACTAGTGTTATGAATTAGTTGGGAAGTGTTTCCTTCTCCTTTTGTGTTCTCTGAATGTGTTTATTAGAGATTGATAGAACTTGCCCTTGAGCAATGATAGAAATTGCCCCCAAAAGCAATTTTGGGTCTATTACTTTGATATAAAATTTAACTTTTTAATTCAATATTAAAAATGAGATCAGACTTTCAATTTTCTTCTGATTCAATATTGATAATGTATTTTATTCCTACAGAAAAATATCTACAGCACCTAAGTTTAAAACTTTGTCATAAAGCTATTCTTAATATTCTCTTATCTCTTTAGTCTGCTGTATTTATGCATGCATGTATTTATTATGTATGTATTTGTGTCCGTGTGTATGTGTTATTGGAGATAGAATCTAGGGCCTCCAGTACTCTACTACTGAGCTATACCCCCAGACCTTTTTATTTATTTATTTTATTGGTGCATTGTAGTCATACGTCTTAATGGAGTACAAGATGGCAGAGGCATACATCATTCAGCCCTTCCCCGATTCCCACCCTATCCCCTCCCTCCTTCACATGTTTGGCTTAGTGACTGACTTTGATATTTTTGTGACTGTACATCATGTGCATTAGGGAACTTCCCTCTCCCCCCCCCCTTTCATCCCCCATCATTATTTGCTCATCTATAGTTTCTCCTTTTTTGCTAGAGTTCATCATATGACTCATTTTCTCCCTAGCCTCCACATACTAGGCAAAGCATCTGACTTCTCATTTTTTGTAACTGACTAATCTCACATAGCATAATGTTCTCTAGTTCCACCCATTTCCTTGTAAATGACATAATTGTGTTTATGGCTGAGTAAGATTCCATTGTGTACATATCCCATAGTTTTGTAATTTATTCATCTATTGATGGACATCTTGGCTAGTTCCACAGTTTGGCAATGTTGAATTGTGCAGCTATGAACACAAATATGTATGCGTTAGTTTGGTTTCTATTCTTTTGAGTAGATACCCAGAAGTAGTACTGCTGGATCATATAGTAGGTTTGTTCCCATCCTTCTGAGGATTCTCCATACTGTTTTCCAAAGTGGTTGCACAAATTTGCAATCCCACCAACAATATATTAGAGTTCCCACTTTTCCACACCCTTGCCAGCATTTGTTGTTGTTTGTGTTTTAAATGTTGCCATTCTAGTTAGAGTTAGGTGAAATTTCGGGATAGTTTTGATTTGCATCTCTCTGATAATGATGTTGAACATTTTTTCATCCATTTATTGGCCATTTGAATTTCTTTTTTGGGGGAGTGTCTATTTAGTTTGCTTGCCCATATTTTGATTGGTTTTTTTGTTTTCTTAGTGCTGAGTTTCTTGAGTTTTCTGTATATTTTATATATTAGTCCTCTACTGGAATAATAGCTGGTAAAATTTTTCTCCCAATTTCTTGATTCTCTGTTGAGGTACTTGATAGTTTCCTTTGCTTTACAGAAGCTCTTCATTTTAATGCAATCCCACGTATTGATTTGCCTTTTAGTTTCTTGTGCCTTTGGGGTCTTGTTGAGAAAGGTTTTATCTGTGCCTATGTGTTGCAGTGTTGGACCTATGCCCTTTTTAAGGAGCTTCAAGGTCTCTGGTCAAAATTTCCAAGTCTTTGATCCATCTTGAATTGATTCTTGTGCGAAAGTAGAGTTTATTTCTTGTGAGAAAGTAGAGTTTATTTCCATTTTTCTGGATATGGCTAACCGGTTTTGCCAACACCATTTGTTGAACAGGCTTTTTTTCCAGTGTATGTTTTTGGCCCTTTTGTCAAAAATCAATTGGCTATAAGTGTGCAGATTTGTTTCTGAGTCTTCTATTCTGCTCCATTGGTCTGTGTATCTGGATTTTTTTTTTTTTGCCATACCATGCTGTTTTTATTACTATGGCTTTGTAGTATAGTTTAAAGTAATGTACTGTTATTCCTCCGGCATAGTTTTTGTTGCTGAGAAGTACTTTGGCTTTTTTTTTTTTATTGTTGTTATTTCAAAGGAATTTAAGGACTGATTTTTCTATGTCTGTGAGGAATAATCTTGGCAGTTTAATGGGTATTGCATTGAATCTGTAGATCACTTGTGGAAGTATGGCCTTTTTTTTCTTTTTTTTTTAAGGGTCTGGAGATGGAACTCAGGGGCATTTGACCTCTGAACTATACCCCCTGCCCATTTTTTTTATTCTTTATTTTGAAAGTGGGTCTGAGTTGCAGAGAGCCTTACTAAGTAGCTGAGGCTGTCTGCGAACCGCGATCCTCTGGTCTCAGCCTCCCGAATGCTGGGATTACAAGTGTGTGCCACCATGCCTGGCTAAGTATGGCCATTTTGATAATGTTTATTCTGTGTATCCAAGAACATTGTAGATCTTTTTTATTTTTTGAGACAATGGTCTCGCTAAGTTGCCCAGGCTGGCCTCTAACTTGCAATCCTTCCGCCTCAGTCTCTTGAATAGTTGGGATTATAGGTATGTGCCATCAAGCCTAGCAATCTTGTTTTCAGTTTTAATATTCTCAGTTGTAATATTTTTTCTTGATCAATATCACCAAATATTTTTTCATTTTATTAATCTTTTCAAATAAACAAGATTTGGATTTTTCATCTCTACTTGTTATTTTAATTTTTTCTTTGACCCTCTTTGAGTTTGTTTTTTTAAACAGAAGTTGACTAACTACTTCTAATTTTCTTTTTTCCCCCAAAATAAACATTTAGAGTTTCAATATTTCCTCTAAGTTCTGTCTTAAATATATCCCACAAATTCTAATGTGTTATATTTTAATTATAAATTACATCTACGCATTAATAAGTTCAAATTTTAATTTCTATTTGGACCCATTGGTTTAAAAGTATGCTTTAACTTTTCAAATAAATAGAATTTATCTTTTTTGTATTGATTTTCCACAATTTTGTTGTGATCAGAAAATGTGATACCACTCCTTAAAATTTAGAGATTTTCATTAAGACCGAGTACTGAATTAATCTTTTTAAAATACTCCAGGTGTATTTGAAACGCTCAGCTTTCTGTATGTGTCTTGTCTGTAGTGGCCAAGTTCCGTGAAATGCTTCACTGGCACAAGCAGAGGCAGTCACCGCAGGAGGAACTAGAAAAAGATCTGCTTCAAAAAATGTCCTTATTCCCTGATATCTTCAAGAGTCTCTCCCCTTAAATTTTGGGGATGGCGTGTTCCCACTGTTCTTTAGGTGTCCATCTGTAGTATTACCTCAGTTTCAAAATCAGGAAAAACAACTTGGAAGAAATTTCTAGTACTTCACTACCATGTATGGAGGCTTCTTAACTGTACTTTTTAAGCGTTGGTTCCTTGATATTTGTGACACAAGTAAAAATGGCATTTTCCAAGACTCAACACATCTTTTAAAACATTTAGATAGTAGAAAGATTGTTGTTGGAAGAGAAACATCTGTGATTAGACATACACACGTGCAGCGTCAATGCAGACATGGTGGGGTGGCCTACCTCCCGGGGTCACAGTCCTCTTTCAGAGCCACTGGGGACAGACAGGATCCTCAGCATCTTCGCTCCAGCAAAGCACGTTAATGACCTCTGAGGACAGAAACACTTGCTTTGTCCTCATCTTACACTTCAAGTCTTTCCAGGACTGCAGTCCCACTCAGTCCATGCAATGAGATTGTGTGAGGTAAGTTGGAAAGTAGCAGAGTCTGAGAAACTGGGGACCTGGTTAGAGTGTCCAGTTACTGGGGGTAGATGTATGTTGACTGGACAGGTGTCCTTTGTTCAGATATTTATTCAGATAGTTGCTGTGTATGAGCCACTAAATTAGTTTTCAGTACCAGATTTTGTTTTAATTCCAATAGGAGAAGAAGGAGGAGGAGGAGGCAGAGGAGGAGGAAGAGGAGAGGAGGGAAACTTATCTAACACTTAAAAAATATTTGGTGAAAATCATAGTCCCTGTGTCTCAACACAGAGTTAGATATAAATACATGTAAAAGGAAAAAATTCTGAGCATGCAGACCAGCATGGATTGTGGAGTGAGCATCTGAGGAGCTGAGTAAGGGGTCCTGGGCAGCAGAGGGAGAGACAGGTGAGGGGTGGGTGTAGCTCAGAGATTTAACCTCTTGATTTGATTGAAACTATGCAATGAGTGAGCTGAATCAGAGGCTGGCTAACATCCCTCCTCATATTAACATCCTGTATTTCACAGTGCTCTTGCTGTAACTATAGTGGTAAAGCTTTCCTTACCAAATTTTATGTCTCAAGCAAAATTCCCATTATGGTCAAATTCTGCATTTTTTTTCTGTTTTTAGCTGTCAGTGGGCTAAATTAAGTTAGCTGGTTTCCTATAGAAATGGCTAACAAATTGTGGACCTAAAAATCAAGCCAGTCAAATGCCAAACATGGTGGCTCTTGACTATAATCTCAGTCCTTGGTAGACTGAAATAAGAGGATCACAGGTTCAAGGCCAGCCTCAAAAACTTAGTGAGACCCTGTTTGGTATAGCTCAGAGGTAGAACACTCTTGAGTTCAATCCTCAGTACCCCCTTTGCCCCAAAATAATTAAGTCATTTGCCAGCTTGGCTGAAAAGATCAACCTTATCAAAGGTGAAAAAAAAATCCTGGGAACTCTCCTTAATTCACAGGGCAATTCTCTGATTTGTTCATATACTAGTTGTAGAGTGATACTTTGAGAACCCCCTATTTTCCTTCTACCCAAGTGATAAGCAGGCAGATTATTGGGAGAAAGTTATAAAGGGGAATTCAGAGAAAAATTTCATCTTCTTAATGAAACCACTAAACCTTCCTAACATTAATTGTAAGCAGTACTGAAGATAGGAAATAGAAACTCACTTATAGGTAAGAAATAAAAATAGCAGAGAAAAGGAGACAAGATATATAGAGAACTGGACAAAATGGTGCTGTGTCATTGTGTTTGAATGATTGAAAGTGTGCAACACACTCGGTAAGTGACTTATTGGGGATAAAATGTAAATCATGGTGGGAACACACATAGTTAACCCACCCTACATCCCACTCTGAATGAGTATGTGATCAATACTGGGCTTTTAATAAATTAAGGTGATGATGGCGGCAAAGGGCCTAAGGAATGGACTGCGGGGGTGTAACAAAAACCACAGATTGAAATAAGAGAACACAAGGAAGAAGAAAAATCAGGCTTGGAAAGTCACCATGTTGGTCTTTCATCTGCAAGTGCTGGTATAATACTCCTTCTTCTTGGAAATCTACAACCAAAGGTCAAATATGATTTCTTCTTTTTTATCTTCCTCAGGACTTTCAAAAAATAAGACTGTTGTGTGTTGTGGCTGTTTGCTAATGTGCGTGGAGGTGTTGAGACAGACTGGGACAGAAGGTAGATAGGAATAGAGAGGGAGAGAGAAAGATGGATGGAGACACAGAAAAAAGCAGCAGAAAGCACAAAAACTGGAGAGGTAATCACAACACTGAAGAAGCGCATCCAGGTAAGAACACCATGATGGAGATGCTTTTGCTGATCAATTGAGTGAGGTGTGTGGTCGGTAAAGTGAGGACCAGATTGGCTACTAACTTTAAGTTTCCCTTGATGACTATTCAGGGTGCTTTGTTAAACAGAGGAGAAAACATAGTCTTTAACTAACCATCTAACATCTTGCAAGTGAATTCCCAGTTCCATACTTTGGTTACAGTTCCAGAATCTTTAACTGAATCAGTTTGGCTAGCCCATTGGTCAATAATTAAAAGTGATCCACCTTGTATGTCTTTATGTGCATAGATAAAAAGGCTGAAAGGATATATGCATGTGCTACTAACAGTCATGACTGGGTGGTGGCACTCTGAATGATACTGGTTTCCCTTTATATGCTTCTTTTATGTTTCCAAGTTTCTGCATTGAGCATATATTCTTCTGCAAAATGGAAAAAAATTTTATAAAATTTTAAATGCCAACCTATGTATAATCACACCTATGTATCTTTTCCACCATATATTCTCTGACTCAGATAAAAATATTTGTTTTGTCTTTTGTGACTCATTCTCCTCCTTTGTTTCCATGTTTGGTTCCTTCACTTGCGGATTAATCCCTTTCTCTTCATAGCCTTTGTTTCTGATGAGAAGGAAACTGGCCAGTCTTCCTAATCCTCCTGGTGCCTCTCCTAACCAGCTGTATGGAGAAAACCCTGGAGCTCCATGCCCTCCCAACTGCAACCCAATTCAAGAGGAGGATCACTGCACGAGGCTGGCTGGGAGCAGGACACCTGCTATACGCAGGCGGCCATAGTGCCAGCGGGATTAAGGGTTTCCGAGTGAAGGAATCGGTGTCTGTGCATTGGCAGACTACAAGGAAATGAAGTCAAGGCCAAACCACAAGGATTCATTTCTGCATCCATCGCTGGAGGGAGAGGGACGGCAATGGGCAGGCAAACAGAGTAGAAGCCAGAATGTGTCGGCAGCAAAAGTCCGTTTTGATTTACTGCATTTAAGAACAGATCCATTTTGCTATAAATCTGGTACTCCTAGCGTGATATGGCCTGTAAGTCAGAAGGCAATTTCTAAAGGAGGCAGGACAGGGAAGGTCATTCAAAGGTCATCCAACCACTGCTGCCCATCTATAGTTGGGAAAAAAATGTCCTTCCGTCCCAGGAGTGGCTGTACATCTATGAGAGATTCAGAGTTTCCCACCACAGATGTCAGAAAAAGCCACAGAAGGCAGGAGCCAGATGATTTTAATGGTCTGCGGGGCAATGCCATTGTTTCTACCTCTGGCTCCCACACTGATTCATGTGCTGGCCTCATTACTTTGAGAAGGAATGATTACTAATGAGGATGCATTTGATGATCAGATTAATTAATGACAGAGCGGAATAGCTAATGATGAGATGAAGCTTCCCATAGTTAAGTTGCATTAGGGCTTCTCTTTCTCTTCCTGGAAGTGATTTATTTTTGCAGCTCAAATTTAATAAATAAAAGCTGCATGTATGTTATTTTCTTCTTGTTAGCTCTTATTTTACTAAGGCAAAGACCAAATTAAGGGCTGTGACACATAGTCAAAGAAGAGGCCACAGGTTTTTGCTGATAGTATTGTTATAATCCACAAGCATAGGAAGGGTAGAACTTCCCAGGCTTCAGGAGACTGAGGATGCTGCTCAGGGCCTGGGATGCTCAGGGACCTGGGCTGGATCCCTATCATAGCAAAGGAACAAAGAAACAAACAAAAAACACAACTTCCCTGCTTCGGCTATCATGATTACTGTAGTCCTTAGGCACTATTTTGAGAGCACACTTCAGAAAGTTCTGGTCTCCCAAATAGACTACAGGAGCTGGGGTCAGAAAGACCTGGGCTGGAGGTATACTTATACTCTGGGCCAATCCTTCCCGGTCCCAATTTCCTTGCTGGATGAACTGAACTGGACCATGCTTATGAGTCATTGTGAGGATTGAGTGGAAAGATGTGCAGGTGCCTCTGAGAGGCAGCAGGAGGGAGAGGTCCTCCTGCTAAGAGGGCCACAGAACCGCTGCACAGGTCACACAGGATCAGGACATTTGGACCTCAACTCACCGACACTTACTCTGAAAATTCTGAGTCTTCTCTTAACTGCCCTTCCTGATTTCTCCTGGAGAAAGGCGGTCTGCATTTGTATAACAGCTTTTTGTATTACATGGACATCATCTCATTTTATGATAGCAAAGCCTCACGGATGTGGGCAGGACCCGCCATTCAGGTGCAGAACCTGAGGCTCAGACAGCCCGACTTTCCCAAAGTAGAACAGAAAACACTTGAGCAGGAGCCAACCCCCCACCCAACACACACACTAGTTCAGGGATCCTCATCCTATTTTTAATGCCCTCAATGGTGTGAATTCAGCTTATCTCTTCCCTCATCTTATGACACCTGTCCAGGGAAGATGGCAAGACAGTCAGCAGCCCCGCCTTGCTTGAAACTGCTAAAAACATAGGGAGGTTCCCTCTCCATTATTGTCACTTTCTGTCTTTGTACCTTGTCCAGAGTCAAATAGGAAAGTGCTTTGAAAACTCCCAAACCCCTAACAGATGTCAGGTGTGATCATTTCAGACAGGCAGGGCTCTGTAATGTAAAGCCTTGGGCCAAGAATTAGCGAATTGGTTTCTATTTCTGGTCCAAACATAGCCAACAGTCTCGGCAAGAGTCTCATGCTGAAGTGGGATCCCTGCCTTCAGATGTGCCGGGAAGGCAATCTGCAAATGTCAGAAAATGCATGTGCTGCCAGCAGGAGCTCTACGGATGACCTTGAGGAGGCAAATGAATGTTCATCACGTGGGCTGCCATACACCGCACCCTCCCAAGGTGTGTGGCTGGAGAATGGGGAGACAATGGCATGACAAACCCTGGGGTCTGAAAAGAAAAGGCAGGCCACTGTGGGTTCGAAATTTGGTGGCTTTTAAAGACTTGTCATCTGAAAGCTGCCCGTGTTTTATGATTTTTTTTCTGATTTTAGTAAAATACCAGTGGTCTTTAACATGGATGTGGGAAATGTGAATTATTTTCTAGACAGAAAGAAAAGAACTGCATCTGGATAGTTGAAATAGAATCAGATAAACATGGGGTATGTCTCTGTAGTCACAGCTTGTAAAGACTCCAGGCTTTTATTGGTGTGTGAGGATCTATTTATACAAGCATGTTTTTTTAACTTCTTTTTTTAAAGCTGAAGGCTTTACTAAAAGAATCCCCTTGCTCTATACTGTAATCATGTTTTATTGTCCTGTCCAGTGGCTATGAATTTTTTTGTGCACTAATGTATAATGCTTTTATATATTAAAGACATCATGATGACATTGTTCAGAGCTTCTTCCTGAATGAGGCAACAGCCGGATCCTTACATATATACTACTTCTTCTTCTAACTGGATGTTTCTGAGGCTTACAAACTCTACATAAAAGGTAGATTTTCCTGGTGTATTGCAACTTAAGTTCCATACTAATCCATCTTTAGTTTTTCTTTTTTATACTAAACATCTAGTGTCTAGATATTTGGGGCTGAGAGTATGGCTCAGTGTAGAGTGCTTGCCTAGTATGTGTAATATCCTGGGTTCAATCCAGAGAGTGAAAAAAAAGAAAAAAAATCAGACATTTCATGGAAGTCTTAATATAAAATTAATCATAAAAATGTTGAATTTCTTCTTTAAGAAGGTTTTCTCCTTTCTGCTGTTTGTATTCTTTTGTGTTTGTGCCAGTTTTATTATAAAAAATATAGAGGGAGGATTGTTTGTTCTTCCCATGGCATCTTCTGTCATTTCTGCATGTCCTTATCAGCCCAGTTTGGAACATCCTCTACGCTTGTACTGTCTGTA
This sequence comes from Muscardinus avellanarius, assembly GCF_963383645.1. NCBI lineage: Eukaryota > Metazoa > Chordata > Mammalia > Rodentia > Gliridae > Muscardinus > Muscardinus avellanarius. Next base: position 147,394,463 of record NC_137787.1, on the reverse strand, counting down.
CAGCCATGGAGTTTAGGCTTCTCCCTACCGTCAGTTTTGGTTTTTACATCACCATTCCCTGTTTTTCCTCCTTTCCCTCCCTCTAAAACCCTTTAATTTGTGCATTTACCTTCATCTTGGGGCAGCTATCTTTACTCCAAAAGACATTACTCTCTTACCATCTCAGGGAATGTCTAAGTTATCTCTTAGGCATTAAATAAAACGCGATTGCCGTTCTTCCTTTCCCGATATGTTTCTGGATGGTCAGAATAATTTGCAAGACACTCCCTATCCCTATCCCCACACTCTAGTCACACACTAACCAAGGATTTATTCAAAGATAGGATACAGTTAAAGCTACCAAAATAGATTCCTGTTCAAGACATGAGACGCAGTACATGTGTATGTTTAATTCTTCTAGAGACTCAATGCAAACGGCAGACTCACTGAATCAAATGGGTCTAACGTTCTAAAAAAAAAAACTTAGATCAGAAAGGGAATTTCAAGGAGTTGGTGGTAAATGACATATTTTTGCCCTTGTGGGATCCTATTCTGTCCTTAAAATAAAGCCTGCTAGTCAATGAGACCAGTTAGCTGCTCCTTCGGAAGAAGGAGTTAGTCTTGCAGAAGACCTGGAGGCAGCAATGAAAAAAACCACACAGCTTTAGTAACTATAAATGATCAATCATAACCTCACTCGCCAAGAAGCCTGTTCACAAAGCAGAGTAACTAAAACACAAAACCAAGCAACCAATCCTGGAATAAAAAGAAGCAACTCGCGAATAATAATAATTAGAATTCTAACTAGTATTCTCAAAAAGATTTGAGAAGATACTTCATCCATAAAACACGAGAAAAGTTGCATGAAAAGAAAATAGACAACAAAATAAACTTTTAAAAATGAAATAATGTGATTACCAAGCAGGGACTTCAATGGAAAGGATGAAAGACAAAGTTAAAGCAGAAAATACTGAAAACAGGATAAAGATCACTACCCTGGCAGGCCCATTATCTGCCTGGTGGGTATTTCTGGAAGAAAGAAAGACCTGAAAACAAGTGACAAATGATCAAGAAGGAGGAGAGGCTGATGCTGACTCTAGACTCCTGTGGCACCGCCCTGTGCGCGTGCCTGCGGCAGGCCGGCACCCAGGTCTCTGTAGCAGGTCTTCTGAAGTGGGCTGGAAAAACTGGGTCTTCTGTGCTTTTGAGGATTTCTATAACTCTTGAGAGATTTGTCGTTTTAAAGAAATGATCTGAAATTTTCTACACATTAAAAGCACCAACTGCACCACCTCAGCCACCACCATTAACACGGCCGTCGTCCTCTCCGCGGACGCCTTCTCCTCCACGCCGCATCTCACCACCATGGCCACCCTCCCTTCCGAGGACACAAACCTCACCACCATGGGACCATCCTGCAGCCATCATTATTTGTCTTGGTTTTGACACAAACACATCACACTTCATTAAATGTGAGTTTAGGAGAAGAGCAGAGTGCAAGCTTTTCTCTTATAAGCAAATAGCACTTATTCAGCAATTAAATCATTTAAACAAGACTGTAGAAGACATGCCTAGCTTACTCGAGTGGTTAGAAGCACTCAGTGATATTCTACTTTTACAACACTATGCATTCCTTATTATGTATCCCAAAGACTGACTCTTGCCCAATATGTGACGAAATTAACTGAGATTACTTTAACTTTAGAAAAGAAGTATTATTTTATTTCTCCAAATTCCATAAAATCAGTCTAAGTTAATGATAATCGGTAATACAAATGTAGAATATCACATAAGTTCTTTATTTATAAAGAGAAAAATACTGTTATCTAGTTTCTTCTTTATATATATATATTTTTTATTTGGAAACAGGGTCTCTTAAGCCAGTGAGGCTGGCTTTGAACCTGCACGATCCTCCTGTCTCTGCCTCCCAAGCGCGGGGATTACAAGCGTGCGCCACCACATCCGGCCGTCTAGTTTCTTAAATGGTGTTGATCATAATAAACTTCTTTTCCCATTTTTTTCCTGCTCTTGCCTTGCTGAAAGTCATTAAGACAGCTGACTAGCGCCGGGCCTTACTAATGTCACTTAGAGTGTTTGAGAGCCCTTGATCCACATGGGCCAGTGGTTTGCTGGCCTCACACAGCTAGTCTTCAGACTGGATTTGCTAATACTATTAAACAGCATCAGCTTAAAGTATATAGGAAGGACTCTTCTGACAATCATCATTAGTCATACATAAATGTATGATCAGCAATGTTTAATGGCATCCTGTTATTTCAGTGTTTATTAGCTCTGTACATATGATTTACAGAGGTTTCAGAAAGAATTCTGATTTTAAAGTTTACTATTTAAAAATATGCAACTTTGACCTGTTTTCATGAACAAGAATAAAAAAAATTATTTAAATACAGGTGGAGATGCCACTGTTTACTTTTTACTCTGGCTAAAAAAGACAGAACTGACCCAAGTGACTGATAAGGTGACTGATAAGGACACAGAACAGTTGGAATTCTCATACAGTCCCATGGGAAATCACAATCTGCAGACACTTTGGAAAATAGTTTGGCAGTTTCTTAAAAAGTTAAACACACTTACGATCCAGCAATTATGCTCCTAGCTATTTACCCAAGTGGAATAAAAATTATGTCTAAACAAGGGTCCTTTAAATGAATATGTATAGATTCATTCATATTTTACTCAGCAGGAAACCACCCAAATGTCCATGAACTGGTGACTTGATAAACTTAGTTCTTCCTTGCAATCAAGTACTGCTCAGCATAAAAAGGAGTAAACTACTTATACATGCAGCAACATGGATGAATATCGAAGCCGTTATACTAAGCAAAGGGAGTCAGATGTGACAGGTTGCATGCCGTACAATTTCTCTTATTTGACATTCTTGAAATGGCAATACAAGAAGGCAGAACACAGATCGGTGGTTGCTAGGAGTGAAGCTGACTGAGGAGGATGTGAGGGGATCATGATGGAACTGACATATATTGATTGAGGCCGGGGTGGTTACATGATTGGATACATTTGTCAAAATTCGTGAGACTATATACCCAAAGAGAAAGTAATTATAGCATATGCAAATTTTACTCAATACATTTAACAAAATAAATTAGTGTGGCAATCTGAAGGTAAACAGAGTTCAAATTGTTTGTTCTTTTTTATTATTTTTTTGCAGTACTGGGGATTTAACCCAGGGGCATATAACCTCTGAGCTATATTCCCAGCCTGATTTTATTCTTTATTTTGGAACAGGGTTTCACTAAGTTGCAAAAGGCCTCACCAAGTTGCTGTGGTTGGCTGTGAACCCGGATCCTCCTAACTCAGCCTCTCAAGTACTAATATTACAAACATACACCAACATGCCCAGCTAAAATGTTTCTTCTATTTATCTAAAGATATACATGAAAGTAAAAATACAAAACAAACAAACAAACAAACAAACAAAACCCCCAGCACTATCCTTGCAGTAGAGATGGATTAACTTCCCTGCCATCTTAGGACGTGGTAAAGTCTACCATGTTACCATGGATACAAGCTATTATTCCCTTGTTATGAGACTTCTGATATTATTCAATTATAACTCACATACAGTGCTGAGGGAAAGTCATCTAAAGGTTTTTCGCGTTTAGGAACCCTGCCCATAATGTTTTCTTCATGAACACATGAGAAATAGTGTGATGTAAGTGAACATATCCTTAGGGAATTAGAAGAAATGTTTTGGCTAAATTTGAAGGAAATTCTAAAAATTGTCTGTTTGTTATAAGGTCATTAAGGCTCTTTATTTTGTTTTGTTTGCTACAGAAACAATTTCCCAAATGTGAAGAAATTGAGGAAATGATAACATGTGGGAGGTATTTTAGTTTGGATCTTAAATATCCCCCAAGGGCTCCTTGGCTAAATGCTTAGTCCAGCTTATGGAGCTATTGGGAGCTGGAAGAGTCTTTGAGATGGGGGCTTAGTGGGAAGAAGTCAGGTAATTGGGAATGTGTCTTTGAAGGGAATTCTGGGACTCTAGCCCCTTTCTCACACCCCCCTCCTTTTTTCCGGGTCTGGGGATGGAACCGAGGAGTATTCTATCTCCAAGCTACATCTCCAGCCCTATTTTTTATTCTTTATTTTGAAGCAAGGTCTCACTGAGTTGCAGAGGGCTTCACTAAGTAGCTGAGGCTGTGCGTGAATGGTGATCCTCACGTCTCAGCCTCTGGAATGCTGGGATTACAAGCGTGCATCACCATGCCCGGCTGTCCCTCCCCTTTGTTTCCTGCCTGCCATGAAGAGAGTAGCTTTGCTCCACCAGGCGCTCTTGCCATGATGTGCAGCCTTTGCCACAGGCCTAAAAGCAACAGAACCTACTGACCATGACCATGTGCTGAAACCTCTGCAACCAGGAGCTGCAAGAAGCCTTTCCTTCTTGTCAGTTTGTTAGCACTGAACACAGGAGGGGAGCCCCTCCTCTCCTCGTCAACTGTCCTGTGAAACCACAGTTTCCTAATTGGAGGGTGACAGACTGAGAGTAGGCTTTAAAAGCAGAATTCTTACCAGTGGGCTCCAAATGAACAAGTTGTGACAATCTATTCACACATGACAGGGTATGGTGGAAGGATGTCTCTTGAAACACCCTGGTATTTTAAAGCTAGATTAAAGGTGTGTTTTCACAGAGGCAGAAGTGTACCCACATAACAGCCAGTCTAAAGGGAAGCCACAGCTGGTGGCAGGACCTGAGTGTGTCTCTGTGCTGAGGGAGGCCCTGCACACACCAAGGTCAGCTCTCACCACTCCCTGCCTTTTTCTTCAGGAAACAGGGTCTCATGGAAACCAGAGCCCCAGAAGCACCAAGCCAGCTCTTGCCTCTGTCCACCTATTCTTCCATTTCATGAATGCATTCTGTTTACCATAGCTGTCATGGATTGCTCTGTGACACCATCCCTTCCATCTACTGAAGCTCTAACCCTCTGACCACCGGGTGTGATGTTACTTGGGAAAAGGATCATTGCAGAGATAATTAGCTGAGCTGAAGTCATACTGGAGTAGGGTGGACTTCTAACCCTATACAAGCTGGGTTCTTATAAAACTCAGAAATTTGGACATATGCACCCAGGAAGAATGTCATGTGAAAATAAAAGCAGACAGCAGGGAGATGTAATTACAAACTGAAGAAGGCCAGAGATTGCCAGCAATCCACCAGCAGCTGGAAGGGACAGGGGACACATTTCTGCTTAACAGGCTCTATGGGAGCCAGCCCTGTTGATACCTAGATCTTGAACTTACAGCCTTTGAAACTGTGAGACAACAAATTTTTGTTGTTGAAACCAAACCAAAATGTAACTCATAAACAAAAACCTATTTTAAATTGTGTTTCATCCTGAGAAGGAGATTCTGAAAATGTCTGAGAAGCTCCATCAGTGGCATCCCTCCTTTAGGGCTGTGGTTTGTCACACTGCCCTGTGGACCAGGCTCCAGGCTCCCCCTGCCAAAACCTCACTGTCTGTCTCCCTGACTGAGCATGCACCCTTCCCTCCTCTGACTTCTTTTAAATCCTCAATGGCCTTAAAGGTTTTACTCCTTTTAAAGCAACTGGAGTAATCTTATCTGGAGGAAAAGAGGGTCTGTTGTTTGAAGCATGACAGCACCTTGTGGGCCATGTCTGGCCTCATGTTCTTTGGTGAAATCGACAGATTCTCATCCTGGCAAGGCCCCCCGGCCACACCCCATGTTGGGGCATATGGACAACCCCAGGAGTCTCACGCAGCAGCTGCTACATCGATTTCCAAGTGCAGAGACCTGCACAATGACTGTAATGACATTTTCCTGGCTGGCTCTGACCTCTGAATCTCACAGATGAGTCTAACACACACTGTGAACATCAACCAGTTAGGACTCAAAGCCAAGACTTAAAAATTGCTTTAAAATGGCAAGAGAGCCGGGCGTGGTGGCGCACGCTTGTAATCCCCGCGCTTGGGAGGCAGAGACCGGAGGATCGCGCTGGTTCGGAGCCAGCCTCGCTGGCTTAAGAGACCCTGTTTCCACATAAAGTTAAAAAATAGGTCTGGGAGTGTAGCCCGTGGGAGTGTATCCCGGAGGTAGAAGGGCTTCCAGGAACCCCAGTACCACACACACAAAAATAAAATAAAATAAAATAAAATGGCAAGAGATGTTTAAGACATAATTTCTGTGACCTGGCTATTAACTTGCTTACTTCCCAATCTATGATTCTTTTTTTTAATATCTTTACCCTTTCAATTATTTTTCCTTGTTTGGTTCATGTTTCTGTGGTAGTAATTTCTAATCACTAAAACATTTTTGTAGGCAATTCAATTTCCTGGTCTTAAAAAACAATCAATAATGGGAGAATTTTTTTTTTCTGGTACTGGAGATGGAATCCAGGGACATTCTACCTCTGAGCTACACCTTAGTCTTTTTATTTTTTGAAACATGGTCTCACTGAGTTGAGTTGCGAGTTGTGGAGGGCCTCGCTAAGTAGCTGAGGCTGTCTGTGAACTGCCATCCTCTAGTCTCTGCCTCCCAACTGCTGGGATTACAAGAATGCGCCACTACGCCCAGCTGAGAATTTTTTCAAAAATACTATTTACTATATATTTTAACTCCCTATCATTCTACTTATATTTTTCTTGTCTAAACCAAAATAATACTGTTTTTCCACGTGCGGTGGCACATGCTTGTAATCCCAGGATTTGGGAGCCTGAGACAGAAGGATCGCGGTTTGCGGCCAGCCTCAGCTACTGATTGAGGCCCTTCACAACTCACTGAGACCTTGATTCAAATTAAAGAATTAAAAAAAAAATAGGACTGGTGTGTAGCTCGGAGGTAGAATGTCCCTTGGTTCTATCCCCAGTACTGGCATTAATAATAATAATAATAATAATAATAATAATAAAATAATGCTTTGAAAATGATTGGTTGAGTTTATCTATTACGGGGGATAATTAAAAAAAAAAACCCATGTGTGATGATCACAGTACATTCTCTCTTACTCTAAGTGACTCAAAGGCCCAAATTTCTTAAAATAATCATGTATTAATTGATGTTTTCTGATAAAAATCCTCACTATGAATCTTTGATTTCTATTTCCTCGCTGCCCTACCTCAGGTTTTCCTCTCTCTGTGACATCTTACTTCCCACAGTGTATGTTCCTTTTTCCTCCTCTAAATCCCACAGCTTCCACCTCCTTTTTTACAACTGCCGTCCATGAACAGCTTTAGAACTTGGACACCGGGCTGAAGTCTGGCACTCTCCAAGGAAAGCATAGTGGCTGCCCCTTTTCCAGTTACCTAGCTCCACCCACTCCATCACCAAACATATCTGACCTCTGTCTAGACCCTAAGCACAATCCGGAAGTGAGAACAGTGAAGTTCGCATTTATATCGATCTTTAAGCAAACAAACAAAACCCTACTTTTATAAAAAACTGTGCTCCGAGATTATGAAATACTTGTGTTATGATTTGCAAAGATGTGCTGACCATTTACCATAAGGCTATGTTTCACGTACAATCTTCCAACCTCCTATACTCTCTTCCTTTCATTTCTACCATCAGGATATATTTCCTCAATATACTTCTCTAGCACAGCTCTTCTCTACCTTTGTGCAAACTGTCCCAGCACTTTCTTTTCCTATAAACTTGGCATTTTGGTTGCTGTTTCTCCTACTTCACCCTTTCTAGCAGATAGCTGTCATTTATTTCCCATTAAAAACACAAAGTCCTTTCTTTCAAAATAAATAAATAAATAAATAAATAAATAAATAAATAAACAAGCAAATAAATAAATGAAATGCACGGGCCTCATACCTGCTGCATGCCCTGCATGGTCTGCTGCAGGAACTGTAGCTGCTGGTCCTTGGTGAGGCTTTCTTCTGTTCGAAAAAGCTGTTCTTTTTCTTGTTTCAGCAGCTCCACCTCATTCCTGTAGGCATCCAGCTGCCAACGGAGACTGTCATTCTCCTCTTTAAGAGCATAGGCTTGAGCAGCCAGGGCTGAAGGACAAACAGAAAGAGTCCATCCAAGTGAGTTACCTTCTTGCTTAGCTTGAGGAGACCTCTGGAGCGAAAGGGAGCTCCTCACCTAAATTCCTAATATTCACATGGCACCAGCTCAGAAACAAAACCTAAATGCCTTGCCCGGGGGTCTTTATTTTGAGCTGATATGCATCAGTTCTTTTGCAATTTTTTGTTTTTGCAGTGCTAAGAATAGAACCCAGGGCTTTGCACAGACCAGGCAAGCTTTCCACCACTGAATATCCCCAACCCTTCTTTTGGATTTTTGGTCTCTGCTACTTATACTGTCTTAAGTGAGAGCTTCTTCAAGACACAGGATTCATCACTTTCTAATTCTCCTCTCGACCTGTTGCCTGATTTTCCTCCCATCCCTAAACATCCTCAAACTAGACTGTTGCTTGGTGATGAGGATATTTAAATTCCCAGGCAATGATCATATCTACTACATTATTGTGGTCTCTCATTCTACGGTATTGCTTAGCTCCTTGGAGTGCTGCTTTCTTTCAAACAATCAGCAGTTCCCTTCCACAGGTTGAGGCATGCAGCGGCCTCCCAGGGGAGAGACGAGTTTGTATGCACACCATTCCTTCCTGCTCGATTGCTGGGACAAATTGCCCAAATTGTTTTCTCTAACTCCTATCAGAATGGTAACCTACTTCCATCTGTTTCACCAACAGATTAAAACTCTTTCCCTGCAGAGCTGAGGGGCTGTTCTCCTCCTCCTCTCCGAAACCCAAAATTCCCTATGTGTAGAATCAGACTTTGTTCACCTCTCCATCTCACTAAGGAGCCAAGACAGTTCACTCAGAGTCTTACATGTCTCAAGGCTTCAGAAACCACCAAAACCCCAAAAGAAAACAAACAAACAAAAAAAACAAGTGGCACAAAATGAAGGTTGAAGATAATTCATTTCTAAGGTGTCCGCCTTCTCACTCTGCCACCTCTCCAGTGACAACAGTGGTTCACTGAGCACTGCTAGGGAACCCAGTACTCGGCCAAGGGCTTCACAACTAACATACTTGATCTCCCATCAAACTTAGGATGCAGGTGCTCTGATCCCTGTTTTTACAGATGGAGGCACAGAGAGGCAACTTGTTTGGTCTCACTGGGTAAGCACTAGACACAGCCTCAAACCCAGGCCATCAGCACCAGGGCCTCTCCTCCACCTGTGTGCTCTGGCAGTCAATGTGGGTTGTTTTTACCAACTGTTCACAGTCTCCTGCCCCCACCTCATTATCCTTCTTTCCCTTCACACAATTCCACTTTGGTAAGTAAGAAAAAAGTGAAAGAAGATTAGAAAAGCTGTTACCAGAAACTTGCTAGGCTTACCTCCTGGTACTCAAGGGCAGGCCATTGACACCAGGCTCCTGACACAGGTTTATTTCAACACACGCCCCTGCTGCCCCCATCCCCATGGGCCTCCAGGTAATTCCATCCTCACATTGATGTGCAAGGATCACAGAGCTTTAAGGAAGTGCTCTAGACCTCAGCGAATCCTCTCCACAAATATCAAACATCAAATTACATTACTAATGGTTTTACAGTTAAGTGTTTTGTGCTATGCCACTTTGCAAAATGATAATCTGTGTATAGTGCACACTGAAATACTAATCAAACAGAACATGCAATTAACTAGAAAAGTCCCTACCTCAAGCCATCAGGGATCAATTAGTCAGAAAGCATTTATTGCATCCTTCCCTAGGCCCAGGTCTGTCTGGGAATCCTGGATTACAAAAAGAGGCAGAATATGTCTCTTCTCACAAGGAACTTAAAATCTAATGGAAACTAACACATTTAAAAAGAAATCGAAGCATTCCGAGGAAGAAAGAGCAGCGTGATGAGTGACCGACAGTAGGTACTCAGTAAACGATGCTGGATGTATAGGTGAGCAGTTGTTTTTGTCAACATACATGAGAAAGTAATACATTCCATAGGCGTTTAGAGAAGAGAAAGAAAAATGCAGATTGGATAAACAGAGAGATTTGAAGTATTAAAAAAAACTCAAGAACTGGGGAAGGATGGCTCAGTCGGGAGCAAGATCATAAGTAAAAGCCCAGAGATGAGAATTAAAGACAGAGTAATGAGGACAGGAAGCAGAGAAGCTTGACCCATAAGGCAAGTGCCTGGCTGGAAGCAGAGAGAGGTGGGCGAGCAGTGCCGGGGGCCCAGAGAAGATGGGGAGGTAGGCTCAATGGGGCGGCCAACTGAGAACCGAAGGTGCTTGGGGTAGTGGAAGCACAAGATGAAATTGGTGATTTAGGAAGATGAGTTTGGCAATGGTGCGTGGAATGAACAGGAGGCTGAAGAGAATGAATAAGGGAAATTTTATTTGGTGTAGATGGGCGTGCACAACCAAGGAGCAGCCAATTTTACAGTTTTCAGGGGCATTATGAAATCAGAAATAACCCAGGGCATTCCTGGGAGCAGGAGCTAGTACTTTTTAACATTGTGCAACCCAACTTCAAATCCTGTCCACACCCTGAGACACCAGCTCCTGACAACTCAGTTCACCAACCCAACAGAAAATAGCTAGGAGGCATCCGCTGAAAGAGGGATGTTGTTAATAGGGCAAAATCACAGAAAATGCAAATGATGAAAAAAGTGTTGGCACTACACAAGCACATTACTACATTTAGTAGCATTCAAAGACACTTAAGTCATTTCCTTAGGAAGCTCTATTTGGCCCTTTTTCAATTCAGAGTGGCATTTTTATTATCATAACTGATAGCAGGTGTTTGTAGGAAATCGATTAGTATGCAGGGATGGAAATTACATTTTCCAAATGAATTGCATAGTCTGCAAGATATGCTGAAATCTGTGTAGCAAAATGCAAGCAGCTATAAAGCATGTGCCAGCGGCATTATTTAAATAAATTATCTGAACATAAATACATATAGGAAAGTGCACCATCCATTATTTTAGGGACTCTTATAAGCCTATGGAATGGCAAGGCTCAGTGTTCAGCCAAATGACCACTGAGCCTGCCAAGTGGGATATAAGGCTGTTTGCATTCCTGGAATAAGAATGCAGGATTATTACATTAAAAAAGAAAGAGAGGAAGGAAAGAAAAGAAAGAACAACTGCATTTCTCTCCCAACCCCCCCTCCCCAATCAATACCAGAGACAACCCTGTCATCATTTTTATAATTGGGGTATTAACTGACTTACATTCCTGATTAAATAATTTCAAGGTTGATATTTAAAAAAAAATCTTGGTCATTCATGTGGCAGCAAAGGGGTTATCTCTTTAAGGGTGAGAAGTCACATATTGACTCCACTTAACTTTAGGCCACCTGTTTGTAAACATTAGTCAGCATCCTGCTGCCTGCTTCTGCCCCTCAGACAAGGCCACCTGCAAGAGGCTACATTATGTTTTGGGTTTTTTTTTTTTTTTGGCTCAACTCTAACAGGAAAAAATAAAACTCCTAATAATTTCTGACTTCATGTGATTTCTGTGTGTTAAAAATTCAGAAACTTGAAAGATCAACTCTTATTTTCCCCTCTTTTTCTCTTTATTCCTCTCTCTTCCCTCCACAGGAGTACCAAAATAAACATTTTGATAAATATGTCATCAAGCCTCCATGACAAAATTTACCCTTAAAAACTGAACAAGAAATTCACTCTTCAGATAAGTAGTAGGATTAAAAATAAACTCACTTTATATTATCTTTGGGTCAGAATCTCTAAGGAATGCACTTGGTCCAATAAATGGAATATTTAGCTAAAAGACAACATGAGTAGATTACCAATTTTCAATTGAGAAAGGAATGCAATTAGACATTCTAAACGTAAACTATACTATACATAATTAAATCTTCCTTTAGTGATTTTAATAACACTGCTGAATCTAGTGGTGTCTCTGGTAATAATCAATTACTTCGCCAACCAACCATTTATTGAGAAATGATTGCAAAGAGCTCTGGCATATACAAGAAAGATAAAGGCAATTATAGTTATGTATTTACACTTGCTCAGTACTTTAGAAAAATTCTGGATTTTATAACTTTCTGATTTAAAAGCGAAATAACACCTGGGTTCCATCCCCAGTACCACAAAAAAGTAAAATAAAAAAATTTGGAAAATTTGCCAGATAAAATTAGTACATTAAAAAATTAACCAGTAAAGTTATCAAAGTAACACTAGTATATGAAAATTAACCCAAATAGTAAATTGCACTGAAGAAAAAGTTCAAAGGTATTATGTAGCATCTTGTTGTATTCTTTACTAGTATCTATAAGCCATTATTCTTTACATTAATTATGGTCAATGTGACCTCCTCCTCCATCTACTATATTACTTACTGTGTTTCCATGGGAACAGATAATGGCATGCTTAACTTCTTTAAGTAAATAATCTGGCGAAAGCCTTGAAATCTCTCTCTTACCAGCCTGAGCCAGACTCAGAAAAATAATTAGCAATACAAGAAAAATGTAAGTTATTTTGGGTTATGTCCCAGTAAGCTGACAATATGCTAATATCTTTTTCATGCTCAGGCAAAATGTAACTAAATAATAAAACACTTTTAACATATTGTTGCTAGCAATATCTGGATTTTTCCAGAACTGTTAGTCTTTGTGTCTTTGGGGAATGCTGTGTTTAACATTCTCCCCCTACTTTGCCAGATGTCTCCTAGAATACTGGGAAGATGCTATATTTCTTTCCCACGTGTAAAGAAAGTCATATTGAAATATCATTGGCCGCTGCCCAGGTAGGCAATTGTACTGACAGATCTAGAACACAGGAGGATGGGCTCAACGGCTGAAAGATACACCCCACGATATCTGAGAGCCTTCCAGGGCCCCCTCTTCTGCCACTACTGCACCTTCTATGAAACAGAACTGTAGTTATAGCCCAGTGACTTGGGGACTCTCTCGAGGATCCACCTGTTTCCTGAATTCTCAACGTTCTCTTGGGATGCCTGGGCTCTCCAAGTGCTGTTCTGCGGGAGAGACATGCTGTGCATCCAAACTCATGCTTCTCTGCATGATGTGCCGTTACTCCTGAGAGGTGACAGTCCAAGGGGTGGCCAAGTGACTAGTTCTCACTATCAAGAGTGGGGAGGAGTGAAGTGTAATTCCATCCAGGGTTTCTTACTCTGACTCTTGAGAGTTCCTGCTACTGACTTGAGTCTTTGAGTCACCACATCAAGGAAAGGGGCCTTGGACTGTTCTGTGGCTCGGGAACAAATGCTATGTGTGTGTGTGTGTGGGGGGGTACTGGGGAAGAAACCAGAGGCATTCTACCTCCGAGCTACACCCCCAGCCCTAATTTTTATCCTTTATTTTGAAACAGAGTCTCACTTAATTGCAAAGGGCCTCACTAAGTAGCTGAGGCTCTGTGAACCATGATCCTCCTGTCTCAGCCTCCCAAATGCTGGGATTACAAGTGTGTGCCACCACACCCAGCTCAAATGCTCTTTTTTAAAATTATTGGTTAAGCCACTGATAATTTGGGATTGAAGTAAACAGCTACTGGCGTTACTCAAATACAATGTACTTCAGACAATGGCCTGCATCAAAATCTCCTGGAGGGCAGACTAAAACACATATCCAGGCTCCACACTCAGGGTTTCCAGCTCCAGGTGTCTAAGATGAAGCCTGAGCATCAGTATTCCTCCAAGTACCCAGGTGATGCTGGTTCTGGTGCCAGGACTGCATTTGAGAATCTGTTTGTTGCATCTCCTGGTCCCTCATCGGGTTTGGTCAGGTTGTTGGGCAAACCCTTTTTAAGATACAAGAAGCCAGGTGTACCTCTTGTCATCCTGGTTTTATTTTGTGGCTTATTTTGTATGTAGTGCAGCTCCCTGCTCTCTGTACCTGTAAAAGCAATCTTGTACCACTGCTGTGCCCGGGACCCTGACCTAGCCTTGCCCAATTCCCTCAGCACCTCCTGACAGGGTTAGTGGAAAGTTTGGGCAAAAGGCACAGGCACCACTGCTTTCCTCCCACAACTCTTCCTAAAACAGTAGTCGAACTTAAATAGTGGTAGTAATAATAATGATCTCTTATGTGTCAGACCATGGGATAAGTGTATCATTTACACAATCTCCATCTCCTTTCCCCCTTAAGGAAACATGGCACAAAAATATGATTATTACTCCTATTTTACAGGTAAAGGAACTCAGTATCAGAGAGACAGAGGTAGCTCGGCTGGGCTGAGGTCCAGGGTGTGACTCCAGAATCACATTTTGTGCCATAATGCCATTGGGTGGCCAAGGTGCACATGTGAGCTATGGCATGAGGAGAGAGGAAACCAGGGATCCTTCTGTGGTGGCTGGTTTGTTCCTAATACAAGTAAAACATTCTATATCTTGCTCTGTTTGGGAAGGTTCTGGTAGAGAGAGGCTCTGCTATGAAAGTAGAGAGGACCATTCAATTTAAAAATAAACACATGTGTTTTTTGCAGGGCAAATTTGGAGGTTACTCATGGGGAAGTGAAACTCACCCTTGGAAGTCTGGATGCCTGAGTTGAGGCACTTGGGATCTTTTTTCCTGACTGTTGTCTTCTGAGATGGCATCAGTGATACCCACTAATCCCTGAGCCCCTCATACTGATCTCGGGACTTCCCCAAAACCAAGGTAGAACATCACCCATCCATTGGAGTTCATCTACAAGATGCTTTTATAAGTATCTGTGCTTTAAGTTAAAAGGTGGCAGAAACCCTTCTTCCTGGAGCTCTGACCTCCCACAGAGCTGATGAGGGCCAGAGACAAGGGCCAGCCCCACCATAGAAGACTAAATGAAGGACCTGGGTACTAGGGACTCCATGCCTCTAGCGGCAGGGCACAGAGCTGGAGGGCACTGTGGGATATTCGCTCAACAGCCAGTCTTCCACTATATCATCTCCTTTAATGCCAACAAAGTACAATTGATCTGCTTTTCAGTAACACCTGTATCCCACTGAAGCAGCAATCTTCCCTCAAATTGCTCATGGAAATTTTTTTCTGCTACATTTTTGCAGGATTATTATTATTACAACTTAGCATTGACATAACATTTTATGTTTGTGGTGTGTATTATAGCCTGCACATTAGCTATTATTAGGGAGAGCCAAACAGACACACAAGGCACTGTCTATTTCCATCTTTGTGTGAGGCTCATGGAATAAGGGTAATTTGGAGAGTGCAGGTAAGCTACAGCCTGTTATTATAACGGCTGCGATGGGAGTCTGGAGGCATGACCGGCAGCAAGTGACTCAGAAAAAAAACTCCCCTGTCCCTCCCCCGACCTGGCTCTTCCTAATGAAGTTGTCTGCACCAGGGGCAGGCCTGTGAGGTGCAGCAGGGCTCCTGACACTGCAGAGATCCACACTGTGCTGGATCGTGTTACTACATGTATTGTTATCCTCTGATACCCTTCTACTCCGAAGCGGCCCCATTTTCCTCAGAGAAAAATAAGCAAAAGAAAGAGGCACGCTCACATCTTCCAATAGCGGGCCAGGTCTCTCATTTCAAACCCAGAAGGATGCAGTCAGGTGCAGGATGTCTGTAGAGTTCTCAGGGAGACAGGGTGCTCTATACTCCTGCCCAGCCCACAAGAACAGCTGCAGATATGGGGCCAGCTCTCCCCACACTGGGGAGGCAGAGGCAGTGGGAGAGAGCAGAGGCAGCACTGGCTACCAGGTGGGAGAACTGTTTCCAAGCAGGTGGAGCCTCCCACATGGCTCCCACGTGGAGAAGCGAGAGAGTAGTCCTTGGGGAACTACCTTAACAAGGACCCAGCATGCTTGTTTTCTTTACTTTTAAATCCCTATTTTGATTTTTCTGCCCTAGGACTACTATTTTTCTACCATCTGAGGATTTAAAGATTTTTAGGACAATCAGCCTTAGCTAGACCAAGAGAGAGCACAAACCGACCCTGGCCTTGGCACATGGTCTGCCCTGGGCCACGGCTGGGGAGCACCCCTCACCTTGCAGAATGGCTTCCTTAGCCTTTGGGGACTGGATTCCCATTTCCTAGTGATTTTCTAACTTTCTTGCAGTCTTGTCTTTAACTATAGTTTATGGACCTGCTTTCATTCATTTTTCCCAGTGGCTTTTCTGTTACAGACCTTCTCTCCAGATTGTACCCATCCAATGTTCCAAAGTGGCCTTCGGGGCTTCTCTTCCTTTGGCTGGGGCTTTCTTGCATTTCATGCATCTGCCCACCTGTTCCACCCCGAATGCTACTTACTGCCTCTCTTCTGAGGATATTGCGACTGAATGCTTTCATAAATCCTCCAGGCTAGGTCTCCAAAGTACATTGTTCTGATCTACTTGGATGTCATCATGTATTACTTCGCTGTGCCATATTTCTGCCATGACAGGTTTGCGGCTTGCACCCAGGAGAAACCAAGTGGAACCTCTGTCACTGATGGCCCTGGGCTGGGGCCCTCGGGCCAGCTCCTTGCTGCAGGAAAGGGGCCCCTCCTGTGTGCAGGGGCTCCTGCTCCAGCCACTGCGTGCCAAAGGCTTTTCTCCTTGGCGAATGCCAACATACCTGCTTTTCTCTCTCCCCACTGATGGATGAATAAAAGAGTTTCTGGTTGTTGTTTTAGAGTCAGAGGAATACAGTAATATTAGCCTTACATTACATTTCTGGGCTACATTACTTTCCCCACCCAAGCAACTTTTTTCTAGGTAACCAGAGGACACGCCCCGTGCATCTGGGACAGACCTATTGAGGACAGTTCTTCACCTGGCTCGCCCATGCTGCCCTTGAAGTACTTCCCTTTCAATTTCCCTTTCTTTGGTCCTTTACTATTGCCTCTGTGGGTCACTTCCTGCCCACTGCATTGTTTCTTCTTTTACTTCTTTCTTATATATTCTCATTCTCACATTTCAGCACCACTACCTGTTGCCGACAGCCATCAACCCTCATGCTACAGACCAGTTTTCCATCCTGTGTGCATCAGAAGCACCTGGGAAGCATTTTAATAGCATGCCCAGTAATTGACCCCAGGGCCCTGGCATTTGTAGGGTTCTCCAGGTGATCACCATACGCAGCCAGGCTGTGAGTCACCCCTTAACCCATTCTGTTATCGCTCACTAGTATTAGTCTTCCACATTACCGCTGTTATCTGGTATTTGCAAAATGCCACCAAATCCCTTCTTCCAACCTCATGAAGGAATTCAAACCAGGAACTTTATGTTACTGCTAAGAGAGGTGAACTTTGGAGAAGGGACACCATTAACCTAGATGCTAGAAAAATCACTAAGATACTTCTAGGAGCGTCTGATTTGGTTAGGCCTCTCTTCAGGGACTCTAAACGCTTCTGCTGAAGACACCAGTTCTCCTGTAGGCTCTTTCTCAGGGTCATCCTCATGCTTACATGACCCAGATGGCCCTTTGTTTAGAAGAGAGCAGCCAGGTGAGGGTGGCAGCCCTCAGGCAGGCCCAAAGAGTAGGAAGATATGACAGTATGCAAAGATATATCTTCAAAACCCTTGACGTTTAACCCATGCATACAGCTTCAGTTCACATTCTTCCACCAGACACATCTCCTTAGGACTTCTTTTTATCCCCAAAGTTTGAGTGCCTCAAAACCGAGCCTCAGTGAATTCGTCATCTGTCTTCTCTGAGTCCTTGAGCAGGGAGGTCCACACATTTTATAAACTATCTAGATGGCTAAATTATAGCATTCTTTTCCCTTGGAAGAGATTCTTCAGACATTAAAACCCACTTCATATTGAACATAACCTTTCTCATATCACCACAAAAAAACAGTTTTTGCTTTGCTCATTAAAACGATTTGTTTTGAGTTTCTGATAAGTCTAATTTTTTAGGTAACAATATTTTATTCTTACCAGCAACTCCTTACAAAGCCCCGCAAGTGCTGAGGCACCAGTTAAGCTCTATTAATCAGACACTAAATGCTTTTAAACAGCTCTACCTCTTTTTCTAATTGAGAAATAGAGCTGTTTAGGCAAGTTTATGAGGTGACCTTGATTAAATTAAAGAGGTCAGGTTTGGAACAGACTTCAAACCCATATTCAATGATTTTTAAAAAATGACTTCCTTCCAATTAAGCAGGAATTAGCATGAAATATTTTGTTTCTGAAAGGTTAAAGGAATTCCTCTGAGAAGGCAGCTCTCTTGTTACTAGCTTTTTATTGAACATGAGAGAGAAAGTGCTATGGATAGTTTTATGGAGAATGCTTTGTTAACACGAAGCTGACAATACGGCATCAATTATCATATTCCTTAGGAGCCTAAATGTCATATAGAAGGGGCAAAAAGTCCAATTTAAATGTTAATTTCAATTCCAAAAGCTCAAAGACCTGACAACTTTCAATTGCTCAAAAAAGAAAAAAAAAACATAAGAATAAAAGAAAAGAAAAAAAGATATACTTTCCTCTGAAGTAATTTCACCCTAGTTTTAGTTTCAAATGTCACCTTACTTATTTCTGAATTCTTCTCTTGGTTGCATCCCTTCCCTTGTCATATTCCCAGAGGTTTCAATGACTTGAAAGGACATCTTATTCTTCAGGCCTTAAAGAATCACACATCAAGTCTCTGATATGTAATTAGGGAAACAGGATTCCACAAAGGAGTGGGGGACCAGACGCATGTTGCATTTTGGGAATGACTGGGAGTTTCTAAGCAGCAGTGGTCCTAGGAGAAATGCCAGATACGCTGTTCTGCTGCCCATGTTCCTGTTGCCATCAACCTTAGAGACAGGAGTTCTCTGTAGGAGTTCCTATGGGTCTATACCGGGGCAAGTTAGAAGGATGTTAGAGAAAGAAAAGCAGCTTTGAGATTTACTACAAGTGACTAAACCTCCATGAGACCTCTGGGTCCTTACCTGAAAAATATGGTCAGTACTGTGAAGATTACCTAGATAACAGAGCATTCGGGAGGCTGAGACAAGAGGATCACGGTTCATGGACAGCCTCAGCTGCTTGGTGAGGCCCGTTGCAACTCAGTGAGACTCTGTTTCAAAATACAAAATAAAAAAATAGGGCTGGGGATGTAGCTCAGAGGTAGAATGCCCCTGGGTTCCATCTCTAGCACTGCAAAATAATAACAACAACAACAACAACAACAAACAACAACAACAACAACAACAAGAAGTAATAGGGTATTTTTTTTCCTTTTGGTCCAAAATGAAAACAAAAATCCCCAAAGATGTGATTAGCTTGTTCAAATTTGAATTTACCAGGATTCATCTAACAAACTCTTATCTACCTACTATGTACCCTGCAAAGGTCTTAACTTATGGAGAGAGAATCTAGCTGACCTGTAAGGAGCCCTGGGTGGGAGATCCTCCCTTCTCAGCATGCATGCACCTTCATTTGCTTATAACAAACAAAAGCTTCTCTAGGGCTGACAGAGGTCAGGTGAACAGACTGACATTTCTCAGATATTTTAGCTCTCGTAATTCTTTCCATGGGTGTTTTTCATGGATTCCCAATATGGGTGATACCACCCTGTGGGAGATGCCGGACCGATTCAGGGAAGCAGTAGTAGCCTGATGTGCAGCTGGGGGCATTAGATAAAAATAAGGAGGTAGTGGAAGCACCCAGGAGGGCACTGAGTTTTTTGTTTGTTTGTTGGTTGGTTTTCTGAAAGAGGTGGTAACCCAATAAATTTAGTAATCTATGTTAGCTTCCAGCTGTGACTTTGACAGCACAAAGAACAGACACTGTATGGACCCATGCGCCAATCCTATTCCTGGAAAAGGAGGACTGATGACATGCTGCCAGGATTTTTAATGAATTTCATCACTGCTTTATATTATGGCATTGTTTAAGACAATTTATGGAGGCAAAGATCTAAGGGTAACAAAATGGATAACTTTACAGTACTCACATTATATAAACTACACGAAAAAGTCTGGTATACAAGTGGAGATATTTCATGAACTGACTGGTAAATCACTAAAAGAATAAAAAAAAAATTCATCCTACCTCCCCCTGAAATTGCCAAATATAGCTAGTAGATTAAGTTGTGCCTGAAATCATGTTATCACAAAATCTCAATACAGACTTTTTATATTTATTCAGCAACTCAACTGATTATTGTTGGGGGATACAAAAATTCAATTTTTTTCTCATTAAATTTAGAACTTGGGGTGAGGAGGAGAAGACATATTACTTCCAAGCCCTCTTCCAGACCAAACCTTCTCTGAGTCTGTGAAACTCAATAAGATTGATATTATTATAGATGTTCTCCCTCATACTTTTATTTTTTTTAAAGATAAATGGAGAGGTACATCTCATAAAGCAAAGCCCCAGGAACAGGGAAACAGGGAGAGGCACTTCAATAAGTCTTAAAATTAGATGTTGAGTAAATAAACGGATAATCTCCAGGTAGGTTCTCCTAGGTCCTGGGGGTGTAGAGAAAACAGGGTAAGATGGGAAGTCAAAGGGTTGCTAATGCAGCTCAGCTCATTTCAGACCTACCATTAAATGTGTACCTGTGTTTTGATAAATACCTTTTTCTTTTTATCACTTTGGAGAGTTAGAAAATAGAGAATGTGGGCTGTGACACTGTGTTATGTTCAGATATAGAATGCCCTGAAGAGCTCATGAATTAAGCTCAGGGCTGACATATTTAAAACACAGAATTGTAATGTCGTAAGTAGACAAATCCATTGTAATGGATTTACTGGGTGGTGACCTAGGCTGCTGAGGTGTGGTTGGAGAAGGTGGGTCCCAGGGGTTGTGGCCTTGGGGATTGTGTTGTGTCTTTGAGTCTCCTTGCTTGCTTACTTGCTGTCTCTTGCTTTTGGCCTCCAAGTTGTGAGAGCAGAGTCAGTGTCTCTGTCTGTCTGTCTGTCTGTCTGTTTGTTTCTCTCATTCCTGCTTCCATGTCCTGCGATGGGAAAACACTGGCTTCACATCACTAAACCTGAAATCTCCAATAAACCATGGGAAAATAAATATTTCTTCCTCTAAATTGTTAGGTCAGGCTTTTTAGGATTATAGCTGTGAGATTGCTAACTGAGACACGGTGCATGTGGTATATCCAAGGAAACGCGTGACATGGCACTGCTCATTCCCAACCGACTTCACCTCTTCCAAGCATCTCTTCTTACCTAAAGCCATACAGCATACTGTACTTTGAGGAAACAAATATCAATCATTTAGAAAAGGGAATGTGACAAATTCCTGAATATTTTTAAAATCTGGCATTACTCTCTAAATAGGCTTGAAAGTAGTTTTCTGGGTACACTGCCTATGTTGAAGAAATCTTTCTCAGTAACAGACAATTATGAGAAGGCTAAGCAGAAGCCTCATTCAGCTCTCACTGGATCAGCATTTTAAGGTGATAAATGTCTCCATCACCTTTGCCTCTGAATGGCATCATGGCTTCATACACATAGCAGGTGATCAAAACCCTTGGTTGATTTTACGTGGTCACTGACTCTTATTATGTTACTTAAGGTATTTCAGAACAATTCTGGAATCTTTTTCCATGAAATTCAGTAGCATCATACAAAGGCCATTAGCCTGAAAGAAGGAAGCTAGTATTGAGTTCTAAATTTTTCCACTTAATTAAGTTATAACTTCTTATAACTTAACATGCATTTTCCTATTAGTGAAGAAAGGAAGAAATTGTACAAGATTTCTGAGGTCTTTTCCGTATTCAAAGAGCCACACTGTTGCCATCTCTCCATGGTTCAGCATTTCTGCCTGGTTTATAACTTGAATTATTTCTTGGATCTTTCATTTAAAGTTATACAAATATGATCAGCTCTTGGAATAGAAAATACTAAAAGGATGTGATCTGGCATGGTAGGCATATTATGTTAAGTTCAACGTGGAAATTCTCTAAAGCAGGAGAAAGCAATTAAACTTCTATCATCTAATACTAGTTGTTACTACTTTTGACTTGTGAGAATGATTGAAAATGGTCAGGAAGTAATCCCTTGCCAATATTAACTTTACCAAAGATGCTCTTAGGTCATTTTAAAATTAATATTTATGATAGTCTTATTAAAATCATACCTGTACCTACTGTGATATTTTGGAAATGTACAAAGAAGAATAAACAAAAATGACCAATAATCACACTTTCTGGAGACACTCTGAATATTTTGACCCACACCATTACAGATGTTCCCTTAATTTACATATTGTGAAAATAACACATATACAAATACAAATTTGGAATTATTTGTGCATGATGACCTGTAACTGCTTTTATTACTTAGAAATATATTGAGGACCCTCTTTCATGCCATTGTGGGGTCTTCTAAAACATGATTCTTTTTCATGGATGTTCATGAATATACCATTAATTAATCAATAGCAAGTGTTAAATATTTACATGGTTGAGCCTGATGTGGTGGCATGTGCCACCAAGTATCTATAGTCTCAGATACTTGGGAGGCTAAGGCAGGAGGATCACTTAAGCTCAGAAAGTCAAGGCCAGCCTGGGCAATGGCACAAGCAAGCCACCTCAAAAATAAACAAACAAACAAATAATAAATATTTACATGTTTCTACAGTAATTCCAAGGGCTAAAAATTTAGACGACTGTTTCAAGTTGAATGACTGACCCAACATGTCCAAACTAGAAAGGCAGGGCCTCTGGGATATAGCAGTTCTCAAAGTCAGGGGGGTTCCTCTCTGTTCCCTGCCTGAAACACTACAATTAATAGATTCTATCTTGTGGCTTTGGTCTCCAAAATGCTTCTCTTTCTTTTCTGCTAGTGATGAGGAATGAGGAGTCCCAACAAATTTTTCCTTCTCTAGAAACTTCCCCAAAGGTTTCACACCTTGCATCCTGAAACGGGGAAGAAGAGTTGCTGAGCACTTAGCACTTCTACAGTGTCAAGGGCATCCAATGGAGGACAATTGAAGGCTCTAAGCTGTTTCTACATAGGAGAGCTAACTGCAATCATATTTTTAATATTTCTATAAACTTCTGCTGGGTGTGGTGGTGCACGCTTGTAATCCCCGCGCTTGGGAGGCTGAGACAGGAGGATCACACAGGTTCGAAGCCAGTCTCAGCTGCTTAGTGAGGCTTTCAGCAACTTGGTGAGACCCTGTTTCCAAATAAAATATAAAATGGGTCTGGGAGTATAATCTGGAGCTAGAAAGCCTCTGGGTTCCACCCCTAGTAACACCAAAAAAATAAAAAAAATAAAAAAAATAAAAACTTAAAAAAATTTCTATAAACTTCATTTTCCAGGATTTCTAAGTATGAGATATAGATTATGCAATAACAAGAGAAACTTTTGAGAAAAGAAAGAAAAAAGAACTTATTTTATTTTATTTTATTTATTTATTTTTTGCAGGTCTGAGAATGGAACCCAGGGGCATTCAACCTCCAAGCTACAAGCCCTTGCCCTATGGTTTTTAATTTTTTATTTTGAAACCGGGTCTCACTAAGTTGCAGAGGGTCTCACTAAGTAGCTGAGGCTGTCCGCAAACTGTGATCCTCTGGTCTCAGCCTCCCAAATGCTGGGATTATAAGCATGTGCCACCACGCCCGGCTTAAAGTACTTATTTTAAAGCCTTTTTTTCATTAGTTATGTTGCTAACTGGAATTCTACAAGACATCCTCTGGTCAAGGTCTAATAACTTTATGTCATCAATTGTGTTTAGATGAACAATGCAGTCTAAAAGCAGAGGAGAATTAGGACAATGTTGTTCATCACCAGCACATCACAGTGCTAAGAAGTTGGTAGAAGTCTATGTTTTAATATGGTCTAGCATTGATTTTTTGGCCAATGTCCCCCTTTAACAACATTATAGTCACACTTCAAGATTTTAGATGGAAGGATATAGAAGAAAATCAATAGATACTATATTTCCACTACCAACTGGCCCACATATCTAAAGTTTCTCAGCCATGCGCACATTTAAGACATGCTCTTGGGTGGGCTGGTCCAGTTATAAGGCTTTTAGCAACATCAGGCATTCATTGTGAGACCCTCAAAGATTTTAGCTTCCCTACTAATGCCAAAGAGCCCATGATCCACAAGGAATACATGCTCATCTGTTCTATATTCTCTACTTCATCAATATATTTTAAAAAGCTTTTGTATAAAAAAAAATTAGCTGGGTGTGGTGGCTCATGCTTGTAATCCCAGCATTCAGGAGGCTGAGACCGAGGATTGTGGTTCACGGACAGCCTCAGCTACTTAGGCCCTTCACAACTTGGTGAGACCCTGTTTCAAAATAAAGAATAAAAAATATGGCAGCAGGTGTAGCTTGGAGGTCGAATTCCCCTGGGTTCCATCCCCAAACCTGCCAAAATAAATAAATAAATAAATAAATAAATAAATAAATAAATAATAATAATTAAAAATTACTTGTCATATAAGGAGGCTTGTCTGAAACCCAAATCATGAAGAATTATTATTAAGCTTTAAGAAATACATAGAAAAATATTTTTATAGCTAAGCTGTACCAAAGAAATAAAGTAGTAACCAAAAAAATTCTTCTGTAATGTTATAACTAAAAGTTTTATTTTCTTCTTTCCTCATCATTCTTAACCATTAGATTTTTAAAAATAGCCAGGTTTTATTTTTAAGTGAAAAATGATTTTTTAAAATTTAAAAATGCTACATACTGCTAGAGGGCAATAGGTTAACCACATCAAAATGTTTTCTATAAGCAACTGCTAGAATCAAAGATGAGCATTTGACACCGTACAACAACAGGAAAAAGATAATTCCTTTCTCATAATTAGAAATTGTTGCTGACAGTTTACAAACTGAAAAGGAAAGTCAGGAATACATGCTCCTAAGATATTTGCTCCCATGCTTGGGGTGGGGGGGGCAACAACGTACAAACTTACCAGATTCTGTCATCTAAACTTCTTAAAAATATTCTGATTTTTTCCAGAAGTTTTGCACTTAAATTCCAACAACACCGTGTTAATTTTGCTCAAATGTGAGCTGAAAACATATTTTAACATCCTGTCAGGGTGAGATGCTAAGAGTGTCGATAAAATGACACTAAAATAAATGTAAATTTAGATTGCTGTTACAAGTGGCTGCTTGGCTCTGGGAGATGCTAGGTTGCTATAGTGTTTTCCATAGCAACTTTGCATCTTATTACATAAATATTCCCTCAGTGTCCTTAAAGTATGCTAAGGAAACAGGATTAAATCTACTCTCCTGTGTAATGGTCCTGCATCAAGCCTTTCCAGAATGAAATGCCCAGGAAACATAATAAACTGTAATCTAGATAATGGTGTTCCTGGCGGATGGAGAAGCACGGACCA
Source organism: Muscardinus avellanarius (assembly GCF_963383645.1). Lineage (NCBI taxonomy): Eukaryota > Metazoa > Chordata > Mammalia > Rodentia > Gliridae > Muscardinus > Muscardinus avellanarius. The sequence goes on along the minus strand of NC_137787.1, from coordinate 147,369,297 downwards.
ATGTGGGCTGTATGCAGGAAGCAGTGCTGTGACCACAGATGCTACTCACCAGGCCTTTGTCTGACCTGTTTTCCCAGGTCAAGGCCTTTTCAGCTATCCCTTTGTGAAGACTGGCTGCTAACTTTCTCGCTCCCCTCTGCTGCCTGCCAACTGCCCATCAGCCCTGGCCTTCCACCAAGCTCAGTGGGCTCCTGGTGCAGGAAGCCAGGGCATGCAAGAACCAGAGATGGTTCTGCAAAAGCAGCTAGGAAAATGGGCCATAGGGGGATCCACCCAGCTCCATCTTGGAGATGACCAAGTGTGTGGGTTATTTAAGAACCTCAGCTAGGGCTCCGCTGGGTTTTATGGAGTGAATAATAGTGGAGAGTTAGAACACCAGGGAGAATCCTTGGTCTCCTAGTTACAATGTAATTTCAGCAACATGGGTCAATTTTACACAAAATGCATGCTTATGGGAAGTCTGTGTGCCTATAAGAGAGACATCATAAAATATGGCAGGGTTGGGATGAAGTTTAGGCTGGAAATGTGATTTTACAAAACAGATAAACAGTTTGGTTAGGCAGCAGGAGGGCTCCCATTTAATAGGAATCCTCTGCTACAGGATCAATTTAATAGCAGCTGTCTCCTTGCATTGAAAAAGTAAAAGTAAAGCAATTTATAGAAAAAATGATTTCTACATTTTTTGGAAGCATGTACATTATGGAAAGGGAATTGTCACTGTACATAAAATCAGGGAACTGAAAAATTGACCCAAATAAACATTTATTTGAATTTCTTTGCCAAAGTTGGAGAGAGAGAGAGAGAGAGAGAGAGAGAAGAGAAGAGAAGAGAAGAGAAGAGAAGAGAAGAGAAGAGAAGGGACAGGCCTTAGCTCCTGCAAACAAAGCTGTATTTCAAGAGTTTAGGAAGGAATCAGTTACTCAGTCTCCTTGAAGATTTCTATCACCATCTTTAAGCCATGTTAGTGAAAATAATCGCATTTTCTTCTTTGGCACTTGGGTTCCCAGAAGACATTTGGCTGTGGTTGAAGGGAAAGTGCTTGCTTTCAATTTGGTGGTCACTGTTGGACACACCACTGTTCTACTTTCCTTTCAGGAGGTAATGTCCCAAGCTGTCACTACTTGGGGAAATAGCTTGTTCTTCCAGGCCTGCTCTCAACAGTGGGGGCCTTGCTTTCCATGAGGGGAGCTTGGACCCTTGCAGGTGACCTCTGCCCGAGCCATCCCACTTTCCATGTGTGAATGCTCTAGTCCCTCTGACAATTTCTGAGCCTTCCCATAGTAGCCTGCTTTAGATTACTCAGTACTTGCTGCAAGAAGGCCTGGAGTGGCTGCTAGTGGCATGGCCTTTTTTAGTGGCCCTTCAGTTGCTGCAAGACTCTAGTCTGGCATTTAGTAACTGTCTTCTGTGGCTAGATGGTGCCAGGGTAGCAATGAACCTTCATGAAAGCTCCTGCCTGATTATGATATCCTTGTTGGACATCCTTTAGGATCCTTCAGAGGCATGATCATGTAGGAAATAGTCCTGGTATTCAAAGACATCAAAGGTCAGAGAGAGCCTTATTTTCAATAATTTTTTACCCTAAAGTGTCCAGCTACATATAAAGCTATTTAGACTGAATACTACTAATTCCAACTGACCTTGAGTGAGTCCCTAATTTGACTTAGTTGGCTGAAAGATTTGGAAAATTCTCTATTTGATGTTTTTAGTAAAATAAAAAAAATTCTGTTTCTATGTTGTAGTGAATTTCCATGGAAAACTGACAACCCAGAGAATACTCTTGATGATCAAGAGTACTTGTTCTCAAAAAGTGATCAGAGTTTAAAAGAGGATTAGTTGAAATCTAAAAGCAGTTTTTATTTTTTGGTGTGTATTATGGAATGGTTTAAGGAAGGGTCGTCTATTAAGCAGGAGTTGTTTTAGTTCACTCTTCTAAAATGTATGTTCAATGTACACTCATCAAATACCTGGTGGGCTATGCATGCTGATGGCAGTGTTCATTTTGGTTTATACTAATTTATTGACTAAATTTAGGATGTAACTGTTATTGAGCATTGCACTTTTACTAACTCAAAACGCTTACTCTTTTCAAAAAGCATCTCACATCCTGGATGACAGCGTTGCCACATCCAACTTTTTCTACCTGAGTCACACACCTTTAGTATGAGAAGGTGCTTCGTCTTGTCAATAATTAGAATGATGCCTAGCCAGCACACAGTACTGTTTTGTTTTGTTTTGTGGTACTGGGATGGAGCCCAGGGGCATTCTACGTCTGAGCTATACTTCCAGCTCTAGTTTTTATTTTTTTATTTTGAACAGGGTCTCATTGAGTTGCAAAGGGCCTCACTAAGTAATAGCTGAGGCTGTGTGCCAACAGCAATCCTCCTGTCTCAGCCTCCCAAATGCTGGGATTACAAGTGTGCGCGAGCACGCCAGGCTAGTACTGGGTTTTGAATAAAGTTCTGAACATTTGGGGGAAGGAAACCATCCTTATTTCAACATGCTTCTTAACACTTGTATTTAGATTTGATCAGAGTGAATGTTTTTAGGGTGCTTGTCTCCCTCTTGGCTTTTGAGGCAAAGGCATCGGGAACATTGATACCAGAGGAAGGGGAATGCACTGTGGACGTCATCAAACACTTCCGGAGCACTTATGGGAGGAGGCCCGGGGCCAGGTGCTGGAGGACAACTGAGTAACAAGCAGAGCTAACACTTTCCAAACACCTGTTTTGTGCTGGGTATTATTTACAAAACCAGAAATACCTTATGTGTCTTGACACATTTAAACGCTTATAACACTAACATGGATTGAGCTCTGGCATGCCAGGCCTTGCAGTTCAGGACAGACTCCCTCTTTCTTTTCTCTTTTTGCTTCAGTGTATACACTTGGCTCACCCTCACTATCCACCAAGAGGGAAGGGAGCAGAGGGGAAAGAAACAGGTCAGGGAGAAGGAGAGAGGAAGAAAGAGAAGAGAGAGAAGAGAAAGGAGGAACACAGGGAAGGAGAAAGAAGAAGAGACCAACAGGGAAGAGGGAGAGAGACAGGGAAAGAGGAAGAAGGAATGAATGGATCTGGACTTAAAACTCTGGCTTGACTGTAGCAGGAAGCAGACTAATTTGTATTCTTAAAAAATTATCTTCACAGGCTTCAGAGTAGAATGCCTCCTTTCATAAATTGTTCATGATTTTCAAATTTATTAACAAAATTCTTTTATATTTTCATCAGCGTCTTAGTTTTGCTCTGACAAACTCCTTTTCTCTCAAGATTAACCAATGAGGAAGTATGAACTACCCACCCAGAATTATATTATAGCGGTGCTGGGGAATTCTAGCCAAAGACATATTAGAAATTATTTTATGTGGTTAAAAAGATGCAATGAAATATTCTTCATAACCAGAAAAGACATTAAAATGTTTCTTTTTTCTTTTTTCTTGCAGAACTGCAGATTCAACTCAGGGTCTTGCACATGTTTGGCAAATATTCGAGGGCCTTACTAAATTGCTCAGGCTGGCTTCCAACATGAGACCTTTTTATCTTACCTTCTTATCTCAGCCTCCTGAGTAGCTGGGATTACAGGCATGTACCATCACATTAGCATGCCTGGATGGCGACCGAGAAAAGCGGGGCTTAAGAGCCCCGCTAACAACCAATCTCCATTACCACAAAATCAGCGCCTTTCATAGCCAGAAAACACCATCACCAGAGAAACATTAGCATGCCTGTTTTTAAAAAGTTAAACCCAAGTTATCACACAAGCCCTTACATAATAAAATGTGCCTTTTCTAGAAACAGTCAATTCTCTCCATCTCCCCTGAAATAAAGCCTTGTATGGCTGGTAGTCTTTGTCCTAGTGGGGATGCCAAGCAAAGTCAGACTCTAGGCCACTGGATTCAGAGCACCTCACAGTCAGGCAGTACCTCTGTAATATTTTCTTCCCTGGAGTTTCTAAGAATTTCTGGGTCTGCTACTTGCCAGAAGTTCTAAGTCAATAGCCCACTAGTCTAGTAGAGAGGACATGGGCAAGGGATTCCTGAAAGGGTGGAGAGTTCTCTTGTTGGTGATTGAATCAGAGGGCCACATTCTGGGAGACCTGCTTCTACGTGGGTGACTAGGAGGTGTAAGTTTGTATGTAAGATGAGCAGTGTGGCGTTTAATAGGATTCACTGAAAGGTGTTTCCCTCAGGCTCTGGGACCTCTGTCCCCTCGTTCCTTGCTTCAAGCAACAGTTAGCTGGGATTTGATTTGTCTGCAGTTTAGTTAAGAGACCAGATGGGATTCCGGCTGACAGGCTGTGCCCTGCACACCCAGAGCTGGAAGAAAAATAACTGCTGCCTTTTGGCAGGATCTTGAGCCCAGTGAATTACAAAAACAAAAAACAAAAAAAAAAAAAAAAAACAAAAGACAAAACAACAACACAACTCTGGTTGCTCTCCTTTCCTTCTTTCTCTTTAATCAGCTCTGCGCTTTTCTTCAGAAACCACATGCCGCGAGTCCTCTGGGCCATCTCATTTGTGAAGGCACAAAAAAGACTTTTAACTGCTCAGGCAACTGAACTTGGTTCTTTCATCTCTTCCCTCAGTACATGGTGAAGAACATGAGCTGTGTTTGTTCATTGATTCTGCTGACCAAGTAACAAGGCTGGCAAAAGTTTTTAAAAGTTCAAACTTGGCTTCATGCTCTGATCAGATGCCTGGAGAATAAACCAAGAGAGGTCTGGGAAGAGTCAAACCCCCAGAGACGATGCTGGCCCCTCTGAGGGAACAGGTCCTTGCCATCTCTGTGGACGCATTTACAGCAGAGGCCAGGCACTGTCCTGTAGGTTTCTACACACTGTGGCTTGCAAGACTTCTCAGTGAGCATTCTATCCAGGGTCATTCTTATTCTAGTCCTATCCTAAGACTATGAAATTACATTTCTTTTTTGGGAAATTGGCAGGTAGTTAAAAGAAATGTCACCGAGTCACCAAGAAAAAAATAAAAAAAGGCATAGGTTCTAATCATAATTTCTGATTGACTCAATTTTTTTTCTTCTTTACCTACCTTGTAAGACTATTAAAAATCCAAGTTTCATATAAACTGGCCCCTCATCTAAAACTTCAAAATGATAAACGTGTTTGGGGTTTTTTTTTGAGAAAAAAATTTTATTTATCTCAAGGTCTCACTGAATTAAGAAAATCACACTAATACTCCCTTCTTTTGACACATTAAGATAGTAAGGCTCATAGAATAGAAATGCTGAGAGAAAAGTGTTTTCCTCAAATAAACAAATCCAAACCCTACAGTAAAACAGTCTTGAGAAATCTGATATCAGCTTAATAAGAGATATGTTGAAACACAGTGCTGGGTTTATATTTCAGACAAAGGATACATAGCTTTGGAAAGCAGTGACATGGTGCCTCCTTGCATGCTAAGCGCCTGAAAGATCCAAAGGAATGGGATTTAAGGATAAAAGCCACATTTTGCTCAGGCGGTGGTTCTCAAACTCCAGTATGCATCAACAAGGATTCCCTGCAGGGCCTAAATCACAGATTGCTGGATCTCATTTCCCCATCCTTAGAAGTTTCAGATTCAGTAGGTCATAGGTGGGGTCTGAGAATTTACATTTCTATTAAGTAACTAGGCGATGGAGGCTGATGCTACCAACTGGGACCACATTTTTGAGAAGCACTGCTTTAATTCATTTTTTCCCATTGCCCCACATGTGTATCACCCATAAAAACTTAAATTGAACCACAAATGTTATCAGTTATGGTAACTTTGAAATAATTATTATGTTTGCAGAAATGAAAACTTAGGGCCTAATGGGTTAAGAAAATTAAAACTACTTCTATATGGCTTGTATGCAGGAGTTTCCTTGAGATCTTTTTAACCACTGTGCAGTCTCGATGGCCTGATCTTTTTGGAATCTTGATTTGGGATTTTGAATGAGTCCAGGGACTATCACCATAAAATATGACACCATAGAATAATGGTTATTTTAAGTTACAGAAACTTAGCAACAAATTTTGGAAGAGGTTTTATTCTGATATTTCCTTGTCTGCTTTAAGTCTTGATCTGCTAAGAAATAGAACAATTCCCTCTGGTCCCTCCCCTGAACTTGAAGTAATTAAACTCATATTGCATGAGGAGATAGAAGTCTGCCACACACCACTGTCTTCTATTTCCATTCCACTCAACATTTCACAGAGAATCGTTTATGCTCTGTTGTCTCTTCTGGGGACCAAGGGATTTTGTCGCAGGCCACTCCATGTTTCTCTAAGCCCATTGAATATCCCTATTACACTAGAAATTTTCTTCATCTTTCATCTTGCCCCTCTGTGAATAAAGAATGCACAAGCTTCTGAATCATAGCCTGGCGAATCATTCCACTCTGTGAATGTGTCTGTACATCACATGTTTGTATATCTTTTCTCCTTCATTAGTCTGCTTATTTTCGGTTCATTTCAGTGAGCTTTCAGTGTGAAGACTTTCATCCCCAGATTTCCACCAACAAATTAGCAAAGGCCCTCTTTCTAGTCACCTGTGATCTTTCTGTTACAAAGCCTAGTACCTATGATGAGAGGGATCAAACCTATATCATCTCTCTAATTCTCTTCTCTGCAGGTTTTTTTTTTTCAGATCCTTTAGACAACATCCTTTTCCTCAGACAAGCTTAGTGTCTTAAGTTTGAATCGGCATTTCACTTGCCTGCTTTTACAACACCAAGGAATTTATATACAATTCAAGGAAGAGTTTTAATCAGCATCTCAGATTAGAGTGCACAGAGCAAGGCTTTATCTAAGGCTCTCTGCTTTTTATAACTTATACTTGCCCCTCACTTGGTACCAAATGGGGCCACCCCTTTGATTACAGGTTAGGTGAACTAGAATTTATTGGGGAAAAAGTCCAATTTTCCAGTATGTTGGCTCAGAGGCTAAAAAGCTTCTTTGGGGATTAAACAATTCCCAAATAAGAAGTACACTGACTGAAACAAAATTTTATCTGCACTTCAGCATCAGCTGTGGCTGCAACCCTCTGGAAAAGGATTTTTATGGGAACAGGCAAATATCCCTGAAAAACATTTCAATAGCTCTGGATCTACTTATGGAGAAACAACTGGGGCAATTTAAATCATGTGTTCTCAAGAAAGAATTTAAAGTTCTACTCGTAAAAGGCAGAGTCAGCCAAAGATGAAAGTGTAGTATGGCTCAAATAAATGTGAGTTATATGGTCATTTCCCAGTACATATTCCCATCTAGATATGAACACTCATTGTGCATCTCGTGGGGGTGTGGCGGCTGTCCGCATTACCTGACTCATCGACTCTCATCTTTTTTGTAGGGCTGTCACAGTTCTCATCATCAGACATTTCCATTTCTTCTTCGCGGCGGATACCCATGAGCTGCTCACTTTGAGCGTTCCTGAGCTCCTGGAATTAGAGGACACGTGAATGTCAGAGTCATGGACACATGCCAAAACAACTTTTCCCAATGGGATTTGGGTATATTATGACTGACATATCGACGTTTAGAATCTGAAATTTTTGTCCAAACGCCCCCTCACCTAATCTAGAATGAAGTTCAGAGGGGAAGAGGGTAAAAGGAAGGCTGAAGGCTTTGGTGCCAGACTTGAGATCAGTCCATTGCTCGCCAATGATTTGTTAGGAGCTCTTCTGAAATTTATTTCCCCTCAATTGAGTCTCTATTTTATTTTATTAAAAGAGAGGGGTGGTAATAACATCCACCTAGCAGAGCTGTGGCAAGGTTTACATTAAAATACCTATTACTTAGCCGATGCATAGTACGGACTACCGCTACTGATTAAAAACAGAATTCTGCACAACAGAATTTTTGCTGTTGTTGTTGGTACTATGAATTTAGGGGTGTTCTACCTCCAAGCTACACACTCAGCCCTTTTTGTTTTAAAACAGGGTTTTGCTAAATTGCTGAGGCTGGCCTTGAATCTGTGATCCTCCTGTCTTAGCCTCCCAGTACTAGGATTAGTGGCATGGGTCACCAGCCATATCTAGCCCAACAGAATTTTTAAAAGGTCTAAGTCTACCTCTGGCCCATGGTGTAACTTTGAGATAATTTCTTCCTATTTATCAGCCTTGATTTGCTCACTAGAATATTGTGATACAAAAGGTTTTTGAAGATGTAATAAGTTAATGCATGTAAGAGCCTTGGTACCATTCTGGACACTTGATTTTCTAACCTGGTAATATTGACTAGTACTATTTCCACATGAGCATAGTGCCTCTGCCTGTGTGTAGTCACACGAACTCACATAATCACACCATTCATGTATCCAAAAATTAAAATTCAAAAGATGTTGGGAAACAAAATAAAAAACAGATGTCTTCTGTGTTATGTTTCACATTATCATATGAGGGTTATGAGTTCTGTGGTAATGGTTGTGTTAGTGTGACTTTTAGAGCCACAGATCTTAGGATGATATTCTACTTTCTCCTCTGGTAAAAGAGTGGCTACAAGCAAGTCATTCAATTTCTTTGAGCCTCTGTCTATTCTCCACAAAATGAAGCTTAATAATAATGATACAAGGCTGCTTGAATGCAATAGTCTATGTGAAATCCCAGTGTAAAAAGTACAGAATTACACAATACATTTTTTTACTACTGAGCCTAAAGCCAGGACATTATAATCATTTATAATAAATAATTAGATCAGCCAGGCTTGGTGACACACACTTGTAATTCCAGCATCTGGGAGGCTGAGACAGTAGGATCCTGATTCGAGAAGAACCTGAGCTACTTAGTGAGGCCCTTTCAACTCAGTGAGACCCTGTTTCAAGATAAAGAATAAAAAAAAAAGGCTGGGGTGTAGCTTGGAGATAGAATGCCCCTGGGTTCCATCCCCAGTACCACAAAAATATTAAATAATTAGATCATTGTTTTCTACTGAGCTATATATTATATATTTGTGAATCCTTTTTTATCCTGTTCTCTAACATGTACTGTCCATAAAAGTCTTAAAACTTTTGATAAGCGATAAGTCTCCATTAGTCTATTTTCTTCCTTTAAAGTTGTTTAAAAGTCAAACTGTTAAAAATAATTTTATAGTAAGACTACGAGTAACATTAAGTTAAATTACTATGCCTAGTGTATCAGTAGCACAATTTAAACATCATTCCAGTGCCCAGCCAACAAAGAGATGTGCATCCATCACTCCATTGTGTAAGGTCTCTCAATTCTCGTCTCTCCTCAGCTCTCAGATTTTAACTGCAGCTTGATGGGAAGGAAGTTATTCATCACTAACAGGATTTGAACAGTCATTTCTGCACTCTGGGTTCATCTGTGTGGAGGACTGGAAAGAGGGACGGCAGAGAGTGAGGTCCAGGGAGGGGCAGTTGGAGGACAGCCGAGAGGCCACTGGGATGACAGACAACGCATCCTGATGTGACCGTGCCACCTATAAGAAAGGTGCCAATTCTGCCTTAAATAGTACCACTGGGTCTTGGAGGCAGGTGTCACATGTGATTAGTGGGGACATTTTTAGGTGGTGGACAGCTAATTTTTCTATTGACAAAGAGTCCAATTCCAAAAGAAGTAGGTTGAAAATACCTGAAATGTGGGAAAATCAGGTAGAAAGAATAAATGAGGCTGAAAGGGCCTGTTGTTTAGTCCCTACAATTAATGACAAACTGTCATCCAGTAGTTGTTTTTCTGGGGAAGGGTGGCAGAAAGGGAAAACATCGGGGGGAGAAAAACTGAGGGTGTTTCCACAGGGTGCCTGTGGTTCAGCAGTAAATCACTAGCACACTCTAATAAATCTGTAGAGGTGTTGTGGATAATTAACAGATGCTGTACATGGCAATGTGGGAAAAAATCAAGCCAATTATCAAGCTTATATGCAACTGAGAACTCGTCCACAATGTTAAATTACCAACTGGTATTTAATCAATTAAGTGACATGTAGGAGAAAAAAATCAAAGGTAATTTAGAGTTCCATTTCTTAATATATACATGAAGAGGTGGTAGAAATGGCAGGAATGCATGAAGACCCTTTACCAGTGGACCTGTGGGTGATACACAGCACCTTTTCCTCTGGAGCATCCATTTCTACCTCCCAGGACCAAGCAAAACAATCAGGCTTACTTAGACCATTGCTATCCTGGGAGCCTTGCTCTCTCTCCAGACAGCACAAGCCTGGGGGAAGGGAGGGATGAGGGAAGGTGGGAAGTGGGGTCAGACCCAGCAGGAAGCATGATTATTAGATCAGTATCTGCTATTTGTTGATCCTTACATACTAATGATAGTCTTTCCATGACTAGGTTTATTTAACATTGTGCCACGTGCCTGTCTCTTAACGTTAATTTTCTTTTCCTTCCCTCTCTTTTCTTTTCTTCTTTTCTTTTGTTGGTACAGATTCCAGAGGCTTTCTCCCTCTGAGCTACATCATCTCAGCCCTATTTTATTTTTTATTTTGAAACAGAGTCTCACTAAATTGCTGAGGACCCTACTAAGTTGCTGAGGCTGATCCCAAACCTGCAATCCTCCTGTCTCAGTCTTGCAAAGTACTAGGATTATAGGTGTGCACCACCACACTCAGTTCTCTTAACATTTCTTTTAATCATATTTGGCTTTTATGTGAAGAAAAATAAATAAGAGACCGGTCATCCCCTAATCTAAACCATAGTTTATGGATTTCAATTTGTGTCTTCATAATCTTCAGTGTTTATATTGCATCATAAACAGGGTCTTTTTCCCTTCTGAAAATCAGCCCTGTCTCAGGCCTCAAATCGGTGTCAAGGATAATGTCAGGCTAAGCACCCTTCATTTTGGGGGCACCTGCCGAGTAAACAGAAATCCCACTTCCTTCTTACTCATAATCCTGGATAGAGGAACAGAACGGTGTCCATCATTGACCACCTTCTTAGGCACTAGTGAACAAGAATTTTACATGCCCTTAAAAATAAATTGCACTAGCATTTTAAGTGTGCCATTATTGTGAAGTCATTCAGTTTTCACCATAATAACAGTGATAATAAAGAATTCATTTGGTATTCATGTGGATGTTACATCTAGTGCCATTGGAATTCAACTGTAATTTAGCATTAGTTAATGGGCACTTAAAATGCTACCCAGATGATTGATATCACAGTACTTCATGGTTCCTCAAACTCTTTATGAAATGCTTATTTTACAAGTGTGAGTCAAAATCATTAAATAAATAAACCTTACCTTCCATAAGTCTCTGATTTTGAAAGTGGGGAATATCATTTAGAGAACTTTAATATTAACATGCTAGAGATGAGAAGCATCCAAATGAAAAACATTCTCATTTAAAAAAAGAAGCAAGCAAAGACAGTATACTTACTTTGAAATTACAGGTTCAAAGCGTACACTACACTGTGGAATTAAAAATAACAGCTGGATGACCAATGATGACTGACACATTCTGGTGAATCTAGGTGGCAAGGCAGGTCCAGTTCTGGACTCTTTCCTTGGGGAAAGATACTCACACTTCACACATGCACTGATGCCAAAGGATGGACTGGACTAACCTGGGCATTCATACCCTTTGGAAATTTGCACTGGGGGGAGGTATGATAGACCCTAATGGCTGCACAGGGTATTAAGACATTGCTCATGGTGAGAAGACTGCATGGAGAGGCATACTTGCCGTTTCTAGCCCAAAGAGCAAATGTCATCAGTAGAACACTGGAAAACAAATCTGTACCTTGTTAAAAACTAGTTTTCAATATTCAGTTATATTTTTCTTCAAACTAGTTTATTAGGCAAAGTCTCTAGGTTTATTTCGGAGCTCTTTACTATGCTTGGAAATATCCTTTTCTCCAGTTACAAAAGAGAAAAAAATGTTCCTGAGTGTAAAGTCGGCTGCTTTTCTGGAAAAGGAACGCCTCTGAGCTGACAAGATAGCACAGTGGCGGGAGGATGGCCCACTGTAACAAAGACCATGATGGCAGCAGCCACACTATTTTCTGCCAATCCAGCTGTGTGATGGTGGTTAAAAAGTAATAATAAAATCACCAACCTCAGAATGCTTTCGCCAAATGTCTATGTTCTTGCGCTGAGCTTTCGAGAAATGGTCCCAAGCTTTTTGTCTGGTAGAAGCGTTGAAAACGGCCACAATCTGCTCAACTTTGGTGAACAAGGAAGTCAAACAAGACAAGTAATTTATGTTGTGATCACTATAGGGAAGCAAAGCAAAGACACTAGGAGTCTATGGATGATGTCACAGTAGATACAACATCATCAATATCCATCCCATCTGTGCCTTTTTGTACTTACATTTTAGCAAGGTTGGGGATGCCTCCCTTCAAGTCTGTCTCCATAACTTTAAGTTAAAACAAGTTCTAAATATGAATGGCAAAAGGTCATGGGTATCTGCTTCCAAGCATTCTTTGGCTTTTGTCTAAAAATGTGATTTGGTGCATCTGTATACCTAGATCTATAGAGATATATAGATCTTGGCATCACATAAAATTGAAGAAATACAAAGTGATGCCTGGTTAGGGGCTTAGAAGTAAAGCCAGGGTGAAATGACTGAATGAGAAAAGTCCAATATACATCATTTCTATTTTGGTCCTCATCTCAATGACCCAGCTGCGGCCCTCTGAAAATATTACCGTGTCCAGGTTCCAAGGTGGAGTAATGGACAGTTGTGTCATATCTTTCCTCAACTGCAGGGGCCATTTTTTCTCCTCATTCTTTTGATTATGAGCCCCAGCCATCCAACAGGCAAATGGGGCCTTTGCCTCCACTTCCAGACAGACAGAAGCTCACTCAGCCAGCAGCACTGGCATGCATATGGATTTTGATACCGCACGGTGCTCTCTGTGGTTCATTATGATCTTGTACAGCTCTGCTACTCTCTTATCACTTTCATAATGCTCCCCCCATCTAGCTCTCAGATCACTTGAAGTTCCAAATCTATCACCTTAACTTCATTTTGGCACTTTTGTTGCTTCCAGACATGGTGCTATGAGGATGATAACTGTGGAAGGGTTGCGAACAAAACCATAGAGAGAAAGGGATGAGATCCGAGTAGTGGGTGTTAGGGGGTGGGACCAACCAACTCAGACTCAGCCTTGCTTGACTAGGTATTTCTCTAGTAGGCACGGGATTAAGGAAACCATCTGATGAAACCAGGAATTCTAAAGATTGAGTTGGGGGGGCACAGTTAAAATTAGGTTCTTATAGATGCTAACACCCTATCAACTGAAGTCAATTGTGATTCCCAAGGCTCTATTATATAAAGAGGACATCAGAGCTCTTCCAGAGCATCTAGTGTCCAAAGAATGACAAAGGGTAAAAGAATAATCCCCACAGAAGAACAGCAACATTCAAAGCCATAGTTTAAAAAAATTAGCAGACAAAAATAAGCAAGTGTATGAAGGACATTAAGAGCACATTCCATTCACTATTCCCTTCCAACACTGTGAATATCTTCTAATGCTAATAGCTACCTCTCAATCTATGGCTATTTTCATAGGAGACTTCTATGCATATTGTTTTCTACTTCAGGAGACTCTCAACTGCAAACCTCCTTCTTTAGCAAATGTTACCTCCATTGAGCATGATGAATTCGTTGCACTCAATTTGTGTGTGCGTGCACATGCGTGTGTGTGTGTGTGTGTGTGTGTGTGTGTGCGCACATGCATAATTGGAAATTGAAACTAGGGACATAATACCTACAAGCTATACTCCTAGCCCTTATAATTTTTTATTTTTAAAACAGGGTTTGGCTAGGTTGTGGAGAGTATTGCTATGTTACAGAGGCTTCCTAGAACCTGTGATCCTCCTGTCTCCGTCTCCTAAGTACTGGGACTACGGATGTACTCCACCATGCCCAGCTATTTCACTCAATTTGAAGGGTAGGGTTGCCATCAACTTGCTTCACACACTCCCTGAGCCCGTGTGGCCTCTCTCTGGAACCTCGCGTGGAGGAACTGTGCTGCCAGATCAGTCACCTTGATCGGCGCTAAATGCTGACCTTCCCCTGCGCACCCACCCAAGTGTACAGCATGGCTGGTAGAGGGGACCTCTTCTGCTTGACCACCTTTTCCTGTTTGTTCTGTCTGCATCAGGCTGACATCATGGGGCATTTTGGTTGTATTCTGCAGGGGACAGAGTCACAGCAGTCAACTCAGATGGCATCATTATCTGGCGGGATAGTGGTGGTGAGTTTATTAAGGAGCAATGGCCTCCACTGACTTCACCGCAGAGCTCTTTGACTGGTATCATTTAGAAGAGAAAGAGATTTGGTGTCCTGACAGCAGGGCTGAGGGGAAGGGATAATAAAGATTGAGGCTGATTATCTGGGTGGTGATAGTCAAAATTCTATAATCAGAGAAGGAAGGCTCTTAATAAAGAAGATACAGGAAATAGAAAATTATATATGACCAGAAATGTGTATAAAGAGACATCAGTTGTGTATGTGGAGGAGTGTAGAGGAAAACCAGAAGAGCTAATGCTACACAGGTTTAAGGGTGAAAACACTGTAGATATTCTCTGCGACTGAGTGCCTCACTTAGAACACATGATTACCCATTTATATGTCATATATACCTCATACACATAGCCTCAAAATAATTAATTCAATATTTCTAATAATTTATGCATGAAATGAAGTTTCATGGTGTGAAATTTTCCATTTTTGGTGTCATGTTGGCAGTGGAAAGGTTTGGACTTTGGAGCATTTTGGATTTCGGGTTAAAGATAGCTGGCCTTTATTATATTTTCCTGGTTTGCCAAAAATTGACTGAGAACTTACTCTTGAAGCCATCACCTCATAACTGGCAGAATTACTATGAAGAAACTTAGCATACCAAAAAGATGGTGATGAAAATAGGAAATTCCCCAAGTCCCTGGTAGGTACAAGATTTGGTTCTTAGGTTTGTTAGTTAAGTAATTCACTGCATATAACTCTCTGATTTTTAAATCTAGTGTTATTATCACTACATTTTTCCACATCAATGGAGAAAGGTAGAAAAAAAAGAAAGGGGTTGATAATGAACCAAATAGTAGTAATCATATTGTTCTTTACCTGGAACTAGTTGAAATATGTTTACCTATAAATATTACTAAAAGCAAATATTAGGTTTAGAAATAATAGTAAAGGGATTTTATTTTGTAAAAACTAAGTAAACTGTGATGCAATTTAAAAAGCATAATTACCAAATCCAAGGGTGTAAGTTCAATTCATTCATTCATTTATTCAACAAACATCTGGGATCTTCCCAAGTACTGGGCACTTGACTGGTTTCTAGAAATGTACAATTAAGATACAGTTTTTTGCCCTTGGTGAGATCTTGGGAAAATGGATAATTAGAAGGGCAATTAGACAATTACTCTATGTAAGCGAGGTATAGATGACTGCTTTGGAGATACAGAGAAGAGAGTAACTAAGTAGGTGGCTCTCAGGTTTGGAAGGCCTGAATTGGTGAATCAATGCCTGCTCAGCAAAGGAGAAGGAGGGATAGTCTATTCAAAGGCTGGAATTGTGAAGGACTTCATATGAAAGCAGCTGGTAGGAATGGGGCTGATGATAGGTGAGAACAAATCAGGGAAGACCAGGTGTGGTAATCTGGAATGTGAACTTTATGCTGTAGGTCAGGAGAGATTTGTCTGAGTAGGATTTGTTTGGTAGAGATTACAAAGATTTAAGGCAATACAGGTTTTGGAACTGCGGGTGGAGCTAGCAGCCATTGGGCAGGGAGTGGTGATAGCACAAGGGAGCAGACTTGCTCTGTGGGAATAAGAAAGGAGAGAGACCAAGGGGACTCCAGCTTGGAAAGAACGTTAGAGACCAAGAGAACAAGCACAGATGAGAAATAAGTCTGAGAAAAAAGATGTGCGGCTTGCTTTTGGACCTGCAGAGCTTGAGAATGCCTGAAGACCATCCAAATGAAGCTACAATATGGATTGTGGATTCAGATACAAGTTGGAATTCAGAAACATGCCTGCAATTCTCTGGGTTGTTCTCAATTTCTGGCAATTGTATTCTTTTCTAAGGGGTAGTTAAAAACAAAACTAAGTGTGATTTAATGTTTCTCTTATGAAGTTTTATACCTTTCTTCCACCTATTTGCAAAGCCAAAAGAGAAGAAGAGGGAAAAAAAAAAGAAAATGGTAATTCAGCTTAGGTTTGAAAAATATTCTCACAGTATTTTCATGGCCCAGTTTTCTTCTTTCACTTCTGCACAGACAGCCCCTGAACCAGCCATTTGTCTCTCAAATGAAAGGTCCTGGACGCACAAAGGGCCTCTGGAAGAGAGCTTGGATCAGCATGAATTCATCATCATTAGGAAAAAACACCTCAAACAGTATGCCCTAATGAATGCAATTCAAAGGCAGCACATTCTACAATCATAAATCAGGACGAAGGCTACTACCGATGTCACAGGTAAAGAACATGCACTTCACTGTCTACAGCAGGGACACCAGAGAGGAAGTCCATGAATTAGACTCCTACTTACTACTCCTCTAGTATAATTCACACTACTGGTTCTACGTACAACAAAGCCCCAAGTAGTTATTAACTAGGCATTATTTTCAAAACTCTGTTTCTCATCGAAAGAGATAAATGGCCAACAAATGGCCTTGGCATTTGTTCAAGAAAGCATCTTGCAGAAAGTTGTACTGTAAGCAGAACCAATTGCTATCAAGCCCCTTCCCCATCTTTTCACAACCCCAGAGGTCTACAGAGAGGTGGCCCGAGGGCCCTGTGTGATATAAAAATCGTAAATCTTATTCTATGATTGCTGCTTATTTATTCAAGAAAGGATGTCCCAAAGCTTCGGACATATTATCAAGAGAAAGAGCTCTCTCATTCAGAAAATTTATTTTATTTTATTTATTTATTTATTTATTATTTTTTTTTGTGGTACTGGGGTTCCTGGAAGCCCTTCTACCTCCGGGCTACACTCCCAGTCCTATTTTTACATTTTTTTATTTGGAAACAGGGTCTCCTAAGCCAGCGCGCGCGGCTGGCTTTGAACCTGCGCGATCCTCCTGTCTCTGCCTCCCAAGCGCGGGGATTAAAAGCGTGCGCTACCACGCCCGACAGAAAATTTAAATTTATCCTTCAGACCTTGCAAATCTTTTAACCCCAAATTCTAAGTGTTTTTTCTAAATTGGGTTGTTTGAGGAGCATGAGAAAATGAAAGTGATCAGGTCTTCTAACCCGGGCACGCAGCTGGGTGAGGTGCTGTACATCTGTCACCCCAGTAGTTGGGAGGCTGAGACAGGAAGACCACAGGTTTGAGGACAGACTCAGCAAATTAGCGAGACACTGTTCCAAAATGAGAAATAAAATAGGGCTAGGAGTACAGCTCAGAGGTAGAATGCCCCTGGGTTCAATCCCCAGCATGGGGTGAGAGTATTTTACGTTGAGGAGGAGGGTTAAAATAATGAGACTTTAGATGTAGGGCTGGAACAGATGTACTGGGGCCCTAGATTGGAGAAGTGCCTAGGAGGAAATGCAGTGATTCCACTCTCAGGACTCATAGAGAGGCAGGACAAGACGAGGGAGGGGCAGTGCGTGCAGGGCAGCATGGAGAGGAGGCTTTTGTGAAAGAGGTCCCCAGATGGATTCCTGAGCTTTCACAGGGTGCAGGGGCCTGAGCACAGGAGGCTGACAGCCATCTGGCAGGAGGCCCAGGAAACTGAAGAGCTTGATCAGAACCAGCCTTTCAAGAGGCCTGGACTTAAACTGCAAGCAGGGGAGGAAAAAGGGCATTGTAGGTTCTGTCTTGAGATGGGTAAAAAGAGCATCGCGTGCCATTGTGAATCCATTACAGTCCGTTAAACCCAAGCCCAAAACACCAACTGCAAACATCGCTGTTTCTGAACTTCCTGACTAGATGAAGCCAGACGTTTGGTTCTTTTAGGGAATGGATGCCTGAGAAGCATGCTGATCAAATTATAAAAATGGAGAGGATGTTTTTTTTTTTTACAAATTTCAAGCAAGTAGGAAATAGTCAAACTGCTCTAGTAGATGGAAAGATGTTAGACAAAGAATGACTTGCAAAGATTTTTATAAATCCTAGAACATTTCAGGGAATTATAGGTATCTTTATTACTGCATATATGAAAATATTTTGGAAAGCAACAAAACAAAATCCATGACATTTTAATTGCAACGATTCCTGACAATGATATAGCATCTACAAGGCTTTTAAGATTCCACAAATTCCCTGCCTAGATTACCCCTACTGACTCAATAAAAGTAATGTATGTATAGAAGAAAAAAGATGAAAATTAAGTCTTCCTTCCCATCCTGGTCCCTCTCACCCTTTCTCTCTTTGAAGATAAATGTTAAGAGATCGCAATAGATCCATTCAGAGAAAAATTTATGCATATAGCATATATCACGTACATTTTTATGTTCCCTTTTTTACTTACACAAAGGTGCTAATATTACATATACCGTTCTGTACATTTTTTCACTTAATAAATGTTAGAAGTTAGTCAGACACATACAATTAAAAAGGCTGCTATGAAAATCCTCAGACATATCTTCTCACATTCTTCCATAAACATATGTATAAAAAGTCTTAACAGTGGAGAAGATAGATAAGAGAGTATCTGAATGTTTAATTTTGAAACTACTCTGATTTGTGTCCACGAAGTGTTTTTCAGATTTTATCCCTTCCTCCAGCCAAAAGTGGGCAATCACACTTAATTTTTTGCTATTCTTGATAGATGAGAATAGGCAAGAATTAAATGGTAACCAAATCACTGTTCCAGCAATATCTGTATTTGCAGTTTCCATTATAAATAAGAGAAACAAGGTCAGGCTTATCATACTTCTCCTTTTCTCAAAAGCTAACTTATTGTTAAGAGTGGCCATCCAGCAGCAGGAGGCCCTTGGTTTCTGGGGATCTTTTCTTCTGTGACTCTCAAAATAGTGACCTTGATTTCCCCCGGGTCTTTACTAACTCTAGTAATGGTGCTATACAAGTCATCCAATGGTACTAGGCTATTTTCAATTACGAAGCACTTCCTGAGATGGATGATTTCAAAGAGTTGTTTTATTTATTTATTTATTTATTTATTTATTTATTTATTTATTTATTTATTTATTTATTGTGTGGTACCGAGGATAGAACCCAGGGAACTTCTACTTCCAAGCTACACTCTCAGCCCTATTTTTTATTCTTTATTTTGAAACAGGGTCTCACTGAGTTGCAAAGGGCCTCACTAAGTAGCTGAGACCATCTGTGAACCACAATCCTCCTATCTCAGAGTTCCGAATGCTGAGATTACAAGCGTGTGTCACCACACCTGGCAACTAGTTTTCAAACCGAATTTCCTGAACAGCATTATCAGTATGGCTTGGGAACTCACCAGAAATACAAATGCTCAGAAGTCAGAACTACTGAATCAGAAAATACAGATGGGGTCCGACAGTCTGTGCTTTTGCAAGTTCTCCAGGTGGTTCCAATGTAGGATGTTTGAGATCCTCTGACTTTAAAACATTATCTCATTTAAATTTCCCAGAAATCTTCTGAAACAGGTTCTATTGTTATGCCTGTCTACTGACTGAAAAACTGAGATTCACAAAGAGATATAATTACTCATCTAAGGTCATATATTTAGCAAATGGTGAAGTTAGAAATGGAAATTAAATCTGCTCAACTTCAAGTGTTTATATCCATATGGTCCAAAAGTCTTCTGAACACTGTGGGGTGTAATGTGCCAGACATTGTACTGGATGCTGGGAATAAAAAGAGCTGCTCAAAATCAGGGAAGAGAGGACCACGGAATTGATTGAGTCACCATATGAGAATTGGTGCAAGGGAGTTCCCACGGAGAGTGCCGGGGAGTCTGGAAAGGCTTCAAGACCTGTGGGCTGAAACTTATTGGTAAGTAGAATTTTCCAATGCAAAGAAGCCAAACATTTGCAGTAGTGATGAGGCAGAAAGCTGGATTAATCTCTCCGAAAGTTTATTGAGGAATTTGAACCACGGTGCAGAAGAAATGAAGCATCTAGAGAAACGGTCACTTTGTCAGGCTGGCTCAGACGTCAGGCTTCTCTCAGTGTGTGCCCTAAGCCTTTTCCCTTTGTCTACCACTCATTCTCTGTCTCTCTTGTTTTGAAATAAACCTTGTTGAGTAATGAGCCTCAGCAGAAAAAGAGAACAGAGGTGGGGTTTCAGGTCTGAATGCAAGGGGAGGTTGCTTGGGAACCCAGTGCTGGTCAGGTCTTAGCTCCACTGCTAACTGGCTGTGTGACCAGCTGATAGCCTCTGTTTGTCCCATCCCAAGGCCAAGGGGGCTGCACTGCTCAATCCTGAATCTCCTCTCTAGCCCTGGGAGCTCTGGGACAGAGGTTGCACACTTTTTCTGCAAAGGAACAGAAAGCAATTATTTTTGGCTGTGGGGGTCATACAATACCTTGCTTCAGAAGGTGTCCACACACCTCGGCAGTTTGTCTCCTTCAGTAGACACCCACTCACCAAGTGGCTGCTCACAATGCTCCTCCCTGGATTCAGTTCTCTTTGAGAGAGAACCAGCTCTAAGCAGCACTCCTTTTTCAGGGGCACAGGCTCAAGAACATGTTATCTCTCTTCAAAACAACTTCACCTCAGTTTCCCTTGGTTTAAATATCATGGCTTTGAACACATTTTGTGAATGTTGTTTTTGTGTGTGGATTCTGTCCTGTGTATCCCAGAAACTATTTCCCCATCGCCATTCCACCCCAACACGCACACCTTCCTTCATGCTCAGCAGCAGCTTTTTTTCCAATCCCCAGATAAGGGTTCATATCATATCAGAGTACCAGGGTTTACACAGCCAGATCCTCAGAGTTCTATCAGTCCTGAGTTGCTGTACTTTACTAGTTACCATGTAAATCTCAAGATCTAGCCTTCTACAATTCTCTATTATTCCAGAATAATAGAGTTGATTTTTCTTACATTTGGTTCCATTAAGTTTTTTTTTTTTTTTTTTGGTGGTACTGGGGGTGGAACCCAGAGGCTTTCTACCTCCGGACTATACTCCCAGACCTATTTTTTTTTATATTTTATTTGGAAACAGGGTCTCACTAAGTTGCTGAGAGCCTCACTAAGTAGCTGAGACTGGCTTCGAACCTGTGCAATCCTCCTGTCTTAGCCTCCCAAGCGCTGGAATTACAAGCGTGCACCACCACGCCCAGCAGTACCATTAAGTTTTATTAAAAATATTAATATCGTTATTAAATTCAGAGTTGTATTTTTGGTGAAACTGAAAGCAAGGATAATAAAAATAGGCTCAACTCAGTGTAGCAGGCTTCTAGCGTCCTCTACTATCAGTACTGATATCCTGTGAAATAGAACATTCTGTGCTCACTCTTGATTTGGAAGCTTTTGTAAAAAAAAAATATTTTCTCTGGACATTTATTCCCCAAGAATAAAGAGGCATTTTAAAAAATGGAAATAATGTCTCTAGCATTTAATACAATGGAAAATAGAGATATCAGCATGATTTTGTGGAGAAATAGAAAACCTGTGGAGTTGCTAAAGCAGTTATGGGGATTTTTTTTTTCTTCCCATGCATGAACTACAGCAATGACTTCCACAGACATGGGAAAACATTTTAGCACTTCATAAAATTCTTTCTCGACAGCAGGGGACATAGAAACCAAATTTCCCTTGGCAGAAATAAGAAATGTTTAGCTGAGATGTTCCTGAGAAGGAAATGATTTCAGAGAGAGCTTTTCAGGCAGAAGAAATGTGGACAAGGACACCAATCTGCTTAAAAGGGGGTTCAGGATACAGAGAGGTCAGAAATCCTCACATTTCACTCTAGCAGTTAGCACCTGCCCTGGCCCTTCACGGGGCCCCAGTAAATATTTGTGGAATAAATTTAATCATTCATTCAAACAGCTGAGGCTTTTACGATTTTAGCTGAGAAGATAGATGAGGGTGTGACAGAGGGGAGGATCAGCGCACAGCACAGCCATCTTTGATCATAACTCTGCCCAGTGCTTAAGCTCCTCAGGGAGCCAGGCACATGCTCTTGGGGGCCAAGTGTGGCTTCAAATTCACAGTGCAGCCAGGTAGAGGCAACTCCACAGCACTGCACAGGAGAAACATGTGCACAGGGAACTGTCTCTTCCTCTGACATGTGATCACCCTAAGAATGTGGACATCATGTCCTGACCCTGGCGGCTATGTTGCATACAGATATCCACAACTGTTAAATGATTTAAGCTGTTGATAGGGTAAGGACTATAAGATTTTTAGAGTGCCTTCAGGAATTATCTGGTCAAAAGCTTTCCTCATAAGGAGAATAAACAGAGACTTAAGGAGCTGAAAAGATTTCCCTAAAATGATGTGGTTAATTAATGCAGGAGAGGGAGTTGGAGCTAGATAGACTAGCTAAAAGTGCCTCCAACATTTGCTCTTTGTAAGACCAAAGATGAGGTTGATGATGTTTCCTATCATAAATGCATAAAGCAAAAATGCATGATAGTTCTGACCTTTCTAATCTCCAGGCTAAAATAAGATTAGCAACAGTACCAAAATCCTATGACTACAGAATTACAACTAAAATCTATTCTGTGTGTTCTTCTTTAAAGAGAATGGCATTATCAGTGCTAAGTCAGCTAAGATAAATATTTATGCTAGGAAAAAGCCACTGTAGGATATTGTGTGTAGTTATTTGGTTCTAGCCCAATTTCCAGCATCATCTCCACTTCCATCTATGATTGCTTGACAACCAATATATATATATATATATATATATATATATATATATATATATATATATATACTAAAGTCTTTTGTGTGCTTAAGAATTATGCCAAACCGAGGAATGGTGCAACGAGGTAAGAAGAGAGGATATGGCATGTGTCTCTGCCGAAAATCTTGATAGAAGAAAACAAATCTGATGTGTGGACAATAACTAAAAGTCACTGAATTAAGCACACAAGTGCATAATATTAGACTATCTGAGCCATCATGGAACCATGTGCACTCACAAAGTAGCTTCTTATAACAAGTGGAATAGGTCTGGTGTCCTGAAGAGAAGGTTTATTTAACAACTTCCAGGAAAGTTCAGACACATAATACTCAGAGCATGGTGCTCCCTTTATAGATCCATTCCTTTATGGATGGGCTGCCATGAGATGCTATGAAGAATGGCATTCGAGATCTTCTATGGGGGTGGGAGCACGTGGGGCTACTGCAGAAAATTTCCTGTTATCTAGGAGAAAGTGAGCTGAGATATTAGTGCCGAACAGTCCTAATCTCATTCAAAGTGAGAAAGCCAAATGTGATTCTTGTGGTATTCGTTTGGAATATCAATGCAGATAAGTGGGGGCATGACTGGTTCTGCTTTTGGAAAACCCAGCAAATGTTGTCCATCACTGTAAACTCCAACACTTCTTGTTTTTGAAGAAGCCCCCACGGGTGCTGACACCAACTCATCCCACCACATGGACCCCAGTCTAGGGAGCAAAACTTGTGGTTGAGATATAAGATCAAGTCTGCAGGAGATGAGATATGTTTGAAATTCATGGGCTGGTGAAATGTGGGAGTGCCAATGAGAGCAGTCAGGTTGCTGCTAATATTTTTATGGTAAAAGTGAAGATTTAGTTCCCTTTGTATCTAGGAAGTAGTCATCTTGGTAGAAAGCACATAGAAGAAGGAAAATTGTGAGTCTGGTGGAGGAGATGCACAAGACTCCTGTTCTGCTTAAGTCTAACACAGTCTGCATTTAAGGTGTCGCCTGTCTTCAAGCCATCCTAAAAGAGCTTGGCCATTGAAGGTATAAGTGAAGGCCCTTGGAGATCCCATAGCTGGGATGTGCCCCTCAGCGAGCACGTCCAGGGTCAAGATCAGCTGTGATTTCACAGTCCTTGTTGATATCTGTTGATTGCTAAAATACTGCTGAGAACCAAATTTCAGGGCTAAGAGGCTCCTCCATTAGCAATGGGTGGATGTAAAGTTTTCTGAAAGGGCACAAATGGGGAGAATCCTACAGGCATTTTTCTGTTGACTTTTTCACCCTCACTATCCCAATATCCCCGAGCTTGATACTAAAGATCTGGTATAGTGCTGTGAGTTCTAGTAACAACACAGCTTTTGGGTTTTTTCTTCAGTGGCATTCATTATACATGTGTTTGAAACCCTGTTAACCACGGATGGTGCTAATACCACTATGAGACTGTGTGGTGAAGTCACCAGAGACTTCTGAACTCACTTTTCAGCCTTTCTGCCTGCCTACCTGCCTTTCCATTCACTCACTCTGTTTATTTATTCACTCATTCCCTTATTCACCATATATTTGTTGCATATTACTATGTTCCGGGCCCTTGATATACATATACCAAAGACTAAGAGACATGCTCCTTCCTGGCATTGTAGTTAAATTAGACAAGCCATGGAATCATCACCCTTTTCAACAACTGCTATAAAGGACCTTAGTAAGATGCAGTGATAGGGCAGTCTACTAGAAAATGATCAGAAAGAGGTCTCTGAAGAAGTGACCTTTCAGCTAAGACCTAAAAGGTGTGAAAGACTCAAGCACTTACAGAGCAGGAAGAAGAGCATGTGAGGCAGAGGGACAGCGTAGGTGAAGCCCAAAGGTGGGAGGTGGCTCTGATGGGCTTGGGTAAGAAGGCCAGTAGGGAGGGCAGGAGAGTGTCAACTGAGGCTGAAGAGGCAGGCGGGGGGAGCTTTGCAGGCTGGGAGGGTGAACAGTACCTTACGTGCAGTCGGAAGATACCAAGGGGTCTAAGTGGAGAAGATGTGATCTCACTTGTTATCAGATGATGAGTGAAAAACAGATGGAACCAGAATGAAAGTATAAAGGGAGGGATGACCAAGGGCAGTGCTGTAAAGGCTTCCTAGCAGTCACTTGCCCCTTATTCCTCATATAAGGAGTCCAACTGTATTCTGGAGAGCAATGAGCCTGCCAAAAATTCTCTTACTTTTCTTGGAGTTAGGAATGGCCATGTGTAATTATTCTACCAAATGAGGCATATAGACAAGGCTGTGGGGGAAGCTTTGGGCAAGTTTTACTCCTTGCTATAATGATGCAATTATTCCTTCTTCTTTCTTTCTTCCTTTCCTTTTTTCTTATGAGATTTCAGCCTGGGAAAAAGGTGTGATAATAGGAGCAGCAGTAGTCATCTTAGATGGCCATCTAGGAAAAGCTAAATGCATAAAAGAAACTGCCCCTAGAACCTTGAACCACACAACCAGTGCCAACAACTCCCTATCTCTAGGATTCACTATGTTCTCTCGGTTTAATGTAAAGTTTGGTGGAGGTTTGTTACTTAAGGTGGATGCCATTTCTAAATGACACACTGTCCAGGCAGGCTGGACTTGAGCAGTGACCATCAAAATGAAAAAAATGTGGACCAAATCGGGGCGCATTTTTCAAGGTAGAAATGAACAGGGCTTCCTGATGGCTTGGATGTGGGTTGGTGGTGGGACACTGAGGGTGTAAAAAGTACTTAGAAGATTATAGGCTGGGAATGTAATATAATGAGAAGAGGAATGGTTTGAAGAATAAAAGGGAGAATGGACTTTTTGTTATTATCCAGTTGAGGTACCTTGGAGGGATCTATCATGGTAACCTTCACTTCTGTGGTTTCCTTCCCTGCCCAGCCCTTTACTGACTCCCCTCAGAAGTGAGCACTCTGTTTGGTCTGCTCCCCTCACACTTCTGTGTCCAAGACCAGACTCCAGGGGCCGATGCCTATGGCCGCCATGTGGCCTGAGGCTGGAGCTCCACCCCAAGCTTCAGCCTTGGGAAGCCTGTAATTGCCATACATTGCAACCTCCTGTTCCAACTGGGCCTTTATTGGAATAGAAAGCTGCTGTTTGAGTCCCCAGTCTATCAGCTGCCTCCAATGTGGGCGCAGTGACACCTGTGATGATGGTAGGTGGGTGTCACATTATAAGGGCCTCATTTTAATTGGTGCCTCTTGGGATAGTCATTGCCAAATAAACCCCAATTCTCCCCTGATCTTGACCAGGCTTGTCCTTCTATTTTCACTACTAGAGCTGAGGGTTGAGTCTTCCCTGACAGGGGAGAATGCATGAGATGGACAGTTTATTTAAAATTGATCTGTGTGAGAAAAGGTAAATACACAACAACCATGATCAGGCATATGGTTTCTTGCCATAACTTCCTAATTCTGCATTACTAAAATTGTTTTGTCCTACCCCCTCTCCATTTTTCTCCTTCCAACCCAGCCTCCCTTTCCCTTCTCTCAGTTTACAAATCCATTATTTCCTTTCCTCCTTTAATAGCTGAAGTCAACACTGATTTCCTTTAGTCTCTCACTATTAACCCTAATTTTAGGATTGGTTGACATATACAGTTGGATAAAGTGCTAATTTTCAAGGTTGGTAAATCTAGGTAAGGTGGTCTGATATCGGTCTGATGTCTGTCTGTAGGAGATAGAGAAGTTCTTTTTGTCTTGTCCCCCCCTCTTTTTTTTTTTTTTTTGAAGGCAGATGGATACTGGATGTTTAGTACTTATCAGAGTTTTTATTTGGGAATTTACTACATGATTTTTCTTGCTGCTGTAAAAACTATCTATTGATAGCAAAGTCATATAAGTTCTTCTTACATTTAAGCTCCTGGTTTTATCTTCTTCTACATCATCCCATCCCAATGTATAAATTATGCCTTGGATTTACACTGATAAAAGCAGTGATGAGCATTTTAGCATGTTTTGGTACTGCAAATACTAATTATCCTGGGAATGGATATGTAATCGCTATGTCTCTATCGTATGTGGGCCCTGGAACCTGGTATGGAATGGAGCATGGCATTATTACAGTGCCATTTGGTGGCTTTTACCAGGCGAAAGGATATCAGCATCTGTGATGTATTAGACTGCTGTGACATTAACTACAGATACAGACAGAGTGCCCATAGAAAAAGTAGTTGCCCCCCCTTTCTTAAATAGAACCCTAGGTAATTACCTTGCCTATTGTTCTATGAGAAAGCCCCATTTATACCCCTTCATCAATTCAGAATCTAGACATGAAAAATCACTGACATTAAGTAGTTAAAGCAATTTGCTTTCTAAATTAAGAAAGGACGAAAATCTCTACTTCTGAGTTACCCATGCAGAGACAGTCAAAGCTCACCTCAAGTAAAGGATCCCGAGGAGGAGTTTTTCTGCTGGTACCTGATTTCTAAACAGAGCCCCAGGAAAATGTGTGTAGGGTCTGCTTTCTATGGTTAGCCCTAAGAGGACATGCGGGGCTGAAGGTGGAGGGTGGCCACCCTGCCGATGTGGAATGAAGTGTGATGGCTCCAACAAGCGCAGGTGCACGTGGCCACCTGCCCTGGGAGCCAGGCCTGGGGCTCTGAGGAAAGCTACAGAAATGGTGCTCACCTTGAGAAGCAAGCTCTCAGGGCAGGGTCCGTGTTCCTCCAAGTTGCCACAGAACATGAAATAGGTTATGAAATAGGTTTGCCATTCAATATGGAGTAAAATGGGAGATTATTGAACTACTTACCCCCAAATGAAAACACAAAATGAATACAAAAGGAAAGGCAAAAACCGCAACTAAAGAGATGGCCCCCAAAGTTTTACTTACATTGAGTGAGAATCCCGGTTAAGGCATTTTTAAAATTCTCCTTGGCTTCCTCCATCTCTTGCTCATGGGTGGCTTTTTCATTCATTAGCCTGCGGACGTGGCTGTTGGCTGACTGCACCATGGAATAAAACTGGTTTGCAGAGCGCCGGTTCACTTCCCCCCGCTCAATCCAGGAAAGCAGCACTGTGATAGCCTCAGAAAACTTGCTATCATCTGGAAATAGAAAATCACCGAGGATAAATCATGCCGAGGTGAGGAAAAACACTTTGTTCTGGCTCCACTCAAAAGATGGCATGAACTGGATGACGCCTGGGGATGCATGCCTGTAATCCTAGTTACTCAGAAGCCCAGTGGATCACAAGTTCACGCTCAGCCTCAGCGACTTAGCAAGGCCTTGTCTTGAAATAAACCATAGAAAGGGCTGGGAATATAGCTCAAGGATAGAGTGCCCCTAGGTTTAGTCCTCATTACTGAAAAAGAGAAGCTAGCTCCCCCTAATGGATACATTTTCAGAAGTTGACAAATTAGCTTTCCTGACACTCGATGCTTCATATCCCTTAATTTCTCTTTTTTCCTCTAACTCCTAGCATTGTGGAACCACCTCAGAGGTTGTTACTCTCACCTACTGACTGTGTGCACTCAAATGCATGACGTTTACTCTGGTCATTCTTAGCAATAACTTACAGCCTGGGTGTCAGGGTTTGGGATGCTCCCCCACAGCTCACATGTTGATAGCCTGGTCCCCAGTGCAGCAAGGTTCAGAGGAGGGGTGTGGCTGGAGGAGAGGACCACTGGGCTGCGACCATCAGGACTGTATCTGTCCCTGCTTCTTCCTATCTTGCTCACAGCTTCCTGACTGCCACGTGCTGAACAACTTTAAACCTCTACGCCCTGATACCATGATGTTTCTGCCTTGGAGCTGGCCACTCTTGGACCAAACTTTTGAGACCATGAGCCAAATAAACCTTTCCTCCCCTAAGTTGTTTTTGTTGGGTATTTTGGTCACAGCAACACAAAACTAATATATCCATTCTTACACCAAAGTTTGATTTTTTTCCCTTAAGATTGATTTTTCTTTTTTCTTTTTTTTTTTTTTTTTTTTTTTTTTTTGCGGGTCTGGGGATGGAACCCAGGGGCATTTGACCTCCGAGCTACACCTCCTGCCTTATTTTTTATTCTTTATTTTGAAACCTGGTCTCACTGAGTTGCGGAGGGTCTCACTAACTAGCTGAGGCTGTCCGCGAACTGCGATCCTCTGGTCTCAGCCTCCCGAATGCTGGGATTACAAGCGTGCACCACCATACCCGGCTCCTTAAGATTAATTTTAACAACTGTTTTGAACTTATCTTGCCTCCACTTCACTTCTTTATTCCTCTGATGGAAACATTATACAGTGATACCAGTTTTCTGATTCAGAGAATCAGCTGAGTTAGTGTCAAAATGCCGATGATGGATTAAATTACTTTAAAACTGGTTGTAATGCAAGATATTGCTCCCAAGGCGGGTAGTAGGAATAAGTCATTCTTGTTCTACTATAGTTCAAAACTAATTTCACTTTAAGGTTCATATAATATATTCAGCTAGGTTGAAAAATAGAGTATTTCCTTGTTTTCCTCAAAAGAGGATGCATTCCTGCAGTGGTCAATGGGTGTCTGGATGGCTATTGGGAAGCCCACTTAAACCTGGTTTGAGGTGGGGGGTAGGAAGCGGGGAGCAAAGTTTCACCTGTAAAGAAGAGATCAAATTTATTTAAAAGAAAAACCACTTGCCTGTTTGGGAAAGGCTGCTGGAACAGACCTGGGTTATATGGCTTAGAGGTAGAGAAAAAGCAGGTGTGAAGTGATTAAGTTAACAAGAACTACAAGCTGTATGTCAGTTATTACATTAATTGATCTGACTACTGCTGAAGGCTCATATTTTGCATATTTTCCAGGCAAATTTGTCTTTTATTGGTATTTTTCTACCTTTTGGACAAGGTGATTTAAGAAAAACATTCTACTATTTTTTTTCTCAAGTAAACTAGGTAGACTCTGAATTCTAAAAATCAAGAGCAAAATTAAACTATAAAATGTAGATTCTGACTCATTTGATGAATTCTGAGTGCTACCCTGGGCCAGGTACTCCATGGGAGTACGATTAGGGACCTCCCGTGTACTGCTCACCTCTATGGATGGTGCACATCCCCAGAGAGATTTGTGCTTGAAGAAGGGATTTTATTTTTACTTAACCACTCTTAAAATCAACCATTAGATTTTTATCAGTATTGCATTTGTAGAGTGCTAGCCAGTGTTGTGGGATATAACAGAGATATCTTTCTCCAAACGCCTCCTAGACCAGAGACAAGTTCTTCATGGTGCATGTTGCTTGACCAGCGGGTGCACGCACAATGGCGGCGGTACTCAGCCCAACTCCAGGCCATGAGTAGCATGCTCTGCCTGCTTCAGAGGCAAAGCAGCTACTGCAGTTGAACCTCAGACCAGCCAGGTTTCTAGGCTCTTTCTTGCCGCACTGGCTGCCTTCTGGGCTTAGGGATCAAAGATTATTTTTTTTTTCTTTTCTTCTGAGCAAAGGGCCCCATCTGCCCTCACACTTGAACTAGAGGAGATAACTGGCCCAGAACGCCCACAGAATACCTTGCAAGCGAAAGACTGAAGTTTCCTTGAAAATCTCAACCTACAGGCACAGAGCACACTTCTTAGTATTAGAGCTGGCTGGTACAATTGTGTTAACTCCAGAATTCCAGGCTAAGTTCAACCCTCAGTGAACTCCAGCTGCAGTGCTTTCTTATCTCGTTTCATGGACTGAAGCGGCTTGTAAGATAAAATCCATCATACAACTTAACATTATGCTCAGCCCATGGAGAGGCCCATAATTTAGCATTATGTTTGTGAGAGGCCCACAGCGACCGTTACAGTCAGAATAAATTCTGCCTCCCTCTGCACTCTCCACCCCTCTCTCTGCCAATACACCTTAGGAGAATGGGCCTCAGAACAGACAGCAGAAGTAAGCCTAATGCTTACAAGAAACCTTTTTTACCCCTGTTAAAAAATAACAACAAAAAGAATACTGTCTCCATGTGCTATTTTTCACTTTTGCTGTGACTTAGTCTTTATCCAGCCATAAGAACGAGAAACTTCTAACATTTTTTGAAGCTTGCAGAGAGAGAGAGGAGAGAGAGAGAGAGAGAGAGAGAGAGAGAGAGAGAGAGAGAGAGAGAGAGAGAGAGAGAGCAATATTGCTCATCTTTCTTTCCCTTGTACATTGGTAGTTTTTCCTTTTCAGGCTTGTGGTTGCTCAGTTCATAAATACACTAAGTTACTGTCAGGAAGAACACACTTAAATTTTTAAAATGTATGTTAGCTCAAATGGCCTGAAAAGCACATTTTATTGCTCTTCACTCCCAGACCTCAAGCCTAAGTTAAGCATAAGTTATAAGCAGCAGATTATAGTTGATGGTTTTCAGAAATAAGGAACAGGATCTTTAGGCCTAAGCGATTGAAAATATACTAGCTTACAAGTAAGTGAGTAGCCAGGAGTTTTTCTAACATTTAGCTAGTACTAGCACACAGATTTCCATTAGTATGAGAAAAATAGAGTTTTGAAAAACTCAGAATTCCATCTTCATTTGGAAACTTTATGAAACTGGCAGGCTGATGTATGACTGATGTACTGACATTCAAATTAAATTTAAAATACATTAGTTAAGGCATGCTTGGTAACTCTAGTCAATATTTGTTACCATGTAAGAAGTGACGTTAATTTATATTAATTAAGACTAAGCCAGCAACTCCCCCTGGATGCCTACAGGAGCGTACTGTGGGTGGTCATTTTCAATATCCAACTGTAAATTCAATTTTGTATTCAGTGGAAAGATCACTGAGAAAGCAGAAAACAATATAAACTAATTTAAACAGGATTTAGATTGTGGCATTATTAAAGCTATTCATGTGGAAAGAAATTAACACCGCTCGTAAAAATCACATCAAAGATGCACTTACAAAAATTCTAAACATTTTCTGCAAACATGCTTCGGCATAACTCTGAACACGAGTGCAGTTTACAAAGTAGACTGCGCAGACGTGTTTTCCCCCAGTGAGAATTTGGCAAAATTGCTATATTAATATAGCAAAGAAGGACCATTTGCTTGCTAAAGACTGTCCAGTGTTTCTAAGCTGGGTCCTCACCGCATCCCACCTGGGTGGCTGGAAATGTTTGCTGGCTAGTCTTCCTTCTGACTGGCATTCCTCTTTGTCCTGCCCGCCCCCATTCCTTGCTACAGTCGTCTTTGTTAAACGCCACGGCCGTGACCCTTTGCACATGCTGTGCCCCCTCCATGGGCCTCTCAAACCCTCTGTCTCCCTGGCCATCTGTTGTTCTTCCCTAGACATTTAGGCAAAGTGCCCTTTTATAAAGGAAACTTTTCTGCAAACACAGCTTGAATTAGGTGTCTCTTGGCCATGTTTCTGCTCTTCCCTAGAAGCCTTGCTAATATCGTTACTCTGTAGAGTTAATTGTTGGCTTATGTCTCTGTCTCCAGTTTTTAAGGGATAATATGAGAATAAAACTACCTAAACATGCTTCCATCTTTCAGTCACTTAGAGTGCTTTTCATTTGAAATTTATATTTTAGTATGCTCTATTTCACATAGATTTATTTGTAGTGATTAGTACTAGAAGGCCAAAATTTCAATGATTAAAATTTGGAATGCATCATGGTGAATAATAAAAATATTTAATTTAATATTAGGGACTTTTTACACATATGCCACTGTCTCAGGAGATGAATGTTCTCATGGCACTCACTGGTGGCTCCTTTTATCCTTCAGGCCTCCGAAGTCATTATCCCTGGTTCTAAAAGTCAAGAGTGACTCCAGATAATCTCACAGAAGCAGACAGAGCCTTTGGCAATAAGGCACTAATCAGATCATCAATTGATTAGAAAATATTTTGGAAGCATTTTTAATTCTGGGAAGGCAGTAGGCATTGCTTAGCCTTTGGGGCAATGAGTAGTATTATCTAGAACCTCTCAATGTCACTAACGGCATCATACCCAACTCGTTTCATTTCTGCTTATTTTAGTCTTTTTTTAATCCTCCCTCATTCTCCTTTTCTCCCATGTTATGGAGCACATCACATAGTAGGCATTAAAAATTATGCATAGGTTATTCAAAGACCATGTGTGTATCACTTGAGAGCTCATTAAAAGTGCCCACTAGGTTTTTCTCAGATTTCCCAACTGTGAATCCACATTTTACTCTAAGTGACTGATAATGCACATTGATATTTGGGAAGGAAAGCACCAGAAGAAATTACTCAATGAAAGTGAGGTAAACTAGTTAGGAGATAATCTAAGTTATGAGATAATCAAAACCTGAGCTATCTTAGCTGAGAGAAGCAGCTGAGATAGTGGAAAACATGCAAAGATTTGATGTGATTCTTATAAGCCTTGTAGATTCCTACCCCGAATCCTCACTCTCAATGAAAAGAATAACTGTGAGCCCCATCCAGGAAAAAAGAAAATGTCCAAGACTTGGAAGCAGATACAGAGATTACTACAGATCCTTTCAAAGGAACACTGGGCATGGACTAGAATTCCCCTCTCCCACTATGTGGTTCTATGACGGTGTGAAACTTTACTTGTCTTTGACCAGTCTGTTTTATAACTCTGTAGGAATAGACCATAAATTGTAAAAACTAACAACAATACAAAACCCATACTGATAATCATGCAAATGATTGCTTCCTGTAACAGTGCAAATAAATTTTTGTTTAGTAGAAAATTTAAATCTTTATAACATAAATTCTTCTTCAAACCCGTTTTAATATCTTATCATGTTCTCATTAATTAATGAGTTAAATAAAATCATTGGCACATGCTCTTTTTAAATTTGAAGGACAGTCATGATTTCACTGTCATGGGCCCCTTAACAACCACTGAGTGCATGCTGCTCAAAGACAGTGCTTGAGCTAGAGTCACATCTGAAACCCCCGGGTATGGCAGACAGTGGTAAGTACTTGCTGAATTTTAATCAAACTGATGTGTTCTACCTGCTCTTGAACTTACCATCCACCAGAACCATTAGCCAAATAAGCTTTTACTGCTTATAAACTACCCAGCCTCTAGTATTTTATGATAGCGGCAGAAAACTGATACCGACATCCCCAAACAAATCTCATTTTTTTGGCTGCTCAATTAACCATGTATCAAATAACTAAATTAGACAGCATAAAAAGCCTATAAATGGTTAATGCTCTCCTCTATCTCAACACATACCAATTCCAGTATCCGTAAAAATAAGATAAGAGGGCAATATGAAAATGTACCAAATATTCCGGTTACTAAATGAACTGGCCTGTCTTACCTCTATGGAGGTCAATAACACCTAGGAAAGAGATTCTCAAACAGGCTCCTGTGCTTCATATTTCCCTTGCCCAGAGAAGGTGCCCTGGCTTTTAGCTAATGGAATGTCCACTTGGCTCACAGCATAATCGATTTTTACTTTTATAGAACCATAAATATCGACAACCTTCTCGGCAACACGCCAGTACCACTTCCACCCCTACCTCCCTCTGAAAGGCAGATGCCGGACTGTTCTGTAAGCAAATCTGAGCCTCATCCTCTGGAAATGATGACTGTGATCCCAGGAGGGCTGGATTCTGGATGACACATCAGAGAATCCCAAGAGCACTGCTTGAGGAGCTGTCTTGGAACTTCACCTGAAGCAGAAATTCTTCATCTCATCATGTAATGAACGATTATGCGTGGCTTTCCAAAGAGGGGGAAAAGCACACAAAAAGTTTTAGATGCTCTTGCCCAGAGAAATCCCCAGCGAATTAGGATATAATCTTTCCTCACTATCTAATCAATCTCTTCCGTGCACAGCCCCAACACAGGCCTCCTCCAGGGCTGGATGGTCTGTGTTAGACACACTGAAATTCATTATCTCATCTGCCTGGTGCCACTGTTTCCAATAAAGTGTAATTATGGTGCTATCGAGTTCCTTCTCACTTTCTCAAAGCCCCGCCATAAACTTTGGGTCCGTGTGCAGTCATTTTCCCGTCAGTCTTCATTAAGTTGAATTGTCTGAGAACAATGTCTATTTAATCAGTGGGGTGCTCACTGATTTTCTTTTTTAGAATTTGTATTAACGTAACAGATGTTGGGTGACTCTGTGACTTAGACACTGAGCACTTACAAATCAGTGTTTCCCCTGGCTTTGGAAAGCCAAGCAGCCAGTGAATGGGCTCCCAGCAGATGCCCCCTTTCACCACAACACTGCCTCACTGGGTAGGCTCTCTCCAGGGTTGGCCAATACATTATTATAATACATATAATATATAATAATGCACTATTATAATAATACATATAACAATCTCACTATTATGAGTGATATATTACTGTCTCCATCACTCCAAAAACATAACCTCTGTGAGGCAGGGGGCTATATTTTGTTTTCCCCCCGACATCCATACCAAGGGCAGTGCTAGGCCTATGGTCGAAAATTGAATCAACACTTCTTGAGTGACTGGGATGATGACTCTAGTCACACCCAGGAGCACTAATGGCCAGAAATGCAACATGCCCATAGATTAGATAGTTGGAGAAGGGAGAAAGAGATTAATTTACTGAACATCTACTATGTGAAGTTCTAGCACTGGGTAGGATAATGGAGGACTGTGAGTCATAATAAAAACCTTGGCTTGTACCAATTTTGCTGAATAAAGTTGATCTTCAGAAAGAAAATTGTAAGAATCAGTAAGTATGCTGTGAAATGGGGAATGGTATCTGTAATAAGCCTAAGATAGCCAAATCTTGCAGGGGAGAAAAAAAATCAAATCCAGCTAGGTATTTTCAGTTGCATTCTTACTTCTTTTCTGACACAGGTTCTTATACCTTACATCTTGCATTTTATATCCCCACATCAAAGAAATCATCTTCAGGGGAACCAGGAATCATCAAGAAATCATCTTCAGTTTCCTTGGCTTCCCCTGTCTGGCTTCGCAGCGTTATAGAGAGCACAGAGTGGATTTCCTCTCTGAAGCAGCCAATTTTCCTAAGCAATTAAATGCTGTTTATATTCCAAATTCTGTGCTTGGGTTGAAATTGTCAAGCTTGATATTACCTGACTCTTGCCTAAGATGTATCCTCAGCTAGTTCATTCTACTGTAACAGCCATCTATTAAAATTTCCAATCTGTTCTCTCCTCAAGGGATCACACGGTACTTGGCAAAGGTACAGCTTCTGAATTCTGCAAATTATACTCATCTATATAAATATATATTTTTGAAATGGCAAGGCTTGCAAATTACTCTACCAAATTGACATCCCAATCTGCTATCCTCTGAAAGGAGAGGCAAATGCCGTGTGCCTCATGCATAGACACTGCTGCGCTTGTTTCCTAAAAATAACAATGCACATGCCAAATGAAATTCCTCCACAAAGTTATAGAGCCAAGGTGCCGATTTTTGTCTCATCTAGGGGTAGACATGACTAAATATAGTTTAGTCCATAAGGTAGATCATAAGGTTGGACCACACAATGTACTGGATGTTAAAGGAAAAAGTTATTTGTTCTAATGAATGTTCCTGGTGGAGAACACTGCTCTTTCTCATTTTGAATACTCCTTCCTTAGAGTGTTCTAGGCAGACTATTTGCATTGTGTTTGCTTTTCATGAAAGAGACCGCCACTGCCTCTCTATCAACCCCTGACAGACGGGTCTTCTCAAAACATACACCAAGAGCATTAGGAAGAAGTGTCCCTGGTCGTTAAGGGACACTACAGTAGCAACTGCAGCTGATTAGAGGTTCCTATGCCAGACCGAGGATGAGGGCTGGAAGCACAGGCCTTTATTTTTTTTTTTTAAAGCATAGAATGTCATTTTTCTTTCTTCCCAAAATTAGATGGCGGGGAGCTTTTTATACATTTTCTTTGGCGTAAACATCCTATCCACTTAAGACACTGCCAGCAACACACCAGCCAGGCTCTAAAATACTACCAGGACCAGTCACACCTCTCCTCTCATCAGAAGTCAGTAATGGTCTTTCCACTGTTCATGGAATAAAACCCAAACCCAGCAAAGCCTTCCAGGCTCCGCCATCTGGCACCAGACTGCTCTTCCAGCTTTGCCTTGCCCTATAAACATGGTGCCTGTGCCAAATTCCTCTCTGCTTCCCAAGTGTCTTTATTCACAGGGTTATGGGCCTCTGGCTACAATACCTTTATGCCTTCTTATCTTTGGGGGTAAAAGTTCAAATTCTGCCTGCTTCGTGAAGACTTCCTGCATACCTTTGTCAATATTGGTGCCCTGCCCTGAGTTCCTCTGCACAAGACCTTGGTGGACGGTCATACCACTGGCTTTCTTTTAGTTATTTGTTTACTGATAGATACCTGCCCATGGCAACTGGGACCTATGTTAGTCCAGACAGCCAGACAGTGCCCACTGACCTGGGGGAGGGGGAGGGTATGTGACCATCATTTGCCTTTAAAACACCCAACTGTTGTTCAGCTCACATACTTTGGTCAAAAAAGAATTGATGTCTCTCTCTCTTACACACACACACACACACACACACACACACACACACACAATATCCTAGTATCAAAACCTGGCCTCTTCCCAATCATTGCTAGCCCATGGGGCCAGTGCCAAGGTCCCCATGTGTCCTGACCTCCCACTGCCTCAAGCTCAGGGCTGGCTCAGCAAACACTTGAGCAGGTGAAATACACTCTCTTCTCCAGCCACTCATCTGTGGTGTTAGAAGTGTCCCTCCAGCTCCACCTTTGAAGACAGCGATTTCTACATAGGGATCCTCCTCTGTCCCCCATGGACTGTAACGAAGTGTCCGACATGTCTTAAAGCGGCTGTCAGAGTCTGGCCAACATGAAAACCCTACAGAGCCCTGGGAACACCTGCACCTGCCCACCCGCAGGTGGGAGTCCTTGTCTCCCACTCAAGCTGCCTCTGCAGGAGGATAACAGCCTGCTCTCTGCTCAGGTGCTGCTCTCTGCCTATCCTGCTGCCCATTCATGCAATGAAGTTTATCCCAAGACAGTATAGTGTGCGCAGTTTCCTGGAGAGCGCAGGTAGGAGCGCAGGAAAAGGCGGGGCTCTGTCTCAAGCCAGATGAGGAGGCCCAGGCATGCACAGCTTCTAGGCGCTTGCCCTCACCTGCTGTCTGCAGGGCAGGGGACTGGAGAAACGGACGGGCTCCCGCATCTGAGGGTGCATCACGCTACCTCTTTGGGCCTGAGGTGGCTGAGGTAGAGGAGGAGAAGCCAGCACAAGCGCTCCCTACCTTTCAGCTTTTCGGCCAGCAGCGCGGCCTCGTGCTCTGAGTAGTGCATGATGGCCGGCGGGGAGGGAGGCCGGAGCCGATCCTCCTCCAGCTTGCGCCGGTGCCGCTCCTCCCGGGCGCGCATCCTCTGCTTGCATTCCCACTCGTAGAAGTCATCCCGGGCCTGGGCAAAGTCGACGTGCAGGCGGCCTGAATCCTTTTTGTCTGTGCTGGACCCTAACCGCATCCGGTAACCTGAAAACAGCAGAGTCTGGTCAAATCTCGAGGCCGCGATGGGTGCGCTGCTGCTCGGGGCCCTCGCCACACTAGGCATGTGATCTCTTACTTCTTTACTCTCAGGGCAGGACATCTTTCTCATCTTTCTCCCGGGAGGTGGGAAGCACTCATCCTTCTCCTCATGACTACTAAAACCCTGCTAAATTAAGCCCACCAGAGAGTTGAGGATAAAAATGCCTCTGGGGGGAGGGAATCTCGGAGGCTCTCCTACCTTGTCAGGCCCCTAGTGTCACCAAGAATGGCTGACCTCAAGAACGGAGAAACCAATGGTGGCAGCTCCGCTTTCCCTCTGGCTTCCAGGAGGCTCAGAAACAAATTGGGCATGTTGTATTTTTTCTACCTTTCTATGGACTTGATTCCATATTTTCAATTTACTATAACTCTATTTCGTAAGCACTCCTAAGTTCTGTGTAGAACTGGGGGTGAGGGGGGTATGAGTAAATAAAGAACATGTATGATATTTAAAAAGCTCGACAGAGTAAATTCCAGTGCACCTCACTCAGGCTGT
Organism: Muscardinus avellanarius; assembly: GCF_963383645.1. Lineage (NCBI taxonomy): Eukaryota > Metazoa > Chordata > Mammalia > Rodentia > Gliridae > Muscardinus > Muscardinus avellanarius. The sequence goes on along the minus strand of NC_137787.1, from coordinate 147,330,701 downwards.
TGCTTCATTTCCCTAGAAAATGCTGCTGCTCAGTTTTCTCTCTCGGCAGCTGCAAAAGCCACAATTACCAAGGTAATTTTTGCAATGCTGTTTTATTTCCACTTATCCTCTGGGGCATATGCAGGAGAATATTTTACCTTCAATCAAGAGGCCTCACTGCTACCTCCCTTTTATTCCCGTACCACTCCACTTCATCTTGCATGCAGCACCATACAAATTGTCCAGGACATCTTTGAAGGCCTCAGGAGTCCCAAGCAAGAGCCCACAGCTAGGCAGACAGACAGACAGACAGACAGACAGACAGACACACACACACACACACACACACACACACACACACACACTGGGTCTGGACATCTTTAACTAATAAAGATAGTATACTCTCTAACTTATAAAGATTATGAGCAAAAACTTGATCTGAGAAAACAACACAGGACTGAAACCAGCCAGCTAGCCCAACTTCAAATGAAGAGAAGTTGACTTTGAGGCTCCTCTTCAGTTTAGGGTACTCGAGATTTTCAGAACATAAATGCGACTCTCAGGGACTGCCAGAGGGGAAATTGAAATAAGCGCTTTTTCTTTGCAGGGGCTCTGCAAGTGAGATACAACTGGAGAATGCTAGGCTGCGCTCTGCTGATGGTCAAGAGCTCATGGTAGGGTTCCATGGACTATTGCAGCATCTTGGGTTTAAATTCTGTTGCAAATCCCCATGCAGGTTTACCCCCTTCCTCCCTCCCTCCCTCCCTCCCCCTCCCTCCCTCTCTCTCGCGCTCTCTCTCTCTCTCTCTCACACACACACACACACACACACACACACACACACACACACACACATTAAATACAGATCTCTTATCTCATGCCTGCATGCCATTGAACTCTTCTCCCTTCTAGATTTCAATGGTGTTAACCAACAATGGGAAGGAAAAACAATTCCAATCAGAGATGAGCAAAGTTAGCGCTAAAGCAAAATGTATCTGAGTTTTCGGCCATGGAAAGTTAGCAAGTCAGCAGGCTGTGGTGATATATACATAAGTGCTGAGCAGACAGGACTGCCTAGAACTGGCCAGCTGCCCTAATGGACCGAGCAACTTTCCCTAGCTCACGTCCAGAGAATCACTTGTCAGATGCTTCTGGTTGCCGGAAGCACCCTCTCTTTCACCAAAACATTATCATTAGAGCCATAAAAGAGACCCTGATGAGGATGAAACTAAAATTAGCTCGACCTTCAAATGTGAACGTGGTCCTAAAATTAGACAGGCCGTCCAGCTGGGCCGGGCTTGTGGGCGCTCACACGCAGGGATGGGGGGAGCCTTCCTTCCTGCCCTCCCTCCCAATTAGTTGGCCTTGCGGATCTTCCTGGCACTGATGCTGCAGCCTGTACAGTGTGGCCAAGGCAGAGTGGGAGACTCTTCTTCAAGGGGCAGGGATGCTGCAAGTGAGGCCTGTGCTGACACTCTTTGCTGCAAAGGAGCAGCCCCAGGAGCCTTTGGGGCTTGACTAAGACAGGAAAAGTAAAGGCCAAAGCAAAATTAAAGGAATACCTTTCTATGCCCCCAACTAGGACTGTTCACCTTTGTCAGTGTCTTCTGAGGATCCTGACTGGGTTTAAACACTGAACTGGGTTGTGTTAGTGTTGAAAAGGATCTTGGATCTACTCTAACTCTTTCATTGAACCAAATGGGATAAAGTAATAGTTTATTGGCAGAATTAGGATTAGAACCCAGGTCCCTGGGGCAAGGCTGAGAAATGAGAAGCAATTCTACTTTACCGTGTTTAGGGTACTTGTATTAAAAACAACCGCATACAAAATGGTTCCTATGTTGCAGGTGCCCTGCTAAGTATTTATTTTCCACTATTTGATTTACTCCCAGCAGTCCTGGTTGGTAAACTGCAACTATCTCCATTCTGCAGGTGAGAAAGTGACGGGGAGAGAGGTATCCAGGTCAGGGTGTGGGAAGCCCAGTGCCCTATACTCTCCGGAATCTCCCATGATCTCATGGCTGTGTGTGTGTTGCCAAAATTTGCCTTTATTCCAAGTTTAGTCTTCCATCTCCACTGTGGAATGCTTTGGGCCTTTATTTCTCACTTCATATGCTTTTGATGGGATGGAATCACGGGTTTAGAATCATTTCTATCCCTATCTGATTCAGGGAAATCTGAGTTACTGAGATAACCTCAAGGCTTCTGAGATTTTCACAGAATGTCATGCAATAGAGGCTGACCATAGAAAGGAGGTAAAGCCTGGCCGTAATGTTCACTTGTTTTCCCACCTTCCTCCATCAGCTCTGCCTTGGGAATAAAGAACTGGTATGAAGAAAGTGGCAGAAGGAAAAGATGTCACTGGAAAGCCTGAGGAATAGGATCATCATAACAATAATGGTAAGTCCTTCTAAAGCCACATATCAATACCAGCCCCTCCCACTGCTGTCAGACTAAAGGCCTGTTGACACACTCTGGGTACTTGTTCCAACACCCACATAGAGGAAAGCAGCATTAGGCTTCATTTCAACATCTATAAAAACGTATTATTAAAATGGCACCAAAGAACAAGGATGGTTGGATGGGGCAGGCTTATTGAACTACAAGTGGGCAACAAAATTGGGCCTCATCATAGGGCCCACGAGCAACTTTCCTGCAAGGAACCGATCTTGCTTTAGTACTCCAGTGTCAAGAAAGTGAATCCACTTCTAAAAATCTAAAATATTCTGAGTGTTCTTTACTACCCAGAGGATTACATCCAATAATAATAATGGTCTTCGGCACTCATAATATTGCTTTTCATCTAGTAAGCACTTGAGAGCATTAATTAAAAACTTGATGGAATTCCTAAAGACTGTATGGTAGGAAATTGTTCCTGTGGCAAGATATATTCACAGGCTTAACAGAGCTTCTGGGAGCCAAGCAAAAAGGCAGAATTCCTCCTTTTCTGACCCCAGAGTAAGAGGGCTTTATTGTGCATTAAAGCAAAAGGGAATAAGCTCATATTAACATCACAAAACATGACAAAATGCCTAGAAAACCCCTTATGTAATGCAAAGTACCAGAAAGGTAAATGGCTTTATCAACCATGAATTCCTCTGCAAAGCGAATGTGACAAAAATTCTTCTTGCTTTTTCGGATGGCTGTAATATCACCGCACTGCTCAAAGACTTCTTGGATAATTTCCTCAGTAGCATTTTCTGGTAATCCTCCAACAAACACAGTCTTGCACCCAGGAGGTCGTTCTCTTGTGGAAGGAGGTGGAAGATCTAGTATCACAATAAAACAAGAGAGTTTTGTCTTTGGCTTACTGGCTCTCATTTCCTGGCTCACCTGGTGAAAGTAGAGCTTGAGGAGTTACTTTGTCTAGACTGAGAAATAATGGTCCCCTTCTAGACCAGTTTACACTTTTCCTGGCTGCCTCCCCCTGCTCCTCCCAACCTTTACCTCTCTGCTCTTCTACACGGAGTGGTTATGCTTATCCGTGAACAAAGATAACACATGTGTTAGCATAATTTCATTTCTCCTTCATAACACAAGAGACCCAGAAAAGGGGGAGGAGGGGGCTTCACAAAGTACAAAACGTGATGAAGTGAAAGCCTCGGCTTGTTATCTGCTTTGTCTTGTTGCTAGATGAAGGAGCCGCAAGGCAGAACGCGGAAGCATGGCCCACAAAGGATGCACGGTACTTACTTGGCTGTACAGCACCATGCCTGGAAGAAACACTTTTGTTATTATTCACATTTAAATGATCAAACTATTAAATTTGGGGAGGCTCTGTATAAAAAGATAAAATGTACACTGTCACAACATTTTACCTAGTTTATATGTAGATTACTAAAGCAATCTCCTGAAAAGTTCACTTTAAAAAAGGCAACACTGATTAATATGAATAAAAAAAGATCTAAGCTATTTAAGCCCATAAACTTAGTGTCTGAGACTAAATTAAAAAAAATATTCCAGCCCATTTACTTCATCAAATGTATGGGTCCTTCAAGCACATGCAATTTGGTCCAGAAATTCTGAGATGTGGGCTCCCCCTTGCCCAAAACTACTAACTGCCAAATTAATTCAAACTTTCATCTAGTAAAACACATTTTGGAGTTTTTGCTCTTATATTTGTAAAGATTGATGGAAGTATTTATGTATTTCACACGATTTTCTCCAGGAAATGCTAGACTTCACTGCATGCAAAATGATTCTTAATGCTGAATACTAGTCCCCAAGGCCCAGGTACTAGTGTCAACTCAGCTCTTGGACAGACACATGGACACATCCCTGTATAATCTTTACTAATCTAGAGACAAAGACCTCTGTAGACAGGTTTCCCATTTGACATTTGTCTGTATGAATCACATCTGAAAATCGATGCAATGCTATTTCATATCAAACAGAGAAAGTTAAAATGATGAGCAAACATGTCTTATAGGTGTTACTTACTTGGATTTTGAGGGAAAAGAGTACAGCTTTTGCAGTGAATTATTTCCTTAACAACAGTCACTTCTGCTGGGGGTGGGGGTGGTACCAGCCCCAGGCCGGGTATCATGGGGTTTATAGAGGTAATTCCAGTCATCATGTTGAGGCCTGGATCAAAGCCAGGCACACAGATAGAATCTGTAAAGCACAAAAGATTGCATTTTTGCTGGAGAATCTTAAATCTGTTTTCATCAGTGTTTTTTGTTACTTTCCTGCAAAGACTATTTGACTCCATACTTCCTATTTTTTAGGAATTTCTCCTGGTGTAAGATGTAGCACTATAGAAAGTTTCTCTAGAAGAAAAGCAGATGAAGCTGAAACTACATGAAAAGGAAATTATATTACTTAAAATATTAACATGGCAGAACAAAACATGGCATATTGAAGTGTAAAACCATGCACCATGAAGCTTTGCTATTACAGTGAATACAATTTTCTGTTTCTTAACATTCGTGTGTTGTTTACACCGCCTTATGACCCAGAATGCACAAAGAATATCATTTAACACCGAAGGCCCTGTGAATCTAATTGTCAGCTGGCTTTATCAGAAGAGCCTTTCTGCCCAAGTGACCTAGATTTGGGAGAGTTCAATTTAAATGTGCGGACTTTATAATGATCACTCTGCTCCCACCTAAGCTATCTCTCCCAGGGGGAAAAAACAAAGAGTGATTATAATTACTCTGGCTGGTTTAGATACATACAGGCATAAAATTAGCTTTACACATTACAAAATTCTATTGAATAATCACATTTTCTTTCTCTTATTCAATCAATAAGCAATCAGTCCCACCCTTCTGAAATCTCAATGTCTGATATAAAAAAATTTCAAAAAAGGGAAAGGTATAAAAAAATTGGGTTTTCCATATAAAAGCCAATTTTTAAGTGTAATAAGGCAAGTTATATGCAGGATTTTGTTTTGTATATTATAAAAAAGACCAAAGATAGAATGTGTTGGCAAGGATTCGGAAGGGAACCATTGCACACTGTTGGTGAGAATGTAAATTAATATAGTCATTATGAAAAATAGTAGCAAGAGAACTACCATATGATCTAGCAATCCCACTACTAGGTATAAGTCCAGAGACAATGAAATCAGTATGCCAAAGAGACATCTGCACCTCCATGATTTTGTAGCGCTATTCAGAAGAGGCAATATATGGAATCAACCTAAATGTCTATCAGCTGGTGAATGGATGAACACTGGCACGGGTATATGCAGTAGAACACGATTTGGCCATAAAATCAAAGAAGAGAGTCCTTTCACTTACAACAACATGGATGAACCTGGAGGTCACTCTGTAACATAAAGTAAGCCAGGAATAGAATGATGAACACTGCCTGACCATAGAATGTAAAACGTCAATTTCATAGAAGGAGGAAGTAGAGTGGTTGTTGTTCAAAGGTTATATAACTACAGTTAGGAGAAATAAATTCATGTTCAGTATAGTCACCATAGCTAATGATGATATAGTATATTCTTTAAAAATGCAAAGACAGTGGATACGTGTTCTCACTACAAAAATGATAGGCAATGCCTTTTTAATTAGCTAGATTTAACCATTCTGTGATGTATATACATACTTCAAAATACCATATTGTTCATGATAAATACATACAATTTTATCTGCCAATTAAAAATAAATAAGCCCTTTCTAGGCAGGGCCGTTAAAAGTCCTGAGCTGCATTTGTAATCATGTCTGCAAGGGGATTTTCCTCTTGAGGGATTTTCTGCTTGCAGAAAATAATACTCTCTCTAGGGATGTGAAAATGTTCCCAGGTAAACAGGCGCCACCAAGACAGAGCCTGGTGACCCTCCATCATTCTGCAAGGATAAAAATCCTTCTCCTCTCTTATTCTCTTATCCTTTTCTCTCTCTTCATCTTAGATCATTCCCACTATTCCTCTCCTCCCTCTCCATTTGGGTTCTCATGTACCACCTGTGCTGTGCTGCTCTGCGTTCCCGCTCTCTGACGGGCCTCAATCTTTGCTTTCCTGTGCTGAAAGCCTTGAGGCAGACCCGGTGACAACCACATCCTGTGTTTACAACAAAGGCCCAGAGGATACTGAGTGCCTGGCAAACACTTTTCCTTTCTGAGGAAAGGTACACAGCATTTCTTTGGTTAGCCAGGATATGCCTGAACATTCCCTGGGCTAACCAGAATAGGCAGTGTTATCCTGGTATGTATCCCCAAGAGGATTCTTGCTCTGTTTATGAGAAACTCCACTTGATTTCACAGTATACCAGAATGACTGCAGTGAAAGAGGTTTATGGTGTGCATGTGTGTGTGTGAGCGCGCTTAAGCCTTAAATGCAAATGTCGAATTTCTTTCAAAGAAATTTTAGTCGCCTTGGCATTGTAGGCACTATATCTCTAATCACGCTTCTCAGTTTCCTCATCTGTAATGTGGACCATTTCACTGAATTTATCACTAGGAGCATCAGCACTTCAGGATTCTAGGACACTGTGTTGAAAATGCTCAGAGCAAAGTGATTTACAAAAGACATAAAGGTTCAGAAGTGAGAGGGACAAGACTCAAACTCTGGCTATTCATTTAAGCCTTATAAAATTTCACAGGCTTTATTCCCATTTTATAAAGAAATTGAGCTTAAAATAATTAAGTTGAAATAATTTAAGTAAAATTTCTGACATTACAAAGTAAACAGGGTTCAGATTTGTGGCTCCATATATAAAAATGACCATTTGCCAGGCATGGTGGCGCATACTTGTAATCCCAGCATTTGGGAGGCTGAGACAGGAGGATTCCGTTCCTGGCCAGCCTCAGCTACTACTTAGTGAGGCCCTCTGCAACTCAGTGAGACACTGTTTCAATATAAAGAATAAAATTAGGGCTGGGGGTGTAGCTTGAAGGTAGAATGCCCCTGGGTTTTATCCCCAGTACCGCAATAAATAAATAAACAAACAAATAAATAAATAAACAAACAAACATGACCATTTGAACTTTCCACTTCGAATGACTCAATGAGTCATCAAATATATGTCAGTAATGCTAAAAATTCACCCTTAAAGAAAATCAAGATTTTGTTTTTTCCTACTGACCAAGACGTCATTTGTAAAGTAATTCAGAACAGAATGACTTTTGACACTGTGACCCTTAAAATTACATATTGGCTTCCAAAGTGAATATATTAGCAATCGAAATACTGGCCACGGGAATATTGGCATGCTTACGCTTTTTATTTAATCACATCCATTGGCTTCTTCTGTTTCGTCTGTTTCTCTCCTGGCCTGGCTCTCACTATTGTTTGCCAACACAGGATGATTCAAGACTGAAACCACTCAGGACTGCAAACCCCGAAATGCAAGCTCTGTGGATTATAATAAGCAGATGCCCTCCCCGCCCCAATGAAATGAGAAGCCCAGTGCTTGCCTTCCCCGTTGATTCTAACAGACTTCTGTATTCTTTCTGGAGACCAAATATATAAATTAAACACTCAAACATGGGGACAAAAGACACTACCCCTGAGCAAAATGCTTTCATATACAGCAAGAGTTACTTTTGTTTTTCTGAGACATCAATGGGGTTTAATGAAATCTGCATGGTGAGTGCGGTAGCTTGAAAAGAGCTTAGAAAGGAATTAACAGTTAAATTATGTTGGAACTCAAAAGATCTGATTTAGTATTGGAGTAAAGGAAGGAGGGAAGGATTAGACTTCTTTTTTCTTTTTTAAATAAGGGACCATTACTATTTTTGTGTGTGAAACTGGGGATGGAAACCAAGAGCATTCTACCTCTGAGCTACACCCCCAGCCCTATTTATTTATTTATTTATTTATTTAAATTTGGAAACAGGGTCTCACTGAGTTTCTGAGAGCCTCACTAAGTTGCTGAGGCTGGCTGTGAACCTGTGATCCTCCTGTCTCAGTCTCCCAAGTGCAGGGATTATAAGCGTGCACCACCACGCCCTGCTAGAAACCATTATTTTTAACAATATATGAACAGATGGCAATTGTTTTCTCAAACAGCATGAAAGCATGTCATAGACTAACTCATTAAAGCCAATGCACAAACTATGATAATCTGAGAAAGAAACATGCACAGGAAGACAAAGGTGAGGGTAACACAAACTGGGAGCTTGAGTTCCGGTCTTATTTGGAAAATCTGCCCCCATGAGCTTCAGACATATGAATGACAGTTCTACTCCAGGGGGTAAAAGGAAGGAGGGTGTAAACTGTGGCATGAAAGGATCCAATTAAGTAGGAAGCAGAGCTTTCTCTTAGAATATACTTACATAAAAGAGAGCCTTACTCAGGACCTGGGATTTGTGCTGGGCAGAGAGACAGGCTGGAGGGCTCAAACAACCATGGCCTAGCAGTTCTCTCCAGAAGAATTTCTGACTTACAATGTAAGTACTCTACAGAGAAGCCATGTGCAAAAGAGGGCACTGTGGTCCCTGGAAGTTTAGAGACTTTCTTGGAGTAGTTTCCAAGTGTAATGCGGCTCTTCTAGAATGCTGTGGTAGTGCGTGAACTCCTAAAGCAATGCCTTTTTTTGGTCATTCAATGTTCTCCTTTCCTCAAATATTCTTTAAATATAATTTCGTGAATAGTGGAGGAGAAGGTGTTTATGGGATCAGAACCCAGCTGACCTAAGCTGGCCAGTTACTTAACCTTGCTGGACTTCAGTGTGACTGTAGACATGAACGCCAGACACACCATTGCCATAAAGTAGGAACACTCCAAAACATCCGAGTGAAGGTGTGGCGAAGCGCCAAGAGCCCACGTCTGCAAACAGACCTGAGACAAAGCCCTAGGTCTCCCTGGCACTGGCTGTGTGATCTCAGAAAACTTCACTTATCTTTCTAAGCCTCACTTATAATATCTGTAAAACAGATTAAAAATGGGATTAAAAGAACAGTGGTTAGTGGGTCTAACACATGGTAAGTACTCAGCCAATGCTAGCAATTGATACAACATTAATAAGTACACTAAGTATGTAACTTGATATATTATTAATAGTGAATATACAAAAGTTAATAGTGATGATAATGAAGTATTTAATTGACAAATACGTGAGTGCCTACTAGTTGTATGTTTTGTAATGTGCTTTGCAATAAAATACAAGTCCTACCCCCAAGAACGGTGGTGCATACCTGTAATCCCAGTACTTGGGATGCTGAGACAGGAGGATCACAGGTTCAAGGCCAGCCTTGGCAACTTAACAAGACTCTCAGCAACTTAGGGAGACCCTATTTCCAAATAAAAAATAAAATAGGGCTGGGGGTATAGCTTGGAGGTAGACTGCCCCTGAGTTCAATCCCCAGTACCAACCCCCACCCTCCCCCCAAAATGAGTCCTTTCTTCATAGTTGTGATGATGCAATGATTAAAAATAATAAAAATGACAATAAATATGATGCATATTGTGGAAACAGAGAGAAGAGGGGGCATCTGAGAAATCTGGGAGAGAGAGTCTTATAAGTGTTGGACTATGGCCCCCAAATGAGATTTTCAAGTCCTAAGGACCTATAAGTGAATGTGACCTTATTTGGAAATAGAGTCTGTGCAGATATAATCAAATTAAGTAAAGGCCATACTGGATTAGGGTGGGCCCTATCCAGTAGGGTTTGTGTCCTCATAAGATGAGGAGAGAAGACACAGACACATAAGGAGACTGCCATGTGATCACCGACGTGGTGACTGGAGACTGCCTCAGCAATTCCAGGATGCTGAGGTCAGCCAGCAACCAGAAGTCAAGAAAAAGGAAGGAGACACATCCCTCATCCAGATCCTGCAGAAAGAACGTGGCCCTGCAGATGTCCTGACCTCAGAATGCTGGACCCCAGAACTGTGATGCATTTCTGTTATTTTAAGCCACCTGGCTAGTTATGGCAGCCGTAGGAGACCAACACAGGGGGCAGTGTCAGTCAGGGAAGGGATCCTTAAGGGAACTGACCTCCTTCTTTAAAATGATGACTTTTGTATGTTCTTCGGGCATGTACAGAAGGTATTCTCAAAATATACTTACTGTATAAATATAAAGATATTTCTAAAGTTGTCTGAGAAGAAATATTCAAATCCTGTCCCCTGGAGCCAGAACCACTCGCTCTTAGGCTTTCCTGTTGTGAAAAAACAAACCCTGCAGATTGCTACGTATTTGCTGAGAACAAATCAACTGCGCAGATTATATGTTAACATAATAGTGTACTTTATAAGATAAGTGAATGCCTACAAGCGGGATCTCAAAGAAGGCGAAATTGAAAATGTGTTTGTGATCTTCCTAAAGAAATCCTGAGGTAGAGGGGGGATATGTTTTTCCATTTACATCCAAGATGAATACCCAGAGTGTTTCTGAAGCCCTGCTGTGCACACTTCATAAACAAAGACCTCATTCCATCAGTAAACCCCTCGGTCTCCTTGACGAGGATGCGGTGCTGGTGGCACGGAGCGATGCAGCTGTCAACAGCTATTCTAAGTACTGTCGACTTGGGTGAGGAGATTTGTGCCTGCATTTGAAAATGACATGGCATGAAATGAGGACCATTTCAGAACTTCTGACCAAAACCGGCACACACAAGGACTGACGACCAAAGAAGTCTTTCCAGCAACCTGTGCGAGGAGGCAGCATCAAGAAAACCAGTGCCAGGAAATTCCTCCCAAGGAGAAGCAAGTGACTGGACTCCAGTGCTGAGCAGATTCTGCCCAGAGGCCCAGGCTTTCATACTCAGCACCTGTCGCACTGAGCTGCTCCATGTCCTGGACTTACAGCTGAGGTGCAGAAACCATGCTGGTCTATACCAGTCAGGCATGGGGGGTCCCCTTGACGAGGAAGCCAGAGATGCTGGGCCTAATAAGAATATGACATTTCTAAGCCCAAAGAGACATGGGAATGACTAGTTCTAGCCTCTGGATCTGGAGAAGAGAAAGCAGATTCCCAGAGGAGTCAAGTGACGTTCTCAAAGTTACAGCTACTGACACTCAGTTAAGGAGAGGGCTGGCTTGAGAGCTTCTGCTACTGCTTCAGTGAGCGCTTGGCTTCTTCAGCATCTCTGCTGTCTGCCTGACTTTGGACACTTAGTTGCAGCAGGCACATGGTCCATTCCACATCCTAGTGGGCTTCACAATGAGAAACACATCCTTATTTGCTGACTTGGGCCAGGTAAGTACAGTTAAATCTCACATTCTTATTCTGCGCTTACAGGCTCCTGTAACGGGCCTGATTCTTTGTCCCACCCTGGTTACATCCAAGAAGAAAGCTCGAACGCCACCTCCCTCAGAGCTCTAGGGATGCCCCCAGAAAGAGGCCAGGATGAAGCGACAGTGATTGGCCATGGTGGTTAGTGGTCTCCCCTTTCTTCATTCTGAACTCTCCATTTTTAGATTTTTGCTGGTTTTGTTTCGTTTTTTCACTAACTTGAAAAGCTTTGGTCATACTGGGTGTGTGCTCTGTGCCACATCTTCTCCTCGCATGATTCTTTTGGTAGTCCCGTCACAGAGCCCCCACACATGCAGAAGGGCTTCATTCAACCAAACACCCATCATGTCTCCATAAAATGGTGTCCTCAAGCAGCTTGGTGGCTGACATTTTCAAACTAAATGAAGAGCTCTGAGGTTTCCATCCAGTTTTCCAAATCTGACTTGGTAGGCTCTCTTGTCTCAATTTTTCCTGCCTTGGGGCTATCAAAATCTATAAAATGGGCTAGACTCTCTCTAGAGTGTCTCATCCACCAGAAAACTTCTCCTTGCTGGTCAGTCTCAGCCACAAAAAAAGAGATCTTCCTGTTGCCATCTTTGGAATGGGAGCTGTTAGCTGCTACCCCCAGATGTCTGGGGACCCAGGGCTTGGGCTTGGTCCCCGAGCCTGACCTCTACCAGGACTGCATCTGGATGGATGGTTAGTTTTTAATCCCACCAAGATACTGTTTTGGTTTTTTTCCTCCCTTATCTTTTCTCCAAATTGTTCTCCAGGGTATCTAAACCCTCAGTTTATGAATTCTCACATGTGTTTATAGAAATGTCTTCTGAGGCAAAATCTGCTTGGATCCTGTCCCTGCAACATTAATTACTCCTGAACCGTTTGGTGGTCATTCCCAGTTCTGAGGGCTACTGCCAAGTTTCAGGGATATACATGGGATTATACCTAATTCCTTATGCTGATATCTCATGTGTACTAAGTTAATTGCCCAATGGTGCCCTTTCCCTTATTCTAGGTCTTGTCCGATACAACCCACAATAAACTATTCATGGAGTCCTGGCATCTCTCCTCTCCCTACTACAAACTTGTGAGCAGGTTATATAACTTCAGGTTATATAACCTATTATAACCTTATTTTTCATTATTATTTATTATTATTTATTATTTATTTTTTGCAGTACGGGGATGGAACCCAGGGGCATTGTACCTCCAAGCTATACCCCCCAGCCCTATTATTTAGTTTTTTTTTTTTACTTTTTTTTGAAACAGGGTCTGAGTTGTAAAATGCCTCACTAAGTAGCTGGGGCTGTCTGTGAACTGTGATCCTCCTGCCTCTGCCTCCCGAATTGCTGGGATTACAAGTGTGCACCACCATGCCCGGCTCTATTATAACCTTAACTACCTTAACTAACTAACTAACTCTCTAACTCTCTCTCTCTCTCTCTCTCTCTCTCTCTCTCTCGTGTGTGTGTGTGTGTGTGTGTGTGTGTGTGTGTGTGTGGTACTGGGGATTGAACCCAGGGGCACTGTATCTCTGAACTACACACCCAGCCCTCCTTTATTTATTTGCTTGTTTTTATTTGGAAACAAATCCTTGTTATGCTGCTGATGAGGCTGGCCTTGTAACCCCGATCCTTATGCTTCAGCCTCTCAAGTACTGAAATAATAGGAGTGTGCTACCACGCCTGGCTCACCTATTTGTTTTAATGTCATCACCCTTCCTCTGAGTTTTTAGTTTTAAATCTCTGTGGGTGACCACATCCACTGTCGTGTGCCACACCCTCTTAGGTCTGCTTTGGAAGGATTTCTATACCACCTTGCTTGTTCCTATTGCTAATTTAAGTTCTCATTAGCTCTCATCTGGAGTGCTACAAAGAGTGTTCTCAAGAGCTGTAGCTTCTGTATCTTCCAATTTTCTCTCTTCCCTTCCTCTTTCCTCTCCTGTCCTTCCTTTCTCCCTCTGCCCCCTCCCCGCTGCCCTTCTCACATCCTGGACCTGGGATGAACCAGCAAAGCCCAAGGGAGGCTCATAAGAATAGGCTGTAATTGAGGCCTCTAAATTACTTCTTTCAAACTTCTTTTCACATCCCTATCTCATTAGCTGATGATTAATTTTCTCTCTGTATGATGTTATGTGACTTTGTATAGTAGGGCTGTTACATAATGATGGGGGAAAGAACTGAACAGGCTCTTGTGTTCTCTGCTTTGTTGAAACTTACAAGCTCATGGTGCTGGAGCAGACACTAGAGGTGAAAAGCCATCAAATCTTGAGAAATACATTTGCATACTCCAACACCTAAGAAGTACTTTTCATTTTTTACGCATCTATATCTATCTTTCTGAGGAGTGGGGACACTCCAGCTATATGTTGAAATACTAAATAATTTATGGCAACACATTTCTTTCTGATGATCAATGTCTCCTTGCTTTATATAACTCTTCCCTTTCTTTGAAGTTGGGGGACTAGCCTGGAGACACCATGGTAAAGTAACACTTATTGTCATCTTCTGGTCTAGACAGCAGAGCTGGTGATTCGTAGCATATGAGTGTCTTCATAAGGATCTTCCTTTTTTTGTCTTTGTGTGTGTGTGTGTGTGTGTGTGTGTGTGTGTGTGTGTGTGTGTGTGTTAGTTACTGGGGATTGTTATGGTTAGATACAGAATGGCCACTTGAAAAGCTCATAAACTGGTGTTTGGAGTTGATATAACTGAGTCATGAGGATTGTAATCCATCTTAATGGATTTATCTGGGTGGTGACCCGGGCTAGTAGGGTATGTTTTAGGGGCGTGGCCGTGGGGACTATATAAATGGCTCCTCCTCCCTTGCTCCCTCAGTTGTTTCTAGTCTTCATGATGTGAGCACAGCCCATGTGCACTCCCTCTCTCTACTTCCTGCCACCATGACCTGAGATCCGTGGTCCCTGGCATCACATGGACTGAACCCAAAACTGTAAGAAAAATCTTTCCTCTGAGTTACATGGTAAGTCTTTTAGATTACAGCTGTAAGAACGCTGACCGGAACAGGGACTGAACCCAGAGACATTTTGCCTGTGAGCTACAACCCCAGCCTTTTTTATTTTTTTTTATTTTGAAACAGGATCTCACTAAGTTGTAGAAGGCCTCACTAAGTTTCTGAGGCTGGCCTCAAATCTGAGATCTTCCTGTTTCAGCCTCCCAAGTAAAGAGATTACATGTGTGCGCCACTCTTAGATAATGATTAAAATAACCAATAACATAGTTACTTATTGTCACCATCAAATACTATATACTGCCCCACCTGGGAGGATCTTCCCTTTGAAGCTGGATTCTTTCCAGGGCCAATGTGCAGAGGCTAACCTTTTCATTTCATTTATTAACCTCAGTTTCAGTTTACCAAAGTATCTGCCAGGTAACTTCTCATAAATGAAAAAATAAAACAAAGAAAAGCTTACTTAATATTTAACTTCCAAGAAAACATTCACAGTGTATGACTTTAAACAATTTATATGGGTTTCAATTTAAATTTTCTGTCAGAGGAGGTTGAAATAACAGAAATGCTCTCTTTAAATAACATTAGCATATAGCCGTGCTCGGAGAGAAACGAAAACCTGTTTTAAAGGTAAACACACCGTGGGCGATCCCACAGGAAACTGTGGAATATGTGTGGATATCAAAGCATAGATTAATTTCACATTCGTTTAACCTTACTATCACACTGTGTGGGCAAGGAAAATTGGGTAACTTCACTGCCACCTTATACCAGGACCCAACGCTGTGCTTGGCACAGAGCATCAGTAGGTAATAGTTGGCTGTTCATCCACAATGTCACTGCCTAAATCCATGTATAATTCTGAGCAATATTATGTGGCATGCTTAAATTTGCCTTCGCTGAACAATAAAAGCCATGAAGGGTTTTGTTAGCTATTCCTCTTAATATAGTTGGGGAATGATAATGATCATTATTACACTGCAGATAATGAAACTAAGACAGAAGGTGCACTCAGCAGCACAGAACAAAGGAGCAGAACTGGTCTTTCATGTGTTGATAAGTCAGACCCTCCTGCCAGCTCGTAGCTCCAGGACAAGGGGTTGCCCTTGAAGGGATGGGGTGGAAGGGCAGGGTGTCTTACCTTGTATGTGTGCCACAAACTGCTCTAGTGTCTTTCCTTTTAAAAAAGCATACCATTAAGCCGGGTGTGGTGGCGCTCGCTTGTAATCCCAGCATTTGGGAGGCTGAGACCTAGAGGATCACGGTTCGTGGACAGCCTCAGCTACTTAGTGAGGCCCTCTGCAACTCAGTGAGACCTGGTTTCAAAATAAAGAATAAAAAATAGGGCAGGGGGTGTAGCTCGGAGGTCAAATGCTCCTGGGTTTCATCCCAAGACCCGCCAAAAAACACACAAAAAAACAAACATACCGTTAAATGCATGTGATAGCACACACCTGCAATCCCAGTACTTGGGAGGCTAAGACAAGAGGATTGCAGATCTGAGGCTGGCCTCAGCAACCTAATGAGACCCTGTTTCAAAATAAAAAATAAGGCAGGGCTAGAAATGTGGCTTGACGTTAGAATGCCCCTGGGCTCAATCCCCAGGTTCCCCCCCCCCCCACACACACACATACAACAAACAAGCACATCCTAATTCTGTATTTTTTTTTTAAGCTCATGTTCTACTATATATCTTAATTTCAAGAAGTCACTGGGTGGAAGTCAGAAGGCCTCGTAGGAAAAGACCTAAGGAAGCAGTGGCATACAGTTGTCCCAAAGAAGAAAGCACTTACAGGGTTCAGTATTTAAAAAAAAAAATCCCCCTTTTCCCTCTCCTAGGATCCAAAATTTTTTTCCATGCCTGGAAATGAGAGCTGTAGAACTCAGAGCTGTTTCCTCTCTGATTTTTTTTGCCAGAAAGATTAGATGTTACACCCAAACAGTCCAGCTGTGCTCATTCCTATGTTCAGCACATCTGCACTCCCCTTAGTTTTCCCTTTTTGTGATCCTAATTTATTCATCTAAATGAATACATCTATTTCACAAATGTGTGCATGCACGCCCATCTTTTTTAAGTTGATCAGCATCAGATTTTGGAAACACTTTGTTACATCTGAGGACCTGGACAAATTTAATGTTTACAGGATATGCATTTCGATTCAGACAGCACCAGTGGTACCTCACTCTCTCACAGCCTGCCATATCTGGCAGCATCTTGGGTAATCCCAGTGGCTCCAGTTTTTTAGAGAAGTAAACTAAGGTAAAATAATTTAACACATTAGAATTTGAAACCATTTTAGCCTTTGGGGCTGAGGGTCCTGTGTTTTTCAGTGAATTCCTCCTTCACAAGTTGTTTTGAGAGTGTGCTCTTCTCCGCAGCATCTCTCTCCCGACATCAAGAACTCAGGGAACTCTTTCTGTTATGAAAGACAAACTCAAGCATTTTCCCCTGGGGAGATTTTAGGGTTAGTAGCAGAGATTACCAGACTTTCATTTTACATTATTTCCGGCCTCTGTTATAAATTCAAAGAATTCTTTTTTGGTGGTGCGGCAGATTCAACCCAGGGCTTTGTGCATGCTAGGCAAGTGCTCTACCATTAAGCTACATCCTCAGTTCCCAAAGAATATTTTTGTTTGTCATTCGGGGGTTGTTCTTCATCTCATTCTCACTGCCAGATGCATCTAGATCAAACTGTTTCTACGATTTATGCAATGCTGTATTTTCAAAATCTTTTTTCAGTCCTTTTATAAGCTGGTTCTCATTACACCTGTTCAAGACCCCCCCCCCCAAACACACACAGATAAATAAGAAAATAGAGGTTTGGAAGACCGAAGACATTTGCTCTCAGTAGCCTGGAATCACAGAAGAAGCAGAACATGGTCCGCACTCTCCAGACCACACAAGGCTCTC